>NC_055705.1:10209849-10898183 GCF_017639745.1 Melanotaenia boesemani
TCCCTCGGGATCAATAAAGTATCTATCTATCTATCTATCTATCTATCTATCTATCTATCTATCTATCTATCTATCTATCTATCTATCTATCTATCTATCTATCTATCTATCTATCTATCTATCTATCTATCTATCTATCTATCTATCAAGAACACAACCTGTACCTATTTGTTACTGTTTGTTTTTATGGCAGGTACATTGGCTCAGTAAGTCACAGTCCTCAGAACGCCGATAACAAACCTGCAAAACCTCTTTGAATGAATGACCATTTTAAAATGAATGACCATTTTAAAATGAATGACCATTTTACAGGACCAATAAAGTTTCTGAATCTGAAGTCCTCTACAGCTTCATAACAAGCTAATGTAATTCTGAATAAGGAATGATGGAGCAGAGAAATATCTTAAACATGCAGGGCAGAGTGTTCATTTTTGGGAAACACTGATTTATACGCAGTAAATGATAAAACAATGATTTGTGTTTGTGTATGTCCAAATTTTAAAATACAATGCTGTCACATATTGATGCCTTTGGAGGGGCTTGGTACTCTTGGCCTTCTCATGGAGAAAAATACTACAGCAAGACCAAAGAGGCCTGCTGCAGACTGCTAGTAATGCTATTAGGTTAACTTATTCTGTTGACATCGTCACACATGAGAAAATGACAAGATAACAGCAAAAAATAGGCACTTTTACTAAGATTAATTGCATTTATTTCATGGTTACTAAATATGGAGACCTTACTCAATGTTGGAACAATTGTGGGCATTTTTGTCCCTATTATTCACTTAGACCTAATAGATGGGACATTCAGGTCTGTTTGAAATTAATGGAATTTTCTGAAATTTCCATTGAATGCAGTGAATTGTTCTCTAAAGGACGAGTTTAAAGAGAAAAATCTGTCACTACAAATAACAAATAGTGGTGCGTAAAATAATCTCAGTAGTCACAAGATGCACAACAGAGCACTGACACTTTAAATAATCACTGCAGTGAAGACCTTAGCAGGAGTGTTTCTAGACAAAATAGCTCTACTTAAGGCATGACATTGTTCAAGACATTTAGTTTGATTATAAAAGTCAGTTACATAAGCAGCAGGAAAAGCATAATATAACATGGATTAACCCTTTTAATCAATCTATTCCTGCTACCATTCAGGTGGAAGCTGAAACTGGTGGCCTTAATGTAAATATGTGGGTGTGCCTATTTATATGTGTTAAAGACACTGATAAAGTATTTTAGGTATGTACTGGCACAAAGCTCCTCTTCTTCCTTCCTTTGTGTGCTGTAAAACCAAAAGGCAAACAAAGTAAAAAATATATGAGGGTCTTTTTTTCAGCTGGTTTGATGCCAAATGCCAATTTTAGAACCATTTCTTTTCTTTTAGTTTTGATCACCATAGAGCTGCCTCCAGCCCTGAAAATCCCAGTGCGACATGCCAGTATTCTCTTGTTACTGGCGCAGACAGAGTTCATAGGAAAAAACTGAAAAAGAAAAATACTGGTGCCATCATTGAATGTGGAAAATAATCTTTTTGTTTAAGTCAGCTTTAAGCATTCATGCCATATTGCTCAGCTGAAGTGAACACATTCTTCTTTGCTTTTGTCCGTGAAGCTGAAACATTTCCTTACCAGGATTTTAACTTCATCTTAGAGGAATAAACTCCCCTCTAAAGAACTTTCATACCTTGTTGGGATCTCTACATGGATCCTCTGGGAACTCCACAAACCTCAAGGCTCTGTGAAGAACCTTTGAACAAACTGTAGCCTTAAGAGGATAAACTTTCCGCCTGAGGAGGGGCGCGTCTCCAAAGATACAAGCTCCTCGATGTGAAAATCGATACCCCTGCTTCAGCTTGTCTGGGATTTTTTTTTTTCCTTCTTTTACTCAGCAGCAACAACAAAAAGCTCAGAGTTTGGGAGGTGTTGCTGGGATAATCAATTTTGGTTTTCTATAGTGGAGCAATAATGAGGAACATCTTCAGTGCCACAGGGATGAATTGTATTAAAACATCTCAACAGAAAACACTATTTGGATTCGAATCCGCATTTATTGAAGTAAAGCTGTGAGAAAAAGCAACAGAAATCATTTGATACTCTGTCTGCTTTTTCTTTTTATTTGTTTTTTTTTGTACTAGTCTTCGTTGTGGCTGTTGTTGAGGATTTCATTCAGATTATAAAGTTTTGTAGGCATATGTCTTTTGTTTTCCTTCATCTTTTGTCTTTTTCATTTATTTCGTGTTCTTCTGTTTTATAAAACTGCTCAGTTTCGTCACCTAACCTTGAACAAATTAATTTATCACAAGAGATGATGACAATCTCTCATCTTCTCCAGGGTTTTACAATACATTACAGGACAAATTTTCAGTCTAAATCCTCCTTCATTTTCTCACTTTATTGAGATTTTCTATTAGGATATTTTAATGTTTTGATTCTTTTTTGTGCATTTAAACAGAAAAAAGCACAAATATGACAGAAATACACTCACTAGATGACTTTATTAGGTCTGCCTTGCCAGTACCAGGTTGGACCATAGACTGTATATAAAAGATGGGCGGAGGTTTCTGAAGAGTGAAGCTCATTGGGCGGTTCCCACCGTTACTATCTTGGTAGCATCACGCGTGTCGTCAATCCCGGAAAATCCAAAAATGAGTAAAGAGGTGGAGCTGAGGACTGTGAAGGTGGGGGTGGATGATTGACACCCATCAAACTACGAGTTGCATGTAGCTAAGAGCTAACTGAGCTAACCCCGAGCTAACCAGCTAACGGAGGTAGGGGGGCTAAAGCTAAGGCAGCCCCTAGCGGATGAAGGGTGAACTGGAATTTTTTGCACTTCCGCATTGGTTTCACTTTTTACCGGCAAAGGTTGCTGCTTCGGGTTGGACCCATCTCACAGTCACACCCCAGTCCTTTTGCATGCACAATAATCATCTCTGATATATCTAAAAAAATTGAATCATCTAATAGAGTTTCACAATTCCTACGCCACAGGATTTGCATCATGTTTACTTTTATCACAATTACTGAGAAAATAAATTGGTTACATTTATAAATTGTCACATATCTGATCCTATAAAATTACTGTTACTGAAAACATGTTGTTTCATTGTTTAACATTTATGTCACTCCACTGCAAATTCCAAGCATCAGGATTAAATAATTATTACACATAACCATAGGAGGCATACAACATGAAACCAGTAATTATTCTTTACATGCACAGATGTCACAGAAGCAGTTAAAATCAGACTACTTTTTCTTCTAGTAGCCTATTTGTTGTTTTCCCAGTTTGACAGTGAGGATGTAACCTGGTCTAATTGATCAGCCACTGAAACAGCGACTCAACATTTTTTTTATATCTACATTGTTAATAAGCTGCTTTTGTGTTTACTGTAATCAAAACTAATGAAATAAGGAAATATGCTCCAAGAAATCCTACACAAGTGGATCTCCTGCATGATTGTAACACACCAAGGCCTGCAGACGCATGTTTGAAACAGGGCCATATTAAAGTTTTTCAGGGGCCAAAGATTTTTTCATAATTACCTTTTTTTTTTAATGTGTGTGTGTGTGTGTGTGTGTGTGTGTGTGTGTGAATCCATCTTTTATTTCAATGCTATGAGGGGCTTTTGGCCATACAAGTGATTTATTTATATAAGTTTAATGTAAGGATAAAAAAGGTTGAGGGGGGGCAAGGCTTTAAAGTAGGGGGGGAGTTGCTCCCCCTTGCCCCCCTGTAGATCTGCCCCTGCATAGATAAAAAAACGGTGTCAAAGATTTTGCTTCATTTTGACATGACAGCATCACACAGTTGCTGCAGGTTTGTCGGCTGCATCCATGATGAGAATCTCCTGTTCCACCACATCCCAAAGCTGCTCTACTGGACTGAGATCTGGTGACTGTGGAGGCCGTTGGAGTCCAGTGAACACATTGTAATGGGGAGTAATGACAGGTGAGTCCTCATGTAAGAATTCTTGTTATAAATGAACTTTACTACTCAGGGAGGACTTTTCATGATGAGCAAAGAGCAACAACCTACCAGGGGAGATGGTGGTGGTGATGCAGTGGCAAGATGAAAAATGCACTGGGCTGCTGGAATCAAGAGTAACATAACAGGATAATCTTACAAATAATCTTCACAGAACACGAGACTCAGTTTGGCCATACATATCCACACTGAATGCAAAACATCTGTTAACAACTGGAGAGAAGACCCAGGCTTATAAAGAGGATGACAATAGCCCAGTCACCAGTGACTTGAACGGGTAATCAAACAGCACTGAGTAGACAAGCCCATGGGACAGAAAAAACAGTAGAAAACCCACAGATCCTATAAACATCTCAGAAATGGAAATGAACTTTGACAATAGCACTTATACAAACTCATACCATCAGAGATTTAGACTGATGCATACTCCTTTTTGCTCTAATTTTCCCAGCAGCGACCCAGAATACTGAACGGTCTGAGCAGAGTCCACCTTTCCACTGTGTGATGTGGTATTACACATTCAACCAATGAAGGAAAGTTACATAAGTTACTGCTTTACAAATTTTTAAACATGTCTCTTTCTCTAATGTCCTCTTCCTTCCTCCATCCTCCTCACGGTTCATTCACCTTTAAGTATCTCATTATTAATGCTTCATCTCTCCCTCCCACAAGTGTTTATTTTAGCAGCAGCTGCAACACTTCCACCACTGTAATCAATTCTAAATAAAACCTTAAAGTCCTGAAACCTTAAAGGCTGGAAACTTAATGAAAGATATGCTTTTCTCAGCTGCTTTTAAGCAAAATATGAATAAATAAATGATGTATATATACACACACACACATAAATGTATATATATATATATAGAGAGAGAGAGAGAGATAGATAGATAGATAGATAGATAGATAGATAGATAGATAGATAGATAGATAGATAGATAGATAGATAGATAGATAGATAGTTAGATAGATAGATAGATAGATAGATAGATAGATATGTGTGTGTGTGTGTAAATATGTATGTGTTGTATTTATTTAGATTACTGCACTTAAAAAAAGATACAGTTATAGAAATGATTGTTTGCATCAAATAAACAGACATCTGTTTGTTAGAAGTCTTTGAGCTAAAATGGGGAGTAAATGTGAATATACACAAATGCATGGAGAATCCTAGTTATGTGCATTAACAGATAGTGGAGACACAATTACACACACAGTGGAGTCCAACGGCTCTGACAGTGATGAAGTGGAGAGTGTACACGAGCCAGGCAGAAAGCAGTGATGAACACAGCTGCTGAAACAAGAGGAAACCACCTGGGGAAAGTTGGACTGCAGGGCGATGTGTGTGCCTGCAAAGCAAAGATAGTGTGTACAGGTACTTTTAGTACTCAAGGACATGCCTCTGTCTATTATTAATAAAAACAAAATGAGGAATAAATTACTTTAAAATACATGAAGGTAAAAAAATAGGGGTTTGCGTGCCTGTGAAGTACAGTGTTGGAAACATTTTAAGAGAACCCAGATTGATTTTTATACAAGGGTAAATCATTGCTACAATGCCAACTAATGCCAATACTAACTTGTGTATTAACAGTGATGATTTTATAACCATTACACTTTTTAAAACTACAGTTTTAGGACATAAATCTGTCATAAATTCAGCATCCATCTTACATCCTGTCTCTTCTCTGAGCTCTTTCCAACCAGTAAAAGTAAGTGTTATATTGACTCTTGCCTTATCTCTGTCTCTTTTCTCTTTTCTTTCCATGCTTCTTCTGATAATGTCCTCTTGGGTTTCTTCGGGGAATCAACCACTGTGCGCATCCAGATGTGTGCTGACATGTGACATGGTGTTATAAAGCAAAATGCAGCTGTCATGTGATGCTCCAGGCTGAATAATAGTGTTGTGAGGAGCGGTTTCTCAATCTCGGGATGCTGCCGGGCAATGACAGCTCCAGGAATGTGCATAATTCAGTGTGTCAGTAAAACCAGTCAGAAGTACAGAGATAGGAAAGTTATGCCAATCTAGTGGACTGCTGTTGACATATAGCTTTCTTTATGTTTGCTTAAGGACAACTTAAATACATATTTTTGGTAAAAATATATAACATATGGTCATTTTACAGTGTAGTTAGGTCTTAAATGCACAAAGGGAGACAAAACAGGAACAAAACCTTTGAAATAGGGAATTTGTCAGGAAAGTATTCTTGAGAATTTGAACAATTACACATTAACTTTTTTATTCAAAATTCATTGTATAATGTGACACACAAACACACACACACACACAAACACACATTAAATTAAAATCCATTAAGATGTTTCTTTTTGTTCCTGTCACAGACTATTAACTAAAATTATTTTTAAAAAATCACTGCTGAGCCTTCTGGAGATGCTAGAGGTATAAATCAATGAAGCATCTGTGAGAGGGTGGAGCTAAATCAAACTTAATCAAAGACTTTCATGCCCTCCCTCTAATACCATGCCAGCTCTCTACATAAGACAATCACTGCGGTTTAATAGCATGAAGCGATAGTTAGATCGGATACCGTGTTGGCAGCGGCTTACTCTGTCTCTCCAACGTTATCAAGCAGCGTGTTTGGAGCGGTGATGACAGTGCTGGCACAAACAGGGAGCACTGGAAGCTGGCCTCAGACCAGTGGTGTTGAGTGTGCATGTTGGTGTGTGGCGCCTGCCTGGCTTTTTGGCTGCAGCTCAAGGTTGAAGCCTGTTGGAATCAGAGGAATATGCCTGCAGATGCCAAATGTGAAAGTGTGTGTGTTCAGTTTTAGTGAGACAGAGCATTACTGTACATAAAAGCTGCATTGTGCATCCTTTAGCATCCTAATGCAACAAAGATGTTTGAATGATGCATACATTTTAGGGAGCAAAAAGCTCCTAAGATATATGTAAACTTGCCAACAATAATTTTAAGTCAAAGAAAAAACAAAAACTAAATTAAATTTAAAGGCTATAAAATCACAAGTTACCTCAAAAGCATGGTAATAATTTTGACAGGATCTTCATCAGCTTCGACCTTGTATACAAATTTATCCTTTCATGAGTATTTTTTTTTTTTTAATTTACAAGGAAATACAATTTTAGACCACTTAAAGAAGCAGATTGCAATAGTTGATGGAAACTTTTGGAAACAACGATGCTGGTACCCACATTCACTAAGCCTTATCAGTCCTCTTATCTGTCATGACTAATCAACCAGCTACTGACTTCCTGTTTGTCCATACGTGAACGAGCATGTTGGACATGTTTTCAGGCGTTTCAGTACAGATAAAAGTTATTATTATGAAAAGGAAGCAACTGAACAAAATACATGTGTCAAAATGGACAGGAGCTGTTTTTTGTTATCTTCTCGTTTAGACTTTTGTCTTTTCAGGGCTGTTTTGTTTTGCCTTTACTCCCTGTTTAAGCACATTTGCACACTTTAGCTAGTGTACAGTTCAAAAGTCAAAATAATTACCTCCCACCTTTTACTGAGATCTTTGTGGCATAAATTCAACAAGTTGTTGGGGACATCCTTCAGAGATTTTGATGAGAAACAGCCCAAGTGGACAAAAGGGCAGCAAGGCCCAGATCAAACCCCAAATATATACAACCACACACCTCCCCACTTCTCCCATACTGCTCATCCACCAACACAGAGACACATACATGGATTCATGCATACCAGATTTTCAGGTATTTCTACATACACATTTTTAGAATTCCCTGGGGGCCATATTCCACCCACCCTCCATCCCAAATGAACTTCCTCAGAGAAAAATTATTCCATCATTTTTAAAGGGGTTGTACTTTGCATCTCAGAGTTTTGTATAATTCAAATATGCTTTATAAATAAAGTGGGTTGGATAAAAGAGTAAGTAGTCATTTTAGCTTCTCACAAATCAATTTGGTATTAAACACATGCAGCACCTTCAAAGTTTTTATGAACAAAAGCAGCAGCTTTGTGGTTTCTGTCAGAAATCCTTCTCCAGATGTTTATTTTAATGTGCTATCAGCTTGATGAATTAGTTTGTTTGCATGTCGTCATTAGGCTCAGGGGGTCGAACTTTAACTAATCAATCTGCTTCTTTAATTGTCAGCTTTATTGGAGAATCGATTATAATTAGAACTGCCTGATGGGAAGTTAATATCCCACAATTATGCAAGAGATAACGAAATAACAAAGATGAAACACCGCTCATCGTTATTCCCCTGCCGCTGATTTGTTTGCAGCGAAGGATGACAGAGACTCCAGGCTGGCCTCAATCTGTCTTCTAGAAGACATAGATTTGAATATTAAATACTTAAAAAAAATAAATAAAACAGTTTCTCTCCTGGGAGGGTTGACTTAACAATGTGTGCTCTTTTAAAGCAACTGCTTCTTATACTGAGGCTTACATTTACATGAAGAGCTGCCAAGTCCAGACACTATTATAAACTTGCATCTCATTTTCCATCTGGTCGTAAGCATGTGTTGAACATTTTTTTTTAAAACCAAGTTGTTGTGTTTCTTTTGAAAATGCACACTTTTTAAGCTCTGGATGGAGAGGAATAATTATTTATATGATTTTTCATTAGACTACAAAGCTGTGAAAGGGCCACTGAAATGCTAGTTACTTACTTTAATTGTTTGCATCATTTAAAACAAACAAAAAAATGATTATATTATTTATTTCTCTGGTTAGTTGTTGTATTTTCTGTGCTGCTTTGTCCATTTATGTAAAGCACTTTGTATTAGCAGCGGTTGTTTTAATGGGCTTTATAAATAAAGTTGAGTTGAGATGTAAAAAACAGGTCATGAATAGAAATAATTGCTTTAAAGAAAATTGTTATTGGATTCCCAGAATCTGATAAAGAAGAAGAGACATGGAGAGCTACTTTAACCTGAAGAAATTTACAATGATTCGAAAAACTCTCTCAGTTCGCTCTACAGCATCAAACTTCAGTCTTCATATTTGAGAGGATACTTTTTACAGATCACAACTTAGTAGAAAACATATACAAATAAAAATCCTTTCGTCTTTACTGGGTCTTTAAATTAGGGGAACATAATTTTAGATCAGTGGTTCCTATACTTTTTCTGCAGGCCCGCTTTTCATTGACAAAGATAATAATTTCTAAAGTTATCAACAGGTTTTTCTTTGTGTTCAGAATGAGAAATCTCCAAGTGGCTTCATACCATCGGATGCTAAAATCCTGAGACATACAACACACTGTGATCTGTCTTCATTACACACCATTGGCATTACCATTACCTGGTCAAGCCTAGAGCAAGACATGCCTCATCATACTTTCTCATCTTTTTTTTTGGTATTTAAAATGCCTTTTGTTAATTATTTTGCTCATTGGTACTTTTACAAATTGGACCACGTTTTTCTAGCAATGCAAAAACTATAAGTTTTATTTAGGCTGCCCACCACCTGGCATAACTCTGGACTCTGCCTGTGGGGCCCGCCCCTAGTTTGGGAACCATTGCTTTAGAGGAGGAACAATGTTACACAAAAAAGATTATCATGGTTTTCCGAGCTGGGAAAGGCTCAAACACCTCTGACCCTGAGCTGTAATAAGCAGGTATGGCAAATGATTCAGTTCATTGAGCCTAGAAAAGGATGTGTCTGCTGCCTCAGGTACATCCAGGTAATACAGGTACCATCCACATCGCAGGTAAATGTTCGAAGTTGCCCATAAAAGGTTATTAGACTAAGGACAATGATTTATTTATTTATTCTTTATGTATACACACACACACACACACACACACACACACACACACACACACACACACACACACACACACACATATATATGAGACATTTCATTGAAAATATTTTATCATTTTGAATTTAATGCAAGACTTCTTCTTTGAATTGGGGTTGCACTTTCTTCTTCACTCTATGTTCACTGTGTGCAAACCTAAGATTCTGAGGAGACTTATATTTGCTGTTGCAGTCAACAGCCGTACTTTTGGGGAGTTATACTAGAAGCAAAGACATTTCTGGGTTAGCAGAAACATTATTGCTGCATTCTGCTTTGTTCTTGTTCTGTTAGCTCCCCCCAGAGCAACATGACTGGAACAGTTCTTAGCTCTTGACAGCTACTCTATTTACAGTGCAGAAACTGGATAAAGTTTTTCCTGGTTCTTGAAGCTGAGAGGGGTTTAGTTAAAGGTGGGGGCTAAGAAATGGCACTGTGATAGCAATTCAGAGGAAGATGCCATACACCAAGACAGAAAAGAAAAAGAAAAAGAACATCCAATTGAGACCAGACCATATTGTAATACCAGTACATAAAGCAGGGTAAGAATTAACTAAAAGTTATTGTAAGGATAATACTTCAAAGCTGAGATAAAAACCATTTTCTACGACATTAGGTTTGTTTGCAGACCAGATTTAAACCCACACAGGCCCTCTGCCTCAATTGCAGGTGAAGGCATGCCAGCATGAGAAACCCACAGCGTGAAAACTTCTGTGGTCGACTTAATACATTGGAAAATATGGTGATAAGTGCGGGGCATTCACAGCGAGCCAGTGGGTTGGGCTGATTACGCACTTCAAACCGCAAAACAACAACACCAGATAATATCTTCACCCCACTGTGCAGCTGTGAGCAAACTATCTACAGCATGGACCTTCATGCTTCTGCAGTAAACTTAGTATATTTTACATTTTGTACATGTCTTCAAAAACAAAATTCTTGAATAAAGATGATCTGCCTTTGTGTCTTTTAAAATTTCTGTATGCAAAAGTGTCAGGGACTATCTCATCTGAAAGGTTAAAGGTAATCTCAGCAGTGTTGTGATACAGTTTAAAGGCTAAAAAAAGGCGGCAGGAAACTGAACACACACACAAGTTTCAGTTTGTTCACACTCTGGCTATCCTGCATGGTCACAAATATAGCCGTGGGATTTGTTCCCTCTGGTCCTCTCGAGATTGAAATCACTTAACTGGGGGAAAGAAATGAAAGTGTGCTGCTGTGGTTCTTTATTAGTTCCAGTTTTAAGGACATTTTGTGTTTGAATGAACGAGTTAGAAATGCATGTTGGTTGTGATTTGAATGCATTGCTGGAGTTTATTGCGTTTTGTGGTGTCACTGGTGGATGAATCTTATTTATTATGTATTCCCCTGTATATTACACCATTTTTCAAGTCTCGTTTTGTCCCATCCATGGTAAGAGTCTCCTGCATCTCAATGGTGCTCTATGGTCAACAACAACCATGTCATGCTCATAGTCACTTTCTTCTTTCTTCTCCATTCTGCTTGACTCAGACAAGTCAGTCTGTGCCACATACATAATGAATGATGGAAATGTGACAGGTCTAAAGAATCAGATTGGGTGCTCATGAATGTCATACATTCTTTAAAGAACAATATGCACCTTTTTAAAGTCAGTATAATGTTATTAAAATTAAATTACTGACTTCTAATGTCACAAGAGAGTTGCGCAGTGTGCCAGCAGCTTGCTGTTGTTTAGTAGGATTTGCATCTAAAACCTCTGTCTCCAGATTTCATTCTTAGATTTTCCCATAGATGTTAGCGACTACAAATACTCCTTTCACATCTCCGGTCATATATGACAGATAATCCTGCCTTTCTGAAGTAAATCCTGCATTATAACCTGGCAACCCAGCAACTAGAGTAAATCCTTGACTTTGTATAACAGGAACGAATGAAAAACAGTGGCCAGGCTTGATGTCAATGACTCCCTGTGCACTCAATCAATGTCCTGAGCTCAAATGAAAGATGAAAGCTTTTTACTCATATCCAACAAAGGGGTCTCTGTACTGTCAGACACTCCAGCTAAAATTGATCTGCACAACTGAGCTGAATACCCCCAAAACCCAACAAATGGATCTGATCGAACACTCTGCAGGTGTAGATTAGATGTCTTATTTTTAATTTTGTGTCTGTTTTCTCCAACTATTTGTAATAATACTATTACTAATCCTTGCATTACAAAAACAAATCTATATTTTTGTGTTATACAATGGCTTTCTCAGAGGCGTACTTCAAGCCGGTTCAACACAGTCTTCCTTTTGTACATATATGTTGACTTTTTATTTTTTAAGAAAAAAAATATGTGACCACATTTTGTGGGCGCTTGGTGGTACCTAATAATATATATATATATTATAAAAGTCCTCAAGATCTACTATCCTGTATGAGCTGAATGACATGTGGATGGTGAAACTGAACTATTTGATTCAGGTGTATATGGTCTGCCTCAAAAAGTTCCAGGATAGTAGATTTCGAGAACTGAACTTTGGCAACAAAGAACTGTTGCTGGGGTGGTACCCTCAGAGGTACCGCTGCTGTACGCTCAATGATGATCAATGATAATGTACAATTATTTATACCCTTGAAGTTTGTACCCTATAAAGACCAGTATATCTAAATTAGGGTACAACATGGCCCACGATAACCTTTGGCTCAGGAGGAAGAGTGGTCGTCTACCAACTGAAGGGTAGGCAGATCTATTCCAGGCTTCCACTGACTGCCTCCCGATGTGCCTATCGGACTGTGAATGGGTGAATGTGAAATGTAGTGTAAAGCGCTTTGAGGGGTCAAACTGACTCGAAAAGCGCTATATAAGTACAGTCCATGTACTACCTTTGTACGATTTGTCCTACAACTTGCTCACTGTCTGAGGGAATGAGTCGTAGGCCAACAATATTCTCGTTTTTTGATTATCCATGTGGCCCACTGCCTCTATTCTGAGCGTACTTGCTCCCCTACTTGTTTTTGTACTATGTTTATTATCAGAGAATTAACAAGAAAATTTCATCCAATTAATTTCATCCCTACACTCCCTCTACTAGTTGCTTTCATGATGGAAGTTGTGAAAACATAGTACAGTTTCTGAAGACGTGCACAAACAAGCTCAAAAAAGGCAAATCATGTGGGGTGTAAGGGTTTCAGGAGGAAAGTGTGCGGACCCACTCGCAGGCAGTTAAGGACAGGAGGCAGAATAATGCAAATGATGAATGGTTTATTCCAAAAACTCAAACCAGGACTTGACATGACATTAACCAAGGCTAGAAACTGTAAGAAAAACTACCAATTGTAACAGGGAAGCTGGGTGAAACCATGGAGAAACCGCGAGTAACTAACCTATTTTTTCATTAAAATAATTTAAGCCTGCTTTTTATATCTAACATGACAGTTGCACATATAACTAAAATCAGTTACCATGAAATCATATGTTCTGTTCTATAGTTGCCTTATAAATTGAAATCTGCCTTCTGATGGTACCACTGCAGAATACTACTGTCATCACAATAGTGGCACAAGGATCATACACAGATCAAACCATGACATCACATAGATAAATACCTTTCAAGATGTGGCCAAAAGGAAGAAAATCTCCCTTTTAAGAGAAAAAATCTGTCAAATGACAAAAAAATCAGAAGTGAGAAAGTAAGATGGAAATGCAGCACCTTCAAATATGCCACTTACTCTAAGAACTAGCTGCATCACAGCCTCAGACTGCAACCTTTCTAAAACCATGTAAGTGCCATGAAGACATTTTTCTTCTCCTCATGGAGCCTAAATGAAAGCCAACACCATCTTTAATGGCCTTTAAACCTCATTGTGTGATGCAAGCACATCAACTTTAGAACAAAGGCATGACGCTACCTGCTCTTCATGATGGAGAGAAAACTAAAACACAAAGAAACCATCTGCAGATGATGTGTGATGGCCTGGACAGTTCTGTTTCGATGTGTTAATCCTCCCCTCTGCAGAGCTCTGTCTACATGCAGCTTATGTACATTTCCTCGATTAACACCTCTTTCCTATTTCGGGAGCTCGGGGAGTCATTTCATGGTAACTACATTTGCTTAATTACATAAGCGAGTCAAAAAGAAGCAGAGAGAAAGAAGTCTAGGCGCTGCAAGGCAAACTGACTGCTGCGCTCTTCTCCACTTGGGAGACGACACTGACTTGAATCCAAACACAATTAATGCTGAACGGGAGCCGAGGGCACTCCAGGTGGTTGAGGAGGAATGCTGGGGAGGACCAAGCTCATGTTCTGGCACCTAATGGTTCAACCTGCCACTTATCTGACATTACAATTTTTCAAAAACGGACTCTGGATCTCATTAATCTGAAGCTTATTCTGTTATAAAGTGCTGTAATATGCCCTCAACCTACCTGGACCACCTCTGTTCCAGGATTAAATTAACACCTCAGCTCCTTTCTTCAGTCTGCCCTATTAGGCCACATTGACCTGCAGTCCATGTCCTGATGTTTTTTTTGGCTTCTTAATAAATTATTCCTGCTTCACACTTCAAATCTCAAACTCCAGTCCTCATGAGTCATTGTCCTGCAGGTTTTAGATGCTTTCCTGCTTGATTAAAATTAAATGGACCCAACAGCCAGTTCCACACAATGACCCATTCATTTGAGTCAGGTGTCTTAAGGCAAGAAAACATAAAAAAGCTGCAGGACAGTGGCGCTTGAGGACCGGAGTTTAAAGGTCCCATATTATACACTTTATTCCCAATCTGAGACCATTCATTAATATCTAAATGAAATATTTCCGCCATGGTATGGACAAATCGACCCTCAGTTTGAGTGCAGCGGCTTCTCTTCACCTCCCTCTTTTTAGCAGCTTCAGAAATGTGCCGTTTATGGTGGGCGGAACCCTGGTGGAGCAGCTCATCTGTTGGCTCCGCCCATCGCATCGCCCGTCATGAGGTGATTGACAGGTTAATATATTTTCAAGCTATCAGACTAATAAGGCCGAAACGATAAAATAACTGCCAGCTCTTACCTCTCCAGCTGTGTCACGGACAGTTGGTATTGAACCTGGCTTCAGCTTCAAACGGTTGGCGAAGCCTGCTTTCCATGCCCCCATGTTGTGGAAACAGTCCTCTTTGAAATGCTGGCCACAGACATGCAAAACCTTTGGAAGTTTTCCGGGTACATTTCCTCCAAAAATAAAATTAATCCACTCAGTCCTCGTGGGTTCAGTGGATGGAAGTAAAAAAACGTTTTCGTGTTCATTTATGCAGCCACAAACAGAACAGTGCTTCTGTCGCTTAGCCATGTCCGCTAACGAGGGTTGCCGAAGAGGGAAAAACACTGGGCGCTAGGTGATTTTTAGAGGGCGGGCTTTGAGAGCCGGTAGACGGGTCCATCGCTCTGTGGGGAGTGGTTGTTGTCCCTTATGACGTCATAACGTACACGCTTTCAAACAAGCTCATTTCAGCGCTTACTTCCCTAGAGGTGGAGCAGGGGGGGGAGAGAGCGCCTGAAAGAGTTTCACACTTACGGGTCTCCTACACATGCGGGGGGACCAGTATGACTGTTCCAAAACCATTAAAAAGTGAATTTTGCATAATATGGGACCTTTAAGATTCCTGCCATAAGGAAAGCTTCAGTCCCAACGAATTATATAGAGGGAAAGTTACAGTCATTGCTTTTTAAGTCAGCTTTCTGCCAGTCAGAAAGACGAATGGACCTCTCAAACACATTATTTGCCAGCAGAAACACAAACACACACAAAACATCTACCTTTTCCTGGAAGAATATGAATATGATTCTTTATCATAATGTCCCATTTAGTAAAATAATTCTTTTTTTTTTTAACTTAGTAGTATTTTAGTTCCAAAGTTAATTGACATAAATAAGCTGTCCACAGCCATTTGTGCAGCTTTAGCATTCAGAGAGGTCTTAGAGACGTGAATGCACTTTGCTTCAACCGAACCACTGCAGTCAGTAAATTCACTTACACTTCTTCCATCGGTGTCTAAAATGGTTTGAGACATGAGCATGTTTACCACTGGATTGCATCACTGCTTCTGCTACGTGTTCGGGAAGATTTTGAGAAAAATATGCTGTAGTTTGAAACTAAAAATGTTTGACATTCTGGCCTGACATAAGGTGTCATCTGCTCAACAGATATGGGTCTGTGTCACTGTATTTGGTTGTATTTTTAATTTCATATTGTTTTCATTGGATGAAAGAGCTGGTCTGGACTGCTGTGGTTTTGCAACACATGCAGAATGTTGTTTGGACTTTTTAAAACCTGTATGATTCAGCACAGGAGTATAAATTAATGTAATATTTAGATGAATTATTGATAAATTTACTAACCCAGTGCCAGATTTACAGACCATATTAGGGGAAGGTATTGCACCTTGATGTTGACTGCTATACAACGAAGAAAAAGAAAGGAAGTAGCAGTAAGCAACCTAGCCACCTTTGCTACTGTAGTTCTTGCAAACAACCACTGTGTAACTATTCTTGCATAGTGTGCTGGTTAACCATTAAAGGTAATAAATGATATGAATTTAGTTGCATACATGGTCCACAAGGATCCACTGGATCAATACTCAGTCAAAAAAAAAAACTTGTTTTGAGGATAGACTTAGCAAAGAATCACTAGTTTCCACACCTCTGTCCGGTCAGTAAGTTAACATCTGCCAACCAACCAAATGGAGGTTAAAATAAATTTTGCCAGTATAAATAAAAACTGACCAGTTTGGCAGGTGATGGAAGAAGCATATCATTTTGGTTGATTTGTCGCAGGGATGGGCTTATCAATACTTTGAAATAAATATCTGCTAGTCAAAAGACCAGCTTCAGTACTTTTTTAGATATTGCAACACAAATCCTGCCATTTGTTCAACCTGAGAGTTTTAAGCATTAAAATTACATGCAAGAAACATCCTTTTGTATTCCTTCCATGATGATGGTAAACTATAAGATGTGATAATAGTGTCAATGATGATGATGCTGCATTTTAATATTTTTCTGATTTAATTGCAGGTTCTTGAGCACTATATTATTTTGATTTGAAAAGTTGAATTAATTTAAAAGTTCAATGTAATCTATTAATTTTTCTTAAGATTTCCAAAAGATTTATTTTCAACTTATTTTTATTCAGTTTACCCATTTTATCATTTTATCTTATAAAATGATTATAAAATTAAGTGTGTTTCAGCTGGGAAACATCTAAACCCTGCAGAACAGCAGCCCTAGAGCATCGGATTAGAGTTAGTGACCAGTGCTACAGTCTTAAGAATACCAGTGCTATCAGTTTCTTCCCCTACGTGTCCTCAGCTTCCACAGCCTCGATTTGCAGGTAACTTTGATTTATGCTGTGCTTAGCAGTTGTTTTTCCACCTCTATTTATTTATTTTTTCCTGCAACTTCCCCCAGCATCATTAAAATTTAATCTTGCCAATATTTGCACATTCCTGGATGTTTGACAGCTACTGCTGATATTGAGACATTTGTTGAGTTTAAGAGGACTTCTCATATACCAGGCTCTTTTATGGACAGTGTACTTTCTTAAAGGGGGAATAATGCTAATCATGTCCGTGTGTGTGTGTGTGTGTGTGTGTGTGTTTGGCTGAGCAATGCCTAGTTCACCTTCTTTTAACTGAATGAAGGAATGAAATGAGGACAGATGACAACTGAGTCTTTATTGGTCTATTGAAAATTCATTAAAACGAATGGTGGGTTCATCTCAGATTAAAATATTTGAAAACACACAGACACACACACACACACACACACACCCGCACTGTGGTTGAAGCAAAGTGAGGCTGACAGCGTCACAGCCTCACTCGTGTAGCATCCTAAGCAGCAGTGACTCAAGAGCTGTATATCAGTTTAAGATGTTGTAGTCACGGTGACCAAAGAGCAAAGACCACATTTCCCATCAGCCCGATTGGTTCGTGTCTCTGCTGCTCCAAGAATGTTTTTACATCACCTCAACAGTCACCAGGAACTAAACTTGTTGGCATCAGGCAGATCAATTACAAAGTGAAAGCTACTTTTTGAGCTTATGTGTTTACATGTAACTTAAAAACTTAAATACAGGACCTTGTATGTATATGTATAGTACCAGTAAAAAGAGTGTGTGTATGGGGGGGAGATTGTTAATTAAATGTTAATGTTAACATCTTGATAATGTACTCTTCTTTGTACTAAAGTAAAGGGATAGAGGTTATGATACGGTTATTTTATTGGCCTGTGAACTAAAATGAAAATTGACACCCCTGGTTTAGGGGGCACTTGGCTGAAAAATTTTTCCACTGATGGTACAACATTAAAACATCTTTGAGAACCACTAACCTAGAGTGAACACAGGTCTCACTTCCTGGCCTTTGTGATTTTAAAGATGGTGGTGAAAATAGGATAAAGGATAAAAGTCTGAATAAATAAATAAATAAATAAATAAAAGTTTACGTAATATTTATTTCCTCACATTAGAAGTTCAGCCTCCTTCTTTGCATATATTATCATACTTGTCATTCATGTTATCTTACCTATATCATAAATCCCTGGCTTTGTGCTTTTTGTATTTGTGTCTCTTTTCCGCGCTCTTCACCCCCAACTGGTTGAGGCAGATGGCCAGCCTTCCTGAATCTGGTTCTACTGGTGTTTTCCTCCACAGTGCTGGAGCTGAAACTAAGATTTGTTGAATAAGGTGGATTGTATTGTAATTAAATGAATTTGAATTGAACGTTTTGTTCAGTTTAAAAGCTATGAGCTGGCTTTGGTGTGCATGAATGCAATATAAAATACAGGCTGCATTCTCACACATGTAGGATTAAAGGCAAATATGGTTGTTTAAACAATTATGAAAATCCTGAATGGGCAAACATTTAAGTCACCTCTTTAACATCTGGAGGAAAACAAGGAGTAAATTGGTTCATTGAATATTTTCGGAGCAGCTCGATCTTTCTCCAATCTTCTTTTGTACAGTCAGTCATGAGACTCAAAATGTCAACAGGTAACAGCAGACTTTGTGCAACCTCTCCAAATGTACCTGTTAAGGATTTAGTCAACAAACACTTACAATCCACTGCACGAGAACTGTACGCAGGTTAAAGACAAATATGAATAAAATAAAATCAAAACCCCAGCATTAGTGAGACATTCTACCCTCATCACAGACTGGATGTCTGAACTGAACCTGATTTGACCTTGTGATGCTGTGATCTCATTCCTTTAGGGCCTAACTTGCACACGTTCAACTCAGTGACAGACGCTGCTGTGAAGGCTCGTGCCAGAGAGCATGGGATTGGTCGGTGGTGATGTAATGCACCTGATGAATGCATCCGGCTCCTCCTCCTTCTCTTCCTCCTCATCCAGGCAGCAGTCCAGGCAGTATGAGCTCATATGTCCTTGGAAAAAAAAAAAAAAAAAAAAAAAAAAAAGGCAGGCAGGGGCATCTTTCATTCTTAAATAGCCCCTTGACAAATGAAATGGAACTGAGCCACTTTTTTTATAACTCTTCAGAGTGTAAGAGCTCCACTCCTTTAGACACCATTTAGATATGTTGGGTTTAGTTAGACCATCTAAAGTGACTGTCGATGTAGAAGACACAGTAATGAAATGTTCCATTTTCCTTTTTTCCAATTCCAGACTTATAATAACTTCACTGCTAAACATGTTATTTATTCAGTTTGATAAAAAACAAGATTCATTATCACATTCAGTTCTAAGAATAACTGCCTATTTTAGGCAGTAAAACATTATTTCTCTTCTCATTATAACGCTTTGAGAGCCTCTAGTTCTTGGCAACTTTATAAGACTTCCTCACAAAATAGTTGGCCAAATTATACCAGAAAAAAGCTACTTAATTAGCTTCAACACTATTGAGGTGATGCGTTTTTAAAGCCAATAAACTCAGTTGAGCCATCTGATTGGGAATGCTGCGTTTGAGGCACAATTCTTTTGTCAAACACTGACCTCTGGTGGTTGAATGTTTTAATTGCACCCAAAGACAATTCATATTAAAAAAAAGTATTTACTGATAATATCTAGAGAGATGAAGCAGTTGATTTTAGTTAACAGACAACAGCAAAAGTATTTTTCAATTGAAAACAATGTTATTAATTACAAAAACAATTCCACTAGACCCCAAAATCATTATTAAGGAGGAAAATCCTTGTAATGCACATCCATACTTACATGTAACTGGCATTAACTGTTGAGTGGATTGATTCTTTGGTTGCTTATTTACTTATTTACAGATTTGTTCACGCTTGGTTGTGTGAATTAATTTTATGTTCATTGTGTTTGTACACTGGTTCTTCTTTTTGGACATTGGGTAGATGCTTTATCAAAGACAGATTCTATTTCTTGATCACGTTTACTTATCATTTTCTGGTATTGTGTGCACTGCGTTTTCTTTTTTAAACACATATTTCTGCCAATTTTTCTATATCGGCCTTTATTATTAAACCACATTTAGTTGAAGCGATATGAATCCAGAGGAGTCCAGCTAAGAGGTCTGATGATCCAGAAAACAAAAAGTATAATGAACCAATCTGACCACATTCTGTCTGAGTACTTCTGTTTAATGCCCTCTGGACAACGTTATCTTACCCCACCAAGGAGAACAAACTGATGCTCTAAGTCTCAATCAGGCTTTTATAATTATGTGAATAGCTTTTGATGATTTCCAGATTCTATTGATTTTCCAGTTGTTATCTATGATTTACTTCTCATTGATAAATGCCATGGTCATCTTAATGTTCTACAACGGATGACCTACAGTCTGCTCCCATGATCTGTTGTGGCTGCGTTATTGTTTTTGTCTGTTTTAAACTGAGAGACTGTAAAACTAAATTGTCCATCAGGGATAAATACAGTTGTTTGAACTTAAGTGAACTGGATTGTATAAAATGTGCTTCATAAATAAAATGATCATTACTGTTCAGCTACTTTTTGACACAATACTTGAGGGTTCTTTGCTTTTTTACTGCTGGGATCTATTGGATTCAGTCCCTAAGTTTGTAGTTCATGGTCCTGAGTGTGCAGATTACCACTTGCACCACCAGCAGTGTATGAATGTTGAATAAATGAAATATAAATCTAATCCATTATTATTGTGGCCACCTGATTATTCATATATGCTGCTACTATGTACTGGACTGTCTTAGAGGCCTCTTCACACAGGGTCCTGTCTGGTGTGGTAGACCTCTATGACAAGTGGTTCCCAGTCTGTGTTCCCTGACCTCCCAAGGTAGTCCCCAAAGAGCACATTAGGTCTCTGAGGTTTTTAACTCCACATAACCTGTATGATTGTAAAATATCAGGCTACATGGAGTCGATTTGATGCTTATCCCCTTAAGTTTTTTGTCATCTTGATATTTTGTTTACTTTTGGGTGCTTGAAAAGACATACCTTTGAAACCAGGCCCAATGTTAAATTAATTAGGGTCATCAAAATCTGCTCTACAACATTTTAAAACATATCCAAAACATATCCAAAAATAATTTAAAAGAAGCTACTAGGCTACATCTTGTGCATCCAAACAATTTTCCCTTATGTATTGTGTTGTTTAGTTTGAGTAGTTTATGTCTATTCTGGAAACCTTGATATTTTGTCCTGCATGTTGAGTGCAACATGTCTGGGAAACGCCACAGTTCACATGATTTGTCCCTGGGGGTCTGGCTTTTTGGTAGTTGCATAAAGGGGATCCTCAAGGGAAATAGGTTGGGAATCATTGATTTAGATAAGTGTTTCTCAATCCTGGTCCTCAGGGGCCACCGCCCTGCATGTTTTAGTTCCGTCCAACTCCTGCACACCTGATTAAATGAACTGCTCGTCAAGTTCTTTGCAAGCCTGCTAATGAGCCATTAATTTGAGTCTGGTCTGTTAAAGATGAATACCTCTAAAACATACAGGGCAGTGGTCCCCGAGGACCAGGATTGAGAAACAGTAGGTAATGACACTGGTCTGTATAATTTATTGTCAAGTCCTGTTTTACCATGTTTTGTAATCAGATTTAAAACAAAGAAAAACACAACAAACAAAACAATTTAAAACAAGAAGTGTACTATGGACTAATTAGTTCTAAAATTTATAGCCCCCAATTAATTTCATTATGTATTACAATAAATCAGGAACTACTATATGTGCTATTTTATATATATATATATATATATATATATATATATATATATATATATATATATAACCCATACCATACCATACCACATTAATTTATATACATACAACATATGGTTGACCAAAGTGCTGTACAAGAAATAAAACACAGGACAGAAATAATTAAACACTAAAAACAAGGAGGACAACACATCCATGGGCTATTGTTGATGAGGTATTAGGTCATTCCAGTAGACAGGTGGACAGGTGTTAATTGCCTGACCAATCACTGTGCGGCATTCAATTGGCTCCAGTTATCAGATAATTAGCAGCTGCCAAATGGTAAAACATCAATGGAAATTATTTATTGAAGCCATCATGATTTATTAAGAGAGAGGAAACTATTCACAGTAACAGAGGTGACTCGGAGCTTGGTAAGTTGTTAGCCTTTCTATTATTAGCTTGTTTACCTTTGAGTTATGCTCGAAGGTAAACAAGCTAGCATAATGTCGATACTAGCTACTTTTTCCTTAAACCTAGCACTGAGTTAACACATGTTTGTATTTGGTAACAGTATTACATAAGAAAATAACCTATTCTTTTGTCTTTATGACGATTACAACAGTTTAATTCTTTTGACTGAAGTAAATGAAGTGACTTTACATAAATAAAGTGCCTATGACTGAAGCACTTTAAAGGCATTTAACGAAATTTTCACACCATGTAGTTATTGGATTAAAAGCGCATTTTAATAAAAGTCTTCATTTAACAAAAAGTAAAGTGCAATGATAAATATTAGGTGGTACCAATAGTAGCTCCAATTACTCTACAGTAAGTATAACTTCTTTGAAAATGTTTTTATATTCCTGGTGCATTACACCTACTTTGTAGCTGCTATCTTTAACTAATTCACTGTAATGGAGTATTTCAGATAAATATAAGGGAGTACTTGAAGTACATATCAACTGATAAAACTTGTGCATATAAATGTAACTTTGCATCATAATTTAAGTTGAAAGGAGCTACATGAATTGTAGGTTATGGTGTTAATTAAGGAAATTATCACGTGGATTAATCAGCATTTATGAATAAATAATGCGATTCAAATGGTTTTGAAATAAACCAGCAACACTAGCCCTTGCAGTTGTTTTGCAAGTGTACTTTATTGAAAGTGCTCTTTATCAGCAAGTGGCTGCAAAACTATCCTTCATCCTGGGTCTATTGATAGAATAATAATGAAAAAAGGTAAACAAACAAAAACTTTTTCTAAACAATGGCCTTTACAAATGCGTTTTGGTCATATTAACAATCATTTCCTTTCTGCTTGGTCTTTGAATTCTTGTATTGCTTTAGCTTTAAGTGTTTAGGCTCCCTAAAATCACCAAACACAGTTAAACCTTGGTAGTACCAGGTTGGAGCCCATTTTGGACTTAGAACTGACTTAATTCTCTATAAACAAGCTCTCCTCATGTACAGTATGTCACGGATTTGTTTACCACATCCCACTAAACAAACCAAAATATGAAAAGGATTTTAAAAAAGTACCATAGAATGGGAGCCAGGATGTTACTTTATGTGCTTTTCTTTTCGGTTCAGGTAAGATGCGGTAATGACAACTTAAGATGCGTGCTGTAGAGCCGGTATGTTCTGGCCTTAACCTCAGCTGTCACACCAGCAGTGAGCCCCTTCACATGCACACCAAGATATCTGGGAATTATACGTTTTTTTTTTTTTTTTTTTAACACATCTACATGTGATTTTGAAATAAGATATTTGACAAATCTGTGTGTACATTTACCAGTCCATCATCAGCTTTATTTCCGAGAACAATATTAGACTGATGAACAGAACACAATAACTGCTATTTTTTATATATTTATTACTGTTTTATTTTATATTTTTATTGGGTTTCACCGGCCCTCGAGTTCTTAATTTCCTTCTGTCATGTTCATGCTGGAATGACAATAAAGCACCTTGAACCTTGAACCTTGAGGACAAACTTCTTATTGTTTGCAAAGCATCCGTTTTTTTTTTTTTTTTTTTTTTTTTTTTTAACATGTTGGCATTATGAACAACAGTTTGCTGGTTCAGTTAAGGTCAGTTAATAGTTATTTGCACATTATAAAATACACACCCTCCGCTGTAAACAAATGCTATGTGCTTTTGTTTCTGTGTTGGCCATGTGCAGGTTAGCAGTTTTGATTCATGTAATAATGATTGAAACTGAATTACTTGATCAAGGTGATACAACTGATTAATTTGGTTACTTTTTGATGATTTTATTATTATTATTATAGCCAATCTTTTGTTTGAGCAAAATAAGTGGAGGAAACAGGTTTTGAAATGGTAGCTGACCTTTCTGTCTTCTCTTGCAGGTTTTTTTTTTCTTTTTGTGGTGACAACTTTTACAAGCCATTTTTAACTCCAGAGAAGGATCGTAAACAGGTCAAGCCCGAGCTCTTGCAATGTTTCTGATCTTTTTGCTTACCTGGTAAAGTTGTCATGGTTTAGTGTAAGACCTAAATACAAATACAGTCAGATAATGGACAAATAAATAGGCATTGATAGTTGGTAAACAACGAGCCGCCTCTTATTCCATTTCCCCATTACCACACACTCTATCAATTTCCATGACACTCTCTTTGCGTCCTAGTCCTTCTTACCAGTGATGCAAATAGAGGAGGTGAGGTGACAGGCATTTAACAGAATGAGACATCTTTGCTTCAGAGCTGCCATTTTAAACTGGCTGCAATTATATATGATGCCTTTGACAACTGTGTCTTCAAACCATTGTTTAGTTGCATCCTGCTCCTTTACGGAGTTCTGTCAAATGAGCATTAATCTGCGTGTGACAAATCATACATACTTTTAATTTAATTTACAACATGGAATTAATGTGTCACATCTACTTTGGACATCAAAAAAATACTTCAGTAAAGGATACACTGGTGTGTGTCCTCACATATAGATGCTCCAGCAAGCTTATTCTCTCTTTTTGGAACTGGTATAGTGCAAACATAAGTTAAACTCTTTATGCATGATTTTTTTTATGGAAAAAATGGAAAACTGGCTTAAAATTAGAGAAGACTGGATCCAAACCAGGTTTTTTAAGAAGAGGCCTGACCACATCATGTTTAAACAGCTGCGAGAGAAACTGAACATGGGCAAAATTAATGAAAGGTCAGGAGACATGGACCAGTGTACCCATGGTATCCATGGTAACCAGCTGGTTAAACAGTTAATTTACATTTTACAGATTAATATTTTCTCTTCTGGCCATAAGAGAAAATGATTGTTCACCTTGACTGTTCTTTCACCATTATGCCTGCATGACATGAAGCAGGTGAATGATTATTTTTTCTCACCACAGCTGTTGGTCCTACACGGGCAAATATGAACACATAAGAATATGAATGACAACTGAAATGTGAGCAAGTTCTTTCCAGGATCTCATCTGAAACAAATTGAGCTGATCTGTTACAATATTGGCTGAACTCATGCTAGTTAGTATGACAGTAAGGCTAAAAATATTATCACAATATCATTTTCTAGATTGATTGTAATATTGCTCATGATATAGTTTTAAGTATTTTGATAAAGACCATGAGTAACATGACTTTTGCTATGAAATATGTTATGCTGATTACTGAGATAAATTGTTTTGCTGTTTTGCTGCCTAATTTAAGCCTGCTTTTTATATGAACTTATTGTAACATGGATACTAATCAAACACATCAGGAGGACTATAGAAGAGATTGTTGCAAGGTTTTGTGTGTTAGCTTCAACCAGATGACTTGGCATTTGTACAGTTTTCCCTGATGGATAAATACAGTCTCTGCTGTCACAGGGGAGACACATCAGCACTTTCAGTGATTTTTCTCCACAAAATTGTGCTACCTTTTCCTCCAAGGCTTCCTGTCTGTGGTTCACCAGTCCACTGCTCTCACTGAGTGATTTACAGTGTGGAGATCAGTCATGTAGTTTTTAATATTATTATAATAATTTATGTTAGCAACCAGACTGAGTAGAGATGCACTGCACCAGGTTATAGTGGTCAAGCTAGTTTCCATCTGCAGTCCCTGTGGCAGGCAGAAGAGAAATTTAAGAGTTTAAAGATGATGATGATAATAATAATAATAATAATAATAATAATAATAATAATAATAATAATAATAATATTAAAACAGATACACAAAACACTAAATATATACATATACAAAACTCATACAGTGTCCAGAAAGCTCATTCCATACAGTGCAGAAGATATAGCGCCAAGGGAAAAATTAATGGTAACAAATACATAAAAGTCAAACTTTGCTAAGAGGCAAAAGTGGTAATGAGGTATGAGGGTCCGTTTGAGACATTATTCAGAATTACCCTCTCACAGACACATGTGAAATTTAAGTCATTCACACATTATACTGAAACCTCTCATTATATTGAAATCATTCACACACTATGGTGAAAACCTCTCATACACTATACTGAAACTGGCTCTTATATACAATATTGAAATTTCCTCCTCAAAGGAAGACCTGGACAGCACCGGTCTTCGTTTTACAGCACTGTATATCCCAATGGCCGAATTATGCTATTTGGCTAGTTAGCATGTCCTCATTCAGACTTACTACTGTCGGTTGTCCGGCTGATGTCGCATTAACCCTTAATAGTCTCTGCTGAGGCCAGAATAGTGTTAAAGTTGTCAGCTGCTTCAATGAGATTTCTTCCAGGCAACTGAACAGATATTAATACAGCGTAAGTCTTCGCAAAACATCTGTCATGGTCCAGCTTCTTCTTCTTCGGTTTGTTTTGAAAATGCGCTCCTGTTTTTTCTACTACGTAACTTCCGTTTCAACTGAAATAACTTCCTTTTCAAGTGAAATCCGCTCTCACACACACTAGTAGAATTCCTTTCATACATACTAGTGAAATTCCCTCTCACACACACTAGTAGAATTCCTTTCATACATACTAGTGAAATTTCCTCTCACACACACTAGTAGAATTCCTTTCATACATACTAGTGAAATTCCCTCTCACACACTAGTAGAATTCCTTTCATACATACTAGTGAAATTCCCTCTCACACACACACCAGTAGAATTCTTTTCATACATACTAGTGAAATTCCCTCTCACACACACCAGTAGAATTCCTTTCATACATACTAGTGAAATTCCCTCTCACACACTAGTAAAATTCCTTTCATACATACTAGTGAAATTCCCTCTCACACACACACCAGTAGAATTCTTTTCATACATACTAGTGAAATTCCCTCTCACACACTAGTAGAATTCCTTTCATACAAACTAGTGAAATTCCCTCTCACACACACTAGTAGAATTCCTTTCATACATACTAGTGAAATTCCCTCTCACACACTAGTAGAATTCCTTTCATACAAACTAGTGAAATTCCCTCTCACACACACTAGTAGAATTCCTTTCATACATACTAGTGAAATTCCCTCTCACACACTAGTAGAATTCCTTTCATACATACTAGTGAAATTCCCTCTCACACACACTAGTACAATTCCTTTCATACATACTAGTGAAATGCCCTCTCACACACACTAGTAGAATTCCTTTCATACATACTAGTGAAATTCCCTCTCACACACACTAGTAGAATTCCTTTCATACATACTAGTGAAATGTGATTTCAGAAATTACACTATAGTGTGTGAATGATTTCAGTATAGTGTATAAGAGCATTTCAGTATAGTGTATGAGCAGTTTTACTATAATGTGTGAATGATTTCAGTACAATATATGAGAGGTTTCAGTATAATGTGCGAATGACTTAAATTTCACATGTGTCTGTGAGAGGGTAATTCTGAATAATGTCTCAAACCGACCCTCATAATGAGGTGTTACTTGCTTTCGAGACACATTAAAATATTCACTGCTGATGGGATTGATTTCCTAAAATATATATAGTTTTTTTTTTGTTTCTCTGGAGGAAATTCTGTAATTGATGTATAAAAAGTAAATTAATATTGCTACATCATCACAAGGATCTTAAAATTTCATGCTTTAAACAGGAGTCCACAAAAGGACAACCTGACATATCAAGGATCATATTCCTGTAGGAAAATTAAAAGCAAACTTTACTTATCTTTGAATGTTTCATTCATTATTTCATTAAGTAAATATTTGCAACTAAATATTGGGAATGAATGCATTTTTAGATTTTAGATTCCCATAATTCTGAAATTGTATGTTCATGCTGTTAACCATTTCAAGGGAGTAAAAAATCCATTAAATCACCACAAATAAATTTAAATAACACAATTTCCAGATCTAAAGATATTGCTTAATTAAACCTGTAGATCTGAAATAGCTTTTATTGAACCTGCTGTTTAAAAAGATAAATGTTTCTTAGTTTAGTTTGATTTATTATCGTTTCTATGACTCTGTAAAGGACTGATACAGCCCTTGTGGTGGTAACATCACACTAAGTGAGATGTTGGATTTGAGCGCCACATTATACATGTAATAACAGTTTAAGGAGACAATCCATCACTGATGTCCTCTGTCACATCAGCTAGTGGAGGAAGAGAATTATCTGTCTGTGTGGGTCATCGTTTTCACTGCATTAGATGAGAAATATTTGATCATTTATCAATAACAATAGATGAAAGCTGAAATGATTTATTGCCTTTATAACAAAAGTCGGGCTGATGATGATGATGATGATGATGTTTGAGCGCTGCGGTCAGTGGAGCAGAAAGACAGGAAAAGGATGGAGGTAGATTAAAAAAGCAGACAAGCGAGGGAGGAACAGAAGGAAGGTGAAGCAAGGTGGGAATATGAGAGAAGGTAAAATAAAAGACTGGCTTTAAATCCATCTTTCTCCACACCCATCTTTGGTTATATGGATTGTGATGCCATTGGTTGTCACAATCTACTGCTTCATTTTATTTGCCACGAGACCTCTGACTTGTGTGTCTTCCAGCTTTTTCAGTTTTAGTTGAAGATGTTAAGGGTGCTGAACTTTGACATTCTTGGTACTACATGTTTGCAAATAAGTTTGTGCAACAAAGTATGCTAATTTCTTCTGGTTAGTGTGGGTTAGGGCACAGCGATGGGGATACCTTGTCCTTCAAAGTGAAATTTTCAGAGCCTCCCTCCCAATGGAGAGTTTGCACAATTTTGAAAGCTAATCAATCATTTATAAACCCTACTTACAATGCAGATTATTTTGCCGTATTAATATATACTGCAAGAAATGGAATGCAGCCCTGTCCTGTTGTAGTTTACAGTTTAGGAAATAGTTGTGGAAGTATACAGGTTCTGGAATAACATGCAGAGCAATCAGTATAAGCATACTTTCAACAATAGGAAATGATGTAATTGGCTTCAGTTAGAGGGTGCAAGAACATCCACCACATAGAATAAATACTGGGGCTCTGCAAGAAAAACAAGTTGTATGATGACGTTCAGTCTGTTTAGGTAAAATTTCAGCCGCTGCCCCTGTAGCTGTGTTTTAAGTTGCTAGGAGACACTCATAACGAAGGGTAGGAGGTAGCACTGAGACATGGGATCATCACAATGCAGCCAACGGTTTATTAAATATTGTTTTTAAAACTGATTTAGATCTTAAAGGGTTAAATAGGAACTTTGATGATAGGAAGTTAGTTTGTGCTTCATATTTGGAAGAATCTTGTGATTTATAATTTGATTCTGCTGATCAAAGATTACTACACACAGATAAAAGCAATTTAACTAATAAAACTCAGTTCATTTAATGTTAATTTATCTGAACATATTTTCTAATTAATGCCAGGTAAAACATTTGGGGGATCAATGTTTTTTCTGCATGTTTATCTTTGTGTACACCCTCATGTTTTCTTTGGTTTATTAAAATGAGAAGTTTAAGCTACACTTTGAGGAGACAAAATGCTGGATAGGTTAAAAGTGAATGTTTCAGAGTCCATTGTAGAGCTTTACCTCGTCAATCGTGGCATGTTTATCTGATGTAAGCACTGGGCCAGCCACCATGTCACTGTTATCAAAAGGCATAATCCATGTATTTATCTGGCTGGTAGCCGACTTGGCAGCTCTTCAGTCACAGAGCAAACTGGATTCATGACCTGCCAAAATGCAGTTTGGATCAATATATTCAGTTATAGTAAGAGCCTGTTTATCTCCTCATCTCAGGAGAAATTACAGCTCATCTCTGTCTCTGAAGTCTGGGAAAACAGACAGAAAGGCTTTGTTGCTGAAAGTCGTTGGACTTGAATTTGTATGAAAACGTTGCAACTGTGCATTATCTTTTGCTCAACTACCTTTTATCCTTTTGGATTTTGTAGTTTAATGATGATCTATATACTCGCCTTTTCCATGCTGCACTTGCTCTTTGCTCTGCCCTGTATCCACACTGTTCTTATTCAATCTTTTCCATAATTTTTATCACTAACTCCAATTTTATGTGTACTCATTTTATTCTTTTTACTTCCTCTTGTTTTTTCCTCTAAATTTAGTCTTCATCATCTTTTTTGTCACAATAATTTCCTGCCATATGTCCCTCTGTCACCATATTTAATCTTTTAATATTTTGCCTTCTGCATTTGCTCCTGTGGCTGTTTGTCATTTTAAACTCTGCCTGCCATCATAATGCACTGACATATCATTTTACAATGAAAATAAAAACAAATCTTTGGGATTTGACATTGAACAAGTCATTTGACAAATAAGCTCAGGTTGAGATGTAGACACAGTCTCCTCATGGAGTCAGCCTTTCCTCAGCTTAAAAAAAAAAAGAACAGCAATTATGCTCAAATGTTTCATTAGTATGTTTGATCCATGTTTCAGATTTGGGGGGAGGGCATTATTGTCTGTGTCTAATTCTAACAGAAGCACACCTCATTCTGCTTTATGAGGTAATAATCAGGTCATCACCTAAATCAAATCCTATGTAAGTCGGAAAGCTGTAATTCACACTTTGATCTTGTAATGTGACCAGTTTGATGGTAAACACAGGTATGTTATTTGGAAACTGAATAATAAATATTGATCATGCCAAAACACTTCTGTCTTTACCGTGAGTTCTTCTATCCTGAGAATTTCAAAGACAGCAGTAATGAGAACAAAGTCAACAACACTGGGGACAACAAAGCAGAGGGTGAAAACAGCACTAAGAGAGGTGACCACAAACTCATTTGAATAGCAAGAGCTAAGACAAGAGTCAACTTCTTTTACTGGCTGGAGAGGTCACGGTACAGGTAGACCCCGGTCAGATCCAGCAGGATTAACCTAAATTTCATGATTCAAAGTAAATAAATACATAAATGAATCAGATTATCAAGAGGAGCCTTATCCCCTTGGCAAAGCAAATTTGTTCGGCACAATACAGCTACCAGACTATCAAAAAAAAAAAAAAAATCCCGAGTTAGCCGTCAATACAAGATGCATCCCTGAGAAAATCTGCAAAAGTTCTGCAATGCATCTTCAAGTTTTTAACATAAGGTCATTTGTTAAATTACATCATAGAAACGAATAATAACGGATTAGATTTATATTGTCACGGTGAGACGGTGGTAAGGAAGTGGACCCAAATGCAGGACTCAGAGGCAGGAAGCAGACAGAATGCAGGAGACATGATAGGAAAACATGATGGATGATCTGACAGGACAACTGAAACCAATGGGTATAAATGCAGAGGTGAACTAACAGGAAGCAGGTGAAGCAAATGAGCAAATCAAACCAGGTGTACTAATGAACAGGAAGATGAAACAGAACGCAACACACCAGTGAAGAAACTACAAAATAAAACAGGAAACCAGACAACACACAGACCATGACATATATAGTCATTTCTTTTTTAAATGCTCTAAAGAGTAATCATTTTATTTGGAAATTAGGAAAAATATTGTCAGCACCATTGTCAGAACCAGAGATACTGATAATTTTGTGGTGCTCTGTGATATATTTTTTACTTTATTTTTTCCCTGAGCTGTATTTCTTTGTAACCTAAATCAAGACATGACTAATGTTACTCCCTTTTTATCACCTTTCTTTTCACCTCTCACTCTTGTTTCCTCTCTCCTCTGTTATCATTTCTGCCCTCGGTGTCACATGGACTTCCTTGCAGATCGTGGTCTGCTCTTCTCTGCTTCTCTGACTTCTGTAATTCAGTTCTCTCTCTCTCCTTCCCGAGTAATTGAAGTAATTTCCCACCTTGGCTATGATGAATGTGTCCCGCGTTCCCGCCATGCCCTTCTACTTTAGTCGGCCTAATTAAAGAAAACATCCCATGATTGCCTATTTTTCCTCGAGCGTGACAACCTATTATTCTCCCCAGCACCTGATTAGAGAGTTATTATGCTTAGATTTAGATTGATTTAACCAGGCAGCCTAATAAAAGACTACTTGAGTTGTGATTTAAATTCGGGGAATTGCAGGTTTTGGAGCCAGTCACGGTGTGTAATTGTTATTACTGGTTCATGATATGGTAGGCAGAGGAGGAGGGAGGGTGGAGGTTCTTGAAATTGAATTAGAAAATTAGAAGGTCACTCTTTGTACAACAGGTGACATTTTGGGACGTTCTTGCCACAATAGAGTTGTCAGGAGGAGGGACGTTCAGTCCCAGATTTGTCCAGAATGATAAATCATATCCATCGCTGGCTGCAGAATCTGACATATTTCTATCAAAGCAAGATTAATCTCTCCATCAGCTGCAGAAACACAGCTCATAATCATTTCCGAAAATTGGATGCAAAATGGGTAAATTGACTGCCGTTTGTGTTGTGGTGCTCTGCCCCCAGCTGAGGCTGTCATACTGTGAAAGCCAAATAAGAGGATACAGTCACATAATGCAGCAAATCGAACTGCAGGCCAGTCAGGAGGCGCGATTTCACTTCTTGATTGCTCCAAATAATTGCTAAGAGCAGTAAACCTCTTATATTGATGGTTTTTATTATGCTAAGGGTCAACGTTTCTCCAAGTTACCAGAAAAATAAATGGAAAGCACTTTAACATTTTATAAACCAACAAAAAAAACCGTACATTAAGAATTTAAGTCGGTTTTTACTTTAATCATACTTTCACTAAAATGTCTCCAGGCAGTTAACTGTTGGTTTAGATTAACTAGTATATGCATAAAAAATTCAAAATTGATTAAAAAAAAAAATAAAAAAAAAAACAGACACACACAAAAAAAACTGAAACTGGCTTTTAATATTGCACAAGATCACCCCAGTAGGACGTACCTGGGAAAACCTCCAAGGGGAGGCGGCCAGGAAGAATTCTAGCTAAACGCCGAAACCACTTCAGCTGATTTCTTTTGATATAGAAGAGCAGCATCTCTATTCCAAGCTCTGGAGCAGTGCCCTCTTTACTGCTGATGAAGCACTAATTCATCTGGCCATCTTTCACACCAACGTACCAGCTCTTATGAAGATCTTGAGATACTGACGCAAAGAGTCAATCCCCCTAAAAAACTTCACCTCAGAATCGCCTCACTCTTACCCTCCCGGCTACTCCACACTATGGCTTCACTCAGGTCTAGTTGGCATAACTGCACTTACTGACTCAGCTGAGTAGCATTTTGATAAATGGCACAATTAGAGGAAAAATGAACAGTTTTACTGGGGCCGTGTCATGAAAGCACAGAGGCTTTACACTCACTGTCAGAGGTCTAAATCAGGTTAATCTTTCATGTCTGATATCCAGCGGTGTCAAAGACAGCGTGGTTTGACTTATCTTTGATGTGTATTCACAGGTAGCATTATTGGCAGTTACTACTTCACAGTCAATGTGAGTAACAGCTACATACTGCTGGTAGCAGCACAGATTAATATGTGAATACAGCGATTTGACTGATGGCTTTATGTGCAGATAATGTGGGTGAATTAAAATAGAAGCACAAAATAGATTTAAAATTAACATTTCTGTTCTATTTGATGGAAACTCAGTGATTAGTCTTTGAGATCTAATTAACGGAAAATCAAGTTGTTTTTTTTTTTAATAAAATATTTAATCTGTTTTCTTCCCAGATTAGTCAACACTTATCTGTTAAACTCATTATCTCATTATTAACTCAGCTGTGCTCAAGTTAAACATACAGGTGATTATGATTATGGCTTACAGCTTATCCATCCATCCATTTTTTGCCGCTTATCCGGAGTTGGGTCGTTGGGGCAGCTACCTAAGCAGGGAAACCCAGACTTCCCTCTCCCCGGTCACATTCACCAGCACATCCGGAGGGATCCCGAGACGTTCCCAGGCCAGCCAAGAGATGTAGTCCGTCCAGCGTGTCCTGGGTCTTCCTTGGGGCCTCTTTCCGGTGGGACGTGCCCGGAACACCTCACCAGGGAGGCGTCCAGAAGGCATCCTAACCAGATGCCCAAGCCACCTCATCTGGCTCCTTTTGATGTGGAGGAGCAATGGCTCTACTCTGAGCCCCTCCTGGATCACCGAGCTTCTCACCCTATCTCTAAGGGAGAGCACGGCTGCCCTGCGGAGAAAACTCATTTCGGCCGCTTGTATTCGCGATCTTGTTCTTTCGGTCACTACCCACAGCTCATGACCATAGGTGAGGGTAGGAACGTCGATCGACCGGTAAATCAAGAGCTTTGCCTTTTGGCTCAGCTCATTCTTCACCACGACAGACCGATGCAGAGTCCGCATCACTGCAGACACCGCACCGATCTGCCGCCGCTTACAGCTTATAAAAACCTAAATATCAAAATCTCTGAAAATTAGAATAGTGTGAAAGGGTACAGTGTTGCCTCTAAGTGCCACACTCTACCCAGCTAACTAATTCAAAACACATACAAAGGACTTCTGAGCATTAAAATGGTCTGTCTGTTTCAGTAGAATTTGCAATCATGGGGAAGGTTGCTGACCTGAAAGTTGTGCAGAAAACCATCATTGACACCCTCCACAAGGTGCCAAAAGAAATTTGATGCTCCTAAAGTGCTTCATCAAAGCACATCAATAAAAAGTTGAGTGGAAGAGAAAAAAGTGGGAGAAAGCAGGGATGACGCAGCCTGGAGAGAATCGTCAGGAAAAGACCATTTAGAAATGTGGGGGAGCTTCACAAGGAGTGGACTGAGGCTGGAGTTAGCTCTTCAAGAGCCACCACACAGACGGATGCTGGACATGGGCTTTAGATGTCATATTCCTCATGTCAGAAGTGTCTTGCCTGGGCTAAAGAAAAAAAAATTAACTGGTCTACTGAACAATGGTCCAAAGTGCTCTTTTCTGAGGCAAATTCTGCAATGAAATCCAGGTCCCAGAGTCTGAAGGAAGAATGGAGAGGCAACGATTCAAGACACTTAAAGTGCAGCGTGAAGTTTCCACAGTGGGTGTTGATCTTGGGAGCCATGTCATTTCAGTGTTGGTCCACTGGGCTTTAAGTCCAGAGTCAACGCAGCCGTCTACAAGGAGATTTTAGAGCACTTCACACTTCCTTTAGCAGAAAGGTTTTTTGGGATGCTGACTTTATTTTCCAGCAGAACTTGGCACCTTCCCACTCTGCCAAAAGAACCAAAACCTGGTTTAATGACCAAGGATTATTGCTCTTGATTGGCCAGCAAAGTCTCCTGACCTGAACCCCATAGAAAATCTATGTGGCATTGCCAAGTGAAAGATGAGACACATGAGATTGATGAATGCAGAAGAGTTGAAGGTGCTATACTATTCCACCCCAGCAGGGCCTCAGGCTGGTAACATCCATGCCACGCTGCATTGAGGCAGTAATGCATGCAAAAGGGGCTCAAAACAAGTACTGAGTTCATATGCACGAATATGCTCTTCAGATGGTCAGCATTGCTGTTTTCAATATCCTCTTTTTTTCTTTTACTTATTCATGTAATATTCTACTTTTCTGAAATTTAGACTTTTGGGTTTTCATAAGCTGTAAGCCACAATCATCAAAATTATAACAAATAAATGCTTGAACTATCTCATTTTGCATGTAATGAGTCTATATAATAGTTTACCCTTTTGAGTTTAATTGCTGAAATAAATGACATTTTGGGCAATATTATCATTTTTCACCTGTATGCCTGTCAAATTTCTGCTGACTACTTGGTGAATTGAGGACTAGCGAACTGATCGTCACAATGAAAAAATGAACACTACTCGGATAAATTTTCAACACCGTGATCAGCGTGATTGCTGTTTCCCAGTCTAATCTTTAGTATGCAATTTTGTGGTGTGCAATGTGAAACCCCTATGTTATATATTTGCTGGGTTATTGGCCGTGGTGCATTGTGCTTTTTGGTGGTTGCATGAAGGGGGTCCTCAGAAAAAAAAAAGGATGCACACCGATGCACAGAATTGTGGGAGTAATTTGCCATTGTGGAGTAACCGTGGTCTGTTTACATCGGTCAAGCAGTGGCTCTTGTTTTTAATTTCTCTTATCTAAAATTTCTGACAAGTATTTAATCTATAATTTTTTCCCTGAGTTGTGCACTTAGCAGCAGCAGCTTTGTGATCAGCAAAAGGAAATGAACCAGCAGATTTTCATCATCCATTGCTTTCTTGGTGCAGTGAATATGTTGGATAAACGAATCCAAGGGAACCGTGGACTTCTGCAGAAACTTATCCAGCTGATGTGCTTCTGGGTGACCGTGGGTTAGATATAACAGACAGTTTGGGCTTTATGTGAGCAGAGGTAAAGATGGCCAGGTGAGGTGGTACACCTGAGAATTTATGTAGAGGGTTCAGTTAGAGACGACGCAATAAGTGCTTGATTTTTAATGCAGCTGTACCGATCTGTGCAGATGAGAACATCACTTTCCTCCACCAGGTTGTGATCATTTCTTCTCTTATTAACAGTGTCCCAGTCCCAGTGTTGTTCCACTTTACATTCAGTCATGGTATTCACATTCGGTCATCACATTCAGGGTTTCTCACACATAGACCAATGTGTGGCACAGCACCACCCAATCAACTCCAAGCACCACAGATTCCGTCTGTCTCTCTTCCATCACTCATTTTTTAAACACTGAACTCGCTGCTGCTAATTTAAAAATTTTCTGACACTTGCCCACCTCATCCTCAACCGTCTTCTCCCTTTAATATTTTTATGCAGAGTCCGTCTCGCCACCATGTTTCTCTGCATCTCAGCTGTTCCACCTCCACGTGGTTTTACTCCTGTTAATTACTTAAAAGAAAAATATTACTGTCATTTTGACCAATTGCCATTTTTAGTGACAACCGATGAGCACAAATTATTTTTTCTGTGAACATGTGTCAGTGCCAGGCACTGTGAATCTGTGATTTATTTTTTCTATTTTTTTTCTTCATTAATTTATTTCTTTTATTGACGAATAGGCCAGTCAGGCCACTTCCGGGTCCAGGTCACTGGGAAATGTCGTGCTTCTCCCGTGGGCCAGTCCGGGCATGCTTTATGAGCTAAACATCCTGCAGAAAACAATGCGATTATGATTAGCACATTTAATGCCCGATGAGGTGTTGGGCATTATCCCATATACCCGCTTATGCCATGGGCACTTACGAAAGAAATAAGTATTAAATCAATTATTAATGCATTAATGTTGTTTTTACTGTTAAAATCCTAAGTTGTTCACAAGAAGCAGCTGAGCAGACAATTTCGTTGTGACGCGTTGTCAAGGTAACCGGCTCTGACACAGAACCTGTAGCTGTAACGTATGTTAACATATGAGTTTCTGTTGCCATGGTTACCAACTAGCATTAGCCAGTGCGATAATGTATAACAATAAGGCTATTTGACCAGAACTTTTTTTTATTGGTGTCCTATAACACTTTTTAATGGACACCCTATAGCCAATCAGAATAAAGTATTCACTCAGACTGTGGTATGAAAATATCATTAATTAGTATATCATTTCAAATCCTCCTAGGCATCAAAGGTTGTTGAACAACTCAGAACTATTCAGGAGAGAGGTCAGGGCAGCAGCCAAAATGCTGCTGTGAGACGGGCAGCTGCTGAAACAGTTGAGGTGGAAACAGATTAGTTCTCGCTTGAGTTAAGATTGAGCTGAATAATTTCAAATGATTCATGTAGCTTTAAAACTGCCTCAGCAGGTGACTCTGAAGAACAATGGATAAGAATACAGGTGTATATTTGATATGGCAGCTCAGAAAGTGTGTTTAATGCCGCCTGCTGCACACACTTTGCATACATCCTGATGACCAACTCCAGCGACCACCACCACGCTGCAACACTCGATTCCCTCGCTAACGACACGGGAGCGCCACAAATTGCTACCTGGTCTATGGGAAACACTGACCTTCAGGAGTGTTCTCACTTTTCACAAGTTTCAGAGTAGATTTGCCATCATCCAGTAAAGTGTTTTTTTTGTATATTCTATTCTAATAAATAATTACAGCTACTTCCTCATATTTTTCACTGCTTTTATATTTTTACTGCTCCTCTCACCTTTAGAACTATGTTAACTCTTGGTGGCATACATTCAACAAGGTGTTAGAAACATTCCTCAGAGATCATGGTTTATATTTCAATGATAGCATCACATATAACTGAACTCATTGTAATTTTCAAGAAACCAATTTGAGCTTTGTGACATGGTGCACTGTGGTCATACAGTGATGGACATGGTCAGAAACAAAACTCAGGTAGGCTGTAGTTTTTAAACCATGTTCAATGTATACTAAGGGGCCCAAAGTGTGCCACAAAACAATCTCCCACACCCACAAACCTGAGGTGTTGATACAAGGCAGGATGGATCCATGATTTCATGTTTCCACCAAATTCTGAACCTACTATCTTAAAAATGGATCCCCATTAGCTACAGCTTATTGCTGCTGCTGTTCCTCCTGGGTCCCAACCCAATACCCATTCACAAAAAATTACACCAGTAATGTAAGATATCTAAAATCAATTGGTGGAACGAACAAACACACACACGTACGCACACAAATTTTACATTAGTATATTTTAGACCTCCAAAACCAAAATTATTACTATCAAACCTTAATAACCTCTGTGTCAATTTCACCATAGCCGTATTAATAATAAAACAGTTTTCATTACGTTTGCACAAACATCATTTGCACATCACCAAATGATGATTATTATTATCCAAAAATAACCCTTGATAAAGGGACTAGTCACTCTAATCTCTTTATCTTTAACCCACTGATCATTATTTACTCATTTTAACAATATCAATATCCTCCTACACATATTTCATATAGACATATATTTTAATCATGTCACACTTGTATAGATTCTGCTTTAGTGATAGTTTAAACAGAGTTTTACTATTTGTTTGTGATATTTGGGTAATAAATTTCACTGATACGTTCCTTTGTAGAGAAGTTTTTCTGATGACGTTAGTTTTTTCTATTGGTAAAGTCAAATTATCAACAACAGCATGTCTTGTAGGATAGGTGTGTTTACTTGCACTAAATTCCAAGTCCTCGTGAATAATGGAGGACATCTTTGTTACAGTGGTAATTCTGATAAATAAAAATAATGAATATAGAGGTCTGTCCCTTTTACATAACCATAGTAACTGTAATGGTTAAAGTAGGAGGACCCTGGAATTCAGCCACACACGCAGTGGTCGAGGTTTTAACAGGGTTTTATTGAGCACAGGGAAGGCGAGGAAGCCACTCTATAGTGGAGGTGATGGCAGGGTCCTGAAAGCGAGGGCCATGCAGAGAACAGTGGTCAGTCCAAACAGGGGTCGTTATCCAGGTAGGCAGAGAACAAAAAAATCTGATAGGGAATCAGGCAGCAGGGAGTCCTGGGAATGTAGCAGGGTTGAACACAGAAATCTAAAGACAAGAACGCTGGCTATCAAACAATGATTATTGCTGACCATCTAGCAGGGAAGCAGAGACTGAGGTGAGGTTAAATAGGGTGATGAAAAGGTGAGGAAAGTGAGCACTCATGAGGCCCAGGTGGATCAGATGAACCTGATTCCATTAGCTGCAGGCGCTGCAGATCAGCCCTCATGACAAGTTACATCACAAGCCTCTTTCACAAAGCATTTTTTTTTTTAAATTTTACTTTAGCAGGTAAATTCTTCCTCTGCATTTAACCCATTGTATTTGCTAGGAGCAGTGGGTTGCCAGGCCAGATTCCAGCACACGGGGAGCAGTTGGGGTTAAGGGCCTTGCTCAGGTGCCCACAGTGGTTTACCTTAGTTGCCAACCCGGGAACTTGAACCCAGGGTCTCCAGACCCAAGCCCACCTCTGTAACCACAAGGCAACCACTGCCTTTTCAATCTGGGACTGATACATCTACATTGTGGACCAGTGTGATTTGTGCAAGGACCAAGGTGGAATCAGTGGGCCACCCCTAAAATGTGACTGGTTCCTCAGGTGCCACCCCAAAAATAGACCAACATATGCTAATGAACATACAGAGGGATGCAGCACTCTTAAAATTGCCAAGCTTTTGAGGCGTGATCATCGAACAATCAAGCGTTTCATTCAAAATAGTCAACAGGGTCGCAAGAAGCGTGTTGAAAAAACAAGGCGCAAAATAACTGCCCATGAACTGAGGAAAATCAAGCGTGAAGCTGCCAAGATGCCATTGGCCACCAGTTTTGCCATATTTCAGAGCTGCAACATCACTGGAGTGCCAAGAAGCACAAGGTGTGCAATACTCAGGGACATGGCCAAGGTAAGGAAGGCTGAAAAACGACCACCACTGAACAAGAAACACAAGATAAAACGTCAAGACTGGGCCAAGAAATATCATAAGACTGATTTTTCTAAGGTTCTATGGACTGATGAAATGAGAGTGAGTCTTGATGGGCCAGATGGATGGGCCCGTGGCTGGATCAGTACAGGGCAGAGAGCTCCACTCCGACTCAGACGCCAGCAAGGTGGAGGTGGGATACTGGTATGGGCTGGTATCATCAAAGATGAGCTTGTGGGACCTTTTCGGGTTGAGGATGGAGTCAAGCTCAACTCCCAGTCCTACTGCCAGTTTCTGAAAGACACCTTCTTCAAGCAGTGGTACAGGAAGAAGTCAGCATCATTCAAGAAAAACATGATTTTCATGCAGGACAATGCTCCATCACACGCATCCAAGTACTCCACTGCGTGGCTGGCCAGAAAAGGTATAAAAGAAGAAAAAATAATGACATGGCCTCCTTGTTCACCTGATCTTAACCCCATAGAGAACCTGTGGTCCCTCATCAAATGTGAGATCTACAGGGAGGGAAAACAGTACACCTCTCTGAACAGTGTCTGGGAGGCTGTGGTTGCTGCTGCACGCAATGTTGATTGTGAACAGATCAAGACACTGACAGAATCTATGGATGGCAGGCTTTTGAGTATCCTCGCAAAGAAAGGTGGTTATATTGGTCACTGATTTGTTTTTGTTTTGTTTTTGAATGCCAGAAATGTATATTTGTAAATTTTGAGTTGTTATATTGGTTTCCCTAGTGAAAATAAATACGTGAAATGGGTATATACTTTGTTTTTGTTAAGTTGCCTAATAATTATGCACAGTAATAGTCACCTGCACACACAGATATCCTCCTAAGATACTAAAACTAAAAAAGCCCCACTCCAACTTCCAAAAATATTCAGCTTTAATATTTGTGAGTCTTTTGTGTTCATTGCGAACATAGTTGTTGTTCTATAATAAAATTAATCCTCAAAAATACAACTTGCCTAATAATTCAGCACACCCTGTATAGTGTAAACTGACCTTCACTTTGGTAAACCTCAGATATCCCAAGTGTCACACAGCATCACCTCACCAGCTGGTGATAATATCTTATCACCAGGTATAATGACAAAGGAAGAAGTTAAACAGCCAACAATGAAGAATGAATGAAGAAACGCTGATAAAACTTGTTTTCTGGCTCAAAGCAAGTTTCCTTTCCATCAATGAAGAGAATGGCAGATTTTACAGCTGTGGGACCAACAAACCTCAGTGACTACTGAAAAAAACGACATCATAAAATAAAAGGAAACAATATCTAAATTAAATGGGCTACTTTTGTCCTCAACATTTTTCATCCTTCAGCTTGATGTGATAGTACCATGTGCCTGACTTCAGGGCTGTAAGACTGCTAATTGTTGTTTACTTTCGCTGGTGTGTCCACAAAAAACAATACATTTGGGGGAATATGAAGCGAAGGGTGGTAATTGTAACAGAGAATCGAATCAGCCGATCACTGACAGTGGAAAAAGTGGCTGGTGGAACCCACTCACTGGAATACACCCACATCCCCTACAGGTGCAACGCCCATGGATCAGATGCAGATTTTACACACTACACACAAACTACATAGAGTGAATTTCATCCCTCGTCTGATTCTGCTTGTAATGATTTCTGAAAGGACACACTGGCACAGGAAACGGCCGACTCTCTCTGTTTTTTTATGAATGGGCAAAGGAAGAACTGATCTGTATAAGGCGCTACATACACTTGGACCTACTTTAAGGCAATTTATCTACAAAGTGATCTTTATAGGCATGTTTCTATGCAGTGTTCTGGCAGAATTGCATGCAGGACCAGTGAGCAGAAAGCAGCTCTCAAACTGGTTAATTTGAAGAGCCAAGCTCAGAAATATAGATTACTTTACCAACTGCCCACCTTTATCATTTTGGATGAATTATCTATCTAAATAAAATTTGCACAGGACTATATACTTTTAAAGTGTAACTACACACCCTACTTTTTGCGTAACTTCACCCACTGCCGAATTTGAAAAATGCTTGAAACTGCAAAAGTTGGGCTGATCAGCGAGTGGAGAGTGGGCGGATTGGGACACACAGACAGAAATGATTGACAGACAGCAGCTCAGCTCACTGGCAAGATGGAAAGCGAGATTCACAAAGCACCTACACCACAGAGCGGTCTGTTGACAAATTTTATCAACAGTATATGGGATTTTCATCACACTTAAGTAATTCTGTGTCATTTACAGCTCAAAAAGCTCATTTTTGGGTGCGCTACCCCTTTAAGTTTATCTCAGTTCTCTGACAGGAAAATACTGCTTTGATCCCTTGAATACGTGGACATCAGTGATGATAGACTTTTGCACAGGTGGCAGCTTGTACATTGTGCACTTGTCTAGCCAAGCAGCAAATTTAGACACAAAACTAGCAGAGCAAATATTATGCACAGTATGGAGAAAAGAGCGTATAGAACTGTAGGGTAGAAGCAATTTCATGCACTTTTATGCAAAAAAAAAAAAAAGCAATAAAAATGTATCTTTTCAGCATGCTCTGTTATTTGAGTCTGAGTCTAGTATAAAGACTGAGCTTTGATTTAATCAGTGGAAATTAAAGGCAGGGAAAAGAAACTATTGAAACTATTGGAGATAAAGAAGCAGACTGAATAATGGCAGCAGCAGAGAAAAATAAGCATAAGCGGCACAGAAACCAGAGAAGTAAACAGAGTGAAAAAAGAAAAAAAAGAGTAACATATGTATGATGTTTATTAAGTCTTGGATAAATGAGTTGGAGCAGCATCTGGTTGGAGGATAAAACCAAACATTAAAAATACAGAGATGATTTCTTTCAAGGATTAATAGCACTTTGAAGTCATTGATGATCACTCACTGAGGACTTCATTATTCCACTTAATGGGCCCCTCCGCTATTTGACCCGACCGTCAGTTTTAGTGGCGAGGAACCTTTAAGTCAGATGGATGAACTGCCACAGCCTTGCTAGGTAATTGGCAGCCACAATCAAGAGCGAATATGTATCAGGCGAAGAAGAAGAAGAAGAAGCTGAATATATCAGCGAAATAAGAGAATAAGAAGAAAAATGACGCTGTAAGTGACATGGCAGCACCAAATATCTGGATACCATTGGAAAAAATGGTGATGACAAAGAAAGATGATGTAGTCATGGAGCAAAGCTAATATTTTAAGGAGCTGAACAGTCTCATAAACATTGGATATGAAGCACTTTGTCTAATTACATTTTTTTTCTTAAGAAGATTGGGGTTCGACCTTACTTTGACTTTCATTTAAGCATTCAGAACTTAAGTCTCACTATTATCTCAGTTTTCATTGGAGACTCATCTTATGTTTGTATCGATGTTCGAATAGAATTATTAGTATTTTTGTGAACAAAGCTGTAAAAACGGCACCAGAAGACTGTTAGCAGGCTGCAGCCTCAGTGAGCTTGGTGTAATAGTGTGTAAACTTGTTCTTCACCCATTGCAGGTTCGTTCAGCTTTAATCTTCCAGAGAGCAAAAACAACTGCTGTTCAACTACTGCAGAGAGTCAGTCAGCAGGATGAGAGACTCTGTAGTGTCATGGAGGACTTTAGTGTCAACCTGGTGTAGGCTGCCTGCAGGTAGGGAAGCATGATGGGATAAATAAGTAAGTATAATTGCTAATAGTGTTTTTAAGAATTAAAGAATGAAAGAAATGCTCAACTGTTTAATCAGATAGAGTTTACCTGTCATGGTTTGTGGGTTTTATGCTGTCAGTTTTTCCGTCACTATATCAGAATTTGGTTTTGCTGCAATTTGTTTTATTTGAGAGCAGCATTAATTTAACAAGAACAAAGAGTGAGGTGGAAGTCAAAATGAACAATCTTTGCCCCAGTCCAAATCCAAATTGTCCTTCACCTGTGAGTCCTCCATTTGCTTGTATTGTTAATCTCCATAAAATGTGACATTGTTGGTCATTAAGAGACCTTGAAACTGCTGTTTAGGTTAGGTTTAGGTAAAGTATGTTTAGGTTTAGGTTTAGGTAAAGTATGTTTAGGTTTAGGTTTAGGTAAAGTATGTTTAGGTTTAGGTTTAGGTAAAGTATGTTTAGGTTTAGGTTTAGGTAAAGTATGTTTAGGTTTAGGAAACAAAGTTGAAAAACAGTAGCTCTTCTAAAACAATAGTTACACAATAGATTTACAAGGAAGTCATGCTCATGTCATTACTTTCCTCAGCTCATTTATAATCTACCAAAAGTAACAAATTAAAGCCATATTTCTGTACACTATATTGCTGTATTGTCCATTGTCTACTCAGGATCGTTTTCAGTCTAATTCAGAGAAATTTTATATATTTCAACAGTTTATTTTCTCTAGTAATTTTAATGACATCGCTTTTTATTTTTTTTTTATTAAACACCAAGCAGTGATGTTAGTGAGACTAGTACAGTTAGCAATTTTGCTTTTATACGAGTGTTTACTATAGAAATTAGAAGTACTTGTTACAGTTATTGTATTAAGTTTAAATGTGTTTAGTAGTCTGTGTTGTATGTGTAGTTTCTCTTTTCATGCTCATATTACATATTTTAATTGTTTGCATCAGTTTATTAGCAGTGGTCTGTGCCACACTTATTCCTTCACATTTATTCAGGTTTATAGTTTTATTAAGTGCTTAAGAGGTTGCGTAGGACTCCAGATAAAATTTTACTGGCACTAGTTCTGTTAACCTTAAAGGAATACCTGTTATTATTATACACAAAGAAAGAAAGTATTTGTGTAGCTGAACAAAAGTCCAACTTCTTGAACACCCATAACGATCAGTTCCAGAGGAATCTGTTGTTTCCTGATGAGCAGCCTGCGTTAAATACATGTTTTTGCATGAAATTTTCAAAGAATGTGTCCACAAATGCTGTTGCACGTATACGTGTTAATCCATTTCCATCACATGACAAGCTTCTGGAAGTCTGATACATGGCTCAGCGGCAAAGCTTACATCTAAGAATACTAAATAACACACACACACATGCTGTGTAACAGTTAGATCTCTGCTCTGTCTGAATATGTAGGCGTAGAGTCGATACTACCAGTGTACATGATATATTTCGGCCCCTTCGGGGGCTCCGCGGAGCAGAGATAAACAGGACCCAGGTGAGTCGTACTCCTTGCACACATAATCTCATTTCTTGCTAAAGCAAACACAAGCACTGGCCTCTTCGTGTTTTGCCATTGATTTTTCTCCTTCAGGGAAGATGAAGGAAGAAAAGAGATTAAAAAAAAATGGTGCTGCACTCTTATTCCTATGCATCAGGCAAGTTGAGCATGAAATAGTTCGTTTGGATGGGTGATCATGAACTGGCAGCAGCGATGAAGTTTACCAGAGCTAAATAGATGTTCAGTCTGCAGTTTTTATCCAGCTCCTGCCTTGAGTCGGGTCATAATTTATAGTAATAATGTTGCGTGAATTGGTGTCTGGAAAAGAGGTGGATGAGAAATTGTAGTTTGTTGAGTGTTTGTCTTATGTTTGCTGTGGTGAGAGACCGTAGGTTCTCGGGGTGATTAGAAAAGGTAATGCAGATATAATTTTTTAGCTTAAAGGAGTAGAATACTGAGCAGGCTTATGCTGTAGGTGTAGTTAGTATACCAGGTTATGTGCATTTTTCTTTTGTCCTTTATAATTAGCTTTTTCTAGTTGATTTTTTTTTTTTTTTTTTGTTTTGCAGTATTTTGCAGGTTAGGTTTTGGGAAGGCCTTTTGCATGTTAATGAGCTTTTCTTTTTTTCCAGTTATTTCATTCTTCATCAAAAAGTCACATTTATTTTTAAGCACATTTAAAACGACTGACGCTGACAAAAGTGATGTACAATAAAAAAAAAAAAAACTAAACAAAAACAAAACAATTAAACAAGAAAAACCAGAAAACAAAGGCATAAATGTCAAAAACTTAATCTGCGTTAAAAGCAAATGCAAATAGTTAAAATAATTTTAACAAGGGGACGTGACCTGAGAATTTTAATACAAATTCCAGGATTTTGTATAATCTCATTGGTTGAATTCTTGAATGCTTGAAGATTATGGCTGTTTGTGACCAAGCACAACTCTACTGGACACTCACATGCTAATATGACAAAAAACTTTGGCAGCAAAGATCTAGGAAAGGAAATTATGCTGTCTCCATGCTCGTATGCATATAAGCCTCTTGGGTTATGTTCATACAACTAATGCACAACACAGACATCTTAAAATGCTTTGCTTAACACTGGAGGTTCAGACTCGACTTTAACTTAAGTTTTCTGACAAATCCAGTATCATGCTAGGCCTTATTGATGAAATCTAAACACTAGAGATGGCCAGGAAAAAAAACACAAACTGCATCAGCTGGTCCACGATTGCTGGGTCTGTAGGGAAGCTGAAAAGGTGTGAGCTTGTTCTCGCAATAAAAAACATGTTTTCTTAAAAACATCTTTGAAACAAAACCAAAGTAATACAGTTTCACCTTACAAGGAATTCTGGGAACTACACGACTGTGCAGGTTCATGAAAAATTTAGCAAAAATCTTTAGAAACCCGGCTGTTTTTATCTGGTGATTACTGGATAATTTAATATTTTTATGCATAAAACTAAAACATATGGAAGCTGAGAGTAGCCATTCCTGCAATATTTCATTTTTGATGCTGTTATCTTGAGATAATGAAGTTTGTTTTCACATTGTAAGTCATATTTTATCATTATCTTGAAATTGGCTTTTTTTTTTTTTGGTCAAGATAAGGACTTACTGTACCATTACCAGCTTTGTTTTCTTGATCACAGTTTGATCAAGATAAACTTAAAAAATGACAGGTAGCACCTAATTTAACTGGTAATTGCTGCAATTGGTCATCTGTAACACTAAGTTGTGTTATTCTGTCTACCTGGCAATGCAAGGGGACACATTGTGGCAGCTGGAACTCAAATACAGGCTCTTAGTAATTAAAAAAAATAATTAATTAATTAATAAAAATATAAGTAGCAGTATTTATTGTGCACATCATTATAGCTGCATTTTCATTACCTCTAGAATTGCATGCAATCTGATTGTTAAATACCTACATTTCAAAAAACCTCTCAAATATCGTTAAAAAGTTCGGTTTTTCAGATTTGTTGATTTAGAAGTTTATACCAAAGGTACATTTACACATCACTGGATGTGACGTAGAAAGTCATATGACCAGTTCACTTCTAGTAAAGATTTTGTCGTATGTATGGATGGAGGGGACGGAAATCTTTTTACAAATAATCAGAGAAAAATTTAACCGTCATCCTTGATAACAAACATAACAAAATGTTTTACAAGAAATTAGAAATCTCTTTCTTCCTCAAAGTGGAGTCTCATGAGAAGAGATTTTATGAAAATGATGTCTTACGTGCTAAACACCATTCAACGGACACATCTGTAAATGGTAATTTTACTTTGTTGAATTTTTTTAAATATCACTTTTATTTTGTGAAAAACTATAATGCAAACACAGCTCATATCTATCTCTTTCATCTGTAATTAGAAACATCGCTAAGGACATTTTTGTTTGACTATCTGGCAATTTCACATTATGTAATATCACTTTTTTTGTGTGTAAATAGTTAAATTTTTACCATTTGTAGTGACCAAACATTCATGAGAAGAACAAAGTTATGCAAGTTACATCAAACGAAATTCAGTTTTGTTGGTTTAATATTCATTCAACATTATCTTTGTGATTTTGAAAGTAAACAATTGAAACTCAGCAGATTTCAGTTGAGTGGGATTTGTTGGTGATTTGTTTTCTTTTTTTTTTTTGTATGGAGGGGGTTAAATGCTATAAAAGACACTTTCTACCTAAAGCTCTGTTTAGCATGATTCATTTTGACCACTCTTGAAAGCATCAGACTGCACATGAGGTCCTCTTCCTCCTGATAGAAGACAGAGAGCTAGTTAAGATCATTTACATCTCGGCCATCAGGAGTTTAAGATGGTTCATTAGCTTGTAGCATGTAGATAAAGCTCAAAATCGACAAGTGCGCCTTTTAATTTAGGCCGAACAGGAGGAGCAGCAGCTCTGAAGCTCAGGTGATCGATGCTCCAACATGCTCTTGATTTTGCAGTTGCAGTCACAGAAGTCCTGAGTCTGGCTGGTAACTCTCCAGAGAGCTAACTGCTGCTGGACTTTAAACGAAGATCAAATGCGGTGCAACTGTAAAGAGTTGATTACTATAGTGATTAATGAGGTTGTCAGAAACTTAACACCAACACGGATGCCTCTCCCTCTTTGGTTTTTAATTTCATTTAACCCCCTTAAAAAAAATCTTAAAAATGTTTCTACAGACTAATTTATTCTAATTATGCACACCGCCCACCTCTGTGCAGTGATCAGTAACACTCGGCTCCCCCCATCTTGCTCTCCTTAAACCTTTTGCAGCAGATTAATGTAACAAAAAGTCTATTAATTAATGTTTTGTGGCTTTTAATTTCTGGCAAGGATGCTGTCTTGATGCAGCTGCCTGTTGATGCCGTCGCTGCTGAACTTGTGCCAGGAAGTGCAGATGTAATTCTGTTATCTCTTGCTCAGTCATTTACACAAATTAATTTGAACAATTAGCCCTCTACCGGCCTTTCATGAATCATGCAAGAGAAGCTGCCAAAAATTAATGCTCAAAATATTTGCTTTTCAAATTGAGGTAGCGCCCATTTTTAGCTTTTTAAATATTTTTTTTCTTTTCTGAATTAAAACTAAGCAAATAAAGGAGAGACTCAATTTAAAGTTGATATTAAAATTTTAGAATTACTGTATTTTGTGACCTTTGTTAAAAGGAGATTTCTGGTAATTTGTAGATAATAGCAAATAAATGCTATAAAAACTGGAAGCAGGGAAAACGGCCTCCCACAGTTACCATTATACTAATTAAAATAGCTGTAACTTTAAAGGATTTTAATTAGTTTTGGTTTTAGTGAAGGGTTTTACTGTCCCACAATGGATTACAGAACAGATACTATTAAATAAATGACACAAAAGCATCATGAAACAAAAAAGAAGATAAATATGCTGCTAACTTCAATCATAGGCATGTTATTACATGTAAAACAGCCTTGTGGTTGTCCGTCCTTCATTTCATCACAGCCAATAAAACATGATGCACCTGCAGGAAAAGGAGCCAAAATATTCATCAGTTATATAAACTCCAAATATATGCATTAAGAAAACACTGATCTGTATATTTATGATACCAGAGAAGCCGTATTAACTCAGCCTCTAAATGTGTTCACATGTAGTTGAGTCTTCTGCATTGTTGCATTCTCTGGAAAGGCCAGCAGGTGGCGGTTTTCCCCCACATGTGAGCTGCAGAGCTCCCTATGCTCTTGCTCTGCAGCAGAAGTTGCTTTCTGTTGGACATGAAGCCTCAGTGTCTGTCATTAATGGCTGCCTTTCAAGCTGTCAGCCTTAACAAGCTGATTGCAAATGGTAATTGAGGTTTGAAATGTAACCGATTCTTGTTTTCACTGGAAGGAGGAGGCAAAGGAGACAGGAGGATGGGCAACATACCCTCAGCTTCCTCCTCTGCATCGTATTTAAACCACATTTTTTTGAAGAACAGGCCATTAAGTACAATAAGTGGAATCCATATGATCTGCTCAATAACGACATGTAATTTTGTGACAGTTATGTGTTGTTACACAAATGTATGGGGCAAGGCTTCTCCCCTGTAAGTGCCCGTTAACTCAATTGTGCTCGTGTTTTTCTTCAGCTCCATGTTTAATGTCCATTAAGAGTTGGAAGATGGTGACTGAGGAATGTGATGGTGTCCTGTAGCAATGAACAAGCTAGTTTTTCCTCCTACAGACTTTTAAAAGGACAGTTAACTAAAAAACTCTCAAACTCTAATTGTATCATCAATTACGTGACATCTTAACTTTTTCAGGGTTATTCAATTAATAATTGAGTGCATTTACTCATAAGATAATTGTTTAGGTAGGATGGATTGCTTTATTAATTTGTCCTTTCGAAAACCCATGTAGTGACCTGGATTGTGTGCTGAAGCGGAAGTTTAATTAAAGAACTTTCTATTTAAAGGGAAAGTTGGTACAATTTTTAGGCAGAAATTTAGAGGACATAATGGATAATGGCCTAGCTGATGGTTTGATGGGCATTTAGTCAAATATGGTGCATTAAATGCTAAAATCAGCCTAAACTGAAGGTGATGCATCCATTTTCCATCATATTTGATAAATCTGAGAGGCTGAGAGTTGGTTTGGATGGAAGAAAAGTCTTAGTGGACATACATTTATCTGAGGGGATATCTTATCAGATAATAACTGGTCGCAGTATATTAAGGATTAGAGGACAGTTTCAGTGATAACAGGGAAGAACTGTATCATGACCACGGCAGTTTTTTCATTTCAGCATTGGTGGCCCTGTTGGGAATTCAGCCTGGCAGTGTTACTACTTCCCTCTGCTCAGAGAGCTCCTCTGGGAGAGCAACTGGTGGGCTTAAAATAATGAAGTGAAGCTGACATCAAGCTTTCATTGAATATTAGATATTGAGATGGTTTAATCTCCTTCTGATTCTGTGTAGGGAGAACAGGTTTTTATAGACAAAGTCCTGATTGATTGTGGAGGAGTATATTCTGAGCCGTAGTGTACATTTATGCTAGTTTAGGATACAGTGTTATTGCAAATAATTTCCTCTATTTTAGGGTTTTTTTACATAACTTTACCTTAAACATTTTGAGCCCTTTTAGAGGTGATGAAAGGATTTAATAGTTTTTGGTTTCAGTAGAATGTTTAAAACAAGGCCTAAATTCTGAATTGTTGCTGCACAATCTAAGATTGTGAAAACCAAAACAAAACAAAAACCTTTTAAACAGAAATGTGATCCTTTTATCAGCTAAAAGTGAATTGCTGAATTGGATGATCCTAAATGAACCACTACTGGATTTTAAGGCATGTTTTACCATATAAAAACCACCTGAATTCAACCATTCATCATAGTTGTAAAATACAGATTCTGCTCACCTTTGCCTCTAAACAGCAGATTCTTAGTTGTACTGATGTAACAGGATCACACTTAGATGCTTGGAGATCACAAGAATATGCACATTTTACACACACCAGTCAGAAAATTAAGAACACTGACAGGTAACATTACATGCATTGCAACAATTCACTGCCCTGAAAAAACTGCTCAGGAAGGGCTCAACCAACATGAGTCTGAGGTGTTCAGCCCAGAATCTAAATTTCCCAGATACCAATTTCATTGCATCTATGGGAAATAAATCCAGTCGACAAAGACCCCACCCCACAATCGTATGACCTATTGGATCTAATGTCCCAGTACCAGACACTGCAGGACAGACAGACTTAAATTATATAAACACTCACTGGCCACTATATTAAGGCCACCTTTCTGGTACTGGGTTGGACCCAATTCTATCTTCAGACTTGCCTTAATTCTTGGTGACATAGATTCAACAAGTTGTTAGAGACATTACTCAGACGTTTTGCTCCATATCGACATGACAGCATCACACAGTTGCAGCAGATTTGTCGGCTGCATCCATGATGAGAATCTTCCGTTCCACCACATCCCAAAGCTGGTGACTGTGGAGGTCCAGTGAACTCATTGTCATGTTCTAGAAAGCAGGTGGTGATGATTTGAGCTTTGTGACATGGTGCATTTTCCTGCTGGAAGTAGCATCAGAAGATGCTACACTGTGGTCATAAAGGGATGGACAGGTCGGCTGTGGTGGTTAAACTATTCTTAGTTAGTATTTAGTGGCCCAAAGAGTGCCAAGAAATTATCATCCACACCATTACACCACCAATAGTCTGAACTTATAGCTACAAAGCAGATAGAGACATGCTTTCAAGTTGTTTACACCAAATTCTGATCCTAATATCTGAATGTGGAGCTGAAATGAAGACTCATCAGACAAGACATTTTTCCATCTTCTATTGTCCAGTTTTGGTGAGTCTGTGTGTAGTCTAATTTTAGTATCAGTTTCCTTTTCTTAATACAGATAGGAGTGACACCCAAAGTGGTGTTCTGCTGCTGTAGCCCATCTGCTTCAAAGATTGTCATGTTGAGCATTAAGAGATGGTATTCTACATACTTTGATTGGAACAAGTAGTTTGCCTTCCTATCACCTCCAACCAGTCTGTCCATTCTCCTTTGACCTCTGACATCAACAAGACATTTTGGTCCAGACGTGTGCTGCTCACTGGATATTTTCTCTTCTTCAGACCATTCTCTGTAAACCCTAGAGATGGTTGTGTGTAAAAATCCCAGTAAATACTCAGACTAACAACCATGCCACATTCAAAGTCACTTAAATCTCCTTTCTTCCTCATCCTGATGCTCAGTTTGAACTTTAGAACATCGTCTTGACCACATCTACATGACTAAATGAATCGAATTGCTGCCATGTGATTGGCTGATAAGCTGTTTGTGGGGTAAGAAGCAATTGAACTGGTCGACCTACAGTCTAAGACTTGAATTGAACTTAAAACTTGTCGTTGTAATAAAGTATAAAAGCATACATTTAAAATGTATACATGTTTGCAAACACAACCAACATAAAAAATAGAAATAGGTAGAAAATCAGACCAAGCCTTCTGAGCCAGATGAAAGGTAAGAAACTGCTGCAGCTTTTTTATAATCTTCTACTGTCCTTAGTTTGACATAAACAGATGTGTCATCATTGCTATTTGATGCAGATGTTTTTTGTTTTTTTTTAAAGCAAAACTTGACAATAGAGCAATATGCATCCAAAATTACCTTGTTAAAATTTCATGAACTGTATGCACAGTGTGAGGAAAAATATTTTAGCTGGTTTAAGTTGTGAGGAATTTGCTGTTTTGAATTAAAAGAGGATTCAATGTTTATTAAATAGTTGGGCAACAAGAAAGAGCAACTGTTTCTTGCAGCAACACCATCATCTTTATGGTGTTTTACCTCACAAAGTTTGCCAACAAAGAGATTCTTTTCAGTTCTGTGACTGTATAACTTACCTTATGTGGGTATACTATATAATATATGTTGGTCACAGATTAATAGTTTAAATTTATCCCTTTATTGAACATCAGCACAATCCCTGCAGTGATGTTAAGATTAGTTGCACATGAAGTGTAAATGTATTTAAAAAACGGTGCTCCAGGTATCTGTCTTAATCCGGGAATTGGCTCTTGACTCACCAGCTAACCTCAGTCCAGGTGGAATATCTGTTATCATCATCTCATCATTAACAAACACAACACGACTCCGGCTCTTCTCATCGACTGTAATCACCTTAATGCAAAAAGCTGATGAAGTAGCGAGTGCTCCATCTCAGACCTTCTCATTTTTTTTATATATGTGTTTTTGTAATGGCGCTGTCATAACCGCTTTGCTCCGTCTGGGCCTAAGTGAATCTGAGGCGCCATCTTTTAAACCAGGCTAACAAATGAACACGTTTTCCCCCCATCAAACAGCTCCTGACAGTGATGCATGGGCTTCCAGATGAGCTCTGAAAAACTGATGGATCTGCGACGGTACAAGCGCTTAGATAAACTAATGCATGTAATTACGTTTTCCATTCCCACTCCATTGCAAGGCAGCTTATTACAATATCATTAGTTGAAATGTTTGGCAAAAAAATTATATGGTTTGCAATTTTTTTCCTCCTTTCACTCTTTCTTTTTTATCTTTGTTTGCCATGAGGGATAATTACTGAAAGTTGATTTCTTTGACGGGACTGAAAACGAATTCAATTTGTTTGCTTCTTGGGAAGACATTATCGGGCATCTCGTTAGTGTTAGTAATTGTTGGAAGTCTTATTTATCGCCGTTGTGGATAAGAAGCCCGTCAAGATGGTTTGAGATACCCTGTGTGGGGTGGGACACATACACTGTTGTAATTTATATATATGGAAGTGATTCATGTCCTGTTTGTTAATTGACTCCTGGTCTTATGAAATAAGATATGTGAAATGAATGAAATGAAAAATACTTTACTTATCCCAAAGGGAAATTGCAAAATATACATATGGAAAAAATGAGAAAAGGAAGTAATTGGTCCAAGTTTAAAACAAAACCCACTTTGAGCAGATTTCTGCAGCCGTGAGCTGTTTAACTATTGTTATGAGAGGGGTTCCCGAGTCTAGTCCACGAGAGCTACCATCCTGAAACTTTTAGATTCCCCCTTTTAAAAAACACACCTGAATCGAATGGTTGAATTCTCTCAGCATGTCATTCAGATATGCAGAGGCCTGGTAACAAGCCATTCGTTTGATTCAGGTGTGTTGAAGAAGGGATGCATCTAAAAGTTGCAGGATAGTTGCTCCAGAGGACGGGACTTGGGCACCCCTGTTGTAAGATAAAGATAAATTCCATAAGATGATATATTTTCTGTCTTGTGTTGCAAAACCTAAACATTTGCCCACAGGTCTGATCAACACTTCCTGATCATGGATGTTTACATAAGTGAAATCAAATCTTTGTACCCTGTATCCAAAGCTTTCCATCCTTTACATGCCATTTAATGTGAACTTGATGACCAGGAACACGCTTGTTTTAATTACTGTGTATGTGGATGCTACAGTTCATGTAATAATCATGTGACTGAGAAGGTTAAATTTGAAAGGATGTCCTCTATAGCTGATATGGAGAATAAAGAAGCATGCACTAACAAACTTTTTACTTCTGCCAAGGAAAAAAAATGTACATTATTTACCAGAAATAAATAGTTGCAAATCAGGTAAAGTTTTAGTTGTTGCTTTAATGCAATCAAGTGTTCAGCAGAGTACTTTAGAGCATCTTAGTTAATGTGCTTCTTCGTAGGAAACACAAACAGCTGCTGCTTTAAAAAAGGATTATTTAAAAAAAAAGGAAAAGAAAAACGAATCTATAAAAGTTAAAAATAGCTCCAAATGGAAACCAGTAGTTTAATAAATGATATTTAGTGGTATTCTGTTCTTTGCTACCCTAAAAAAAAATCTAGAATTTGTTATTTACCTAGTTAAGGTGCACTTGACTCTTTTTAACTTGTTGTACTTTTTATAACAGTTGTTTATTTTCTCCAGCCTTTTGTTGCACAGTAGACCTGAACGTCCACCACCAGGTCAAAGCTGTTAACCAAGGGGAAGGACAGCAGTGTGTAAGGAATGCTGCCATGTATGTGTTTCATAAATAAGTAAAAAATGAAATAAATAAATTATGAAATAAATGACTAAAAAATAGATTGTTAATGAAAATGCAAAATAGGGGGAAAAAAGCCTAATAGTTAATAGTTGAAGTCACATCAACCAATGCAGTAGTTGTTTACAGATCTGAGCTTGTGGAGTGGAATAGATCCAGGCGTGTGCTGGAGAAAATATGTGTCAGTGCAGTTTTCAAACTGCATCTTTCTGTTCTGACACATGGTGGTGTTTTTTTTTTTTTTTACCATTAGTGTGTTATTCGTTAACCAGTTTATATGGAGCCTTTTGGTTTAGTCCTGTAATTTCTGCACATTGGAGTTGGTTTGCTGCGATGAAGCTTTAAATCTGACCCTTAAAGCTGCAGTTTCCCTACTGACAGTCGTCAGTAATAAGTGTTTTTAAAACCACAAGAAATTCCCAGTCCATGTACATTAATGTCTCTCTCACACAGAAGTGTTTGACGTGATCTAACTTAAAGTTTATGCTACATTTGCAGCCAGTTGTGGCTTTCTGTAGTGTGTTATGGATATTGCATCTCTCTCTCTCACTGTCCTGCTCTATGACTCTCCTGATTAATATTCTCCTTCTATTACAGCTACAGCTCTGTCTGTGTGTGTGAGAGTAAAAGGACTCTTTATGCATCAATGTACATATAATTGTGTGTATACTTGTTAGTCTCAGGCTGTGTCTTAAACATGCAACTATGAGTTTTTTTTTTTTTTTTTTTGCTGCAGCTGTGCAGAGTTATTTTGTGTGCTGCCCACTCCCTCGCTCTGTGTGCAAGTGTGTGATGTTGTGGAGGAGCAGCAGTGGAGCTCATTAGCAGACTACCAGGGGAGAGCGGCCGCAGAAGCCCCCAGCTCCCAGAGCTCCCCTTTGGGCCGGCGTGCTGCCTGGTCAGGCTCTCAACTGCAGCCCTTTATCTGCACGCGCCACACTGAAGGCTAGGGCAATATGCTGTCATATGCTGGGTGACGGCTGCATTTCACACCCGTGTCAGGCTCACTTTTAGAACTAATCCTGGCTCTTTTTCTGCAGGAATAATGGTTAATCATAGTATTGGTTTGAAAGCTGAATATTTTCATTGATCATCTTGCAGTTCAGTGGGTTTTGTTTGAAAAAATGTGCTTCACGTTTTTGCTTTCTTTTTCCTTCTGTGGTCCAAAGAAAGTTTTTACATTTAAGAAGCTGGTTGATAATCACCAGTATATTAAATTAATTTACCCTGACATTTGACTGAGTAATTTAGCTTTAATAATAAGGAAGAAAAATCCTTCCATAAGGAAATGAGAAAAAGTTGAGTCGTTTTCTGGGAGAAGTTTTTCTTTTTAAAATAACTACTTTTTTCTGGCTTTGATCAAAAGTCTTCCTTTCCTTAATTGACATTAATTAATTGATTATGATTTCGGCTTCTCATCAACATCCCTGTTGTGGGTTCAAAATGAGGTGTCCAGTTTCTCCTGCTGCAACATAAATCCTTCATTACATATTCATGTTTGCATTATTTATATCTACATCACATGGTTTCTGCAGCAGCTTCTTAAAGTGATCCTGTGATTGAAGATTCAACTAATAATGTCTGATGGACAAGTTGCTCATTTATATTATCATTTTTAACTTTATGCTCAAATTAATTATAATCTTTTTGAAAATGTGAGGGAGGGTGAGTGTGAGGAAACTGGGTCACCCCAGAAACAGCCATGGCAAAAAAATAATTCAGAAAAATAAATTCAAAGCATTTTTTTTTACACGTGTGGCACTTGAATGCAGCACAGCAAGAGATTAGCAAAATGTTGCAGCTGTACTCTGATCTCAGATGGAAATCTTTATATATCGAGACCATTCTGCAAAGTCATGCAGCACCATATCCGAGTTTGGATATTCACAAGCATAGATTCATGGGTTTGTTGTGTTCTTGGATTCCTGAGTCTCTCATTTGAGTGCTAACGGACAACCTCACTGACTGCACCATTCTGGTCGTAGTTGTATCAGCCTCTTTAATTATTAAAGATGAATAATAAAAAAAAAAAAAACTCAAACTGGAAAACAGCAAACAAAACAAAAACACTCCAGAGCTCTTTCCTTTTGCGACGTCTGATGCAATTTTTACAGGGAAAGAGCAGCTTCTTAAATGAAGCACGTATGTCTCATGTTAAAGCCATCTATCTTAATGATGTGTGGATCCACGACTGAATTCAGTAAGAACAAGAAGCAACACTGAGAAGCTGTAAATTGATTCTATTTAAGAAGCCTGCTTATGTTTTACATATTAAGGACTAGCTTCTAGGTTATAGGTTGAGTGATATGCATCTGCTTCCAACACTTCACAGTAATACCTCCTGAGCTGTTTGTTAAAAAGTGGGTTACAGATATAAATGAACTGAACTGGAAGCTCTGCTCGTCGCTCTTTGAAAAATGAGACTTTCATTGGACATTATTGTTTTCGGGATCACAAACGTTCGAACAGAATTTGTCACTGTCGCTTTGTGCGTTTAAGGGCGTATTAATCAAGTGATTAATTGCCAGATATTACTCAGTGAACACAGCCCCGTGTTCCCATTCAAGCACTACTTTGCCTTTGAGTGTAAATGGTCCATGATAAGATTTCCAGTTTGGTTTGCAAAGGCGTGAATGGATGTGCATAATTTTTTTTTCCCTGGCTTTTTGGCATTTATTAACAAGAGTCAGAATCTTATTTAATATGTATTTGTGTGTGTGTGTGTGTGTGGTGGGGGACTGAACAGTTGTCACTATTTTCTATTTTCATTTTGGTTTCTGGCTAAAGATTTAAAGCATTAAAACTGTGCCACAGTTTAAAGTGTTTTGAAGAACATAAATCGTCAAGAGCTTTAAGGTACAGCTAGCACCCTGTCGGATTTAGGTTGATTTTAGATGCCAGTTTCATCTTATAAGGACAAAAGCATCTTGCAGTGTCTTCATCTTACTTTTTTATCAAGTTGTAAATTATTTAAAAATAGTTAAAAATTGATCTAAAGTTTAAAAACTTGAGTTAAAATTTAAAATTTTGATATTTCAGCCAGCTAAATGATTGCATGTTGCATTTTTTTTTACAATCCTTGTTCTTTTTTCATCTTTTTAGAAAAAAAAAATTTGCAAATATTTGAATATTTAATAATGACATTTTATAAATTAATTTTTATCACATGGAATGAGGCATTTTTACTGTTATTTATGTTTGAAATGCTGTAAAAATGCACAGTTTTTCATGCGTAGTATCTGATTCGGTGGACAGATTTTTTTACTGCCATGATCACACACTAGAGGGAGCTAAGTTAATGTTAGATGTGAGCGCAGCAGACCATCCGGAGCTCATGGCTCGTCTCCTCTCTCACAGATACACAACACACACTCTTTCCTGCTGCAGTTCAAAAACACTTCTAATTGGGCCTTTCTGCCCTCCGCCAAGTCCACGAAAGACACGTACATTTTCTCTTGACCTCCAGTCTTAGATGCACAATTTAGTTTTGACAAATGTGATGTTTCAGTTAAATTGTTAATGGTGCTACAGGACTCTGCAAGCCAGACATCAAAGGGCATACATTAATACGTACCGCTCATGTTATTTCTTGTTCTGTTTAGTCTCCCGGGGAGAGGAATACTCTGTGAGAGAGTCAAAAAAATTCTCCTGTTTTTTTTTTTTTTTTTTTCTTTTCCTTGCCGTTAATAAATCCTGATGTTTCTTTTCCTAAAGGTACATCACCTCGCTACGCAAATGAGGAGCCGAGCTGAAAAAAAACTAGAGATCTTAAAACGAGGGGGCCGAGCCGGATGATCCACCAACGTTAAGAGGCGTGCTTTGAAGAAAATTCCATCAAAGGAAAAACAATGAGTGAAGCGGTGTGTGTGTGTGTGTGTGTGGAAAGCTGGTGTTAAATACCTCTTGTTGTTCAGAAATGCTTAAAATCTCAATTGGCTCCGTTAACTGGCATCTGGAGAACAATGAGTTGAATCTGTTAGGGGTTTATAAAAGGCTTTTAGTGTTAACGTCTCCTTCCATATGCTGTTGCATGATTGCTCTGCGTCTTCATATTAGCCTGCACACCTTGTTTCCTCCTGCCACGGCTGGATAACAAATGTTTGGGGGAAAAAAAATGTTTGAATGTGGTTTCTGATGTTAGAACAGCACAAGCCATGCTTGATTTACCGTACGGTTGGCAGCTTCCAGATCACACACGTCTTATGAGATGGGAATAAAGTGCGTCTATTATCTAGACAAATTCCTGTGTATTTGTTATAGTCCTTAGATACAAATGGAGACACATGAGGTACTAATGGTGTTTAGGATACTTTGCTGGCTCCCTCAGGGACACATGCCATGGCCCTTTTGCATCTACATTTTTAGCCAACATTGATGAAGGACAGATTTGACATGACAGATGAAGTGTTAAACATCTTGATGGAGAAAAAATGTGACTTTGTGAGTCTGACCTTTTTGTACGAAGTTCCTCATCAGCGCTGTGGAGAGAAAAGCTTCCTTCCTTTTGTTTAGCAGATGTGTGGAGGAGCTGAAGACATGCTCATTCCTGACATTTTCCCCAACCTGCTGTGACACAAATAGACTCACTGTCACATGATGTATAGTCAACTGTACATCAGGGAAAATGGTTGTCGACGAAGAGAAGCAGCAGGCTTCTATAAACCTATGCGAGGAATTTATAGGTGTGTTGTAATGTTATGTGGCAGCAAAACTCTCCTCAAGGCAGGAGACCTATTAGGAGGAAAACATTAAGGGTTATAAAAATGACATTCTGTATAACAATGGCAGTTCTGATTTTTGATTTCAGAATCAAAACAATGTCTTAAGTTATCTTTTATCTGATAGAGGACGACTGCATGACTGTTTATGGTAAAAAGGCCCAGCCAATCCTGTCTTACATTTGTCTTGGCAATATCACCTTCTTACAAATGTCTTGGCATCGTGGCTGCCAGTTGCTTAAGCGCTTCTTAACCAGGTGAGACATGGCTGACCTCTGCTCACAGCCTCTACATCCTCTTCACGACAGAACAACAGCTTTGTGTGTTTGTGTCTAGTGTGTTTGGCACTTTCGTTTCAGTGTTGGGCCTCGCTGTAGCGCCACGGGCTGTTACCCGTCAGCTCCGAGACGTTGTCGATGTTGATGGGAGCGGGAAGAGGCCAGGTAGAGGTGCAGCTGTCAGCGCTGATTTGTGATGCCTTCACTCATCACCTTGAAGGCGCCAACAGAGGTATAAGTGCAGTTTTCGATGAAGTGTGCACTTAGTCATGCACCCACCGACGGTCATTTGTCTCCTCCGTGCTGTCCAAACAAGAGATAGTGTCTTCAAGAGTTAATTTATTGCTGTCCAAGTGAATCACCTTCAGAAGAAAAATTGCACAGGACAGTAAAGGCAACTGCTTTTAGTCAAGAGGAGGTTGAAATGGGGGAAAAAGACTCATTCGTAGCTGCATATTTTACATTTTTTCTAATGCAGATATATTCAGGGAAACTCAAATTCCTAATCTTCTTTTTCTAAAGTTGAAAATTATTATAATAATATTTTGGTTTTCACTTTTTGTTGCATGTTTCTTCACAAGATTTCCTATACAAGAATGTTTCTTTGCATCAGACTCAGGACTGTTTTCTTTTCTTTTATTTTAACATCTTTATGAAACTGATCATTTTAAACTATCAGAATGAAATACTTAATGCAGCAAAATATATTAGAAATCAATTAATCCAATGAGAAGAATGCGTGTGATGGTTTTATGTATTTATTTTAAAGAATAGAGGCATTTAAATTAAATGTTTCATATCCCTTGAGTTTTAAAAATAATGAAAACTAATTCTTTTTAAATAAATATACTAGATTTCTCCTGTTAAATCACCATCAACATGAACCCTCTTAGACAGGTTTTCTTGTAATGTCTTCTAGTCATGTCATAGTTCTCTGGGTTTCCTTAAGGACCCTCCACAGCTTCTCTTTGGATGTTGGTTGCATTTTTTTTCCTGTTCTCTGTCCAGATGATCCAACAATGCTTCAATAATGTTGAGGTCCAGGCTTTGGGAAGCATTCATCCCTCCATCAGACCTTTTGTCACTGATTTTAAGTCCAGTTCTTGTGTCATTTAACATACCCCAGCCATTTCTACCCTGCTCTCTTCCATGGAGACCTTTTCTGATGAGGCTTCAGTAAAGAGTGAATGGATCAACTGAAGGTCCAGATGCAGCTCTCAGGTCCCATGTCTGGTTTGACACTTCTTCTTTCCTCCTTCACTTGTCTACACTCCTTAAATGACTTAAGGACACACTGCAAACATGGCTGAGATCTGAGTCTGTCAGACTGTGTTTTCTTTGGTGTTTTTCCATCTATGCAACTATAGAAATAGGAACGAATGGTGTCTTTGTGACAGTTGTCTGTTATGTGCCGAGCCAACACTATTTCATCTTTTGAGTTAGGAGACATTTTATACTTAAATGGTACATAAATCCGTGTAAAGACCAAAAAAAAAAAAAAAACAGAAAATGTCCACAGAAAAGTTTAAGACCTACAGAAAGTTTGGACAGCTATCGATCAAGACTACATTAAAAGATTAAAAGAGGGTGTGGATGCTTGGAAACAAAATATAAACAACTGAAGGGCACATCATACTAAACAACACTCAATTGTACTTTATTTAAAACGTCAACTAGAGCTCAAAAATTTTAAATGCATTTTCTCCCTCTTTTTTCAAACTACACAGTTAATGCTCCATTATAAGCATTGAACTCACTTTTAAAGTTTTTATCATCTGTTCTTACACACAGCACCTTCAATCCAGTTCCTTTATTTGCTGTAATTCTGAAGTACAAACCATATTACTGTGGACATTTATGTCAGACAAATTCATTGAATGAATTTTTAGTATGTTCACCGTCTTCTGTAGTTTGCTGTTTCTGAATCTTTGCTGCTTCCATGCTTTAACACGTTTTAGCGATGAGGTCTCTTTGCACAGGTCTGACACTACATCCCTCCCTCGTAAATGATTTTTTATACACCTTTTTCAGCCCGCACAACAACTCTGTTTTAAGTTGTATGTTGGTGAAACCTCACAGCAGCAAGCGTTGTCATGCAGATGAACTTCAGCTGCTGGTTGTATCATTGTTTTTCAGAACACAGCTGATTAGTGACGCCTCATCCAAGCAGCAGCTTGTGATAAGAAAGAGAACAAGTTTATTTTACATGAAAGTTGCTTATTTTTTTGTCCTTATTATGCTCATTTGCTCCTTGTTAAGGTTAATCTGCAGGATGTCATGGGAAAGGGACACTAACCCATCTGGAATAGTTGAAGAGTTATGACACTTAAATATTATTATATACACAATAAAACAACAAAATTAACAAGATGTCTACGCTAGCATGTATCTGCATTTCTTTTACAGTGTTGTGGTCTGTTTGAATAGCTCTGGGATCCATGCTGTAACCTTTTTTAGCCATTCAGACCTGGCCTCCCTCTCCTGCCTCTGATTTCCCCAAAGTGTTGTGTTTTATGTGTGCTTTTCTTTGGAATCGCAGAGCTGGCAGGGTCGAGAGGAGCAGAGACGACAGTCCGAGACGTGGGAGAATGAAATGAGGTGGCTGTTTATTCTCCCTGCCAAAGCCACATACCTTTTTAGAGTGGCTTTGGAGCGCAGCCTAAAACAACACCAGAGGCCATGTACACGAATTACATGCCTCGCACTGAGAGGAGGGCTGGATGGAAGAGTGTAGTTCCCACTGTCGAATAATAGTGCCAATACAGATATTTCCAATAAATATTCAGTTAGTTTTTGATTTTTCTTTTTAAATTTTTGTTCATCTATCTTTGGGCAGAGTTCACACAGAGGGCTCACATTATTCAACATCAAATTATTAGCTCACATTTCATTTTGCAGAGGAAACGAACTGTGACTTTGATCGATTACAGCCAGGAGGAATTGTCTTAATTGAAATGAATATCAGAATCTTTCTCTCCTGGTGTTTTTCTTGTCAAGCCTCAAAACCAGACAAATAAGAGTGGTCCCACATTTTGTTCGCGCTGTAGTAATAATAAGGATATTAATGCCACACTGGTTTTGTGGTTCTGAGATCTTGGAGGAAAAAATAACAGCCTGCATGAAGTGATACGAGTAACTTATCCAGAAGAAATATTTAAAATTCACCTTGATGTAACATTTAAATCTTTGAACCTTTGTGACTTGGCTATCTATATATCTTTTTTTTTTTCTTCTAGGAGTTTTAGGCATCATGTAGGCTTCAAAACCGACTCATAAATATTTCCAACGTTTGCTGTGTTTGCTTATGTCAGTTAAATCCTGTAATGTTTACCTACCCTGAGCTGTGTATGAGCCTGTCCTGTTTTAACCTTAGCATTAATTTGTGTCTGGCTTATTTATTATTAGGCTTGTCCAAGCACTTTATCTCCACTGTGAGAACTGCTGCACCAATAAAAATGTATTATTATTGTGATTATTCTTATTTACTTTGCAGTTAAGTAACGTCAGGAAAAGTGACAATTCCTGGAGTGTTTACCCACATTAATCTGCTGCACTCTGCACTCCTGTGAGCTGTGATCCGGCCACCTACCCTTCCCCCCTCCATTCCTTCCCGTGTGACTGGATGCCTGGACCCATCCTGGGGATGATGGGGGCAGGAAGGGGTTAGTGTGAAGCAGGAAATTGGGGAGAGAGGGGGAGTCGTCAGCGCCAAGCTGATGATGACCAGCGGCCTGGAAAGCGCCTGCCCATCCATCATGACAGTCCCTATCTTCCACTTTGAGCTGACCCGGCCCAGGGTGTGAACCTTACATCTACAGCGTGTGAGCAGAAGTGCAGTTTGTGTTGAGGTGTTGTGAAGTCACTGCTTACTGCTGTAATTATAGCTCTTGCCATTCCAGTTGAGTTGAAGTGAAAGAGGGTTCTTTGCTGGTTGGTAATTGTGTGAAAAGGTGAAAGGCAGGGTGGGTGATATCATTCTGCCTTGCAGAGATGAGACTTAATATTCCCTGAGTGTAAGACGTCTGTGTAGGCTCAGTACTGTTTGGCAGTCAAACGTTGCATTAGTGGTGCTTTGGGCTTTGACACACCCTGGCTGTACTTGGTGTGAGAACACAGGTTTGTGACTATTTTGGATATTCCATGCAGCCTGTGGTGCGTGCATACGTAATCACAGATCCTTGGTTATTTATTCTTTTCACCCACACAATTTAACACGCTCTCACAGGAACCTTCAAAGTTTCACAAAAGAGGAGAAACAGGGGCACTACAGGAACAACAAAGATGAAACAAAACCCGTACCCATCAGTTGTGCAGAGGCGGACACAGCTGCTGGCTGGCTGAGCAGCCGGGATGCTCTCTCAGGCTATGCAGATGTGGAAACCCTGCAGCTACATCAATGCACCTCTTAACCACACCCCCACCATAGTTCAGCTTCCAGCCTGCTAAGCCACACACAGTTCACACACAAGAGTTTCAAAACAGGAGAAATATGCTCTATTGGATAATGGTTACATCGTTTTTGTGTGAACACACCTTCACAAATACAGCTGTTTTCTGACCTTCTGTTTTATCATTATTAGCCTTGATTGCCACAGCTGTTTAGTCCAAAGACTGGATTTAAAAGACAGATGTGATCATCTGTTTAGTGTAACACCACTGATGGCCACTAAAGGACTCAAAAAGTCCTCAGCTTCAGCAGATTCCTCCTCAAAAATAAACAAACATTAATGGGCGGCTGCATCTAAGGCTGTAGCTCATGAGAAAGAGGTTGGTGGATCGAATCCAGACTTTCCCTGACCGGCTGTAGAAGTGTCCCTGGGCAAGACACTTCACCCTAGGATGCCTCCTGATGTGCCTACTGGGTTATGTGTGTGTGAATAGGTGAATGTGACAAGTAGTGTTTTGGTCACATTGCTGGTGGCTTTTCTCAAACATCCAGCAGTCTGCCTATTCTCCTCTAACCTCTGATACCAACAAAGCATTCTGGTCTGGACAACTGCTGCCCACTTAATATTTTCTTTATATAAGGCTAATAAGATGTGTGGAAATTACCTAGAATTCTTTATTGCAGTACAGCTGATGATCTGTTGCGTGATCACTTTGTAGACGGTGTGCAGTTTTGTCCATTATGTTTAGTAGCTTTTTCACACCAATAAGCCCTCAAACATTTTTCATTCAAGTAAATATTGACTTTCACAATGGTTTCTGACCCTTTTCAGGGTTCCAGTTTTAGTGAGCTTTTATAAGCATTTTCACTGAAGTCAGATGTGTAAATTGCCCCTCAGATATTGAGCCTTTTGAACCTACTATTTCAACCATTATGTGTTCATTTTGTGCCACTTCCTAACTTCCACATCTGGTCACTTCTGGCTCCAAAAAATACCTGAGATAGTGGTGAACAAATTTCAAAACAACAAGGCTTCAAAACAATACTTCACAAACAAACTCTAGTGATGTTTTGGTGGCTAAAGCCATCTTATATTTACAGTCTATGTCTGACACAAAGGCACAGGACATTATTATGTCTTACACACTTCCACTTAATGAATTTTGTGTTAATTGCTTTAAGATTAACAGTTAAGACTTGGAATAACTGTGGGAGCAACACAAGGCTGTGATAAAGAACCTGCCTCTTGATCTAGTGTTTCCTTTGTCTCTTCTTGGCATGTGGTAATTTGACACATTATGGACTTCATGTGTCCCTGGACATAAAGTTCTGTATGTAAGGTGATGGAAATGGCATGTTTCTTATTTAAATGTAATCCCACACTAATATAGGATGTTACATGGTAAGACTGCAAGTCTCAAGTCATATCTTTAAATAGTTTTTCTAACCATAGAAACAGTTTGCACAACAACATTATTGATTGTGGAGATCATTTCAGTTCTGTTTGTCAAAATGGGAGTCACAGGGAACAGACTTTGTCATTTTAGTGCAAAGAAGCATGCTGCAGTTTTAAAATGACTAAAATTGTTTAAAGTGTTGCATATTAAAATTTCTTTTTGCACAGAACTCTGATATAAACATACAGGGGTACATGTGAATATCTTTGCGAACCAAATGTCTGTAACTCAGACTGCTGGAGTAAAAAACAACAACAAAAAAAAACTGTCTGTCCAAGTGGGACGTGAGGCAGAGGCAAAGCACCAGGGCAGGCAAACAGCCATGAAATCCCTGATGCCTTCTGCCAGTGTGAAGATAGGCCCCGCCAACTGCCCAAATCCAGAGCAAGTCCTCATTCCTCCAAAGCAGGGCGACACTGCTAAAGCCTCTCCCAATGTCAAGTGGCATTTATTAAATACAGGAAGAGCCGAATGTTTTCATGCAAGTGTCCCCGGTGATCTGTGTGGTCCAAGCAGGAATGCCAAACCCGGAGCTGCTTTCTTTCTCTTCATCTTAGCCTCTTCTTCTTGCTGGTTTTGACGCCTGTCCAGATTCCTGTTAATCCCTCGCAGAGTCTCAGGTACACCTTGCAAGCAGACGGTGTCTGATAACTCATGTGGCTAACAGCGGGGATAAATAAGCCATTAGAAGACACAATACCGGAGGGAGATCTGTTCGCCTCCTGCAAAGAGACGTTTCATGCCACACTCTGAGGACATGAGAGGATTTGGGTGTAAATCACATTCTCTTTTGTGCGCTGTAATGTTTGGCGAGGTTGTAGAGTAGGGTGGCATCTTCCATACCCGCCCAGTGGAATCATGGGTGGTAAATCTTCCCCCGCTAGAAATGCAGCAGTTAAAAATGAGTCGCAGGGTCTCCTCCGGGGCCGCAGATTAGTTTTCTATTTTTTACATGCCGGGGCCATGCGGCATAGTGACGGCCTGTGAAGTCACTGGATCTTATTTTCCTTTCTGCCACAATCTGCCAGTGCAGATGATTCTGGCTACAGACCCCAAAGTCAACCGCTTATTGTTCATTTTGGCTTTAGCTGTCCAGCAATCCCAAGAACATGGGAGTTCATATCCAAGGATAATCTTTTTTTTTTTTTTTTTCCATTTGTGGCCAATGTTTAATGCCTTGTCTCGTGTGTACGCTCGCTTTTGGTCAAAGAATAGCACAGTTTAAAAAAATAAAAATAGGGAGGGTTACAGAAAAACGGAGAGAGAACGAGCTTAGGAATACAGCCGCCCCTAATCCTTGGGTGACCATTTGCAACGCCCAGATGAGCGCTTACATTAAGGCGACTGAAATAGTTTTCAAAACTACCGGGGAAGTCCTTTTGTCTTTTCAATGTGCCGAATCACATTAAGCAGAGAGCTGGAAACGAGGCGGGATGACATGAGAAGCTACATTTATCAGTTCACAGTTTCAGAGGATATTGCAAATCAATTTATTAGATTATGAGGCCTGCTTTGAGCTCTGCTTTTTCTCCCCTCCCCTCCTCTATCGTCTGCCTTCAAACGTAATATTTTAAAGGAAACTCTATTTCCAGATTATAGAGCACTTTATCGCAGAACAAGGAAGTATAAATTTTGGCCCAGACATCCTAAATCCTATTTTCTCTCTTTCCCTTACAGTAACGTGTCTTCATCTTCTCAAGGACATTGACATAATGGTGTTTGTTATGCTTTGGTCTGTATTGCTTAGTTTAACATTTTTAAATGTGGGTTCCCGTAATAAAACAGAAAAACAAAACATATTTACCACCCAGACATACATCTGTCTTTCCCACAAAAATCCACTTAAGACTTTTACAGGGAAAAAAATGGAAAACACTTCATATATTTCCATCTAAAATCTAAATTGGCTGCCAGGGTAAACAATTTATAGACACTGGATCTTTCACCCCTGACGGTTTGTGCAGCATTCTGGTCCACATGAAGTATAAAGTGTAATAACGCAATTAATCTTCAAGCAAGTGATCCAATTATCCATTTGAAGAGTCAGTTCATGAATGCTCAGCTTGTTATGAACTAAGATAAAACTCGGACTTCTCCACCACCAATGAGACAATCCCTTAAATGGTTTTACTTATGTTTGGAGACCATTTCAAAGCAGCATCCCTGCAATGGAAGAGATAATTCACAATAGTAATCACTGCTCTTTAATTCCATGCTTCTTGTGTTGGGCTAACTTGGGATAAGACCCTCGAGGGGGGAATCCCTTCTCTCTTCTGATGGATATCCTTTTTTTTGGATTGAGATTCATCTGATGCTTAATGGGACTAATGGCTCAGAAGTGGTTGATGGTTGGAGTAGTCATATCAAGTGCCAGATAATTTTAAAAGTTTCTTGTGTGTTATTAGCAAAAGCCAACAAAATTCAAGGAGCAATACAAGGGTAGAGGAGAGCAGAGAAGTTGTGGTGCCATTCACTGTGAGCTTGCATTGAGCCAATTAATTAAAAAGTATTTCACTGCTTACTTATAACAGATTATCTCTAATACAAAAAGCCTTTAAACCTTTAATATAAATGTTTCATTGCAGAGCTAAAATTTTTTAAACCTGTTCTGCCCAGACCCAGGACACCTTACTGATCGGTGCATCGCTAGTCTTGTTCTGTTGGTTGACTTGACACTCCTAAAAATAATCACTACTCCACCTATTAACTGTGGAGGGCTTGTATTGCTTTCTAAGCCTTGGTTGCTCTATATGTTAACCTAACAGCTCAGCATCACTCGGCGGCAGCTGGTTTGTGAGTACCTGTCACATTTTTTCCCATTACAACCAAAAGATCTGCAGAAGGTAGACAGTTCCTGCCTGGAAAAAGCTGTCCCCTGCTGCTACTGTTTACCCAAAACACTTGCTAATGGACTGGGTCTTTAATCAGATGTGACCTCTAGAATGATAGCAAACATTACAAAAACAAACGATCATTTATTTCTTTTTTGTCCCTAGATTGCAGCACAGAGCTGGGTCGCATTTGATGAAATCTCTTTGTTCAAGACAGAACGAAGTGAATTTAAAACAAAGAGGAAGCACTTTAAGGGTAATATGATTGAAGGATGCTTTTTTTTTATATATTTTTTGTGTGCCGCTTCACTTTAAATATGTTTGGACTTGACAATATTATAAAGGATAAAATGTGAACACTGAGGAGTAGATGCAGATTTTTGTATCTGTTGTGATTAAATCCAATTAATTTAATTGGAAATTTTGAAACCAGTTGCAGGAAAAAACAGGTAAAAAACTACAAATCTGAAAGAAATATCACCAACAACTAACTAAAACTATCTAAAGGAAATAATAAAAATCACAAACCTCATTAACCTCATCACCAAACTACATAAATTAATATCAGACACAGAAACCATCTTAATTCCAAAAACTAAATGAGAAAATTATTTCACTGCCCTCCAATTCCCAACAGCTTTTTTTGATGACCAATAACACAAATTTCACAGCTGATACAGAATAAAACCTTTCATAGAATCCAAATCACCCAAAATGTCCCTTTGGTGGGTCTAGGGAAACTGTTTTAGATAGGAGTGTAGAAGCTGAAGACTAAAGCTCCTTAAAGGACATGCTGACATGCTCCCTCCTCTGAGTCAGGGGCTGTATTTATAAGGGGGCTTCATAGGTGGGTTGGCCCCTCCCAATTGGGTCTGGTGGAGCACCACAGGTACATCGGCCAACTCACGGATCAGCCTGTGTCACTGTTCTTCCATCACAATTCATCTAATTAAATATATATATAAAAACAAAACAAAAAACAGCTGGCCTTTCTTTGGCTTTGTTTGGGGAGGAGGGAGGAAGCGAAGAAGGGAAGGAAGAAGGGGAAAAGAAAAAAGGATTGTGTGGTGTCTATTGGCAGTTGAGTGATTGAGAAGTTAATGTGTGTCTGTTTGTGTATACGTACCATATTTATAACAAGTGCAGCCATAACTACTAGAGATGCACCGAGCATTTAAATAAAAAATAAAAAAAATAAAAAAATAAATAAATAAAAAAATAAAGAGAACAAATACAAATTCAAGCAAACTCGGTATCTCTTGAATGGCTTGAGGGATTGTACATTCTTCTGGACTCAGTGATGAACTCATTAGTGTTGGTGGGCAAAGTTTAAAGTCAGACAAAATATAATCTCTATAAAATTAGGAATGTTTGATTGATCGACTGTGATTTGTTGTGATTGGGACTGACTGACTTCTTCAGACGTTAATGTGCCTTTAAATGGTGCACCTGTAACATTCCCCACCTCTGGCATTTGGGATCCCAGAACGAGATCTCTGCCTTGAATCCTTCCACTCTGTGTTCAAAGTGTCATCACCTGAACTCCCACTCTCTTCAAGATGTCATCTTTTCTGGTGGTCTGTCTTTCCCTGGCACATCCATGACAAATGTCTCTTGCATTATTCTGGGTCTGTGATCGACACTTTCACTGTTAGCCCATCTCTGTGTCTGATAAGAAGAGTCTATTTCCCCGCCTCTGGGTTCCCCACCTCCAGCCTCTCCCTCGTCTGTACCTACGACCTCTTCCTGATCTCTCTTTTCTCCTTTACTCTCACTAGTGAACTCTTCTGGTAATAAATTGGAGATTGAGTCTTCGTGCATAATCATCTTTAAGGCTTCTGTAACTGAGCTTTTTGATCCGAAGTGCAATGTTATGTATTGCGTTGCTATGGGATACCAATTATGTATTAAAAAAAAAAAAACAACTTTACAGCACCTCCCTTCGTTTTTTGGAAGAGGAACTTCTGTTTTGTTTTTTTTTGTTTTTGGACCCAGGACCATTGTAGTCATTCATAAGACCTGCAGCAGTCTCCTCCACAACAACCACAAAAACAGATTACCAGTAAACCTCTTCAGTAGCGGGAAAGAGTTAATAAAAAAGCAACTGATGAACAAAATTAACCCAGAAAAAAAAATCTCAAAGTATTTAAAATACAATGTCTGTAGTTGCTATTCTTAATGAACACAAATGTAGTTATAATTTAGCAGTTACTGTTTTTTTTTTTTTTTTTTTATATATTTAAGGTCCAAGAGAATGTGTTGAAACAGAACCGGTATTAAAATAAGCTGGGAACACTGACGGCGTTGCAAACAGAGTGTGGTCGGCAGTGTTGGCTTAGAGCAGGGGATCTTGAGGACTAAACTTGGGCACCCCGGGCTTAGAGGGTTTGGTTTAGCTGAACTGGACTTCTGATCTTAGAAGCTACTGTTCAAATTGCCCAAAGCTAGTTTTGAAGGTTTAAAATGCTCCACAGTTTTATGAGCATCGGTGAAAGCTTCGCTAATGCTGTGCTGTTAAATAAGCCCATGGTTATGGCATTTCTGCAAAACAACCCAAGCTGAACATTATGGCTTCCTTCACCTTCTTCACATGAGCCGCATTGTCATGCAGGATTGAAGCATTTTAGCTAGCTGATTTTTCCAGAATTATCCTTGATAGATTGCATGACCAGTATGATGAATTGGAGAAACTTTTCTGTGGGTTAATGCCTTTAGTTTTTACCTTGGGCAATCAGCTCCGCTAGAAAGCTTCAAGAGTGTCTGCGGCACTATTTTGTCTTCCCTTCTTAGTTGAACAACATTTTACCACTGAAACCTGGAAACATTGGCTGTACACATATTTTAAGTTGCCATCTTGCTTTTTCATATCTCCAGACTAACATGTGTCCAAATTAGTGACATGCTACATTATAAAAAAGTCAGTTTATTCCTTATCAGACTTATCAGGTAACACTGTGTCTGAACTAGAAATTCAGATTAAAAAACTAAATCAATATAAATATTTATATACACAACTTCTAATGGAAATTTTTCTTGCATTAACATAATTTGTTAGGGCTAAACCTGCATAGTACTTATAATTTACTGTATTGGATTACTACCAACTATTACTATTAGTACAAATAATCATCCTAATTATTATATAATAATAGTTTTATTATTACGGACATAAGGGTAGGTGCTAATGTAGCCAATTTTGATGGTTATATAGATCTACGCAGAGCAGGGCTACTCAATTCGGTTTTACAAGGTGTGCAGTCCTCCAGGTTTTCAATGTATCCCTGCTGTATTCTGTTATTGTTACTCTACATGTAGCACACACACAAAAAACAAGCACCTAATACGCACTGTCAAACACCTTTTCAGTGGTACATGGTTTGCTTTTTGTTGTGGTACATCTTCTTTTGTCTTTTAGTGTTTCTTTATTGTCTGTATTTCAAAATACATACAGGTGCCTGTATTTTAAACTTATGCAAATTACAAATAAAAACCATCAAACAAACAAACAAAAAACAAAAAACTACAAAAGGAAAAAGAGTATTGCAGCCTCTCCTGCACAGTGACCCTGGACGAGTGTGTTAAACCAATCCAGCGAAGCACCTCACAAATCAGCAGGTAAAAGCCTCAACCAGCACAAAGCTGCTGTCTGCTGGTGCACTCAGGTGAATAACAGAAAATGAGAAGAGACAACCTGAGCGGCCATGTTGATGAGCTCATCCATCATCAGGTTATTATTTATGGCAAAGAGAAGAAACATCGTTTGTGCATGTACAAAAACTGCATTGTGCGTTAAGTCCTCTGTGCTACGCAGACACAATTCACTGCATCACTGACCCTGGAGCACACAAGAACAGTCATTTGAATTAATAATTAAAGTTAACATGAGAAATTTAATCAGACCAAAATGACATTGTGAGTGTGTGGCGTGACAGCCCCCTCACTAAGGTGAACGTGTTCCATATATTGTGACATTATTTATAATTTTTTTGTCCAAATTTTGGTTGTAATTTATTTCGGGAGCAATCACTAACATCTCTCTCTTGCTAAGCATGGCTTCATGGAGTGCACACATGAGGGCAGCCTAAGGCCCCAAGCTGCAGGGGATTGTCTAACAATCACCTGGTTAGGCTGAACCAAGGAGTCAGAGTAGAGAGGAATGGGAGTAAATGGGGGGGTTTGTCCCACCATCCAAAGAAATGCATGTTAAATTAATTTTTTACTTCTCCTGAAAAAGTAGTGGGTTGTCACTCTGTTGGCCCTGTGATAGACGGGTACAGGGCATACCCTGCCTCTTGTAGTTATCTTATTGCAGATGATCATGTTTGTTATTTTTGCAACCCTTTAAAAGAACTGATCGGGCTTTTAGGGTTAAAGAAAAAATACATTCCATGACAGGGCTGGGAGCAGCTTAAGTAGCAGCCTGGTATCTTAAAAATATTTAATTAAAAGCAGCGTTTGTAAAATTTGTATAAAAAATTTCACAAAACAGCGCCCCACAAGACAAAGTTTAAATTAATTTTCTATTCTACTTTTTGCACAGAACATTCATTTCTCTCTGCGCTACAGTTATAAATAATAATATAACTGAATAAATAAGTAGAAAAGATGTCTAGAATAATACATTTGTTGCATACAAATTGCTTCTCTGCACAATTTGCACATTTTTTCTGATTTTATTCTCAAATGTTGTACTGTGCACACTAGTGTTCTGGATGTGGATGCATGCTTTTGAATTTTCCCTTAAATATAGTATAAATATAAAATATCCAAACACCCAAATGTTGTGCATTTTGCAATAATTTCTTCTCATCTCATAGTTGTAAAAGAGCAGCAAATGAATTTCACCAACATCAAAAACATTTTTCTTTTATGACATCCTTTAAAATGTTTGTTACAAATAAGTCTGATTATATTAAGCTTAATTTTATTTTGGTTTTATTAGTTTGAGTTAATGCAATAACCTAACGTTACCTCTTGCAGGAATTAGCTGCATCTCTTTGTGCTTTTTTTCATAATCTTTCCTCTTAACTGCATGTTTATCCAGGGTTCACATAATTTCAGCTGTAATTATTTAAAGCTTATCAAAGACAGCAACACCTCCTTGAAACCATGCACTCAACTGTCCACCTTAAGGGGTAAGTGTAGCGGGGAGAGTCAAGCAGAGGGGGGCTTAAGAGGATAGTAAAAAGAAAAAACATAAAGGAAGAAAAGCAGATGAAAAGGACGTTATTAGCTTAGTCGCGGTCGGAGACCATTTGTGTCCATTTGCATCTGGGCTGAAACCTGCAGCTGAGAGCATCTCAGCGATGTATAATGACCGGTTGTCACAACAACACGGGAGGTGGCCCCGCCGGCAAAATGACGGCCCTGTCACTCCTCCGCAAAGACGAAACACTGGCAACCTGTAATTCCCCTCCCGGCGCTGCTTCCTTCCTGCCTGCCGCCTGGTTAAATGGCACTTTTGAAGGAAGTAAATCTACAAAGTTGTGTTTAATAACATTGCCAGAGCCAAATGCTTAAAGGGGTGAGGTGTGTTTGTGGGGGGCGGAGAGCGAAAGGCTCACAGGGTTAAGAGGGATTTGTCATTTGTTTGTGCTCGCAGGCCTTAATCTGTTCATTGAAACGGCCCATCTTTTCAGCTAGCTATTTCTTTCTTTCTTTTTTTTAAGTAGATGATAAACAATTATGCAGTGGATGAAGAGAAGGCAAGACAAGGTGGGATGCTGCTCACTCAGTGTGGAGTGGATGCTGATGCTGGAACCTCCCTGAAAGTCCATGCTTAGTGTGATTTTTCAACCAATTTGCCTTTTAAATGTGAAAAATTTGAAAATAAGAACTGACTAATTTGTGTCATGTGCATTTTTTGAAAGATAAAAGTTTAATATTTAAGACACACCCCACCTCTGACCTTTTATGGCACCAGCAAAGACTTTTTTTTCATCATTTCTCAAATTTTAAAGCAACCATATATTTTCTATAACATGCATAAATCAGTTACTATCTGCAGGTACTACAAAATACATAACATTTTATCTCCCTGTCTGAGTCAGTAACAAAAAAGTGAAACTCCAGAATAGATTTAGCTTCATTTATAATGAGTCAAACAGCAGACTCGCTTCAGTTGCAGCCTCCTGTCTCTGCAGATGTGAAGTAAGACATTGATATGCAGGAAAGAAAAAAAAGGAAAGAAGAAAAAAAAAAAACCCACTAAAACTCACAACCAAAGGCCTCACCAAAAGGCAAACACATAACTAAACCTGTGCGCTGAAGAAGCAGCGGGGAAATTAGCGACAAAGCATTATAATTTGTCACTGATGCATAAATCTTGCTGACATGCTCAGTCACTTTAATGGTGCCACGGATGCTCGGTGCAAGGCTGTGCAAACTTGCGCAGTTGCAGAAAAACAGAAAAACTATATGTTCGAACATCACCTTATTTGCATAATTTACCAAAAGCCAATGAGGCAGCTCAAGGAGTGCGGGTGATAGTAATAAGTGTTTGGGAAAGGCAGAAAGATCACTAATGGTTTGCCTATGGGGATTTCTCCACGCCATGGGGGAGGAAAATGAGAAATATTTTTCAAACAGCGGGGGTAAAGGTTTTAAAATTAGGAGCACATGGGGAGATAAAGATGTTCCTGCCACGGGGTGCTACGCGGGAAAAATGCAACGGCGAGGATGACAAAAAGAATGCCCCCGTAATTTCAGCATTAAGAGGTAATAATCATGTTTCACCGATGATATTAAAAACGGTAACCCGCAAAGCCGGAGTAAAATAGATAAATATATAAATAAAAGTGAAGAGGGAGGATAAAAATGTGGGCCCATCAGGTAGAGGAGGTAATGAGGTGGTGGGAGGGTAAGAGGAGGAAGAAGAGGGGCTGGGTGCTCATCACCAACTCTGTGTGAGAGTAAACAAAGAGAGAAGTGAGCGGGGAGGAAGAGTTCGGAGATCACGACCCAGCCGCTGATCAGGCGGCTCCCCGCCAGGCGCCGTTGAAGAGATAGAAGGCCTCATCTGGATGAAATATGTGACATATCGTTACGCAGATGCTCATCTAGATAAGTTGAGGAAAAGGCAGACACTTTTTGTGCACTATATCACATTTCCTAAAACTAGGGAGGAGAGGAGGAAGAAGTCTAGGTAACTTCAGAGATGCCGTTTTCACCTGATGTGAATGAAATGTTGTGACACAGCGCCGGTTATTAGATGTCCATTAAATATGTTAAGTACTGTATATGCATTGTAGATTTAATTCTAATTCAACTTAATGTGGGATTAACATTGCACAGCTCTTTTAAACATCACAGGCATCACTTGTTTCTTTACTAAGCCTCATCTCACCTCCGGGGGACATACTTAAAAATATTTAGCTGAGATTTTTCTGTCACACGGCAGCACTAATGTATGTGTATGGAGGCCTTGTATGATGACAACAGCACCAAGTGGAGAAGCGTTATTAGATTTTAAAGGGGATTAACTGATATCATGATATTTGAGACATGATCCCATCTGGGTTTTAAACAACACACACATGCACTCAAATATGAATGTTAACTCGCATCAATTTTAGGCTTATAGAGCCTTATAATTTCCTTTTTTAAGTGCTTATTTTGCTAGTTTCTTAAATGAAAATTATGAAAACAATACCTTTAGAAAAGCTTTCAATGCATAGTGTAATCTGAGGGATTAGATGGCTTTATTGCACTTGTATAATTCTTTAAAGGCAACTATCCACCACATTTGTATTTAAAGTTACTCTTTGTTTAGATTATATGCTGTTACTTATTAGGCTCACATTGAAGCATAACAAAAAGTTAATATGTGAGTTAAAATGTTTAAAAATAGCTATTTTTTAATACTTAGAAAGCAGGAGGTTCTACAAGTGTGACTCAGTGTAAAGTGAGGCAATAATAGTTCGGAAAGCTGTCAATATTTATTTATTTACATTGTATATAAAATGCATTTATCCTGCATCTATGACTCATTCCTCATATTTAAGTTTTTTAAGCTTAAGATCAACATTTTCAACACTGACGTCATGTTTCGTGCAGGATTGACACCAGCACCAAGTTTCATGTGCAACAACCCCAAAGCAGTTAACTCAAAACTACAGAAAGGACTTCTGAATAATGTCCTGTGAATGTGTTTGTCTGGCATGTTGAGGACATGAGCTGCAGTGAGAGCTTGGTGAATGTCAGCGGACGCCTGCCTTCAACTTCCCATGAAGAAAACGATAAGCAGGGAGCCGGTTGAGACGGTCGGCCTGTGCAGTACATTGTGATAATGACATTTGGGGAGGGATAGTGTTGCAAAGCTGTTAAGCTCTTTCATTGCACCAAGAAGATTAGTCGACGAGATGGGGCTGAATGACAGCGAAGGTAGCGTCCCCAGCCATCGCCTGCAGAGGACTTGGCATGCAGAGGTCCGTTAAAAGCCAAGCGCTCACTTTACACTGAGGACCAATTGTCCTTCATTCGCAAAGTGTTGCAAACCCCCACAAAGCAAGGGCATTCTGTTGTTTGTGTCTCTTTCATCTGGTGGTTGATGTTTCTGGATTTACTGCTGATTTCTACTTCTGTGCCTGTTTGTGTACCTTTTTCAATAGCTTTTACTGCTGTGGATGACTTTGACTCAGTCATCTGAGTTTGTTGCCTTTCTGAAGCTTAAGTTTAGCCATTACGCAGAGGGTTATATACAGCTGTGCGGTGAGGCTGTATTTGGTTTATCTACCCATCCAACCCTCTCTCAAACCTCCAGATGGTTGCAAAGTCACCACATTAGGACTTGTTTGACTGTACCAAAGCAAGAAGCGGCAACTCTGGACAGCTTGTTCTATTATCTGGGACACTGGCCTGCCATGCCTTTAACTCTTTGTCACATTGCCTGTTCCCATTATAAGCCTTGGGGGAGCAGGGGGCTGCCTGCCTGCATCCTAAGTGTTTGTGTGTACACATCGTGTGTGTTGGTTTGTGGTTTCCCTACAGGCCTCTAGAAACACTTTGTCCATCTCTTGATGTTCCGTCTCGGCCATCCTCCATCCGCCCACGCAGGAGTCATTTTTATTTATTATCTGTTCTGACAGCAGAGGGAATGATGGGGAGTCGGAGAAAGTGTTTTGTCAGTTCTTAAGTATCTGACAATCCGAATGAAGTTAAGCATGTGAAGAACAAGAGGACATTGTGGTTCTTTTTTTTAAAAATTTATTTTCTTGCTGATTGAAGGATGGGAAGGGCCACAGATAGATGCAAAAAGAGAGATGGGAATGACAGAAGGGGCAACGGTTGCTGAACCCACCAGTGTCTCCTTTCTGTCATCGAGAAGGCCTGCTGCTGTGGCGATGGGCGGGGAGGTGAGCCTCTTGCGCTGACCTCCACCACCAGCCCCTGGTCCCCTGGTGGTGGCAGCCCCAGGAAAGCACCGAGCGCAGAGTGATGAAACACGCAGGCTGCCAATGTGACAGGAAAGTCATCTCAAGAGGGGATCAGTCTCAGACATTGCAACTCCTGGCCTGTCAACCACTTCCTCTCCTCTCAGTTCCCTGCTCGTGTCATCAATTTTGTCAAATAAGGCCATCCAGCAGGACCCCCTGGATGAGAGATTTAGTGGTTTAGCTGCTGTGGATCGGCTTGATTGATGTGGAAACAATTCGGCCATTTCTCCAAACACAATTCTCAAATTCATGTCTTAACTAAACATGCCAAATATTTGCCCTTTTGCATAATTTCACTGGGGTTTTGGACTATGAACATCACAAAGGACGTATTTGCTGAAAGTTAGGCTATGGATTGTCATGTTTGTTTGGATATCTTGCAGCACAAGTCTTTGAGGAGCCTGTGAGTCTTATAGGTGGCTATTTGTTTTTGTGGTACACACTGCTGCTTTGAGGACACATCTGTCCATGGTGATGTTTAGTCACAGTCTCAGCCTGAATTCCCAGGTGTGGGCTCACACTGAGGCTGAGGCCCTGAGTGCCTTCAGGACTCTGCGGTGGACATCTTCAAACCAGCATGTTGCTTTGGATTTAGATCAGGTCAGATGAGGGTGTTCTGGGAGGCAACTTGTGTTTGCATACAAACATATTCAGTTGGCTTCAACTGCAGCTGTAAAATTCACACTTAACTTTGCATTTAGTTGTTTGTAACATGCTTGTGTGCAAGAATATTGTTGCATTTCTTTTCACAATATGTATTAAATTAATTTCTAAATGTTTGAAACTCAAATTTTGGGGGGTTTAAGCTGATAATAAAAGTAGACAAGCATTCATACATGCACAGTAGTACAAGCAGACATGACTTCCTTCGCCTCAGCAGCTACATTAATGCAGTCTTCTCTGGTGTAATTTGTGGCCTCAGTGGGTTTTTTGTGTTTTTTTTTTTTTCATTTCTTTTTTTAATGTGATGTTTATCCCTGCAAACACAGCAAACAGATTCTGTGAGAGCAACGACAGCCGTGAAAAGCATCGGCGAGCACAGCAGGTACTCCTGGGCTCCGCTGTAACAAATACCTCTTAAAGACTCTTATTTAAATGCCCCATCTGCTTTGACAGGTGCTGTTTGAAATCTAACCCCACGGGGGACAACCTTGTAACTTTTTACGCGCCTCTTTGTAATCGCGCGAGGAAAAACAACGGGGAGCGTTCTCTTTAGTCAACCCGTCGCACTTTGTAAGGGAAAAAAACAAAAAAGAAGAAACACTGTAGAAAAGGAGTGTGTGTGTTTGTGGTGAAGGGGGTGTTGGTGATGCCTTCGAAAACTTTAACTCAAAGATTTCTCTCCATGTGGCGACTTTTCACTCTCGCGCACACACAAACACACACAGTTTAATAGTGAGGATCATTCCTTGCTGTTTTGTCATTTCTCCTGATTTGATAAACGTGACCTGCCCGTTGGATTATGACAAATAAACCTACCTGCTTTCCTCTGCTTTCTCCATGAAGATGAATTACCCCTTTAATAAATAATGACATGCAGAGCGCAATGACAATTACCTGACTTATTTTTCATTTGGGGAGGGGGGTTGATGGGAGGCTGGATGGAGGACACCTCACGCTGTCATGGATGGCAGAGCATAAACGGCACGCTTTAAGCTTTAATTACCTTGTTGTTTTTGTCCCTCCGACACACTGGCCCCTGCACTCAATCATACTCCTGCCAAAGCCACAGCTCCACTCCAGAGACGCCCTCAGACACCCCTCCTTCCCCCTTTCAGTCCACCATTACACATTAAGAATAGATTAATAAACAAATTTAATATCTTTTGTCCTCTTCTTGTTCTGATTCTTGCTTTTGTTCTCTAAAACGATGTCTTTTCTTTATTAAATCAGGCTTTGTTCATTGTTAAAGGTTCACCAAAAAGCATTGCTTTTAATTGCCACCATCCTTGATTGCAAGCTTGTGTGTGTGTGCGCAAGTGTGTGTGCAAGAGAGGCCACAGCCATTAAAGCCTCCTGAAGGATAATTGCTATCAGTGTAATGATCACAGTGCTTTCATGTATCAGGCTCCTCCATCTCCCAGATATGTGCCATTAAGAGCAAGGTTGTCTTTGTTGCAGCTCATGCTTGGACATAGGCCAACCTACTGTACGCATGGACACAAACACACGCTGTTGAAGCTTAGACATATTTCCGATATGCCAAGATATTCTCCTTTATGTTGATGGGGGGCTGACAGAACAGAGAGCACAGTTCTGTTTTATCTTATCATTGAAGCAAGCCTGCATCATCATGCTAACATAAATAATTTATGGTGTAGTTGTCGAGCCTTCATCTGCAGCTGAAAACCTATTACCACAGTGAATTCAAATTAGTCAAATAACAGTGCAAAGGTAACTCCTGACTCAGGTTGAGCTGTTTTTTTTTTCTTGATTCTGTCAGAGATTCAGCAGCCACAAAGTGACAATGCTCACATGAGAGCTATTTTATTTTTATTTCCGAACATTAAGAATGCAAAAGCTCTCAGAGAAAACAAAAGCAAGAAAAGAGGAGGGAAAAAAAAGCACAAGGCAGACATCTTGGCATCTGTTACCATTAATTTACTGCTCACTGCTTTCAATGTGATTTCCTCCCATATGTTTCAGATGTGTCTTTGCCTTCGCCCCCCCCCTGAAAACAAACGGCTTTTTTGCTGAATTATTCACTCTAGCTACACTCAAAGCGCACACACGCCACAAAACCAGAAACACACACCCGTAAAAGCACCATAAACAATTCATTTATCATTAAAAGATGTCACACTGACTTTTCATGAGGGATACTCTCGGATTTTGGTCAACATGTTGTGTTCAGAGCTCACAACTTAAAGAACACACACACACGACCGTGACAATCATAATTGAGCAGCAAGTACAATACTTTTGAGGGATTGTCCCGAACATCTAGTCAATTCAAACCTAAAAGCACACAAGCATGCAAAACACTGACGCAGTCGTACATGCAAAACATGATCTTCAGGATGCATTTTTTCAAGACATTGTGCCAGTTGCATTTCCCATCAGATAAGCCCCAGGTGTGTCTTCTTACGCCCTAATATGTTTAGTCTGAGCTCCCTCATGAACACAATCTACTCCGATGGATCACAATGAGACAGGAACCGTCCCTGGTAGCCTTTGGCTGATAACAGTCTCCACTGTAATGGCCCTCCATTGTTGAGCAAACACAATACATTTCGAGTTGTGCCACCCTGACGGTGTCGCAGGCTGGGCCCGACCTACCTTTGAAGTTTCCCTCTCGTGCCACCAGCTCTGACTGAATGATTGATGACGCAGATCAGGAGAGGTCATAAAGTGAAATAAAGATTTAAGAGACCACTGCACAGAAGGAAGGCAGGACCCGAGGCTCAAATGTGATCGTTCTGCAAAAGCAGAACAGCTAAGTATTTAAAAACCTAATATGAGTTGGAAAATTAAGGTGTTTTAACTTAATATTTAATTTCCCACCTTTTTTGCTGTCCTTCAATTTTCCGTATTTGATTATTTTAATTCAAAGGATAACACACCGATGCCGTGTTTATCATTTTCCAATTTCTGTAGCAAAATCACAGTCAGGAAAAAAGCCTCCCACTGTGTAATTTGCTACAGGTTTGCTCATGGTCAGAAACTCCTGCTGTTAAAAAAAAAATGCATTAAAAAGAAGTTACAAACACTCAGTCTTCCAGGCTGTCGACTGACAGCTAATGAGCTCGGCCATCTTCAGCTTGAAGAAAAACAAGTTGTGCAGCTGCACAGGCTTTACATTTGTACTTGTACAACTTTTTAAAGGTAATTGCACAGTTGAATAGAATGGATAGGCTTCATTCTAATGAATTAACATTTTGATAAATTTACTATTATATTCACACAATCTGCAGATGCATGTTTACTGATTAGGGAAGTAGAGCAGTAGAGTTAGAAAGAGATTATTTTCTTAATGAGCAACTCCTGAGAAGGGCTTTACAATTACAAAAAATGAGATGCTGTTAAACTGATTACTGATAACTATCTCGGTAAAAGAGAAGCACAATAACTGGATTGTTTCTTTCTGTAGTTAGTAACCTGCAGGGTTTTTTTTTTTCTTTTCTTTTTTAATTTAGTTTGACATCACTGTGTAGGTCAGAGCCAAAGGGAGGCCTTAGTATGTGAACGTGTTTAAAAACCCCTGTTTTGGGCATTTATTATGGGTTCAGATCACATGGTAGCATGGAAAATTGTTCCATAACGATAATGGGATGTGTATGATACTGCACAAATGATGAAAGATTCAACACAATTGCCAAATCCAAACAAAACACACAAGGGAATCTTTGTTGGTGAAAGGGGACTTTCCAAGGCCTCCTGCCCTGGCTAGTGGTTGGTCATGTGGTTGATTATATCAGCTGCAAAACAGGGCCAACGATAATAGGCAGCTTGGACAGTTTTCTCACACGATAACTGATTATTATAATTTAAGAGCAACTGATGATTCTTCAGTTGTGTCATCCGTATTGATGCATCATCACTCACTGTTGTTTTGCAAAGCTGTGATTCATTTTCATGCATTTCAGCCCAGAGTCGGTAAACTTATTTTATTCAGAGGAAATTAAGTTATGTTTCTGGTATATACTATTCAAACCACAAAGAAGCCTTTATAAGTCTAAAAACTCAAATCTGAACCTTAAGGGACCTGAAAGTTTATTTCAGATTTGCTCTAAACCAAAGAGAAACAATAGTTATGATGATGCATTGCAGTTGGCCTGATCTAAATCTCCTTTTCAGGACATGAATGCACTTTCTGAAGAATTCACTAGCCCTCTCTGGTTTTACGTGTAGGCTTATGCCAAACAGACTTGGAGACCTACTTTATATAACAAAACCCACCAACTTACTACATGATATGAACTATATTCACAGTGAGGGATCATTAAGTTTCAGTTAGTAAATTAATTGTGAGAAATCAAGTACTATTTGTAATTATTGTCTGAATAAGTGACCTGTTAATAATCTGTTAGTGTCACCATAAAGGTGGTGTCAGATTACCAAACTGTTTTCCCACTGCCAGTTTAAAATACAGCAGAACGTTTCACTTCTGCCAGGCTCTGGTACAAAGTGTGTAGCGCTGTGAGTTTCAATGGTAACAAATTCTAAAACAGTTCCATGTGGCACAAGAGCTGGACAAAACAAAATAAATGATCAAAATTTTATTTTCTATAATGATCACTCTTGATTTTGACCCCCACATAGTATGTTAACGCTGTCAATTTCAAAAGTACACGAATAATGGGTGCAACATAAAAGAAACTTGAACAACAGAGTTTAGAGTTGTTGTAATCATTTGCTTCACTTTGATGATTTTCTGGGGCAACAGTAAGAAATGATATGATGCTCTATGAGGACTGCTGAACTGAGTCACACTGGCCCACGTTTTCATGTTTTTTGCATAGTGGCTTCGGTAATACCTTTTTTTTTAAATTTTTTTTTTAACCCTGTCCTGTCCAACATCCTGTAATCTTATTTTCTTTAGTCTTTATATGTCAGTGCCAAACCTGACAGGGAGATAAAGGAAGAGGGAAGAACGGGAGAAAAGGACAGGATTAAAATGTGGAAATAACAGTTGTCTAGGCTGCCTAAAACACATCACAAAAACAATATAAACTACCACAGTACTACATGATACATAAAGAAAATAGGATAATGATATTAAAAAGTACAGAAGTTATCAAACGTACCTATAGAGAAACGTACCAACACACAAACATCAGCAACATCTAGTCAGAAGTGGATGGAGAGACGAGCATGTTTGTGTGAATGTGTGTGTGTGGACATGCAACAAGGAAGAAATGTCTGCTTGCAAGGGGGCCGTGATCACACCGCACCCCGAAACGTTCAGTGGGGGACAGGGGGAGTCCTAGGCCCCCAAAGGCCCAGCAGGTCCACAGATCACCAAGCCCAGGACAGAGCAGCGGCCCACTCAGACCAGAGAAGAGGGGCCCCCAGACTGGAACCCCCGGCGTGACGAGGCAGGGGCACCGGGCAGCCCAGGGCAACAGTGAGCAGGCCCAGCAGGTGCTGGCCGCCGTGGTGCGGGCCGTGCGGAGGACAGGCCCCCACAAGTCCAAGGGCTACCCATTCCCCCCAGCAGAGCCCCTCCCAGTGACCCGACAGGGCCCGACTGGCCCAGGCAAAACCACCACGGGCCACACCAACCCAACACCATGGCTAGGCACCCCAGGAACCCCAGGGCAAACGGCGCCCAGCAGCACCCCACACAGGACTCCAGGCAGGTACCGAACCTCCACCCCCCTGCAGTCCCAGGACATGAGGGCATAGGAAGGTTCCCGTCCCCCCACCTGAGTTTTGTGTGCATGAGTGTGGGCAATACGTTTTTATGGGATTAGAAAAGTTAGTTGTGCTTCCCATTTCTCATTCGCCAATTGATGGCACATTGTTTTAATCTGTTTCTCATAATTTTTCTGAGTCTAAACCACTTCCATATTACCAAAGTGGGAGGGTATTTTTGTCAACCTTTTTCACAACTTATAAGTCTACCATGACTATGCAAAGCATCCAACAGATCAATTCACTAATAAGCATTCAAAGTATTTAAAGAAGGGTCAACTTTATCTCAGGGATTTCGAGTAGTATTTTTGCTTACTTGGAAAGTCCATCCCTACCCAGGTCTAGTCGGATTAGGATCTAGATTTAAACTTTTAGGGATTGTTTTTGACAGTAATTGTCTCTTCTTATATATGGCTCACAGTAATTATTGTTTCTACTTGAGCTAAGTCCAGAAATAGATTTAATTTAAAAAATGGTGTTAATTTTTCCTCTAACACAGTCTGCTTTATTTATTTATAGCTGTTTGACTGTGCCCTTAGCTTAGTATATTGTCAGTAGTAGGACTCTATAGTCAGCGCATTTTAAAGTTTCTGTCTCCTCAAACAGTTGGAAAGAAATTATCTCCAGTGTTTGAAACTCCAGCTTTCATCCAGACAGCCCTAATGAGTAAGAAAAAAGCAGACATTTCTTTTTTTCCTTCCATTTTTCCCCCCCCTTTTTTTCTTTATTTTGAGTGCCACCAATGTGACAGGCAGAAAAACGTCTGGGGGCATATGATGTCATTTATTGATAAACTGACGGCCTATCAGCCTACATCGGGGCCATGTCACTGTTTTCGTCTCAACTTATCCACCCTTTTACCGTCACTGCTCACAGTCTTATCAAATAAATGGAGATGTACAAAGAAATGAAGAAACAGAGTGCAGATCTGATTTTCTTCGATTGGAAACAGTGTTTTTCGGTGCAGTGCGTCATCGCGCTCGGCCCACTTCCTTTTGATGTGCCGCACAGAAATGATACAAATTGCATTTTGTCCCTGTGAAATACAATAAGCGGTCGGCGTGATGGAGAACATATTCATTTATTAACTTGATGCTTGAAGCGAAGGGCTCCCATCCTTATCTGAAGGGACTCATCAGCTTCCTTTTTTGATAAAAACCAAAAAGGGGAGAAGCTGCAGCAGCAGCGGCGGTCCTTCTGACTCCAAGTGCTCTGATTTACAGACCTGCTGATTTCCCCAAGATGTGGATTAATTCAGGAAATAAGATTGAAGAAATTGAATGATACACATCATTTTAACTGAAATACACAGAGAGGCTTTTTTTTTTCTAGTGAGCAGAACAGATTATTAATTTAGTTTGTCTGAACTTGTTTAAATTTAGTTTGGGAGACTTTGACCAGAACTACAAGTTATTTTCTTTTTCTGATTTAAACTGTATACCTCAGCTGTTTGGTGATGATGATGTCAGATCATTCCTTATTTTTATATCAGTAGTTTTTGTGAGCACATATGCTCCAGAAAATAATGGCTCGGAGTGCAGACTATTGTAACCATAAACTAGCTGAATTCCCACTGGGAACATGTGTTAACAAAGAGATTTGGTTCTGCTGATGCTGCTGCTACTTTTCCTCGAGTTTGTCTTACTACAGACGTCACTTCAGCTCCTTCACCTAAGCGTAAAATGTTTTCCTTTTGTTAATCACACAGACATTTAAAGTTCTAATCAATTATATCCTCTACTTTGTATTGCTTTGGTTGTTTAAGACAATTAATTAAAAATTAGAAAGGCGTTAAGAGGAAAAAATCCCTCACTGACCCATAACAGCTTTGGTCCCCATCTCTGTGAATGCAATTTGATCCAGAGCATGTCGGGGTGTTAGAGGTTTTTTTTAAGGGTCACAGCCTTCAGTAAACCATTGTGACCTCTAGGCTGGTCGTCAGCTTCTTTATAAGGATTTAACTTAAAAAGGGGAGGCATAAATTGAAATGCAGTTAAATATATTTGACAAATGTGTTCATATTAGAGTGACAGCTGTTAAAAAAACAGCTTTTTTTTTTGTCTTTTTTTATATATAAACTGGCATAAAACACAGATTTGACAAAAAAAAAGTTGAATTATCTGAATTTTCTCCTTGTTAGAGTATAATGATGTTCAGATCACCGTGGCTGACAACTGACTGAAATATTCATAATAAATATTAACCTAACTGTTTAAAAAACATCTAAATGAATTCAAATCATTGCAGTAAAAACTTAATAATAATTAAATTGATGTTTGACATCTGTAGAGTTATCAAATGAAGGGCATCTTTTTGCCTTGTTGTGTAAGAAATATTGATTTTGATTGCCTTTATAACCTCAGAATTATGCCGTTACCATTCATCCGTCCCATAATTCAAACATGGGTTAGTTTTGACTTGAAGCACACAGGCTGCAGCACTCTGAGGAGCATGTGCATGACACTAATTCAACCATATGATTCCCACTGGCGCCAAAATGAGCTGAAATGTGGTTTTGATTAGCTTTGGATGTCTCAAAACAGGTACATGCCATAAAACAACCTCAGATAGTCTATTAAACAGATCCGATGTTACTGCTTCATGAGCAAAAGCAGCACTCAAAGCAAGCGCTCAGTCCTTTGCAGAATGACCTCATCTACTTAGAAAAGACACTGGGTTGATGGATGGATGGATAGATGCACAGAAGCATCTAGACATTCACTTTAACCTAAGGTAAATATAATGTGACAGGCCAGGGCTTCCCTGGAGATTGTGTAATTGTATTTTCACATTGGCACGTCAAAGCTGAGCAGATTCCCCTGGAGCGTCCGCAGACAGATGGGCAGTGCTGCATATTTTAAAGGTGACAAAACTCAATCTTTCAATGTTTTAGAGTTTATTTTTCTGTCTTTGTGAGACTGGCACAAGGCAGGTCATGTCTACTTTCTACATGGTTCGGTGTTTTTCAGTCTTTAGTTTTGTTCCTACAAACTGCAGACTTTGAGCGTGAACATGAACTGAGCCCTGTGTAGACTGGTCGTTTCTCATTGTGGCATTCATGAAGAAACGGGGTGAGAGAGATACTGGGTTCCTCTTTCTGAGGACAGCATTAAACGTTTTCTTAAAACATGGCACTTGAATCATTAGATGAAGCTAAGATATGACATTAAAATGTCAGTAAATGAAGATAAAAGAAAAATGAGTCTCTGCAACAAATTTCATGGCGCCAATTACAGCAATAGAAAAAAAAAATGGAGCTCACCCCAGCTGTTTATACCAGAAAAGCATGATCATAATAAATTTATATAAAGGTCTTGTCTGGAAGTTGTAATCAAAGGAGTTACCTCCTCCAAAACCATACAGAAACAATGTGGAAAAGACCAGTCCAGCACAGTCCTTTAATGTCTTAGAACTCCTATAAATATGTTAAATATTATTTAAAACTGTTAAGTGTTTGCTTTGAAGGACATTTGAAGCTTTATCTTTCCCACATTCCTTAATACAAAGTGATGCCAGCATGGACGTCCACATGTTCACCCAACAAGCTGAAGCTCCAAGACACTTCGACCCGAGGCTAGCATTAATACAGTGGCAGATGTCAGCTATTTTAGCCAGGGCTTCACTATGAGCTCAATTTATTGCTTTTTTTCCCCCCATTTTGAAAATAGTCTGAAGGGAATCCATTTTGACAGAAAACCCTGTAATTAAGTGCATTGGTTTGCCCTCTCGCTAAGCTAATGGCTTTATTTTGACAGTGTTAATTGTCATAACTGCACAATGGTACCTCTGACACTCGGCTCAAAGATGTCGGCGAGGAATTGTTGCGCGTTGATGAAAGTGTTGTCATACATACTTCATCTCAACGAGCTAATGCGGCCTGCGTCTTGCCTCTCCCCGTCGAGCCTTATGGGACGCTGCAGCATTGACTTTCTAATTGCCTCTAATGAAATGCTAGCGAGGGAGGTGATCTACTCCTATTTAGATCTCAGGCTTTAAAGAGAGACACAGAGACAGATGGAGGCAAATAGGTGGAGGGAGTGAAAGAATGAGCGTAGCGATGCTGAGGCAAACGGACAGAAAGTAAGGTGAAAAAAGACCAGGAGGAAAGGGGAAGTAAGCGGTATCAAGGGGGAATGAGGTCTTCTTAGACCCATCTTCAAAACGAATTCATGCTAATTAGGGCTTAACCCCCCTCTTAAAGTGGTGTTGTGAAACTTGACACAGTGATATGATTTCACAGTGAACTGCTGCAGGCTGTTTGGGCTTGTTAGCTGTGGAGTTGTTGCAATGGAGATGGTTGGGCAGCAGATGGTGCTGTGCATGGCCCTGCAAGTCCAAGGCAGTGTGGTTCCTTTCAGCATCATGAGGTCTTCCTGCACATTATTCAACCCAGTAGATGAAACCTCCTCTTGCAAAAATATCTTTTTAAAGTGTTGAAAACGGTGGAAATGACAACCTCAACCATGACTGATTTTTCTTTTTTTGTAAACTTAAGCTACTATACAATTAATTAAAAGCCAAAACAAAAAACCATACATTTTTAATAATAAATAAATAAATAAATAAAATAAAAACAAATTAATTCAGTAAAGTTAACTACCTGTCCCTGTGTTTTCTTGTCATTCAATTTTATAGAGATCTTTTTATTTTTATACTCTAGAAAGCTCAATTTAGCTTTCTCAGACTTTTTAAATACTTTCAGATGAATGAAAAGTAAAAAAAAAGAAAAAAAAAAACCCAAAGACTTGAAAAAAGACGGTAGTTATTTCTCTCCTTGGTAATCATGTTGCAGCCTCAAGGTCCTGCAGCCCCACTCAAAACAGATTTAATAATGAACTTGAAGGTTTGTTCTCTGTCTAGATACAAGTTGGAGATGGTGAAATGGCCACGCAAACAGCCACAGAGGTGGAAACAAAAACACCAGAACCCAGAGGAAGAGTCATCTCTGACTTCACTGTAATAATCCAAGTGCAATTATTGCAGCAGCTGCAACAACAACAACAATAACAGGGTCACAGAACAGATAATTTGCGCTGGAAGTTCAAAGCTAACGATTTAGATGAAACTGCGTGCTGGTAAACAGCACCAGGATTATCCGGAGGAGGAAAATGGAAGAAGAGAAACGAGACATAGATGGAGAACGGCTCCTCTGAGAGCTCCTCTCCCCTCAGCTCAGGTCCAGATAAGAGAATTATGGCATGACAAGGAGAGTTGACAGAGCTCACTTAGTCTGTTTATTAGCAAATGCACTTCATTAGAAACTGAGATCAGGTTGATAAGCCCCCCTTTTGGAGTAAATATCCATCACTCCTCCTTTTTGGGAACCTTTTCTCCAACCTGGGTAAAATTCATAATGCAGCTTTAAATTGCAACAAACTGTAAAGAGCAGCCCAAGAGAAGCTAAAGGAGCAAAACAACTACCACTACTAAATTTTCCTTTTTTTTATGCTTTTTGTTTTTTAAAAAGATTGATAAATACAGTGGAATCTCAATTAGGCGTCAAGCACGAATGCAGATATTAAAAATTTGGTCAAGAATCTAATTAGCTGAAGGTAATTAAACAGTCTCACACAGGGTCATTAATCTTTCCCGTGGACCTTTGATGTTTTGCATACTGTCTTGCAAGTCATTAATAAAATTCATAAAGCTTTTCTTTGTGGTGTTTTATCATGGCCATTTCTTTTTACCCCCCCTTCCTCGCTTTTTCTTTTTTTTCTCTTAACCCCCCTTCTATACCCTCCTGCCTCCTCCTTCCACTCTTTCCTTTGCAGTGCAAGTGTCAACACATCACAAGGGCCTCTCCTCTTGAGTTAATTTACTTTTTGTGCATATTACATTTTAAAGTTGCACGCACTGCGACCCCCCCCCCCTCGCCCTCCCACCCCAGCGTGCCTCAACCACCCTCCACCACCACTCTTCTTCTTCTTCTTTTCCTCTTCTACTTCTATTTTTTTTTTGAGAGCACAATTACAGCAGCAGATCAAATTAAATTCTTCTGCAAGCACAGCTCATTTGGAGTGTAAAACATTCCTCGGCAGTGTGCAGCCGAGTGTGCGGCGTGTCAGTGCCTCGCAAGAAGGGAAGAGAAGAAAACAGAATTGTGTGGCCATTGTGTCCCCCGTAATTAAATCCCCACAATCAGTCCATCTTAAATCAGTCACGCTGTAAATATGAAAAGGGGGCCGGGATGAGCTTGAGTACTTACTTGCCGGTCAACACAGCGGGGTAATATATGTTATGTAAATGTGTCGAAGCTTATAACACTGCAGACTGACGTAAATATGGAAATATGAGGCTTTAAAATGAAACAGACCTGCGTTTGTGTCTGAATGTGTGTGCATTTATATTTGCACATACAGATAAACCATAACAAATGTGTGCAAATATGGAATTTCAGTAAATGTGTGTGTGTGTGTGTATAATGACCAGCCTTTTCTGTGTGTGCACTTGAGTATGCGTAAATATGCGTTTGCATGTGGCTGATGGTGTGAAATCAGTTGTGTGTACCTTGTGCATGTGTATACACACATGCAAATGTAAAGATGATGTCAAGTGTTAAGTTGTATGGAACAGTGTGTGAAAGTGCACCCACGTACGGAAACACGCAGGTGTGTATGTGTAGTTGCAGACATCCTATAGCTCCTTTTGTGTTTACTAACATGCTCGTGGGAGAAAAATAGTCAGCACTATATTTATCTGTGTGTGTGTGTGTGTAGGTGTGTGTGTGTGTGTAAAAGGCATTGAGTGAGTGACATTAATGCACAGCTATCATGGTGAGTGTAAAAGTGTTGCTGAATCCCAGGAGGACGTGTTTCAAATGTTGACAGCTTCGAATAAAACAAAATGCATAAATTTGGCTGCTGAGGTAAAAAAACAAACAAAAAAACAAAAACAACAACAAAGAAAACCAAACAAACAAACAAACAAACAAAAAAAACGCAGCCACCCCATCCTTAAACATTTTGCATCTTTTTACAAAAGATTAAAATAAGGTGAAAGGAGATTGCAAGCATGAGCCATGAAGTCCAAATTTCTCTTTTTTTTTTTCTTCTTCTTCTTCTTCTTTTTCTTTTAGTCTTGAAGAAAAATATTTTTTGCAGTGTTTTTGTGGCTGCTGTTGAATTACTCTAAATTTACTGCCCCTAACTGCATAGTCTAAAATCATCAGCCGGTCTATAAAAACACAAGAAGATTCATATAATCATGAAAAAATGCACAATAATGTTTTAGTTTAAGAAAGAATGTTAATGGGAGTTTGGGATTGGGGGGGAAATCAGTTAAATCAGCAGCAACGTTTCAGACCAAGATGTTTAAGAATGTCTTTATTTAAATGAAAATTAAACATTAAGAGAATCAGATAAATAAAACAAGAATGGATGCTTGTTTCTGTATCATAGTTCCATTTTAATAACTAGGAAGTAGAAAACTCAACCCAAACTGTTACAAGCAAGCAAAGAAAAAAACTTTAATAAGGTTGTTGCAATATACAAAAAGTGGCCAAAAAAGAATTAAGTACCAGTTTATATTATTATGTTAAAGTAAGGATATTGTGATTTGATTCCAGGTGATTAATTTATTTAAAATTATTTCATAGTGCCTTATCTAGTATATATAGTATAACTGAACCTTTCTGTTTACATGGCACTGGTGTAATTATAAATACATTTGACCTTTCTGTAAATCTGGTAACTGAATTGGAAATCCAGGCTTTTAAATATCTCTTACAAGAGTTGTGGTAACAGTCTTATGTACATTATTGCACATTATTTTATCACACAGTGGACTTATTTATTTATATCTATAGCTCAACTGTACTATTGCTACAAAGCAAATAGCCTGCAGATTCACTATAATAGCACAAAAACTGCTGAAAATCCCAGAAGCTGGAGTGCAACCTACGTATTTGCTGATGCTGTGCTGCAAAACATAACTATCTAAGCATAAACTCACTGGCCACTTAATTAGGTACACCTGTTAATAGCTAATCAGCCAATCACATGGCAACAACTCGGTGCACTTAGATATGTAACCATGATCAAGATGACTTGCAGAAGTTCAAACTGAGCATCAGAATGTGAAAGAAAATGGATTTAAGTGACTTTGAATAAAGCATGTTTGTTTGTTTGTTGGTGTCACACAGAAACTGCTGATCTACTGGGATTTTTACATACATTTTCGAGGGTTTACAGAGAATGGTCTGAAAAAGAGAAAATATCTAGTAGCAGCAGTTTTCTGGATCGAAATGTTTTGTTGATGTCAGATGTAAAAAAAAAACTAAGGTATGTAGAATAGCATTTCTGAACACAAACAACCTTGAAGCAGATGGGCTACAGCAGCAGAATACCAGACCAGGTGCCTCCTGTCAGCTAAGAACAGGAAACTGAGGCTACAGTTCACACACACTCACCAACACTGGACAACAGAAGATAGGGAAACATTGCTGCTCTGATGAGACTCCAATTCAGCTCCACATTCAGACGGTAGGCTCAGAATTTAGTGGAAACATCATGACAACATCCATCCTGCCAGTACCAACTAAACATCTTTTAACCCATTAAAATCCTAAAATGCCTAAAACTTTTTTTTTTTATGGTTAAAAGACTTGTTGTGGACCAGCTATTTTCATTGGACCCTTGCTGACATAGCAGGACTGTTTTTGTCCTGTTTTTGTTTTTGTGCCATCTGCGACTGGCGTAAAGTATGACTTCAAAGGCAAATTTTATTTGCAACTGATCAGAAAAAGTGTTAACTGAATCTACAGTTATGATTGTAGCCTGGAGTTGTATATATCCGTGATTCCCAATGTGGGGCCTCTGACCTCTGAAAGTGGTCCCCAAAGACCACGGTGCACAAGGTTTTGAGAATAAAGGCCGTGTCCACATAAAGATGAGTTGAGGTTTACCAGCCCATGTTTTTTTATTTATTTTTTTTTTATCACATGGCTATTTTGTTCCCATTGAGCCAGTAATTTAGGAGCCTGAAATTTAAAAACAAAAAAAATCAGGTCCCAAAGTGAATAAGTGGGGGTCATGCAACAATAATTTAAAATGTACATTCTTAGTCAAAAATAAAAAAGCTACTTGGTAGACAACATCTTGTGCATCCGATCAGTTTTTGTCCATGCACTATGGTTTAGTAAGTTTACCATTTAAATAGTGAAACATTCCTTAATAAAACAAACAATAAAAGAAAGAATAGTCAGGCTGTATGCTGATGGTTACCTTAACTTAGGTTTTTATCAAAGGCATTGACTCATTTATGGTGAAAAAAGATCAAACAAAGCATGGTTTAAACATGGGGTCGGGGGTCCACAGCTTCCTTGGTATTTGCATGAAAGGGGTCCTCAAGGAAAATAGGTTGGGAAGCACCAACACAGTATACATCATTCAAAGCTCAAGAACCATAGCTTTCTAATGTTGACTAACATGAGTAGGTACTTGGAAAGAAGACTGAGTAGAAGACATATTTATTTGTCATGTCTCGCCCATGGGACATCTGGTACCAACAGGTTAACCACCACAGCCTACCTGAGTATTGTTGCTGACCACGTTCATCCCTTTATGACCACAGTGTAGCATCTTCTGATGCTACTTCCAGCAGGATAATGCACCATGTCACAAAGCTCAGATCATCTCCACCTGCTTTCTAGAACATGACAATGAGTTCACTGGACTCCAACGTGCTCCACAGTCACCAGATCTTAATCCAGTAGAGCAGCTTTAGGATGTGGTGGAACGGGAGATTCTCATCAGGGATGCATCCGACAAACCTGCAGCACCTGTGTGATGCTGTCATCTAAATATGGATCAAAACCTCTGAAGAATGTTTAACACCTTGTTGAATCTATGGCACCAATAACTGAGACAGTTCTGAAGGCAAAGGAGGTCTAGTAAACAAGCCAGTGAGTGTATGTATCGTTATCTTTAATTAACTTTAATTTAGCTTCAGCTATGTTAGTGGTTTATGAAAATAATAAACATAATATTAATGAATTTTTCTGGTTGGCTTCGTAGTGTGCTTGTGTTTCATTTTGATAAGTCAGTGAAAGGTGTTATTAAAGCTCAGAATTACCCAAACAGACAGAAAAGAAAAGTATTAATTTATTATAAGTTTGGATCTTTGTGGTGATCCCTGCATCACGCAACCAAAACTAATAGTGAATGCTCTGAAAAAGAAGAAGCTCTGACAAGATTTGACCCCAATTAAGCCTCAGTGCACACATTTAGCAGATGGAGGGGGGCAAAACTTTCACATAATGCTGTGGCTCAGAGGTTTCTCTTGCAGGAGAAAAATCTGGATGAGATGAGAAAACTTTGCAGCTAATTAGCACAGGAATTCTTCTGTGTCCATCTTTAATGTCCAAACACAAGAATTCATATAATAATCATTGCAATTATATAATAAATATATAATAAATATTAAAAAAAAAAAAAAAAAAAAAAAAAAAAGCGCAAAACTGAAAAGTTTACCTAAAAGTTATAGAGAAAATTCCTGGAAAATATAAAAATGCTTCTTAAATAAATGAAAAAAAAAAAAAAAAAAAAATATATATATATATATATATATATATATATATATATATATATATATATATATATATCCACACAATTAATTTTTTGTCTTTACATTTCTATATTAATTGAAAAAAGATTTTACTTTTTTTTCTTAACAGATCTTTTCACAGACTTATGTGTAGCATTCATAAGCATTCATTTGTGCATCCATCCAGTGAGTTGCCATTTGTGCTGGTTTGTGGTTTCTGCGTTGTTACGTGAGGCCTGTGAAACGTTAATGTCCTTAATTACACCGTCTCCAAGGACACACCAGATCCCTCTGTGGTTTGTCGTGTGCATCCCAAAAAATTTGCAACTGCTTGGCATCTGTAGAGTCAAGATCATTTTGTGTACACAGATGCAAAAACTATAAATAAAGCTATAAAGGGGGCGTATATGAAGAAATGGATATCAATAATAATTTGTATAGAAAGTCATTTCTATGTAGGTTTTCAAAATTTATATAAAAATTCTATGCAAATAAAACATTGTTCATTAAGTTAAATGTAAATGATGAGTTAATCAAAAGGCAAATTTTCTACAGCTATATGAATTATACAGTAAAGAATACCATTTGAAACTCATTGGGGATCAAATCAATTTACTATTGCAGCAAACCTGTATTAATGTATATAAAGTGGCATATGAGAATTACATGAGTGATGTTTTCTTATTGCAGGGAAAAAGTAGCATGTCCTATGTTTTCCGCAGGATATCTTTAGTCCAGAGAGAAGGAAAAAGTCCCTCCTTGAACCCAAAGAAACTTTGGGCATGAACAGTTATGGATGTAATGCATTACATGGTAGTTATAATATAATCATGCTACTTTAAACTGCAAGTCAGAAGGGGAGCACTATGTTACATATGCTGCAGTATAACTTTAAAACAACTGTAAGGTTTAGACTAAAATGATCTGTAAATTACTTCACCACCAATTTAGACAGTCTAGTGACGCTACCTTTAAACATATTTGGCCATTTCGACACAGTATTGCCACACAAGGGGCTGATACATGCAGGTAGTTAGAAATTTGTTTTAAAATGCTAAGCCCTCCAATGTTAAGAGTAATAAGAGGAATACCAGGCATTCCAGCACCTCCTCCTCTTCCTCCCAGCCCTGTCTCAGAGGTCATACGAGGAGCAGCCGGGCATGTGAGAAGCACTCCGTTCTGTAGCCATTATATCATTTCCTGTTCTGTTTCCTGTCAAACTCAGTTGCCAAAAGAGGGGAAAAAAATCCCCTTAATGGGTTGTTTCCAGTGGGCAAAGGAGGTAAACCAAGAGGGAGCGTTTATATGTGTTGGAAGAGGGCAAAAACAAAAAGTCAGTCAGTCTGTGGTAAAGCTTACTGTTTACACACGAACAGTGAGATAATCAGAGATTTGAAATGGACTGAGAAAGAAAAAAAAAAGAAAATCAATGTAAATCAAAGTATGGGGTTTTCAGTGGGTTCATCTATCTTTGTTTCAGTGGGGCTGGAGAAACTTCCGATTCAACACACTTGTGTTGTGTAGAGCAGTGTTTCTGCATATTTTAGATGTGTTCCTCATCAAGTTCTTTGCACACCTGTTTATGAACCATTCATTTCATTCAGGTGTGTTTAAAGTAGGGTTGCCTATAAAACATGCAGGTCAGTGGGTCAGAGCACAGAGCCAGTCTTCTTTATCAGTTTGTACAGTTTCTTTAAGATCACATTCACACCAGCATAGTCTGAGGAACTTGGTTTTGATTGGGAATTCCAGAAAACTTACCTTCATCGGGTGTGATTTTCTTTCACACTGCACTTTACTACAGTGTGTGAATGGGTGAATGTGATGTGTAATATAAAGTGCTTTGGGTATCATTCCTGGTACAGTAAAGCACTATATAAATACAGACCATTTACTAATGCTGACCAAACCACTACAGAACGCATGCAGTTGCAACAGCTGCTCGCTAGAAGGGATATTCCCTGAAATGACTCGTAAACTGGCCAGGGCAGAAACTGTCTAATTTACCTTAAATAAACAATGGCGCAACAATAAATGTTTGACGTCTTGTGGATTATTTTGATGTTCAAACTTAATGCGGTTTTCACAACAATCTGTCTAGTACATTTCACCAAGATACACTCACCTCACTAGGGAAGAGTTGGTACTATATTTATATCAAATGTGGGCCGTTTGCTTTCACATTGCAAGTGAACTGCACTGGAATTACTTTGTTTACTTTGTATCTTTGGTGTGCATCAGAGTGGGAATGTGCATTTACACAATCTCAAGCCAACTGTACTATCTAGGGAGATGGACCAGAGTTCGTTTAAAGCACACTTAACAGTGCCAGTGTGAATGTGCCTCAAGTCTCTGGCTCTGATGCTCCTGCCTCTGGCGTGTTTATTGGTGTGTGTGATTGGGTGAAAAAGACAAAGCATTATATTTTTACTTGTGATGGGAAACTGACATTTATCTAATTATAAACAAGGATACGAGATAGCTAACAGAGCTACAAAACTGTTTTTTTAAAGTACTCATTGCTGAGGGTATAGCAGAAGTACCTTTGATGGTACCACTCTAATAACACACCTTTGCACCTCTAAATGTAAAATTAGGTCACCTTTTTTTTGAGCGTCTACTTGAAGACAGCTTCAGCATTACATTTCTAGTTCAGTCTGTTACTTAGGTAAACACTTGGGTAGTTTTAGTCCTTAACCTCTTCCCCAGAATGGCGTTTGGCTCATTCTTAGTAATTGAAGTAATGAGGTAATTGTTCCCACGTCTTGTCACAAATCTGCCGACCCGTTTCCTGCTGTCACCCTTCTGTCAAACGTCAGCACATTGTTGCATTACACTTGCATTGAACTTGACTTGGCCAACAAGTCGTTGAATAACGTGTATCTGATGATGTAATGATGTGAGAAAATGTTCAAGACATTCTGTCAGATCATCATATAAACATTGCCTTCAAGTTACTTGAATAGTGTTTTTTTTCAGATGATGCTGTGCTTAAAAAGTGGTTTAAGCGACTCCATGTTAACACAACTTTTCAATGGGCTACTTTTCTGATATGTTTCAGATCTGACAAAAACAGAAAACTTTGGAATTTGTCTACATTAACAGACATCTAAACTTAACCATTTATCCAAAAAGGTGCAGTTAAATGGGACTTGGTGTATATATGCATGAGTCCTATGCATGAGTCCCCCTTTGATGCTTCTACTTTGTCAGACGCAACCATTAATCTCCCAAACTGTGGTCTGTGTGCGAGCTAGTCAATAATACAGATGTCTGTGTGGAGCCACCCATCTCTCTTTTCTTGAGCTTCTTTTTTTCTGGAGCCTTTCATCCTTTTTTTGTACCTTTATAACCAGCTGATATTTATGTGGAAAACACCATGCACAACCCCCACCCCCGCCCTCCTGAGGCCTTCTCTGTGTCATCCTGCCTCCTTTCTGGAGATGGCTAAATGAAGCAGTGTAATGCTAAATATAAACTGGTAAACAGAGAGCTGGTGGTGGCAGTCCTCGGGCAGATGGGGGGATGAGGGAGGTGCACGCTTACCTGATAAAATGCCGATTGTCTCCCCTGAGAGCGCAGGCAGATAAAATTATTTTGAGTGGGAGCACAATGGTGGAGGTGCTTATGTTAATCCTGACACTTCTTTAAAAAAAAAAGGTGGCAAATAAGATAAGCTGCTGCCTTAAGGTAAAGAGCAAGGAGGGAGGAGGAAAGAGAGCCACCGTCACCATTGCTGCCATATTCCTCCTTCAGCCATTTCTTTCGTCACTGAATCCTTCTCTAAGTTTGTGCTACAGAATTTATTTGCATAATTCGCACCTACTTCCTGCACAATATCCTCCCCATTGCTCCTGCAGAAGCAGAGAACATGCTTTCAGATTGAATGTAAAGATAATTCAGAGGAAGGAATTACTTTATAGTCTGAGGCCTTAGAAGGCGGAGCTTCAGATGAAGGGTTTGTAATGTTTCTGTAAAGTTATGTTTCTTCTAAGGTTTTAACACCTTATATTCAAATTTATGTTACATCAAGTGTAGATTAAGTCAAAAATGAGATTTTTTTTGGTGCAGAATGTCTTAAACAAGCAGAAAGTCCCTTAACTCTACAGGCTTTTTAGGGTATGTTGTACCACTTTTCTGTAGCTCTTCACTGACCATCAAAACTCATCAAATCTTAAGAATACACATTTATATTGATTTGTATATTATGCCATAGTTTACAAATATTATTTTCATTGGAAAGGAGGTTCAGCAAAAAGATCTAGCAAAACAAAACAGCAGGTTTTGTCAGTTTAATGACAAATGGAGAAGCAGCAGCACTTGAAAGACTAAGCTCTTCTCATGTTTCTTGTGCTCCTTTTGAACAGGTTATGTAAAATGGAGGCATAATTTGTTCTGTGCTTTAAAACTCCTGACACTCGTTCCTTTGCCTTCATGTTTTTTTGGGAACCCAGGAGAGTCGTTCTCCAGGGATCAACGGTGACTAACTGTGGCAGCAGCAGCAGCAGCAGCAGCCCTGCAGGTATTTTCCCTCACAAGCACTGTTTGTTTTGATCCAAATAAACTATTTTTGTCTTGTTTTTTTTTTTTTTTTTTTTATAATTTCTCTGGTTTTGTGGTATTCCTGTTTGATTGCTTCTGTCATAATTTTTCTTTATTCTCCGTCTTACTTTCCTTCTCCTGCCTTTCTAATAAGATGGGATGGAGGAGGATTTTATATTATTTTGTTTTGAGTTCCTCCAACAGCCTTGTTACCAGCATAATTAAACATGCTTGTTAACAATGGAAGCTAATGAGTAATACAACAGTATTAACAATAGGAGCTGATTAGACAAAGACTGGGGTGATAAAGCTCCCAGTCGGGTTTCTCTACCTGAAGACACCTGTCCTCTGACGTCTTTTGCCACACAGAGAGAAAAATATGTACTTGAAGCATAATTGTTATAATTGGAGCCAAGTCATCACATCTTTTGTCTCTTAGAGCTCAGAATGGAGTCAAAGTGCAGAAGCATTTTCCTTGCTAATCATGGTTTTTATTTCATTTCGTTTTTTTCTGCTGATTTTGTGCAGCAGACATAAAATCTGCAGCTCTGCTGTGTGCAGTGATGTAGGAAACAAGTATCTCTTTCACCCAGACTCTGCCACAAATCAGGATGAGAGTCACTGGAATATGTATCATATTATGTGTCACAAACAGTCTGGATTTATCTCACTCAAACTGACCCCATCTCACGTCTGGCTTCTTTCACGTTCATACTGCTGCAGTATTTCCATCTGGGAGCTGCCCAGTATAGCCACAGCCCTGTGATGGGGGCCAGTGGGAGCTGAACTGGAGCAATTTAGGAGCATTGAAGCATTCACCCACCATTCTGCCATGCACTGAAATTTGTGACAAGGACAACAGGCTTGTCCTGAAAATGAATATGTGGCCATGTAAATACAAACAGCAACACCTACAGTTTAGGTTTTTCAGTGTATCATGACAGCTGCTGCAGTCAAGACCTGCTTCTGCAACCTGGTCTTATCTTTTCCTTACTCATTTTTTTTTTAAATATGGAGCTGGTGTCTATGCAAGTCCAGGTTTGTAAATGTTATTTATTATAAATAAATAAATGAAGCAGGAGTGGTTTGATGGAACCAATTTTAGTGAAAGAAGCACAAATTTGAGAATCCAAATTTCCAAAATTCTTTAACTTTTCCAGCTTGCTCGCACTTGCACATGGCCAGGGTCATGGGTTAGGGATAGTGGTAAGAGTTTAGTTTATTTTATTGTTATTATCATTATTTATTCTAGATTATGTTATTTTTTAGCAACAAAAAACAATGACAGCACTACACTCACCAACCACTTTAAACTGTTAACTCTGCTAGTAAAGGATTTGACTCCTTTTGCCATCAAGGTTTTGCTCCATATTGACATGACAGCATCACACACTTGCTGGAGATTTGTCGGCTGCATTCATGATGAGAATCTCTCCTTCCATCACATCCCAAAGCTGCTCCATTGGATGGAGATCTGGTCACTGTGGAGGCCGTTGGAGTACAGTGAGGTAATGATTTAGGTCATTCTCCTGCACATCATCACACCACAAAATAAAGACAAACTTGTCATTTTAAAAGGGTCCCTTTCCCACCTCCAAACAAAATGCAGTGAAATTACAACAAACTTTGTGTAGCTCTTTAAAAATATACAGAAAACTCTGGGTTAGCTCTGCAATATATTGCATTATTAATATTTGGGGATTTAAATTCACAAGCTTCTGTATAGCAAAGCAAGAAAACCACTTAACTTCTATTATGTTCCTGTTCTCACGCAGTGTGTTAAACTTACAAAAAAAAAAAAGGTTATTTACACCATGTTTTGTGGCTCCCTGATATGGAAAGAGGAGACCTTTTGCGTGATACAATAGTGCATTTACATGGAGGAGCAGCAACCTGACACACTGTAAAGTACTTCTGAAAAGCCCTCAAAATGCACCGAGAGTGAGCGGGGAAATGAAGGAGGCTACAGATAAGAGTCGACTTGTAAAACATAATTATATTCCTGTCGGCGGGGTGCACGGCGTTGAAAGGAATGCATTTAACCTGTGATTCATGCATGGCAAGAAGTTGTCGAGGGGAGAAAAGAACAGTAGTTAAATTGTAGAGGTAAGAAGGCTTGAATAAAGTGTAGCTAAGGTCATATGAGAATAATTTGATTCGGTGCTTCTTTCTTGGAAGCTTTTTCTACAGGGAAAAGGATTATATCTTTTTACTTTCTCTGCTCCCAAAGGATGGGGAAAGGTCTGGTTCTATTAAAACCCTGCAAGCAGGTTTAGTTCTGAATAATTCCAGGAACTAAAAGTAAAAGGTTGAGCTGCTGATTGTGTTTCGTGCCACAGCTCTTGCAACCTTCTTCCTGCTTATTTTTGACCACACATTTGATTGAAACTGGATTCATTCATACAAATTGCTCCCCGAAAGAGGTCAATATCCTGCCGGGTCTTGTTTTAATTAATTCACAAAGGCTTCATTTGACTTGGAAGGAAAGTAAAGATGAGTATCAACATATTGTACAGCAAGGAATATTTAGTTTGCGAAAACAGCTCCGGCTTGCTTTATCAGATAAAGACTTAAACAGAGTTTGTCATGCAGATATGAATTTTATCTCCTCCTGACTCTGCATGTACTGCTTACCTTCTCAGTTTCCGTCTATTTTAGTGCCGCAGTAAACAAGAGTGTTGTGTGTGTTGCTGTGAGGAGAGAAGTTTCCCAGGCACTGACTGATACTCGGCTGCAACGTGACCCAATCACATCCTGGCAGGATCTCAAGCATTTATACACATTCCTGCCTCTTCCCTTTACCTACTTTTGTAATAGGATTTTTGACAAATTTAGGCCACACATGAGGACTAAAAGACAATTATAGTTTTTCAGTCACTTGCCTTCTCTGCAAAAATTAGCCAGGTATCAAAACCATGCACACTGTCTGGTTGTTGGATGAGGAAACTAAATGTAAAATGTAGTCAGAGGCTGTCAAAAGGAGTTAATAAACTAAGAAGAACATGTTCAGTTTTCAGAAAGTAAAACGAGTTTATAATTTTATATTGCTAACATAAATTTAACCCATTCATGTGCAGTGTTAGCTTTCACATTTCCATCTAGTTTTGAACTAAACTCTTTTTTTTTAAAAACATAAAGTAAACACTTCTACCACGTGTTCATTTGGAAAACAATGAGCATCAATTCAGTTTAGTTTTACCTAAGAGCGGTGCATTGGAATAGTTCAGTGCCTGGGGAGCAGTTTGGGGGTAAAGGGCCTTGCTCAGGGGCACACAGTGGTTCACCTCACTTGCCAGTCAGTTAAAACAAATCCATCATATGATCCATATTAGTCCAGTTTATAACTGTTCATATAAGTAAATTAATACAAAATAATGACCTCGCTAAGGAAACCAATGGATTGTACCAAATCTTCTTCATCCTGAGCTGTGTGAGGTCACAGTGAAGAGGAAAAACTTCTGTTTAACAGAAGAATTAAATAAAAAACAAAAACCTTGACCGGTTGGGGGTGGAGAGGACAGGAAAGAAGAATGATTAACAACCACTATGACTCTAAGAATACATTCTGTCACCATCTGTGGGTTTTTGATTGAAGGTTTTGTAGTCCTGTTATGTTTAGTTCTGCATTCCTGTTTTATTTTGTTGAGTTTTCCCCTTGTGTATTCTGTTTTACTTTCTGCTTCCTGTTTGTTTGTACACCTGGTTTAATTTGCTAATTTGCTTCACCTTTTGCTTGTTAGTTCACCTCAGTGTATTTATACGACCTTGGGTTCAGTTGTCCTGGGTCAGGTCCTTGTCATGTTTCTCTGTCATGTGTTCTCTGAGTTTTTTTTTGGGGTAATGCCTTATTAAAATTTGCTCCTGCACCAGTCTATCTCCTCCCTGCCTACCACCTAAGCCCTGCTATTGGGTCCTCACCTCTACCGCACTGTGACACCTTTGGTAGAAAAGTAACACTGTTTCCTGAACTCAGGAGGATCTGATAACTGAGATTTCGATCACCTATTCCACTTTATTAACCCTACAAGTAAACATGCAGTCTAAGAGCAAAATGCTCTGTTGGGAAAATATGAAACTGTGATCTTTTTTTATCTCTGAGGTTCATCTTTTAGTAAAGGAAGCTAATGTGATGCCATGCAGAGTAATTGAGTAGCTATACAGTTTCACTGAGATGCTCAAGTCCAGACATCCAACTCAGTCTGTCTGAATTTAGGACAAAACTCAGATCAGTGTTATGCTCCCCCATAACTGACCACTATATATATATTTTTTTTAAATCTCTAAATAGAGATCCTATATATGTATTGTGGAAACACAGTTGACATGTTGCAATATCAAAGTCTTATTTGGTTTGTTTTGCATACGACAAAGACACTAGAAAAGCTACTTTTTCCATACAATAGAAAAAGAAAGTAGAAAGACAAAGTATGTCATCTGTCCATTTTTCTTCAGAGTTCCTGTGTTCATCTTGTACAAGCCATAGCTTTCTTTTTTACCTCAGTAGACAGTATTTCTGTTACTCTGACATCAAACCCTGCAGTTTGCAGGTGTTTCCAGCACATAAACCATAATTCTCCTAAAATCTTGTCCTGTGAGACTTTATTTTGAAGAGGATGGAGATTTCTAATTCCTGGTAAAACTCTGCATTTCGCTGTTGTTGGTTATCAAGAATGGTGGCTATATTTTCCTCATTAATTATTTGTAAAAAGATTTCCACCTCATCCTCTGTTCAAAGACACCACGCCAACTTTACTTGAAATGACCTGGTCCTGTAACCCCCTACATCACATCCATTGATGTGTAAATGCGGAAAAAGGGTTTCTATTACACTTTTGCAACATACTTTTATATCGACACGTCTGAAAAACCACCTCATAAGAGCTTAAAAACTTTTTTGCAATATTTTAATTTATTTTTGAAATGTAGATGTTTTTACCAGTTTTTTTATTCAGTTTTTTTTTAGGTTTTGTGCAATTAGAAACACAGCTTGCGTGAAATTGTAGCCTCACTTTCCAGTTCTTAGCTGACAAGAGTAGCACCCAACATGGCCTTCTATTCTATTCTACAGTCATTTGGCAGACACTTGTCTCCAAAGCAACTTACATCTGGGAGTAAAAACAACACAAGCAAGAATTCAAACAGGATGGGACATTATAATTAAGTAGTAGTCAGACTTCTGAGTCCAGCTGGATCCAGGTGCTGTCATGTAATGCTAGAGGCAGTACTTTTTTTTTTTTAAATAGTCCTTTGTTTAAATACAAGATCACGATTTGATCACACAATATCATCTTTGGCATAAGTGCATGCGGCTTATTCAGTCTTCTGCTGCTTCTGCTGTAGTCCATCTGCTTCAAAGTTGTACGTGTTGTACCATTCTTCTCTGACCTCTGGCAACTAGGAGTCATTTTCATCGAGACAGTGGCAGTTTCCAAAATACTAAGACCTGCCACTTAAATCCCCTTTCTTCCTCATTCTGATGCTCAACGAACTTCAGCAAGTCATTATTGTCATGTCGAAGTGTTATATCTAAATGCTTTGAGTTGCTGCTATGTGACTGGCTGATTAACTATTGGTGTCAATGAGGAGTTAAAAAGGTTTACTTTGTAAAGTGGCCAGGTATTAAAATAATTAATAATTGTAACACAGAATTGTAATATACTAATAGGCTTATTATCAATCATATTTATAAATCACAGATTAAATGTTTAGTTTGTAGACAACTAGATGACAGTAACACCTGTAACTGAAGCAGGTAAATAAATGTCAGCACCAAAAGAAGGAAATAAGTTGCATTTGAGATTTTTTTTTTTTTTAGTTATTTTATTTATTCTGTCATTGTTTGTTCCCTTATACTACAAATGAGTTTCACCATCTGTCACCTAAACTTTAGTAAATAGCGAGATAATAATGGTGGTAATGTACTGTAAGGATACTGGTTTTGATTAATCGCCTTCCTTGCACAGTTAAATGCAGCAACAAGGAAGGTGTGCTGATCTGTTTCAGTTTATGGGTCCTTGTGGAGTTTTAAATTTAAGTTTTTGTTCTGTTTTTTGCCTTCAGGCAGTAAAATGTTCAGCTTAGATTTATTATTTTTATTAGCTAAAATGAAATACATTTTTTACAAGCAGGTTTTCAGGTAGGCATCACAGCTGCAATTGATTTTTAAGTCTCCCTTCTCCAACAAATGTCTGAGCCTTCCAATCGGGCAGATTTACAGTACTTGAACTGATACTCCATCTGGATCGTCTCCACTAAGCAGGTTGGCATCATTTGAATCAGGAGAGCTGCTGCCGTCTGCCAATCTTCACACGTAAGAGGAATTTGCTATTCAAATTTATTCAGTACTTATTTTACCGGCTAAAAATACATATCAGAAATAAGGCGCATTGTTCCGTCAAGAGTCGAGAAGTGAATATCGGGGAAGCTTTGAAGTACATTTTAGGTCTGCCAGTCTGTCCTGAAGAGATATTATTGGCACTGTCTGTATGATATCTGTGAGCTAGATGTGAAAGATCAGAGCGATATGTAGCCTTGCGGGATTTTTCAGCCCTGTTGGGACTTCAAATCGAGGTTAACCTCTAAAGCTGTCACCTTCATCTGTCCCCCCTTCTCCTCCTCCTCCTCCCAGCGCTCTGAACTCCTCCTGTCAGAGAGTTGCTGCTTAAACTGCAGAGTGCCACCCAAGTTGGCCAAAGTGTACTCACAGTCGGATCAAAGTCGTTTATTCTTTGGCTCGGCGGCATGTGAAAGGTGATAACATTGCTTTGCTCTGTGCTCCGGGCAGCAGCGTTTGCCCCACACCAGCCTCCTCGTCTAGAGACAGAAGAGGCATCCTAAGCCTCGGCTTTCTTTTCTCCAAATTGTAATTAAAAGGGAATAATTATTTCTCAGCGGTCTCAGTCCAAACAAACAGACTGACAGCTTTTTTTTTTTTTTTTTTTTCCATTCGGCAACGGCCCATAGTTGATATATCCCTGGTGTCTTTTCATTTTTTTCTTTTTTTTTTTTCCAGTGGCTTTTTGAAGCTGCCACTTCTTAGTTTTATTATCTTTGTCTCCAGCCCTGGCCCTTCGTCCCTGTGCTGGCGCTGTTGGCACTGGCCTTGCCCCTGCCATCTCTCTGTTCAACGCTCAACTTTTTCTCTCCACATGAAAGTGGCTGCCCGCTGAGAAAACCGACCACGTGGCCTGGACTGTACCTTTCGCTCCCAAACTTTCCTGACCTAATTAGTACTGAATTAAATCGGACATGATGCATTCATTATTAATTTCCCGAGTTGGGGGTCTTGAAATAGACATTGGACATGGAGAGAGAGAGTGTCAGCGGTGAGCTTGAATTAGAAGCTCTCTGGAGTCAACTCTCTCTCGCCATCTCAGGCTTCATATGAATGCAGTGTTAGCAAAGCAACACTGAGACAATGCAAGTAAATCAACAAACTTTCTGCTCAAGTGTGCCCTTTGTTTCATGTCTGTCCATCCATCTGTCAACAACAAATCCCCCATCAACTGCAGTTACAACACTAAATAATCAAATAATAGATTTTTTAAAAGTGACTAACATTAATTTTTAACTGTTTAGTGTCTTAAATAATGCACAACATATAATACATCCTCAAATATGTATAAGTATGTAAAATATTGTTTTTGTGCTTTAGTCCCATTGAAGCAACATGTTAGGACACATTGAGCCTTCCTGGTTGGGTTATGGCAATGATTATTTTAACTCCACCAACATCAGCTTAATGGATGCCATGAATTTTCTGTCTGTTATGCTCAAGAAACCAGTTCGAGATGAGCTTTGTGACATGGTGCATTTTCCTGCTGGAAGTTGCCACCATAATATTGTACATCGTGGTTATAAAGGGAAGGACATGGTCAGCAACAATACTCATGCTGGCCGTGGTGTTTAAACCATGCCATGTTGGCACTAAGAGGGCCAAAGTGTGCCAAGAAAATATCCTTTACACCATTACACCAGCAGCATCTGTCTTAACCACAAGGCAGGATGGATCCGTGCTGTCATGTTGTTAAAAATCTGACCCTACAATCTGAATGTTTAATAGTTTTTGTGAGCTTGTGTGAATTCTAGCCTCTGTTTTCTATTCGCTAACAAGCTAATGAGTGGCACCCAGTGTGGTCTTCTGCTGCTGTAGCCCATTTGCTTTAAAGCTGGACCTGTTGTGCATTCAGATATGGTGTTTGGTCTCAAAAATGTGGATGTGCAGCTCCCAAACTGTGATGGGCAAACTGTGACATACAATAGGGCTAAGATTGACATCCAATGGCACCTTGTGCATTAAAAGCTAACATGTGGAAGTACTTTGGCTTCCTTGGATGGCTTCATTTGCTCTAAAAATCTGGTCCACCTAAAAATGTAGCATCTCAGTTAGCTTCAAATGAACCAAATACAAGAAGCAGACTAAAACACAAAGGTCATCGTGGGTTCAAAGCAGGGCATTGTGGGTAAACACAAACAAAACAAAACGTGCGCCAGACAAATGGTCAATTTGGCTGGAAGAAATGGTTTGTGATCACGCCATTAAATAAAAATAACTTGACCGTATTAGGGTAACAGAACTTGCCAATGAGAGGGTGGGGCGCCTCCTAATAGAATAGTTAGGCAAGCACTAGTGTGGATATGGCCTCAAACTGTAACTGCAAGATCAGTGGGGGTACTTAATGAATTATTTTAGTAATCCTTTTTTATTCTTGGAGTTTACTTTGGGGTCCTTAAAAAGCTGCGATGAAGGAGTCGGTTGGGTTGTTTCACTTAAACTGTAAGCCCATGCTAGTTTAAATACTTATGCACAATTTAGTTTTGGTCCTAGGTAGTATCCTTACTATAAAGATCATTTATAATCTGACAGCTGCAGTTCTCTCTTTGATCAGAGTGAAGTGTCTAGAAGTCCTTTTTTTTTGGTGAAATTGCTGATCAAGTGCTCTCTCTATCACTTCCACCCGTCTTGGGGAGAACAGAGCAGTGGTGCGGCCTTTAGAGTGATGCAGACTCTGGTGAGCTGCAGGTCCTTCATCTGAAGATCAGTGGTGGACTTGTGAAATGCCTCAAGCTGCTACCTCCTGTGGTTGATGAGAAGAGAGCTATTGACTCCCCATGTTGGGTTTCTCTGTGATCCTTGGGGTGGGAGATGGTGGGAGGTAAGGGGTTATCGTTTGGTGCAAATAGCAGAAACGATTATTCACGCAGTTAGGAGGCACTTCATGCATTAGAAAATGCTGTTCAGATTAATTTTACAGTCAGTGTTCTTACTGTATATTTTCATTTAATGTTTTCTTTTTGTTCAGATTTTTTTTTAAAAAAAAGCAAAACTTCAGACCAGACATCAAGCAAAAGAGGAAAGTGGGAAGGTCAAGCAAGCTTCAGCAGACTGTATGCTGAAGTAATTAAAAGCTCCAGCATTTGGGCTCAAATTTAAATGTAAATGACTGTACGCTGGGGTAGATTTACACTTTGGAGACATGTATAATTGAGTGGATTTGACTCAGCGGTACATGTTGCATCCTGTGACTTCCACAACCGAGGAAATAGCTCTGTGTAGTGTCAATCAGCACAGAGATCCTTGTTATTTAGATGTTGTGTTCGTTTGCTGCTGTGGCTGTTAACCAGTTTGAAACCAAGCTCCTCTGCTACTTCTACGGTTAATCTAAATATTGTGTGCTCATTTGTGCGTGTGTTGAAGAAAAAGCTTTATTACATCTACATTTTATGAGTAGCAAACACAGACTTTTTGGTTTAAATTTGTCACATTATAATTAATCATTTACCTGCAAAATTTCTCCACCTTTTTAAGAAATTTCAGGGTAATACAGAAAAAGTCACTTTAACAACCATCCTGTGTCAGCACAGTAATAATAATTAGATATAGTAATTCTTCTGTGTTAATGTCCAAGTAGATGGAGATATATCTCAAAGTTTTGCATTTAAAGAATCTTATTTTATAGTTTGATGTTTACTTGGTACTCTCATTCTACAATAAAAAGGAGTGGTCAGAGCACAAAGAAAAATCTGGCTTCTTTTGCAGCATGAATTATTTTTTAGAAGCAGGTTTATGGCTTTAAAATAAAAAGAAATCAAAGAGGTACATATACTTAGATCTTAACGGATATATGATCGGTCTGTATGATGAACTGAATCAAAGCTGTTCTCCAAAAACTACACCATAAAGCAAACCTGAGAACTAACATTTGTCAAACATCAGTACAGGTTTTTGCCAGACTGTGATGCAAGTTTTCATGAAAAGTGCTGAGCAGATCAAAGCAGTTGAGGTGTCATGCACAGTCTGAGAGGTAAAAGTCGTCAAATTATAGATATATTCAAACATGGTGCACAGTCTGAGTAGAGAAAAACAGGGAGAGAGAGAGACACAGGGAGCGATATGTAAAAGAGAAGAGATCAACCGTACAGTCATGTCATAGCCCAAGGCAAAGAGCTGCAGATGTAACAAAGACAGGGCCTGCAATTGTCAAGAGGCATGAATAATGATAGCTTTGCATGTAGGGTACAAGGCAAACATCAAGGCCATCCACAGCGCAGTGTAGGACTTTAAAGGCTGTGGTAAGAAAAGGGGCCATGGGAGTAAAGATGGCCCCAATATGGCCCCCAGTGGCTCCCCTTGTGATGGCAGAGTCAGGTAAGTGGGAACAAAGCAAATTGGATGGGTACAATGTGGAGCCAGTGTCAGAGCTCATCTTTCTGTGTTTGGAAGGGTTTTTGTGTTAAAAACTTTTCTTCTCTCTCTTCTTTTTTGTTTGTTTGATCCTCCCCGTCCTCCAGCATGCATCATGCTGACTCCTTTAAGAGTGGACAAATGAGAGCTGCTCTGCTTCTGAATTTCCACACATGAGCACATACAGTATATGGTAGAGCAAGCTCATATAGAGCTCTGTTATACATTTCTCCAGTACAACCTTTAAGCTTGGACATGAAAAGCTTTAAAAGAAATCACACATTTAATAATCTCTACTGAGGACTTAGAGAGTTGTATGTAAGGCACTGTATAGTGAACTTAATGAAGGAACATTTTTAGAAGCAATTCAAGGGCCATTTTTGTTCTTGTGCTGTATATGGCGTGAGCTGTTGCACAGTTTGAGGTCAATATTAAGTTCACAATGTATTTTAATGAAAACTGCTCTTCTGCTCTAAATGCTATTCTCTCTTTGGTTGAGCTTGGCCAGGAAAGGAAACTTTACCTTTTGAATGGCTGCTCCAAAGCTTTATAACAATCTTGTGATTTGAATTAAATGCAGTTACAAGACATATTAAGAGTAAAACCCAAATCTGGGCACATCTGGTATTGATAAATATCTGCCTCTCTTGTATTGTCATTGCTATTGTCTTTGGCTAAACTTGTAGAATTGGTTAAGATTACATATTATAACTGACTTTTCAGAGAAGCAGCAGTGACCACAGAAAACTGACAGCCAGCTTAAACAAGTTGCACATGAGCGTTTCTGTCATCTTCGTATCAACAATGTGAGGAGGGGCCCTCATGCCGGTGCCTGTTCTTCATGTTGATTTGATGTATAAAGGTGTTTTTCTGTTACATGGTACCACATGGTACAGTTCATACAAATTGACATGCTTATTGTGCTGAATGACTCTTAGCTGATAGGAGACTGGCAGTGATCTAGAGTGAGCTACAGTGAGTTAGCATCCTTATGTTTTCACAAGTCTTGTTCATGGTCTGCGATCTGTGAGCTCAAATATCCAGAATTAATGTTCTAAGCGACTTCATGGAACGCGGAAGTGTGTTATGTTTGTGTGTGTACAACTGCACAGAGTTGTTTATGGCTAAAAGAGACTACTTACCACCTACCATGGAAAACTATAATAAAGTGATCTCCATGTAAGGGTCCAACACCACAAGAACCCTGAAGATTCACATGTTCTGTTTGGCTGTGGCTCTTTAATTTTTTCAGCCCAAAATGTTTTTAGCTTTCAGTATTACTGTTTTTTTTTTGGCAGATATTGTCTTTCTTTGCTCTGTTTAGGTGTGCTGTCAAGGTTTTGTGTACAGCAGTCTACAGAAAACTCTGGATTTTTTTACTTCTTAGCTTTTAAATTAACAGTAGTGTCCCAGTTACCTGTAGTTGACTGCATTTTGGCTCATTGTTGTTCAAAGTGACGTGATGAAAGAGAACAGAGATCATTGTAGGTCTTAATTTTTACTTCTGACACCCTGAACTCAGTAAACATTTGGACAAGTTATCCTGCAGCTTATTAGCATCCATATTAGCTGATTTTAGGTCCTCTCATGTTGCAATTTTATGAATCGGTTCTGACCTTTTTAAAGAAAAGACTTGGCAGGTTATATGTTTTTTATGCGGAGCATAACTGCACTTGCTGCAAGTCAAATTTCAGCTAATTAACCGCACCTCCATATTTCAGTCTCAAGCATTTTTAATGAGGAATAAAGACTTTTGCACAATTAATGCCACTTCATTAACAAGAATGATCCCATAAGATGGAGAATAAGAGCAAATATGCAGCACTTTATTAATTTCAGTAGTTTGTGAAAGTATCATGTTTTTTTTTAAAAGGTTTTCTAAAACATAAAGATACATATGACCCAATTCTAAATTGTTTTGGTGTTGAATTGCTGTCATGATAATCAGGAAATGCTCAATCTGAAATAATAAAAAGAAAGAATAACATGCATACATTAACTCAACAAATGAAAGCGGATACAATATGTTTTATGGAAACAGTTTTTCTGTGCACATTTGGCTAATAAAATATGTTTTCTCACTTCACAGTTGGTGAATTGCTCACTATATTATAGACTTCAGGAGCAATTAATGAAATTATGATAGAGAGCTGGAGTCTGTTCAGTGAAGCGCACAGCATTTCCCTTTGAGTATTTATGTCTTGATTCTGTGTATTTTTTGGTAAAGAGTGCAACTTTTCACTTGGCAGGACTCCTCTTAATGACTGTTGGCTGCCAAATGTTTCCTCAGAAGCCCTAAACATCATTTTGTCCCCCCCACACATCCCACTCCTTGAATATGCACAACAAAAATAACAATCTTAAGTTTATTCGGTGTCCAATCCAATTAGGAATACTTTGAGAAGTTCATCAGTAACTGTCAGAGACTTCACTATTCAGACATTGCTGCCGAAGGGCAAACAGCAGCTTTTAGGCAGAAAAAAATATGATTTGCTTGAGGAAGATGCAGCAGGATATGACCACTGAAACAAAACAAAGCAATCATAGCAATTTCATAGGCAGTTGCACAGACAGATCTCTGTCATTTTCGGCAGGAAAAAAACACATATCTTGCAAAGATCTGCCAAAATGTTTATATGCTCACCTTGCCGAAACCATTTGACCTGACTGCAGACTGTATCTTTTATAAAAACCAGTGGATGAAACCAGTAGAACATAATTTGTTTGAGGTTTGATTGATGCCTGCTTGTCAGTCTGAACATTCTCAAATAAGACATCTTGCCTTGTGATCATCATTAAGGTTAAGTTCGATATAATATGCAGCTTGCTGCATCATCTCTGTGCATGTTTGCTAGCGTTTACTTCCATATGTGAAGGTTTCTGTCAGGCCAGCATCCAGTGTTCATATGTTGATAATATTATACAAATTGATCTTTTATTCACTAATGGAAAAAAAAAATCTAGATATATTTATATAGTATGTGTCATGGATGCTCAAAGGAGACAAAGGATACACCATGCAGCCTATTCACCATGGAAACAGCCAAATCATTTGCATAATAAAGCAGAAATGCATGCACAAATGGAAAGATGAAAATAAATAAATACACTTGGGGAAATAAATAGGGAGGAAGATGCAAAAAAGAAATGGCACAAAATAAGTGGAATACACTGAATGATCAATCTATTTGATAATTGTGATTTTACTAAAAAAGAAATAATTGTATAATAATTGAATCAATAGATGAAATTGAAAATGACATTACAAAGTAAACACAGGGGGTAATAACGCTATTCATTTGAAAATGAAAACAGTTTATATCTCAACTATGACCTTAATTTGTTTATTCAATTATTTTATGTAATTGAATTTTGGCAGTTCCAGTACTCCATACCGGACTCTAGCAGGAGCAGTTTATTTCTTATAAAGCAACTTCTCAAATTTTATATATATATATGAGTTTTTTTAATGATAATGGGACAGTTAAGACCAAAAGGTGTTGCCAGTTACAACCATGAAGTTTAAGACTGTCACCAAAAGACAAGAAACAGTAAGTGAACAAGCTCTGGAAATCACTGATATGATCACTGATAAGGATTAACTAAAAAAAACTAGATTAAAATATTGCTTCAAACATTATTTAGATGTCTATATGTCTGCATGCAGTTTGGATCTACTTCATGCTGTCATAACATACTGACCTATTTTTTAAAATAGATATTTATTTTACACTGAAGAAGAGCCATTTTCTCTTGAGCATCCTAACCTCTAAATGACCAGTTCTTAGTGGGAATCGGCCTCCAGAGTTCAACTTTCTCAAAATTAAACAAAAGTTTACTCCTCTCAGTCCTGATTTTATACTAAAGTTTTTCGTTTCTAAAGTTCGAATCAGACTGCAATGTTGTTCTTGTGTAAATGTGTAAATATGCCTTGAACTAGAGGCTTGCTGCACAGGATCAGTTCACCATGTTTTTATAATGTAGGGGTTTATAATGTTGGTACAAGTCATCATTGCTGGAAGGGCTGTTGTGAAATACCCCAAGAGACCACGACAGTCATGACAAAGACAGACAGCCTTCTCTGATGCCACTACAAGCTGTTCTTCTTTCCTCCTCTTGTGTAGGGGGATAAAGGCTCCAGCCAGCAATGGGGGGTACAGTGTGATGCCCAGTGGGGGTGCCTGTACACCCTTAGGCCAGCTGTTGATCTAGCTCTGGATAGTTAAGGCTTAGGCAATCACTGAGGCCTCGGTGGGTAGATGGGACCCTGACAAGACGCCCGAGCCGACAGGAATTGGCCTCACACATGTCGTTCAAAGGTTAAGCATGCCATTAAGGGGCATCTAGCCGTATTCTGGAGTTGCAAACTGGGCCGATGGCCTGGGGTTTTTTTCTTTTTTCCTCTCTCTCTATGATTAGACTGGCCTGTTTGGCTGGCCTGCTCATGAATCTCTGAGAGCTGAATGCCAATGAGGTTTGTTAGTGGGGACCAAATGTCTGAGTGCAAACTGCTGTAGTAACTGTGTAGGTAGTACAGGTTCATTTAAAGGGCCAGAACTGTCTCAGCTTTTCTTCTGACATCTTTACTGTTTGATTCAGGTTGAAGCCGTACAAATATTTCAAAGCAGAAATGACTGATACTTCAGTGAGGAAATCTTTAGGGTGATTGAATAACAGTTAAGTAACTGAGTAACGTTTCACTGGTCCTTATGCGTTATATTATGATTATTGGGTGCCTTTTTTCCTCTGATATTAAACCTTAATGTCAGAGGAAAAAAGGCACCCAATAAGTTAAGTTTGGTGACATTAATTCAAATATTTCATCCATGAGTTTTTTTTTTTTTTTTTTTTTGTGCTCATCTGCGAGAAAAAACTTAAATCTCAGTAAACACAAATGTTTTTGAAGGCAAAACACATATGTTGGGCTGTTTTTTAGGCTCAAATGTAGGTAAATTAAGTTAACGATCTGCATCGTCATCATCATCATCTGTGCTGCATCCCTGACGCTGACTGATCCTAAGTTTCAGTATCACTGTCCAGATCGAGAGCAGACGGTTTCACTCTCCTCAGCCCCGGGCCAAATTAAAATCGAAACTCCTAATTACTCGGAGCACTTGCTTCTGGCTGTCTTCATACCCAAATGGTTTGCATCTCTGACACATTACTACTCAAGTCAGGCAATCTTAATAAATGCACTTGGAGGCTTTTCAGATTGTTTTTGGAGCCAGGTCTGGCATGCAACTTGTGCACAGCAGTTAAAAACTGGCTTTGTTTGTCCATATTATTTTGATTCTTAGAGAAATGACAGATGAACTTTAGCTGATTTAAATATCCCATGACACCCAATATATGCATAGTGTGTGCAGCATCTAAATTTGTTGCATCTTAATTGTTAGTTGGTGTTTTGTGCAATATGTGGGGTTGCATAAAATAGAGAGAATTCAAACATAATGTATAGTTCAGTATTTGATGATCCCCATGTGCCCTTACTGATGCTATGTGAAACTGTCAAATGGAAATAAATGTGTTTAAACAGGATTTTTTTATTGTACAATTCTTAAGGTGTGCTTTTTTCTGCCCTGAGTGTTTTTCTTTTTTCTTACCACATTTTAGTCATTTATGGAAAATTAGTCTGCAATGAAGTTAGGAATTTTGATGTGACTTCACAGCGTGTGTCTTTCATAAAATGTTTAATTTATGTTGTCATCATCACATGTCAAATACACTGTAATGCTATATGGGAAGGTTACCTGTTGTAGAGTTCATGATTGGCTACTTAATTCAGCAGTACTGATTTTAAGGTTGTTGATATTTACATCCGGTTTATTAAGCCTGTATGGAAGTTAAATTTATGAAACCATATTATTACAACCCGGTTTTCATGACATTCAAAAAATGTCGTGTAAATCCCAAATGGACCCCATGTTTGCCTTCAGAACTGCCTAATCACTTTATATGGATGCAGCGAGGTGTTAGAAACATTCCTCATATTGACATAGCAGCATCACACAGCCATCCACGATAAGAATCTCCTGTTCCACCACATCCCAAAGCTGCTCTACTGGACTGAGTACAGTGAACTCATTGTCATGTTCAAGAAAGCAGTTAAAGTTAATTTGAGCTCTGTGACATAATGTTTAGCCATTAAAAACTGAGTATGGATCAAAAGATCAGAAGCTGCTGATCCCAGTACATCATCCCTCCTGCCTGGCGCCAACAACCATACAATGGTCAGTCACATGAATCCTCTTTCTATCCAATTCTGATGCTCAGTTTAAACTTCAGCAAATCATCTTGGCCATGTCTGCATGCCCACATTCATTAAGTTGTCGCCATGTGGTGATCAGCCCTGTGGCTGATTAGTTATTTGATGTGTAAACATGCAACATACACTCACCAGCCTCTTTATTATGTATGTTGCATAGCTCTGATATATAAACTAATACACTGATAATTTGCTCATACCCTGGATTATAACTTCGTAGTCTTTTCAAACCTTTAAATTTGAAGCAAAGTAGAATTCAGCAAATATCAGTTTGTTTTATTTATAAACAAGTTCATGTCAAGAGGCTGAGGAAGGAGATAGAGGAGAGAGACTGAAAAGGAGACTCAGGGTGTTTCATATAATACATTTATACATTTGTATAGTATATTTAAACTTCTCATTCCCTTGCTCCTTACTTTTGGGGCTATTTTCTCGCTTTATCCAGATTAATAACCACAAATACTCAGTTATGAGCACGGCCCATAGTTTTCTTGTTTAGGCTCATACAATTTAACTACCTGCTCAAGGTAAGGTTAGGTTAGGTTAGGTTAGGAAAGGTGTGGTTTTGGACTTGGGCCATGCCAGTCATTCATTCAACCACCAGAGCACCAAGTGTCCAACTGAAATGATATCTCTCATTTAAATCCCTAAATATGACTAAACACACATTAAAGTTTACATCATTGTGAAGTCTTTTTAACGATCCATGATGTCCACATTAGCAGGAAAGAGGATGGTTGGATGAATTATCTCAGTGATGCTCTCTGCAACCACTCACTGGTTAGGTTTAGACAAAAGCAAGATTGTGGTTTGAGCTAAAAAACAAACAAACAAACAAAAAAAAACATTCTTTTCACAGAGTGAGAATCATTCTCATAATTGACATTTTCCAGGTTGCTGTTTCCATGTAAACCAGATGTTACATCACAATTTGTCATTGGTTGCCTTTAGGCTGCAGTATTACTTGGTTAGGAATGGAAAATTAGTATTTTTTTTATCAGTTAAAATATATTCTTTTGCAAGGCAACTGTGACCATCATGGATGCCACTTTTCCCTTTACATGCAGTTGCTCTCTCAATCACTAGAGGTCTCATATTCTTTGAATGTCATTTTGGAACAACACCACACTGGGTAGTGTTGCTTGAGGTTGCAAAGCTTAGAAAATCTACATTAAGATCCCATTTCCAGATTTAATTGTGTCTTTTTCTTTTTTTTCTAGTTGTAGGATGGTCTTGAAGAAATATGTCTAAAGCCCATAGTAGTCAAATAGCTGCAAAGACCTGCTTTATGAGCTAAATGTAAGTTTTGAGTGCTGTGTAGGACTTGAAAAGACTTGTTGTTAGCAGCATATCCATGTATGTATCTTATCAAATCAATTTTATTTATAAAGCACTCCCCCCAAACATTCTACATAAACATGAACTCACTTATTTCTGTGTCTCAGAATAAAAATAAACAACTATTAAAAATAATAAATATAAAAATAATAAATATCAATATCTGGCTTGATGCTGCTGTGAGGAAACAGTGTTTTGGGGATCCAATCACACCAGGAGCCAGCCCACCCATGTCCACATATGCCTGCCATCATAACCACCAGACAAGGGCAGACCAGATTTCATACCACAGTCGTAAGGCTGCAGTGCAGGACCCCCAGCCACCCGGTCAAGGGCAATCACCGTGGCAACAACCTCCAGACCGAGCAGGCAACGCTCCCGCCGCAAAGGATCCCCATGAGGAAAACACTGGCGTCAAATAGATAAATAAATTAATAAATAAATTAATACACATACTTACTTACTTCATAATACTTCATAATACTTCATAAAATAACGTGAAGGTAATAAAATAGAATAAAATAACAAAATAAAATTATATCAAATAAATTAGGTTTAGATAAAATCTGTAGCCCTGAGGTTCTCTGGCAGGCTGTTCCACAGACGAGGGCTGTAATAGTGGAAAGAGGCCTAGCCATAGGTTTTAGTCCTTCCTCTTGAAACAACTAAAAGATTGGTACCAGAGGTTCTCTGGGGATCAGGGGATCATACATGCATGTATGTATGCATCATGGCAGCCATGCTTTCATAGTGTTTGCTTGGCATGTAGGCCACTCAAATTGATATGATGTAACATGATGTTTGATTATCGAAGAACTTAAGCGTTCTTAAGTGTTTAATCACATTTTAATCCCATGTCAAATGACTTAGCAATTTCGGCTCCAGCTTGGCACAGCGTTGATAAAAACACAACATCTGAGTCCACACACTACTGAGGATGTGGGGTTAGGACTTGTCGAGGGAGCACAGCTCACTTCTTCCTAAACACTTCTTTTATGCAGAAGCAGATTTACTGACCATGTTATCAATTTTTACCATATGCATCTGTGATACCACACAAGGACTTTATTGAGTATCTGGGTTAGTATGTGTATGTTGGTGCATAGTATGCATGTATTCATTAAAACATGGCTTTCTTTTTACAGTTTGGATGTCTAGTTGAATATTGCCAATCATATTTTCTTAAAGACCTAATTTATCTTTTTTGCTTGTCTTTTTTGGGACTTAATTTTAGACTTTTTCTTTTAAACCTTCCCGCACTGTTATATTCTTTCCTATCAACTGTGTATTTTAATTGTGCTTCATATAAAAGAATAAATGTCTTACACCCAATCCATGAAATCCAAAAAAAGAAAATTATTTCATAGGGTCCTTGATTTTCTTCCGCTAGTGAAGGTTTGGAACATCAGTTTTACGGCCATGTTATAGATATCTGTATTGACTAGTTTGAAACAAGGTCATAGCTTTACAACTAAAATACAAAAGAAAGAGGGCACTGATCTGTTGTAAAGCAAATAATTTTAATCTTTTAGTACCTAATGGATAGATAGATCAATAGATCTACCCATTTGTTCCATTACAGAAACAGGAATTTGACTGTGACACAGCTCCAGCAAGTTTAAAAGACATTCTTAATAATATATCATATTTGATACATACAGTTTCTGAGACCTGTTGCATCACTTTATGGTAAAAACTTTATATTTGTCCTGTTAAATACAAACTGTAATTTGTCTTCTGCCCCCTGGTGGATGGCTTTTGCAGTACAATTATTATGACATTCGATAAAAGGCACATACAAGCAAAGAAATGTTATTTCTAGATTTTAATTTAAATGGCTTTTACATTTATTTAAGGGACAAGTAAAGACTTCAGATTGTTTGTTCAGATTGCCAATTATTCATTGGGTCAGACATAAGAGGGTTAAAGCCAAATCCTTTCATTCAAAATGTGAAAATGGCAAAATCACCGCTGAAACATTCACACTGATGACTCATCCACTCATATACTTGTCTACACATGCGTTTAAATACAAATACAGTATTAGTCTACTTTGCCAGGTTTGTTTTGGCTGTCTTTTGAGATACTTCCTTTGCTGTCTGTTAATAAAGGTTGCATTAACATTTGCAGTGTTTTCATATAAGACGATTGCTTGCAAATAAATAAAACTGCTAGAATCCATTAAGCTCTAAAAGCTTCCATATCCAACGCTGCAATGATTGGCTACAACCAAACATGCCTCCATCTATGTAAATGAGCTGCTGTATGGACATAAGCCATGTGCACTGTGTTTTCTACCCTCATCCATTAGAACAATTAAGACTAGCTGATAAGGCTGCATATAAACATTCTGTGCTGTATATTTAAGATTGAAATAACACACATAATAAATACATTTAATACAAGTTAATTAACTTTACCTCCTGTTGCGATTATGTTTTAAGTCAAAATTTTGAATACAGAAACATAGACTTAAATGTGATTTTGTGTCTCTTCTGTAGTAATATGTTAACATAAAATGTAATTTTATACATCAGCTAAGGTTCAGTTAAGTTGAACAGTCCGCCATTATTATCAAAAACAACTTTCCAGTCTACTTAGACCATGACTTATGCAACCCAGACACTTTTATGAATGAATCAGAAATCTCTGTCCTTACACTTTACAAGCTCCTGCTCATCAGAGAAACTAAATAACCCTTGCAAAACTAATTTGAATATTTTGTTAAACTGTAGGAATAACACAATTTATACACCAAATTAAAGCAAATTATGTCATGTTTTATCATTTCTTTCCTGTGTGCGATAGCAGCCCCAGGTCCTGCACCATGAATGTCTGCAAAACACACATCATCATCATGTTCATGTAAGCTTCTCAGCTTCCATCTCTTCCTGAAGGGGCACAGAGACTCATTTGCTAAAAGAGCCTCAATTTCTTGCCTTTCCATCCCAGTGCAAATATTTAGGAAGGTGATTGGTTACGGTTGGCTCCAAGTGTCTGCCTGGAGCCAGCGAGACCTTTTTGATTTTAAAACAAAATGCTATATAATAATGAGCGGCATCAGAAAAAGGAAAGTTAGCTAACCGAGAGTTTGCTCATGTGGGAAGACTCCACTGATGAAAGCGAGAAGCCTTTACACCCTGAATTTGTGACAGGAGCCCTTGAAAGCGAGAACCCTTGTTTATCAATTTGCTTTTAACATCACAAAGATGAGACGACGTGCGTTGCTGAGGAGCGGTTTGTTTTATCTCGCTTCAAAAGCCCCCCATCACAACCCACCGCACTTTTTTTTTTGGTACTGTTCTCCCTTTTTTCATTTCAAGTGTGAAGTAAAGGTTTGCGTAAACATATGCACAGCTTCGCCCCCTTGAAGAGAGAACAAGTCGTTGGATTCGTGTCTGATTCTTTATCCTGTCTCTCGCCTTTCTTTCCTTCTCTTTTGAAAGAAACATCCCTCAAGGCTTGTGTACACACTGAATAAGCCTGTTTTGACAAAGCAAGGTGGAAAGCAATGTATGTAACAAGCTGCGCTCTCATTCTCTCTGTTTCTTCTTCCTCTCTCTCAGCAGCTCTGTACTTTTTGAGAGGCCTTTCTTTTTCTGTCTTGACAGGGACAGCTCCCTGCCCATTTGATCTCGGCTTGACGGTCAAGGATAATGGCGCGTCATGGGACCATTGTCATCCCTGTCAATAGGATGGCAGAGGGGGAGGAGAGGGCCCTTGTGAAGCTACCTTTTTATTGTCTTCACTCACAGGCGTGTTGGTCACTCAGGTTGCTTATCGCGACTCGCCCTCGCCGTGGTGCCATTTGCACATCTTATTTTTAGTTACCTTCAAATGACTTGTTTGATAATCTTTCTCCAAGCCTTTCTGCATGACAAAGTTCCCCACACTCGTTTTCTTGTATTTTCACACTCACGTCTCCTCAATGTCAAACAAAGCCTTGAAAACTACTGATCATTTTTTTTCTTTTTTTTTTTTGTTTGGATTGAATCTAACAAGGATCCCTTTTTCTTTGATGTAATTAAGCTCCTGAGGCTTGATCTGGGCGTCAGAGTTAATTTTTCCCGAGCATCGCAGGGAGCTATCAGAAGACTTCAGATGTCAGGCACTCTTTCAAGCTTCACGGCACCTCGTTTTTCCTCCACCTCGCATAAAAGATGTAGGGGAGGCTGCGAAGGAGGGAGCTTAGAGAAACGCAATGATGCCCCCCTTTCGTCTCCTTGTTGCCCACCACCTCCACAACCACCTAATAGTTGTTCTTATCTTGATGCCTGCATCCCTCAGGCTCCTTTTTTTGTGCAGCCATCAAAATTGCCCACCTGTAGGCTGAGGACAACGGAGGGGGGGTCCGAGGATGCTGTGTTTTTACTTTTAATGGGAGATGGTCTCTGTTGAGTGAGCAACCTGTGTCACTTACAGCTCCCCATCACTAATGACATGTCAGAGGACACCCATGGCGAAGTGCCGTCTTTTCTTCGTTCCAAAAAGGGAACACTGTTTGTTGCCACTGCTGAAATTATTGACAGCAATTTGTATATATGGTTGGGTAGTCACAAAGAAGCAAGAGGCCTTCAGGGAAGTGCAAGACCCTCTGAGGAGTCGGTGAAAGATGAAGGCAAGGGTAAAGCTTCCTGCACATACAGGCCAAGAATAATCAACCCAGGTCAATTTCATAGGAGCAAATTCACTGTCTTTCTGTTTGAAGAACTGATCTGTTTTTGGCTATTGTCCTCTGTAAATTGAGTCAAAGTTCAGGAGGTGGGGGGGTTGGATTAAGTTTGTGGCTCGACGATTGTAAGAAGAAAAAAAAAGAGGGCAAAGGCTTAGAGACAATGCCGTGATTTGTCTTTAAAGTCGTCTGACAGACATTCAGTCTGTGTTCAAAGCATAATCTTCAACCTCTAGGTAGCGCCGCTCAAGCTTGAAAACAAAATCTCCATAAGAGGGAGAGGAGGTGGAAGACAGGAAAAAAAGGGGGGATGGAATAAAGGCACATTAGACAGACAGTTCCTCTCAATTGCTGAAACAATAAGCCCTATTTATCGCCCATTTGAAAAAGGTTTGACGTGGCACAGAAAACAGAGGAGGCTTTCATCTCCCTGGCATATTAAACTGTCACAGTGCTTAACTTTAAATTAAGGTGACACGCCAGTGACTTGGGGATGTCACTAATAGTGCAATGGCGACCTGCTAATAGAAGCACAATATGACACGTTTGCTTTAACTAAAACCTCTGCTGTCAGATTACGGCAGTGACATCTTAAACTTTTCATATATTAACGTGACACTTGGAACAAATGCAATTTGGTGTTGAGAGCGGGACAAAAGGAGGCATATGATTCAAAGCATTGCAACTGGTTTTGTCATGAGGTGTCTCAGCGTAAAAGGGTGACATTTACTTGCATTAGGTGAGTGTAATAAATCACATGTGCGCTAAGCGGCATGTTTAAAAAGGGGTTTATGGAGAGCTTGTGTGGATAGTAAAGGTAAAGCAGCCACTGCAGCTGAGAAAATATCTATATATGTGTAAATATGTGGGTTTGTCAGAGTGGTTATGTATCAAGAGACTGTCTCTCTTTGTTCTTTTCTGCCTTGTTCCCAAGGGTGATTTTTCCTTTGCTCCCCTGCAGAGGCAGGGTAATTATGCCCAGAGTCAGAAGGCCTTAACCTTGGATTAGTTGACTTGTTAAAATATGTTCCCATTGTGTAAAATGTCACAAAACATTCCTTGCATCTTAACACTGAATGCATGTCAGTTTTGTCATCAAAGGCACTGAGACTCATTGTTAAAGAATATTTCTATGTCTTATAAAAGGCACTTGAACAATTTATGCATTGAAAGGTTCAGACTGCAGGGTGAGGAATAATAAAAAAAGTTAATAATAGATCCTGCAGCAAGATTGCGTTAAGTGACCCAAAGTTAACTAGGACAAACTCTCTTCCTGTAGAAAATATCTTGTCATGAGTTAGCCATTGTTTGCCATGTTCCTCCAAGAAAAATACTTCTTAGACCCCATATTTTCTTCCCATAAGCCCAACTGATTTGCTGTGTATTATTCACTAGAAGGACCGACATTCTCATGCATGTTCTCCTTTCAATGTTCGTCACAAACTGCAACAATTTTGATCGGCTGTAATCTAAATTCATTTCAGTGTAGTCACCTTATCTTCAGAGACAAGACCCTGATTAGAGCTCTGATGCTGACTCAACAATCTATGTTTCCAATTAAGTGAAAGAGGCCTGGGAGGACATGGGCTGCTGCCCTGTTCCCCCCCAAAAAACACACATACCGTGCAGCAGCTCTTGCTCGCTTACACCCTCATACATCTGTGTGTACATCCATGTGACCCAAACAGGAATACACAATTACACATTAAACTGCCTGACATTGTCACGAAACGTCAGCCACATGTCCACAATGCCTGGGGTCCCTGAAACAATCAGAAGAAAAGGTTTTAGAGCACACCATTTATTGCAGAATGTCACAGTTTAGAGCTTTCTATTGACCTAAATAAACAGAAAACGCCCAGAAAGACCGAGATCTGAAAAATCAGTGCAGATAATCACCTCTCAGCAACAATGCAGGCTTTGTTAAATGCACAATTTGATATGTAAATATTTGATTTTGAAACGGAGGAAAAAAGCTTCATGCAGGCAAAGAAGTTTGAAATGCAAAAGTGCCATGCAAGACATAGAGGAGGTAAATCCAGGTAAAAAAAAAAAAAGAGAAAAGAAAATAACACATTTTTAATATATGCCCAATCAAAATGACACAAGTTCCTACCTGGGTACATGTGTATAAACCTCTGTTCACCAGCTAATTGGAAAAAGGAGGAGGTAAAAAAAAAAGCGAACAGTAAAATCCCCTAATTCCTGGATTATAATTTAAAATATTCCAAAATGCTAATCAGGGAATTGCAACTAACAAAGGGATAATAAGACAGTCATCCAATTACTGGCATCCCCCCCTCCCTGTTCGGAGGGGCCTGGACAGACCTGGAGCCTGAACGTGCCTCGGTTTCTCTTTTTAACTGAAGACATAGCGAAGCCGCTCAAGCTGTGAGAAAACACGAGCACTCCGGCAAGGCCCTCCCTGCGTCTGCCTGTCTCACAAATATGTTAATTAGAGTCCAGATATTCACACACTTAATTAGCCGGGGCCTAGGTTGTTTCATTTTGATTGGGGTAAGAAGGAAAACGACGGGTTGAAAGCGAAAAGAAAAAGGGGAGAAATAGGGTTTAGTTTTCAGTGGCGAATTTAAATATGGCCTCAAGGTGATGAGGAGGTATTGTTAACTACTGTACTGAAATGAACTTTTCTCCCCCTTTTCCTGCAGCAGGAGGGAAAATCTAGCGTGGCCGAGATTAGGCTGTCAATTGCCAGCAAGTGTTTCCATTTGGAACATGAAGTGATTGTGCTAATTGAAGTGGCATTCATTACATTATGGTTAAAAAAATGAGACAAGGACCTGTACCTATATATTCCAATGGTAATAATATCATGGGGCTTGGTAGAGGGAGGAGGAGAACATCTCTAAGAAAATTGCACAATTAGACATGAAATTAGAAATTTGTGAGGATGAACTGTTCATAAAGGACTGCATGGATGTCTCTTTGCCAAAAGGCGTAATAATAGAAGACAAAATAAACTTCTGGCCTATGGTCAGAGGGTTTAAAAATAAGTATTTATTAGTGCAAGGAGGTAAGTATGAGGAGGCCTTGTGACGGCCTTAATTCTGCTAGAAAAACAAAATTCAATTAAACTAAATGCTTGAATACTAACAGTGAATCTCTGTGCCACCCACTCCAAGCAAAAGAAAAAAAGAAGAAATTAATTTCAACATTTGTGCTTCCAGTTCTCTTCAATAGGGCGGTCGATTACTCAATTCATCTTGAATATTACTTACACACAAAAATATCATATTCTTCATGTAAATCTTTCTTTTCTTCTTAAAAAAAAAAAAAGAGAGACAGAAAGCAGCTTGGCATATTTATTGGTGAGTCGTGCTGAGCCTCCACTCCCCCTCCAAACACCCTCCACCCTCCCACCGCCCCCGAATCCCTCACACAAATACAATGACCCAAATACAGTAAGAGGGATGGAGGGTCTAGACGGGGCTTTCCAAAGCCTGCCCTGTGACTCACTATCACTCACAGGTATTTGAACATTAACAGGTTCCTTGTCTCTGCTTTCTTTCACAAGGAAAAATGATGTCACTTTTTGTTTCTGCTCTGATTCTGTAAAAAATTTTTTAAGATGAAGCACTGTGTTGTATTCCTTCATATGAATAAGTCAATGTGGATGAAATACATTTTCCAAAATGTATGTTTTTGACCCACAGACACCCCTAAAACACCTGCAGTCAAGCCCATTTGCATTTCTCGAGGTAGCCGGGATATGCAATGCAATGTTAACACTTTTGTAACTCGCAGCACCGCTCCTGCACAACTTCTTTTAATGTGCTAACAAATCACAATATAGCATGCAATATAATGCAGCTCTGCACTCGGAGCTGTATCTGACCCTGTGGCAGACATCCACTATCATTCACTAAGAGATTCCCTGAATTTTTTTGTAGGAATTTGACATCGGTCCAAAAACCAATCCCTTGGCTTTGCAAGTGTGTAAAACATGGTCTTTTTTCCTCTTGCTTTTACCTACAGCTGACAGGAGCACCAGCTGGTGGCGAGCAGCCAAGACTGCAAGGCATGTGCTTTTACTTGTAGGCTAACTGCACTGCTGAGCTGCTCTGGGATTTACTCTGCATTATAGAAATGGACTGCAGTATAGATTATTAACAGGACAAGTGTGTGGGAGAATAAGCAAGAGCTTTTTATTTATTTTGCAGTTTGAGTTGTACTCCTTTCTTTTTCTTTCTCTCCTGTTCACTCTTTGTGCTGTATGATAATTTAACGTAGATGCATTTAATGTTCCTTTTCAGTATGTGTTAATAGTTTACAGCTTTGTGACATCTAAACAGTCAACCTTGAAGACCTCTGGTTTACTTGGCATTGCAGATTAAACAAAAATAGAAACAAATTACATTCATAACAAGACTTTAAACACATTTAAACCATTTGCTGATTGACATGAAATGCTAACAAATGCTGCTTTGTATTTGTTTTTTTTGTTTTTTTTTTGGTGGAGTGATGCCACAAATCCATCAGAATTTCCTCTTGTTTTTGCAGAAGGCAACTTACAGGAAGTTTAAATTACAAAGCACAAAAAACAAAAAAACTATTTATGTATTTTCTTTGACTTAACTGGCTTTAAACCCTCCAACTCCACCTTTCTGTAAGAAAAATTAACAATGTTTCATCAAGTAAAATTAAATACAAAGGAAAAACAAAAAACAACTGAAGCTCTAATAGTTTTACAGATCAATAATGCTGTTTTTTTTTTTTTTTTTTGGAATCTCGCCTAACTTCTGAATCCTGAATCGTACCATAATAAGGAAAAGTGTTGGCACTACTGTCTATATGTCCCTCTATATGTTCTGTGGGGTTGGAGTTATGGATCAGGAAAATATGGCCGCTGTCAAAGATGGTGTAAGTTGGCACAATAGATCAAAAAAAAAAAAAAAAAAAAACTTTTTTTTTCCTTTACAGAATGTGAGAGCACCTCTTCCTCTCCATCTTCGGGATATGCATGTGACGTGATTGGCTTGGATTTATGTCCATCATTTGTGTCTTCTCTCTTGTCAAACTGCAAGTGTATTTACGCTTTGATAGGGTGAAATAGAGCAAGAAGGGAGGAAAAAAAAATCTCCTGTCAGCTATTCTTACATAAAATATTAGAATTCTCATTGTTATGAAGAATTGCGCTGAGAAAGCTTCTAAGCTTCTTGACTTATGAATTTTAAAAGTATCCAAAGAACAGAGAGAGGGGCTCCTTTTTTCCTCACTGACCTTAATCTTAAATAGGTCTCAGAGACAGGTAGAGTGATAAATGGACTAAAGTGATTCCATTTTAGAAGAATAGGAGCTAAGCCCACTTTTTCAGAGGGCTTTCAGGGGTTCTTATCACAGGCGGGCGACAAACAGCTCCAAACTCCAGGTTCCAGAGGAGTGTTTGGGTGCACAGTGCCAGCTGGGCTAATGCATAGATTAGTTTACAAGTTTAGCTCCAATGCCAATTGGATTAAGCCTCATCATGCTGGAGATGTTTCCACATTGTTTGACAGTCTACATACGGTCAGCATCAGGCACAGAGTGCTGCTGTGATGGACTTACGCTAAATCCCTCCTTTTTCTGTGTTTATCTAAAGGCATTGTGGCCAACAGTGTCAGCAGGGTTGAGTGGTTTTTATTCACGACGCTTGGGCTTACTGTATTTGGCACCTTCAGCTCCATCCACCATGAAGTGATTGTAACATTTTACTCCTAAGATAGGACCCATCCTTCACCCACAGGCTATGTCTTTAATATCAGGGTTCTTTTAACCCCCGTTCAAAAACAGACCCCTGTCAAGATCAAAATGTCACTGACAAAGACCATATCTAATGCTTCAGTACTGAACTATAATCAGAGTAATCACTTTGAACTAGTTCACATAAAGGCGCTTTATTTTCCGAAGCAAAATTGGTTTGGTCTCCTTTAAGACTCTGAGGTTTATTTGATTAAGACTGGAGTGGAGCATGAGAAATCAAGGAGGAGGGGGGGCTTTAGTGGCATTCCTCAGTAATATTTATACGAATCCCTTGGCTTGTAAATCATTTACGCACTTTCCCACTCACGTTTGACTCCAAACCTCAGAGAAAAATCGTGAATTAGGCCTCATAATAATAAACGAACCTCCTGCTTCAGATCAGACGAGGGGGGTCAAGAGCAAGTGGACCTCAAGGGCACCCACGGGACCACCCCAAAATCCTGTACTGCTCAATGGTGGGACCGCCACAGAGGCTTTAATTGTTATTTCAGTGCCCCCCACCTCCTTGCCCCATCTTCACTCCTCCTCCCCCACCACAGTGTCCGGGCAAACACAAATGGTCCTGATAGCTTCATAATGAGAGGCAGTGTCCGGAGGGAGCAGGCTAGTGACTTCCAAATACATTGCCCTTGTTAGCCATGTTTGGCGCACTGCTCCGTTGTTACAGATGTCGGTAATAGAGTGCTAATAGAGATCCATTACCCTCAGGTTGTGTGTGTGTGTGTGTGTGTGTCAGGGGGAGGGCAAAGAGCCTCATAAGATTACTGCACCCGTCGCTGACCTCTGCCTCATTTTAAAACTGATTATTTCATTTGATCAAGCCCAAAGGTGGCAGCGGGTCCGGACAATGATTCGATTATCCTCCGCTGTCGTTTGAGATTCAGGATTATAAGTCAGCTTTATAATGGAAAATATTAGCGGTGAGGAAACAAGGAAGGAGTAGAGAACAATGGAATAACAAATTGCATGTTGCCCTGAGGACAGAAGGTAGACAGAAACATTAAATTAATGAGCCCAGAAGAACTTTATCACAAATGAATCGTGTAAATACATTGATCTTTTCTCCTTTCTAGTCTATTTGCTGTTTTTTTCTTCCCCTCCTTGCCTGCCTAATGATTTCCTCTCCCACCATTTTTACATTGCAGAGAAAAGGAAAAAACCTGTTCTGTGTTTTTTTTTTTTACCGGCGCTGCCTCTTGGTAAACACTCTTCCTTCTTATCTGCACGCTGCCTTCTCCCTAGGCTATGGAGCAGATTTTTCATTTAGCTAAAAGCTCGGTAAGAGGTCTATGAGAATGATAATCCTACCACGGGCCGCAGCTGGCGTTTCCACTGCGCGGATGATTAGTTGGGAACGTTTGCATTCGACCTGGAGAAATTCTCTCAGTGGGAAGTTAGCATCCGCTTACTGTCTTTTTCAGTGGGGCCCCACTCATGGCCCTGACTCCCCCCACCACTACCACCCCTCACACACACACACACACACACGCACACTCGCTCTCTCTCAAGAGGAGGCTTTTATAATGAATGATAAGGGAAAAATATTCAGCTTTTAGCCCTTTTTCTTTCTCCTTTCCAAATATCATCATTCCTGTCACTTTCCATGACGTTCAGTGACCTATATCAAACATATTTTAATTGCTTTTGACAGTAAATTGGCACCCTGCTGGTCCAAAGGGCCCTTTTTCCAGTGTCACAAAGCGATGCAGGATACCCCACTTTCTGCAGGTATGAAGCAGGATCCCCTCAGATGGAATTAAGGCGGGGAACAGGAGGAACAGGTCATGAATGCACTTATCTCATTTGTCTGACAGGTTTAAACGTTTATTAAAGGCCTCAGCTTTAATTCCCTCAAGCAGGTGTAAGCTTCCGTTGAGGTGTGAATTATATCCAATCGAGCAGATACGCTCATAATATGATGAATGCGAGCTAAGCTTTTCCAGGTGGAAATTGAATAACTCATGGTTTCTGGGCGTAATCCATCCATGCATTGTCAAAGACAAATAGAAGAGAAGCTTCGTTTCCACTGTGTTTGGCTTCAGTTGCCTTTGCATAACATTTAGCACAGTAACTGTATTAATGGCATTACACGCCTCTTGAATTACACAAATAAAAGTGAAGGAAACCTAAACTCTTTATGTTGTTTTATGTAATACAGCCCTGCAAGAAAATCCTTTTAAAAGAGCTCCTCTATGTGAATCATGGGAAAAAGATGAAAGCCAAGCCGAAATTAATGGCATTTAAAAGATACGTTGGAGGAACACATGGAGCTTTTTGCACTTTTGGTGCCCCAGGTCACATCACGGCAGGCCCACAGTGGATGGACAATGTTCACCGATGCAACAAACTCAAATGGGTATTTGCTTTCCTTCCAGCATTATCTGCCACCTGGCTTTAGTTATGAATACAGCTATGATAATTCCTGAGAGAATTCAAAGAAATGATAAAGATTTAAAACATTAATCATGATTCTGGCTTTAATTTTTAAGAAATTAAGTCCCTTTATTTGCGCGTAGACACTGCAATACCACCGCAGTAGTCAAAGGTAAAATTCTAACACTCAAACTGTAAATATGATTTATATTCTTGAGCCACTTATGTCTATGGAAAGTCTAAACTCATCAGTGAAAAGCCCCTTTTGTCTCTGCTTCTGCTGCCTTCCTCTGGCTCCAAAAATACATGTCATAAAAACCAGAGAACCAGCTGCACTGAAAATGATCCATCATCTTTTCACTTGCAACTAGCGTCCTGTTTTGCAGTTAAATGTGAAGAGATCATTGTTCAGTCTTCCCTCCAACTCTGCTTTAAGGTTGCTTTCAATGTACAATCCATGGCAGAAAGGAAAAAATAGCCCCATTAATGCAATAATTAGCAGCATAACAGAGCTAAATTTGGTCAAATTGCAGCACAATGTTTGAGTTTGTTTGGGCTTCTTTGTTGGAGACGGCCTCGGTTCTTCCTTGAAATGAGTAAAACTCGGCTAGGATTAGGATTCTCTAACAAGTGTCCATCTGTTGTCACAAAGATACTGAGTGCTGTTTTCTTATGAGTAAAATCGAAGCAGTGTAATGCTACCACAAAAAAATTTAAGTGTTGAGTTTTAGATGGTCATTATGCGTTATCGAAGATGCATAGAGACACACGGCTGTTTGCTGTATAGCTGTTCTCATATATATATATATATATATATATATATATATATATATATAGATACAAAGATATTAATTACAAGCAGAACATTTTATTGTTTAACTTAACAGGATTTTTCAAAGACAAAAAAAATGCAACAAGTATTAGCAAGTATTATTTAGCCTCATAAATATATTATTATTAATACTATCTAGGAAATTATTTAACATGTACATTATATAGGAGTCAAAACATGTCATTTTTGACAGAGTTGCGTTTTAAATATATAATGGTCACAAATGGTTTGACACTGGTACCCCACAACAATGCACACAGGGAGTTACTGTGACAACTGTGTATTATCTGACAAATTAAAAGTAAGATGACATCATGCCTTTTGCTGAAAACTGTAATGTTAATATTTTTTTTCGGGTCTGGACAATAGGTTGCTTTTTACAATAATATATGGATTTTGGATGTATGGATATATGGATTTGTTAAATGCATATTTTTTGGTTAAGTGTTGTAGATTGGCTATTATTGTAGGTTGGATTATGGGTACAAATTAGGCAAGGCATGACAAGGCAGTTTATTTGTATAGTACATTTCATGTACAGGACAAAGAGCTTTACAAAAAACAAAAAGCATTACAGATATTAAGAAATAGTAAAAGACAGCAACACAGCAGGAATCACAATAAAATCATAAATTACATTAAAATGATTAAAAGCAAGATTAATTAAAAAGTTAAGGTGCATTACAGTTATTATGTTTTCTTACGATTTCAAATATTGATTTGAATGTGAGGAAACTTCAAATATTGTTAACCTGTTAGAATAAGACAAACATAGTGGTTTATAAATAGTTCAGGTCATAGACTGTATTTCAGACAGTGGAGTGTAATTTGGCTTGTGATCCAGCAGGGGGCACTCTAGGGTCTGTTTGACCTATGCCATGGCGCCGTAACATTTACGTAAGTTTTGTTCATTGCAATAACAATAGAAAAACACTAATTTGTGAATCGATTCTAGAAGAATATTGACACATTAAAAATAATCTGAAAGGAGTTATTTGAAATGTTTTGGACAATATTTTTACACAGTCTGTTTCATAATTGATAAGTAAAATAAGGCAATTTCATAAATTCGTAACAAAAAGAAGCCATGCCACTCTACACTGACAATGCATTTGTGCACTAACCTGCTAGCTTGCCTCCCAAAAATAGCACCAGAAGCCCCACATGTAAGCAAGACGACTGCTGTATTCTGCACAGTCAGTTACTGCAGGCCTCAAAATAGAAACATTTACATGGAATGACACACTTATCATAGACATCCCAGCTGTACGATATATATTGGAAAATATAAGGACAATATCAAACAACTGAGAAGCTGCCTCTAACTACTAATGGATAGACATCACTGGCTACACATTTTCATGTGGCAGTCAAAGCTCACTGCTTATAGTTTTTAGGACTAACAGTTACATTGTGTGTGATAAGAAAGTGATAGAAAGCCACATATTTGTCCACTGGATAAATTTTAAATCTTTTGTGAACATCTGGAGCCATGACTATGGACTTTGTATAACATATCAGACCATATACTGTACATATTATTATTTTATTTGTGTGTTTGTGTGTGTTCTTGTTTGATATCACCTGTGTGCTTCTGCTTACTACACCTGTACTGTTGCAATAACACAATTTCCCCACTGAGGGACTAATAAAGGTTTTTCTTATTTTCAAGTGTGGATGCTGTGTAGTTGGGATATACAAATAGATCTTTATGGTCAAACTAAAGCCTTCTGTATCTGTAGCATTCCCCTGAGCTTTCTATTCAAAGCATTGAGTAAATTATCACATAATTCTAATGAATAGTTGGCTTTTTGTTTTCCATCCCCAGTCTATTTTTCATCATCATGTTTATCATTGGCCAGATCAGTAGTCCCAGCCAACTTCTCTGAATATTGTCCCCTTTCCCTGCACCATAAATAAGAACTTGATCAGTCTTTGGAAATACATCAAGTCAAACCTGCAGGGTAAATGTAGCAGCATCTGACTGAGAGTTTGTATGAGCTGTTTAATGTCTGTCCAGTCATGGCTATTAATGTAGACACCAGTGTACCTTTTTATTTAAATACATTACTCAAATGCAGCCCAGTAACACACTAATTACTAATCTTATAAACAATGACCTGAATAAAGTTATTTGCTAGAACTGCGGAAAGTTTAAAATGGTCCAGAGTACATGGTGTTGAGCTAATCAAAGTGTTTAAAGAACTTTCAGAATTACTGATAAAGCTGTTCCTCCTCAATGCTTATATAAGGTAATTTGTAAATTATTTCAGTTATATATAAATTTAATAATTTTGAGCTCAACTTATTTGTATTTCTAAGCCTCTAGGCAAGGTTATGACCCAATGTGTCTGCTGCATATACCTCTGAATGGCAGTGGCTTGTGACTGCGTAACAAATGTTTAACTTCAGGGGGGAATTCGTAGGAGTTTCCCCATCACTGTAGCTCCATTGTCATCTGATGTTAAAATAAGAGAGAAAAACATGTTGGATGAATACAATCATGTGACCAGAAGTAATGACAACCATGACCCATTTGCACGATGGTAATTAGCCATCCACAGCCACAGGGCAATGACCTCCAAGCAAAGATGAAAACAAACCCATTCATTTTTAAAGCTTTCTTTGTTAGACAAGAGGACTTTCTGACTGTTGTAGCTTTTCCACTGATGTCTTCACTCACTGTATGATGTAATATTTATAAATATATTGCCTTTATATACATAGATTACGTGTTGTGTACAGGAGAACATGAATAGTTTAGTGTCCAAGCACAAATGACACTTTCAAGATGTCTAACCCTGACAAATTTCAAATTGGTGCACCAATAAGTTTCTATCAGCTGTAACAAAATCACCCTTAAGGGCCCTTTGTGATCAGATTTAACATCACCGCACTCCACATACAATACAACAATATAAAGAGAACATTATGTCTACTTTTTGATTGCAACATCACTTCAGCTCTCCTCCAGGCAGTCATGGAGTCATAAAGATAAAGATTTCTGGTCTGCTCTGATTCATCTTTTAGCTGAAGTTGTGTAATCTGTTTGTTTCCATCAGATGTGAGTGAGTCGTTCAAGTCACTCGAAACTATCAGGGTTAAAATCACTTCACCAGCGGCTTCACATTTACAAAGATTATAGGAACTGACAACTCTGTGATCCTTTACCCTTATCAAATTTGCTATCATTTTATTGAAATGGTATCATAATAGAGTGAAACAGCGGATTAGAAGAAGTAATTTTTCTTTTTTTTTATGTGAATGCTCCGAATGTTGAAGCACAAGGCTGCTTTTTGTCCTTGCTGGCTAAATTTAACCAACTAACTTTGTTTACAACTCAGTTTGTTAAAAAGCCAAAAAAAAAACTGTGCAATATGAAACTCTTTTAAACCCTATTTTATATGTAAAAAGACAATGAATTTTTTACAGAAATGGAATTGTTCTTACTGTTTTTGAAAGTTAAATGTGCTTTTTATGTGATGTCATTAGCAGTTTTAAATATCATATTTTGCCTTTCTTTTTTCTAAAACTAAAGATGTTTTCAGTGGGTTACAGATCTGGGGCCTTATTTATTAAACTGTGTGTAGCAAAGCAAACTACAGGTGGTGTCTGTTTATGGAGATGTTTCTGATTCTCTTAATTTTCTTCTGATATGTACTGTATACATAAAAACTCTGGCATGAGAAATGTAATCCCTGCACAGTCTTTTAGAGTACTGAACTTAAATCCATCTTTAGTTTTAAAACACTCAGCTGCTTTGGCATGCTCTTTTTTCCTACTGACCTGTTGCCAATCATAAATTGGGAAACCACCAAGGGTGTTTTTCTTTTTATTTTTTAAGTAAAATAAAAATTTTCCAGTCTATTACGTCTTTCACAACCTTTTTTTAAATGTAAAATTACCCTTTGTGTTTATTATAAACCAGGGGGGCCTAAGCCCGGTCCTCGAGTTCTACCATCCTGCAAGTTGTAGATGCAATACTTCTCCAACACACCTGAATCAAATGACTGGCTCGTTATTAGGCCTCTGCAGAGTTGAATGACATGCAAATGACATCTGATTCAAGTGTGTTGGAGAAGGTTTGCATCTAAAAGTTGCACAATGGTAGATCACGGGGACTTGGGCACCCCTGTTATAAACTATCATGTTTCAGCATTTCATGTGGTTTCATTTTAAATGTATGCGTAATTTCACATTGTACAATGTTTCCATATAGTTTTATACTCTTAAGAAGTCATTTAAATGAAGCAAACAAGAAAACTTGTCATTCTTGACCTGAGTTAAAGTGTGTTTGAGAGCTTTGTACAGCTGTGATCCCTGCACCATCTTGAACCTTGACTTGTGGTGAAAAATTTTGAAGTCTTGTCTTGACAAAGAAAGGGAAGAAAAAAAAAAAAAAAAAAGAGAGACGAGATTAGGCACAGAAAACCTGGCGCCGTGGCGGTGAGCTATAAGCGCCCCCGGCTCGGCTTCTTTCGCTGTCTGTGCTGTAAGTCGGTCGAGCAACGCACCTACCAGGCAGATGGAAAATTCAAACACCGAGTGCCAAGATCTTTATGTGGATTCCCTACTTCCAAATAGCTTAGGATTATTCTCCGTCTAAGCTAATACCTGGTGAGGAAGTAAAGCTTGAAGGATGGGATTATTTAATGTGGCATTTTTAATGTGTGACATGCTAATCACATCTCAGAACAGGAATACTTCAACCATTTAACTTTCGTCAAGGGAGGAGAGGCGGTTTTGTGGGTAGTAAGCCTTAAAAAGAGGCCCCACTCCCCCCTTCCTTCCACCACCACCTCATACGGCAGAAACCGGCAGCAGGATGACAATGACACATTGTCGTGCCTTAGAGGGGAAAACGAAGGAAGGACGACTGAGACAGAGTAACCTCAAGCACATGAGCGAGGGAAGTTTTTAGTCTGACTGTTGTGGAGACACAGGGCTGCCACAACAACAGGGAGTCTCTCCTAAGCATTACATCAATCCAGGGCCAAGATGGCAGACAGAATTACTCCTCTGTGGGCTGATAATGATTTCACAATCCTCACATACTGGCGTCTGAATCTCCTGTGGATTTAGGGATAAAGCTGAGTTTTCTCCCAAATTCCAAAGTTTAACAAGGTGAAGCAGAAGAGCTCCGATTTTGTCCAGTCTGAGCTGGTGAAGAAACCTAATGCTGCACGCTTGACGGGTGGTTCAGAGTGATTTGACAAGGAGGGAATGGGTGAGGAGGGTTCAGACGCACTCGTCTCTCTATCTCCATCATCTGTCTGTGATCATTAATGGTTAAACATCTGAAGCGTTGCTATTATATGAGCATGGAAAGTTATTAAAACATACACACACACAGCCTGCCCTCGTGTCTCTCTGTCTTTAAGGATCGCGCTCTGATAGTGGTGAAGAAATCAATGAAGGGCCTGGGAGCAGCCGGTCTGGCAGACTTGACACGCAACAGAGGAAGGTAAATTATTGGAACTTTAATTACTTTGATCCGTCATGCATTGTAGCATTGTGTCAGGGAAGTCAATGCCATGACAGACGCCGAACAAAGGCCAACGCCGCATTTTCATAACATCTTCACTCCCTTTTCCTAATGCCTGATTAAAGCCAGGGTGTTGAGGGCCACAAGCCCCCAGCCCCTCTGTTTTTTTTCCCTCCCTCTCTTTTGCTTCCAAGCACTGATTTAGAAACTCATTTTGAAAGCTCTGTTTACCGAAGTCATTACTGAAGTCAGGAATTGAATGCTAGTTTATTATGGGCCTCTGCACCACGGCTTTACAAACAAGCACAATGCACCATGCTATCACCATTATCACATTGTTTGACCGTAATGTATCGCTGTTTTCTTTTCTTTTCTTTTTTTTAAACCCACAAATATAAGTCCATGTTTTCAGCTAAATTAAGAAGGATTTGCCTCCACAATGAAGCCTGTCCTTTTCTGAGTGGCCACACAAGAAAACAATGACAAAACCCCACAAAGTAAATGAACGAGAATGAGAAATTCTTCTTTTTTTTTTATCATCAAAGGGTGTACAAAATTACTCCTTTTTCCCCCCTATTTCATGAATATTCTGCCACTTAGCGTTGGGATGAATCTGCAGGATTGTTCTTGGAGCTGATAAATGGCCAGCATGTGTGGTAATTTAGAAGTGCACATTAATCTCCAATCGTGGCCTAAGAAAGGAATAAATAGGAAGCAGTTAAAAAAAAAAAAAAAAAAAAAAAAAAGGTAATTGATATCTAGCAAATGGGCAGACCCCCACTCCAAAAAAAAAAAAAAAAAAAAAAATCATGTACATATAACTAAGGCGATCATATTAATTGCACAGACTGCAATATGTGTGCTGAACAGAAGAAAGTTCTTTGTTTTAAATTTCCATTCATGCACTAAGTACTATTGAGCAGTTTGTATGAAAATAGAAATGAAACAGCTCTGAAATTGTCAGCTGTCATCAAGAAAGGAATGCTGCTCTTCACTGGAGTCTTAATTCATTAGTGGATCTGGGATTTGTTAACTTCAGTCCTAATCGTCCCCTAAGAATCCCACTGATGGTTTATATTTCTGTCTCTCAGTGATTTGTGTCGCATTGTATTCTGCAGTTTGGGATAATCCTGCACAATGTGACCACAAGGGGCTTTAAGAGACTTTCTTAAAGGACACTGAGGACATTAGCTGGTGTGGCACATCCACGCATTAAAATAGGGAAAAGGTAGAGTTTTGTCCTATCACAACCTAGATTAAAACATGAAAGAAAAAAAGATTAATTTATCCAAACTTTTAGCATTCGTTTCCACCACAACAGTCTTTATTTTGCTCATTTGTGCTGGAAAACATCAGTAGAATATTTTTTTTTCTATGTTACTTCCCTTCAGAGTTATGTTACTACTAACACAAACCATGATATTACATCTAAAACAAGTCATAGATTAAATTAATGTATGTACAAATACCTATCTCTTCTCAATGAGAAAGTTTTAAACCTGATCCACTGTTGGAGAATGGAGTGCCGGCTTTCAGTGTAAAACTTCAAATGTTAAAATGCTCAGAAAAGAAGAATTAGAAGAAAAAAAAAAAATCATACTTCTCTCTTAATTTGTATTGATGGCCTGGAAGAAACCAGCATGCTTTGCAGTTCTGTAAGGGAGAAGATGTTTAAGTGAAGATTAATTCAAATTTCTGCTTGCTCAGTACTTGTAAAACTAAAGCAATTTATATTCCTTCTCTTAACGACCCCCCCTTTCTCTGATTGCGGTAAATGTAATCTAATTGTAATTATGATACTATCTGAATCATGCAGACCTTAACATGATTGGAGCTACTCATTGCATTAAAAACTAATTTTTGAATAATGATGAAAGGAGCACTGGAAAATGTGGAAGTATTACATTTTTTCTTTATCTCTGTGTTGTAGGGGGGGAATCTTGTCCTCCCCCCCAGTACCTCCCCTCCCTCCACAATACGCCTACAGTCATGGTATAAATGACAAGGAGGAGTGGATCTGAAGAGTGGCGGGAAGAGAAGGTGGAGGGGGAAAGGAGGGGGTGGGGCAGGATGGGAAATGGACCACCCCAATTAAACGTATCACCGGGCTGCAGGATGGCAGCAAACCACTGTGAACAAGTTTGCAGTCGTCCCACGAGGTTTAGCTTATCGTGTGCTTACTACACCATGCACTGACCCCCAACCAACCTAGCACCCTTTTCACCTCATCCGAAGGAGGGGATGAAGGAGGGAAAGCTTTTCCTGCTGGAATGATAAGAGTGAAGTTAAACAGTTGTACAGAGACCCGGTGATTATGGGCTCAGTTGACGCAGACGTAGTTATTCCCGTGAAAGTGAAACTTTCAGCTGCAAAATGGTTCGAGGATACAGCTTGGGCAATTTTACAGATTCAGATAAGTTTCTACTTCATTAGCAAGGAGCCTCAACAACATGAGTTTCCTCATTTAGAGAAAGGTTATGAGAAAAGTATGGATGAGACTGTGGAGAGATTTTAAAGTTTTCTCGTCTCAGGGCTGGGAGGAGATGACTTTGGATAGGGGTTCTGTCTTAGGATGTCAGTGACCTGAGCCCTGCAGATGGTGCCTAAAAATGAATCAAATAATATAAAGATGGACAACAACGACTTTAGATAGGGTAAGAAAGGAAGGATAAATGGGATGGATAGATGTGGGAGGGAGGGAAGGATGAGCGAGAGGACCTGAACCTCATTTAACAGGTTAACGTTATTTAAGAACTGTTAAGAGCAGACTATCTTAGGTTTGTGTAAAACGGAATTTATTGATTTTACAAGCAAGTAGGGGTTTGAAAAGTGGTCAAAAAATCCCCCGTTGATGGTCTGAATCACAGTTCGGTTTGTGTTTGGCTGGATATAAAGCCTGTTGTTCAAGCTCTACTTGAAGTGTTGATTTTTACCTTCATCAGCCTCTTAATTTAGGAGAAGGGAGCCATATATGCAAAGTTACACTCATCCAGCCACTTTATTAGGTCCACCTTTTTAATTCTCAGCTAGAAAACGATGCTTGGCCCAAAAATGGACCACATCTGCAGTTTTGCTTGCCTCATATTTGGCCTTGACTTGCAGCATTGAGAGGATAGCATGCAAGTGTGGCTGCCAAAGCTCAGCTCCACATGACCTCCACATGTGGCCCTCAAGGAACCTGATGTAACCTATGTCCAGGTCAGTTTATATTTGGATCACTTCTGGCTCATACAACACTTGCCATAATCCACAGCCAAACCAACAACTGCCATCAGGACCACATGTGGCCCACAAGACACTTCCATGAGACACTAGCATTAAGAAGAGAAAATATCCAGTGAGCAGCAGTTGTCTGGACCAAAATGTCTTTTTCAGAGGTCAGAGGATAATAGCAGACTGGTTGTTGATTATAAAAAGGCAACAGGAACTCAAGTAAGCACTGGTTCCAATCAAGATATGCAGAATACCATCTCCGAACACACAACATGTCCAACCTTGAAGTAGATGGGCTACAGTGTGTATATCCTTACATGCTTATCTCTTAACCCACATATTATTTGAAGGTTGCCAGACATTCTGGTTGCACTGGTTTCAGCACATAACCAGTAAATTGTTACAGAATCTGTTCTGCTTGCAGCAGAGCAACACTCCACAAATTCAGCACTAAAGGGATAAGGAAGGTGCTGCACCTGCAAGCCACATTAGCTGCAAACCTCAGGGTTAAGGATAATTTTTTATCAGAATATGAGTCTTGTAAAATCTCATTTAAGGGGCGCATAACCCACGAATGTGCTCTGTGAGCCTATTTACAGTGGATAAAAGCAGACAGGAGGCCGAGGTGACAGAGCAGGGAGGGACAGATAACCCGGCTTTCACAGTCCTGAAGGTAAAGCACTTGATGTATGAAATGAGGTGGTAATGCAGAAGTGGCAGAGACGAATGGGCATCGAGACACTGTGACAGTCTCTGTTGCAGAGAGAGGTACCTTAAAATCATTTACCTGCAACTTTCCACTTCTCATAGGTACAGCTGCTACGTGGGGGAAAATAATCTACTGGTCAAAAACAGGATGCAGGAAATGCAGCCAAGCTTGCAGAATGAATAAATGACGTTGTCACAGAAACTTTCTGCATGCACATTAAGGGCTGGCAGTCAAATTTGAAATTCTAAAGGTGGAAGTGTTGCTACATCAAGTCTGTTTTTCATGGGGTAAACAGTATAAGAGTTTAGTAAGAAGAAACAACACTTTTTTTTCTTATAATTTTATCCTAATACTGAAATATTGACTCTGTTCTTAATAGAAATTAATCTCCTTTTTTTGTGTTTACATACAGTTTTTTCTAGTAAAATTATGTATATATGTAACAGATTTGTCATATTTAGCATTTGTCTTTGTTGGCTGTTTTTAACCTGTAAAACCTGCACCTTGCAGTACAGTTATGGTTCTTTTCAGTTATACTGTACAGCTTAACTCAATGTACTTTGTTTTGAAGTTACTGTGTTTTAGTGGATATTTATTCAAGTATAATCTCATTTAATTCAAGCTGACAAATAACCGTTTCACAGTTCAAACTCATCACAAGTTAGTGCTCAGTCAGGAGAATAGTGGGTACAACGAACCATCACTTTCCATTTTTCATAAACTGGTAACCTAACCATGATGTTGTTAGCGATGTTTTCCTAAACCTAACTAAGATGTAGTATATTAGTAATATAAATGAAACCAGAATAAAGACAGAAAAAGTTTAACACAGCAGTCCCAAGTCTGGACTACAATGCAGGAAACGTAGGATAACTACCAACATGTAGCAGTAGAGCAGTTCCGTGCGTGAGTTGGGGTAGAGATGATGTCAATACTAAACAGTGACGATAAATCGTGGCAGACAGCTGATTAGTCCTGCACACATTATCACATTTCTTGTCAGATATACCTCACATCCATGTGCATGAATTATAAATTCCAAATCATGACTTTGCAAACTGACTTTTGCGACAAGCTATGAAGCTATGTTTTGTTCCCTCGTCACTGCAGTTTCTTGGAGCGTCTTTCATAATGTGCCCTTAAAGGACTTATTCTGTACTGCTTTAAAACAACAGTCCAGATGTGTTTGTGCTGAAAAATGGTTTGCAAACAATGAGACCATTTAGCAAATCTAAAAAGATGCTTGTTTAAACTTTCCACTAGCCTCACATGTCACCATGCATTACCTGAGTGGCACCTGACTCCTACAGCTGTGGCATGAATCGTTACAAATCCCAACTATCTTTAACATCGCTAAGGGATATGTGACTCTGCCCCATTTTTATAGACCCCCTCTAACCCTAAACGTCCATCTGTGCAGGATTTTTTTTCTATCTATATACCACACAGTCTGTTCATTCATCCATGGTAAACATGAGCAGATCTCCAGCTATTTCCCTTCTACTGATGCCCTGCTTTGCCTCCTCTGTGCCACCTGGGTGCTCCAGTAGCTCCAAGGCGAAGATGTGCAAGATGTGGTTAAACTGTGTGTGTCTGAGTTAATCTACTGAGGGCATTAGCCATATTTTTATTTTTTTTTAATGGAACGACTTGAAACAAACAGATCTCCCTGTTTTAGAGATCAGTGCACATCACAGTTTGAAACTCTCACCTAACCAATAAGTTCATTCAAGGAAAGTCAAGTAATCATTCATTTTTGTTTCATAATGCAAATCTGTATTGTTCAGTAAATTATATAATTACTCCCTTAAATAAAGAGAGTTTAAATAGATTTAAACTAAATTTTTATTATAAAATATTTTTCTTATACAAATTTGATATCTTAAGAAATTGTTTCAAACATAAACCATATCCTTCATGCCTTCTCAGCTAAAAGGTCACGTTTATTTATCATTTGCCATGTAAAAACAACTTAATACTCCCTGACTGTTTTTGTAGCTGTTACCTTATTTAACTCCTACAGAGCAGTGCTAATCTCGCATGCCCAAGGCCTGAGAAAAAAGCTTGAAAGTGACCCATCTAAAGGTCCCATTTTACGCTGATTGGAGGTGTGTCATCATGCCCTTAACATATGGACCTTAACATAATCCCCTGCCACCGTGAAGGAGCTTCTATTCGGTGGATGAGTTGGATTCAGACAGTGGCGCCTGAGCCGTAGGTGTAATTTACTGATGATACCAATCTGAGCTCATTGTGTTTCCTTAAGTACCCAGGAATTAGTTTGTGAGGAGCTGTGGAGGGAGGTATTATTCAGCGTGGAAGGGTCACAGGAGAGCCAGAGCTTTGATGAGACAGGATGATCAGGTTCCGTCTCTCTTAAGTCTCAAGGGTTTCCTCTCGTCTCAGCATTAAAGACTCTCTGATTGGACTCTGGACACCCTGCAGACATTTCTGGCTGGCAAAAAAAAGTCACATGAGCTCTTAATGTACCAAGGCAGTTGCTAAAAAACTATGGTAGAAAAGGGTGATATATTATAAGTTATATATATATATATATATATATATATATATATATATATATATATATATATTCCTACTTATATAATCTTTAAAAAGAGAGCAACACTCAAACAGCTTTAAAGGAAGCATTTGACGATGCTTCCTTACTTTGTACAGTCATGAAGCCACAGAAGGTGGAGGTGGGATTGAAGGTGGGATTGAAGGGCGAACCCCAACTAGTCTCTTAGCAACAACATCCCCTCTTTCCCAATTCTCTTCTTCCATTTCCCCAGAATGTCAGAAACCTTTGCCCCCCTCCGGCTCCAGGAGGTGCAGGGAAAGTTTCCCTAGGTGTCTTTTACACCACCACTGCCTCATGATTGGCTGAGACCTTCAGATGGCTGTCAACTACCTCCCTTAAGGGAACCTGGCAGATCTGGAGGAGAAGAAAAAACATAGAAGGGGGGCAGGGGGATAGAAAAAAAAAAAAAAAAAAAAATCAATTTTAGGCTCACATGCCCCACTGGGTGCCAAAGCCACTTCGGGGATACTGAAGGATGCCTGAACTGACAGGATTTGACTTCCAGAGGTAGAGAGGTGACAAAGTCTATCAGGATTCGGGGGCAGTGCACAGGCCTGGGAGGACTAACCTGTTCTCAGGGACGGCTGACCTGCTGCTGTATTGAACTTATCTATCTCTCAACACCACCATAGGTACCGCAGGGGGAATAAGAAGGGGAGAGAAGGGGAAGGCAAAGAAAGTTGTTACTGGGAAGAAAGGCTGTAGCACGATAAGGGGGGTGGGGGGCGGGGGGAGTGGCAGAATTCAGGGGTGTAAATGATGAATTACTTTTCATCAAGTGAAGGGAAACATACTCCGGAACAATCCAGAAAACGGAGCAGGGAGACTCTGACCTCGTGCTTCAGAGCAGCCAATATCTTCATTCAAGAAGACAACCATGAAATTACACAGAAAATGGGATTGTCATGAGCGGGCCCTTGAAAATCTTGCTGTACAGTCATTATGGTGCTGGAAAGAGCCTTCATCCACACATCATACCCTGTAAGAGAAGAGAAGCAGGGTGTGTGTCCGCCGGGACATCCGCTCAAAATGAGCAGGTCGAGGTTAGTTTAATGAAAAGAATGATTCCCCTGTTTCTTACTTCAAAACACTCTACCACAATATCTCAGGTATTAGGTTCATGGAAGCCATCATCTTATAAACTGCCGTGCATGGCACCTCCACAAGTTCACTTGCATCCTCAAAGCAGTGTTAACGAATGGTGGTGAAGCGGTGCAATTAAAAAGCAATTTTTCTCACATAGGAGAGCTCACACAAAGACAAATAAAAAAGGTTTCAGGAGAAGATGCATGTAGAATGAAGACAGCAAAATGAAATGTTAATTAGGAAAACCAAAGCAGGAAAAAACAGATAATAATAACCAGGCTCTGAATGTTTAGGTTTGTCTGTAAAATGAATTCAGGATTTAATATTCATAATTCAACATCTAATTGGCTTAAATTATGGCTCAAAAATATTTAGGATCAATTTTTGGAGGCTTTGGGCAAATAAAAACTGAATTAACAGTTAAATCTGTGCAGGAATAGTTCCCCTAAATGTTCCCCTCATATACATACAAAGACACAACTTAATTTTCATGCAAATTTATTTTCTTGCAAACAACCACAATAAGTTCCCATCATCTTTTCTTTAAGATGTCACCATCCATCTTGTGATGATACATCTGGAAAATGTCATCAGCTCTTTTTTAGCCAAGGTAAAGTAGGGAAATCTGCACAAACCAGCCTTGACTACTTACTGGGTGTTGCAAGTTAGAGGAGAAGCTGGCACAACTATGTGGAAAATGGTACAGGTGTGCTAACTTCTGGTTGGTTAACTGGCTTTAACTGCTAGCATGTGAAGGACTGAAGGACAGTCAGTCACAATTTTAAAGTTGAAAAAAAGATTTTTATTTCAACCCAAGTAAGCTTACAAAATAAATGAGTAATTAGGCTGATGAAAGAAATCATTGTGACAGAACTTTACTTCAGTAACTAGTGGCAAACACAACTCAAACCAAGCAAACAAATGAAACAAACTGACCTAGCAAGGATAAACTTAAACAGAAAGACACAAAGGAGTAACACACAAAAACCTAACTAAACTAACAAAGGAAAACCCAATTTCCCCCCTTGTGCCTGATCCCATCTGCAGGTGGATCACTGACTTCCTGACGGACAGGAGGCAGCATGTGAGGCTGGGGAAGAACATCTCGGCCTCCCGGACCATCAGCACTGGCACCCCCCAAGGCTGTGTACTTTCTCCTATGCTCTTCTCCCTGTACACCAACTGCTGCACCTCGAGCCACCAGTCTGTCAAACTTATTAAGTTTGCGGACGACACCACCGTTATTGGACTCATCTCTGACGGGGATGAGTCTGCCTACAGGATGGAGGTTGAACGTCTGGTGTCCTGGTGCAGCTACAACAACCTGGAGCTGAACGCCCAGAAGACAGTGGAGATTATTGTGAACTTTAGGAAGCACACAGCCCCACTCCCCTCCACCATCCTGACTGACATCCCCATCACCACTGTGGACTCATTCCGCTTCCTGGGTACCACCATCACCCAGGACCTCAAGTGGGAGCCCACCATCACCTCTGTCATCAAGAAGGCCCAGCAGAGGATGTACTTCCTGAGGCAGTTGAAGAAATTCAACCTGCCAACAAAGACAATGGTGCAGTTCTACACAGCCATCATTGAGTCCATCCTCACTTCTTCCATCACCGTGTGGTACGCTGGAGCCACCACCAGGGACGTACAGAGGCTACAGCGTATCGTGCGCTCTGCTGAGAAGGTGATCGGCTGTACTCTCCCATCTCTCCAGAACCTGTACGCCTCCAGGACACTGGGCCGTGCGGGCCGGATCGCAGCCGACCCTTCTCATCCTGGTCATGGACTTTTTGAGCCACTCCCCTCAGGCAGGAGGCTACGGTCCATCCGGACCAGAACCTCTCGCCACAAGAAGAGTTTCTACCCCTCTGCTGTTGGACTCATGAACGAGAACTCTAGGCCATAAACGCTCTGTCTCAGTCACAGGACCTGTGCTTCATGCAAAAAGAGACAAACATACCAAAGCTACTTTACTGTCACTTTAGCATACTTTCTGGATTATGCTCTAATTCCATACCCATCCTGTATATTTTGTAATTTTGTGTTAAAGTGTAGAGACTTTATTTTGTTTTAAAATTTTTATTTTATATTTATTGCATGCTTAAACTTATAACTTATATTGTTTTTATGTCTGCACCAAGTACCGCAGCATTTTCCTAATGATGTGAACCTGTTCACTCATATGGCAATAAAAAACCTTTCTGATTCTGATTCTGATTCTGATTGTTGATGCTAGTGTATGGTCTGGTCCAATTGGAAATACTCACAGATCCTTTTTTTCTGCCTAACATCACCACAGGCAGACACAGGAAGTTAGGCAATCTTGAGAGACAGTTGTTTTGAAGTTGGTAAGTAGAGAAACAGCTGCACGTTGTGCTAACATTTAGCATTAGCAATTTGGTATCATTACATATTAGAAAGTCCAACTAGCAAAATAGCGACATGCCTAGTCTAATATGCAGGGCTAAACTTTCAACAGATGGCACAAATGCTGCCACATTTAACACCAGCTACCTTATAAAGCATTTGGGTTGTAATCAAGTAAAAGAGCATGAGGAGTTTGTTGCCTTAAAAGTAAAGTACAACAAACTCAGCAACAGCAAACATTAGCAAATGCTTTTAAAAAAACATGAGGAATTCCAAAAGACAGCCACAAAGCCACCTTAGTAACAAAGTTTTAGAAGTTATTGTTCTGGATAACCAGCCCCTGTCGGTTGTGAAAAACTTACATTGTAAGTCCAATTTCAAGAATTCTTTTAATATAATTTTTTTTTTTTTTTATTTATTTACACAAAAATGACACAAAAAGTTCTGTGGCAATCATTGTTTTCATGTGTTAATAAAGCATGAATTATATAAAAATGTAAAATGTTTTCTAGATTAAACTATAATATATATATATATATATATATATATATATATATATATATATATATATATATAAAACAATAACAATTTCTATTAAGTCTAACATAAATATAATTCATTTAAATGGTCAATTTAAAAAAAACCTCTTAAAATCACACAGGTATCAGATTGGTACTCATTATCAGCAAATGCCTACCCTGGTATCAGTACATGCCTTTCAAAATGTATTCTGTTTTGTTGTTTTTTTCATAATAACCATATTAACAATGCTAATGGCACAATTCTGGTTATATTGTAAAATAAAAAATAAATAAAAGGAATTACATCTAGTAAAAGTTGTCAACTTAATAATAATAATAATAATAATAATAATAATAATAATAATAATAATAATAATAATAAAAACAGTATCCTGAATTATTAGGTTGCAGAATGTTGTCATGGGGAGATGGTCAGTATGAGGTAATCACACTTGAGTTATACATTCAAAACAAGAGCTACATTGTCCTCAGCATGAATATCCTTTTTCATGGAGGACAAGGGAAAAGTTTATGAGAATGCTGTTGTCTATAGAAAAGTGGAATCTGCGAGGCTTTGGGGGGTTAGTAGCTCTATCTCCAAATTCCTTTCCCTGAATACCAGCTACGCTCTCAAAGCTGAGAATTAACAAGACAGAGAAAAAAATAGGACTTCATGGCTCACAAGCAATGTGTCTGTGGAAAGTATTTTGAAGGATCTGTAATTTTCAAAGTGCTCTGCATTTAAATGTCCCTTTTATTCCTAAACAGCCTTAAGACACTTTTCAAACTGCTCGATTCACATAATTAGATGGGGCCGACAGATGACTCTCTCACTGTGGCACTCAGCCATTAGAAAAGGGGTCATTCTCTTAGCAGAATGGCTACTGTTCTCACTTGTCATTAATTTGCCACTTCAAAGCAGCGCGAGCATGTGACACCACCGACAAATGAAATAAGTTACACTTATCTCAAACGGCCACCATTACAGCTGCAAACTTTTCAACTCGAATCACACTCACTTTTTAACAGTATCTTCAAAGTCCGCTGGTGTTTTCTGGTTTAAGTTGTCAGGAAGAAAGCTTCTGCGAAAATCAAACACTTGTATCATCCTCTCTGCTGAGTCTCCACTGGATGGAGTTCATGACTGGATAAACTCATTTTATTGCTCACAGACAGACCTTCAGCTTACCTTAGACTTTCAGTTTGTTTCCATCTTTCTCCAATGTTAAAGTTTTCTTGGTTGGATCTTTGTCTTGTCACATTATTGCAGTCCATTTTACTTTTTTTTTCTTTTTACCTTAAAATAATAATTTAAAACATGCTCTGCTTCACTATGTTATTGTCCCTTCAGGGAAAAACTTTCTTTGCAGCCTCCATTAAAAATACAACAGAAGATGTGCTTCAAACAACTTTTAAGAAAAAAATTAAGCTACATAAGAACGCTAATGCTCATTAGACACTGATTAAAACAGTTAAATGTATAAATATCTCTATATTCTAGACTTTAATTTGAACTTTTTTATTATTTTACTATTTTCACCAAGTGCTTGATAACAAAAAAAGCTGAAACAATTCAATTTGATACATGTGTTTAACACTGTGTTTAATGATTTATCTGATCCAGTGCAGAGGATGGTGACAAATTATAACCTTCAACCTTCATCTTAGGCAAACAGCAAGATTCCCATCCTCCCAGTCCCACAACTGCGCTTGTAATTTGTAAAATGTGCGTGCAGTACAATGCCCTTCTGTCCTGAGCAACAGTTTATCAGCATGCCCTCCTCGTGTCTTTACACATAGCTCTTTGTCAGCGCACCACTGAGGCCCAAGTTTCAATCCCGCCAAGGTTTCCTCTTTCTCCTTCGAAATGTTTGAAATGCTATCAAAGAGTTGGCGTCTTCATCAAAGACGTACACTTTAAAGGGTTCCACCTTTGCCGTTGCCTCTCCCCCCGCCTCCTCTTCCTTTAATCTGGCAGGGGTTTGGCAGTCAAAGGTAAATAAGTGTGAAATGGGACATGTGTTTTCCATCCTCTCCCTTTGTCACACATGTTCTCCTCTCTCCATGATTAACATTCCACCTTTTCCAGGTCCCCCTTTCTTGGCGTTCTGCGGGCCTCGCTCAGGTTGGCCTGCCAAAACACTCCCCGGCCACCTGGAATTACAGAGCTTTCAGAGCCTAAACTTCCTGTCCATCTGAAATCCATTGAGCCTATCAGAAGCCCCCCCAAGTGAAGGATGACAAGATTCTGGCATTTGTATTTGTTCTGGAAGACTTTCCTTCTTCTGATCGACTGTTTATTGGTCTTACTTAGACAGTGGTAATTATTTGAATAATAAGCCAACAAAGATGAATGTTCCTGAATCCAAAGCTTCATCTCTGATCCCTGCCAGTGGGAATGTCTTGAGAACATCATGAGACAGAAAATAAATTGTAAAAAGTATAAACAATTTATGAAAAGTCACATGGAAAAAGCATAAAACATTTCCCTCTTTTATCTAAAATATGTATTGTTCTTATTTTTAACAGGCTATTTTGTGTATTTTATTTGACACACAGGGAATGTGGCTAAAGAGGTCCAGCCAGCTGGGAATCACACGGGAGATTTACTGCTCAGGGCATTTGCACCCATGTGATATGCACCCTAACCACTTGGCTATCAGGTCACCCCAAGCAATATTCCGTTGCTGTGGTGGAAAAACAGACGGCTGGAGATTTCCCTTGCCATCCGCCAAGTGAGTACAAACTTGCCCTGGGGCCTGAGATTGGCAGCAACACGGCAGTTGTTTTGCTTACCTTCCACCCCACATCCAAGACACGTCTCCTAATGCTGCTAGTATTTACTTATTTATTCCATCATTTGTTTTGGCATGCCCGTCACATTTGGGCCTGTCTGTAACTCCACATGTCCAAAAAAGCATTTGATGGACATGGATTGTGTTTCATGATGAAAGGCTGTGATTTTTAAATGGCACTGATGAGATTATTACTGCACTCGGGCTGTAGAGTTGACAGCAAAAGAGCTGCAGTCCCTCTGCTCTAAAAAAAGGGGCTGGATTGGTGTTTACTGCTCCCTTTGATGCATTTAAGTCCTCTGACAGTGTTTTTCAGGGTGTGCTGTACATCATCTGATATGAGCGAAGCAATGGAGGGCATGGAGAATAGCCACTACACTCATGGAACAGTTTTGCAAATCTTTTCCACATGTTTAAAAACCACATAGTCATTTGTATTGTAGGTTTTCCTTACATATACTTGAAGTTCTGTACTTTTAAAGCACAGCAAACTGTCTGAAACCATTAATTTCATTTAAATAACTGACCCGCCGTGCATTATTTTTTCTAACATACCTTGATCTGTAAACATTTCAAGCAATTATCTGAGCAGTTGTGCACATTTGCTTTAACAGTAAATCTCTTGCAGTGAAGCAAAAAGCTCATGCGTCCTTCCTTAGGTCATTATTTAAAAACACAGCCACATTCTCTTCCATTTGTTCAGAGACAAGCGGCAGCTTACCTCCATATTTTGAGTCCTTGTACCTTGGCAGGCAGGACCAACCATATGGCAGAACTAAGTGCCGATTATCAGCCGGTCTCATGTATCACACACATATCTGATAAAGTCGGATATTCATCACTTATGTATCACTTTATTTATCTTTCCCCCCTGCACTCACTGTAAAGTACTGACAGATGAACAGCCTACCTACAGCTTCACTGATCCAGAAATATCAAATGTGTTTTAGGATTGTGCCAATAGTCTGTCTTTTTGTCATTGAGGCCCAAATGTTACAAGCTGGCTGCAGGAGTAGTGCTTCTGACACACAATTTTTAGTTTTGATCTTCACGCTGTGTAATTCCTAAAAACATTGGAGATAAAAAACATTGGGAGCTGAAATTATGCTTCTATTTTATATGGTGACTGGCCAGAGAAAAGAAAAAGGAAAAGGGATATTTTGAACCTGTGTGGACCAAAATCTCATCTTATTCTATCCTTTAGATTATCTCTAAAAAAGTGGGGGCAGCTTCTGCTAAAGAAAAAGGATTAAATCCCCCTGAAAACTGACTGCATTAAACTGTTTTCCTCAACATATTGAAGTAATTTTTGCTGCCAAAAGTGTATCAGCTTGATATTAAATAATAAAATTATTTATCATGGTGTTTCTATTATTTAATCCAACCTTTTTAATTTGGGTATTGATCTAACAACAACTCCCAAATATGGGAGAAAAAAAAAAATGTCGCTGTCCCCTTGTGAGATTTGATATTTAATTGGAACTTCTTTCATGAATAAATACAAAAATAAACCCTTAAATTATAGATTATACACCACAAAAGCAAAACTATCAGTTGCAGCAGAGTAGGTGTTTTCAAATGTTATTCATGCCATGTTTCCAAATATAATCTAAAATATGCAGCAGCCTCGGCATGTAGATTAGAGCGCACATTATCATCTGTCATGTCCTGATGATCAAAAAGCCTAATGAATGACACAGATACGATGATTACCTATGTGCCTGTCTTTGTAGAGCAGCAGAGAGGCTGCTATTGCGCTCCAGTTATTAATGCAGCACTTAATTAGTCATAATTTTATACAACTAATTTACTCAGGACGCATTAAATAAACATAGTCGGGTAATTAAAATATTGTGTTAAACTTGTTGGATGGAGCAAAGGCGTGCAAACACGTGCACTCACAGGCGTGTTGTGTTCATTATCAGGCGAATACCTTAGCAACTGATACTGCCTTGAGCGTAACAGTGCAGGACTGATTTGCATACTCAAATACTCCTGTACTGCGCATATATGAAAATCATACATTAACACCACACATGCAATACTTGAAGGAGGAAGAAAGTATGAGGTTAAAGGTCAAAAACACCATACTCTCACCTTATCTCGTCTTATTAAGCCTTACTGACAGTTGTAAATAGACATTTATATCATATTACATTAGAATATTCTCAATAACAGAGGATTTTACTGACCAAGATTGAGATACTATAATACACATGAAAAAAAATGTCCACATTCTGAGTCATAAATACAGAGAATCACATCCACCTTGAATGATTGTTGTGTTTTGCAGCCTGAGGCAGTAACCAGCAGGCAGCAGCCGCCAGGCAGCGGTGCAGGCGAGCAGTAGGACGGTACATTAATGAAATGTTAATGGCTGAATTAAGACCAAAATAGCCAATCTAGCCTGGACTCCTGCACGAGTCCATTAGCATCTCTGCGACATGCTGGGGCGAACAACAACACCACCCCATCCAGGGAGAGAACCACCAGGCTTAAAGTCCCATGCAGGTAGATGGTGTTGGAAGTTGGGAGGGGGGGAGACAGGCAGGCGTATGGAGACAGATCTCCATATGCCTGACCTTTGAATACTGGCTGCGGGGAGGGTGTCAACAAATGATTTACAAATTAAACAGGAGGTCAAAGCACGATTGGGCGACTTTGTTTGATTGATGAAAGACATCAAGGTCAATTTCAGGCATTCTCAATGTTATTCCGAACGGCTGTTTTAGTTAAAATGTGGCTTTTATTTCAGAGCTATTGAGTCATGTTCTTGTTTCATATCTGCAATGTGCACATCCAACCCACAGACTGTATGCTCACAGCAGTTTTTTTAAGCACATCTATTCAATTGCTTGTTAAACATACGTGTGTTTTTAGACATGCACACAAGGTCAAGAAGACTTTGCTAAAGTTTAAACCAAGCATCAGAATGGAGACCTTATACGTAACATAGTTGTTGGTGCTAGACAGGCTGGTCTGTTTTATTTATTTATTTTTTTTCTTTTCACACACAGCCATCTTTATGGTTTACAGAAAATGGCCTATTCAGATAGTAGGGTCAGAATTTGGGGATGTGGTGGAATGAGAGATTCTCATCATGGATGCAGCCAACAAATCTGCAACTCTGTGATGCTGTCATGTCAATATGGAGCAAAACCTCAGAAATTTGTTGATTGTAAAGTAGTTCAGCTTGGAGGCTGTTATATTATTATTTTAACACAACTACCAGCATTGCTGCTAAATCCAGTTTGAACTAGTTTTATAACTACACTCATGCACATTCTAATGTGTTTTCACCATCGCATTGTTGCCAGAAAACACATATTTAATGTAATTGCAGCATTTGTTTTGAAGTATTACCTCAAAACTATTGCAAATATGACAATTTCTACGCTATCAAAGTTAGAATAGAAAATTATTTATTTTGTGATTCCAACTTTATAGGACATTGTGTTCCCCTTTAATCTTATGATCCTATTATGTAAAACTATATCCAGATTATAATAGATGCTTTTCATAGACAATGAATGTTAACACGTAATAAAATATATGGAGAAGATGCAAGCTGCATTTGAGTAAGAAGAACGTGATTAATGTACAATTTTTAATCATATTTTAAAACTACAAAAATTTGACTCGTAGTCTGCAACCGATACAACTTTGACAATTGAGTATAAAGTTGTGGAACTGCTGGGGACATTTTGGCAGTTCTGGTAAGTAATTTGTAGAAATAATTGGATAAAAGGAACCATAAACCAACTGGAGCTGGTTATAACACATTGAGTTGTAAAATAAATGCCTTTGATTCTGTTTCTTCAATGAATGAAATTATTTTTTTCTTTTAGATTTAGATAATTATTTAGATTGGAGAGGGGCAATGATAGAAGATGTATCATACAAATAAATAAATGAATAATTAACAAATGTGAACTAGTCAGTTTTAATTGGTTTGAACAAAAATGCCATTTGAGCAAGCTCTGTTTAATAATGGACATCTTACAAGCATAAGACAGCATTGAAGCCATTTTGGTTTCTGGGCATTTTCTTCTGCCATCTATCTACGTTTTCCAGTTTTTGTTGCTGTTTCACTGCAGTTTATTTCAAAGTTTGAGTTATTGATGCTGTGCTGTGTGGATGCAGAAACAGAGTTATTTAACACTCAAATAGCTCTGTAATAAACATCTGAACCAATGAGACTTGCTCACTGAAGTGCATCGTAAATCTAAAAGTGTGCCTTCAGGACTTGAAATATGTGTTTACAGTGATGGTGACCTTTGGGCTCTGTCTCTTTAAGAATCAACCAAGAGGTCAGTGCTATCACCCATCCGTCTAAATGACTGTAGTTGGAGATCACTCGGGCCTGATCTTGATTTGGATTTTATTTAATTACAAGTATATGAATGCATGTCTTGCTTTGCAGTAATGCTGTTATTCTACATCATGGAAAGTGTAATTGAGACCACATAGGGCATTACAGGGCAACATTATGGCTGAGGAGCTGAGTGATGTGTTTGTGCTTGACACGCTGCTCCCTGTTTCTTAATTAGAAACTTAGATCATAGTGTCGGTCCAACAATCACACCAGCATGTTTTCATCTTTTGAGGGGGCTCAAGGGGGGTGTCATAGATGGGCCTTGTGCTCTCTCATCCCAAAGTCCTGTATCTCACTAAATCTGCTAACAAATCTCCAGATATTCTTCAGGAAAAACTTGAGAAAGATAAATTAGAGCTCTTAACCTGGTAATGTCCTCTAATTGGGGGAAGCTGTAATTGGTTTAAGCATTAATCAGATTTGAGCTGGTCATGGTTAAGTGTTGTGTGAGGCTTCCAGTCAAAGTATGAAAGGAGTTTTTGTTTGAATATATATGTTTGTGGTGCTGGGGGTCTCTGAAACACATTTGTAATCATGATGACCCTTAGATTTAATGACCAAACATCCACTTAATGGTTGTAATGCCTGCACAGTGAGCTCTGTAGGAAATGCATCATTCTAAACATGTTCAGGGAGGGGCTTTTATTCTCGTGAGCAGTTGTTCCACCTTATATATTATGCAGATCTTATTGACAATACATTTAGTCATTTGAATAATGAGTAAATATAGCTGTAGAGTGGAATGTCTGTCATTGGTAATCTTTGTAAACCTAAATGGAGAAACAGATTAACAGAGTTTCTTTCTGTGTTACATCAAAGGTGCACTAGATTAACATTTAACCCAGCTCAGTTTGTGGTACTTGGTCAAAAAAAGTTTAGTTTAGAGTAAAATCCACGTACTTTAAAAGCTGGAACTAATTTTCCCAGCCTTTCCAGGAACAGAAATCTTACAAAATGATGTTAACACCACGTAGCATGACTGCTTCTACAGTATATGTTCTGAGCTGTTTGTAGCCATGCTGATCTCCCTTCATCTGCTGTAGTCCAGTAGAAAACATTACTGACAGCAGGTCTCCTTACAGTCATCTTTCCCTCAATGTGATGGGGAAGCAGCTCACTCAAAGATAATAATTAAAATCTTATCCCACTAACTAAAGGTCCCATTAAGCCTAATCCAAAATTGGTGATGTTTGCAGTCGTGATCTGCACGTGTAGTGCATTATATCCTTCCTCTATGTAAAGTTTGTGCAAGCCCTAAAGTCCATGTGTTTGTGTGAAAGGGACCTAATTGTCTAGACCAGGGGTATCCAAAGTCGGTCCTCAAGGGCTGCTGTCCTGCAGGTTTTTCATTTATTTATTTTTTATTTCGGCATAGTGAAAGTAAATAAAACATATTACAGAAAGGAAAAAAAAAGTTTTTTCAGTGTGTCCTGCTTCAACACACCTGACTCAAATTAAATAGATCCAACAGCCTATTAAGTTTTGCATAATGACTCATTAATTTGACTCAGGTGGTTTTGGAGCAGGTACACATCGAAAACCTGCAGGATTGTGGCCCTCGAGGACCGGAGCTGGACACCCCTGGTCTAGACTGCCATAGATCATCATTTGATGTCTGGGTCATGTTGTGCAGTGTTATCCTTTAAATTATGTTGCTATTGCAAGACTTTTTCATATAATCAGCCGTGAATGCATTGAGCTTTTGTTTTTCAGCTAGTAACAACCGAGCTGATGACATCACAGGCTTCGTCAGCAGTGTTGCAGGGACATATACACCGCTATGTCCCAAGAACAGATCCTCTCCTTTACAGTGATATTTCCAGGATTACACCATCAATTAACAAGTATTGAAGTACATTTGCTTTGAATCGTACTGTTTTTTTCTGGTGTTTCAATCTGCTCCTATAGTTGGATTGTGTTGGATTCCGGTATATGTTTCTGCAGCCATAAAATGCACAATACTGAATTCACTATACTACTAACATTTTCTATTAAACACTTCTTGTTGCCTAAGATCCCACTGACTTTCCTTTTCACATTTCCGGGTATTTGGTGCTTAGCACTCTGGCATCAGTTGGGTTTTGGAAAGCTCAACCATTTACTCCTGACTGCAAATGGCTCTCTGTTTGCATGGCATCAGAAGTGTCAGAAGTACATGGAGAAATCATTCAAGCAGCACCACTTTCAACCTAGTGTTAAAAAAAAAAAAAAAAAAAAAAACTCTTAAAAATGAATGTTAGCTGGAAAAAGTTCAGTGGAAAATCTTTGTTTGGAGCTGCTGCAACTTGCTGTCAACATCGTGCAACAGATTGCAGAAGTTGTATATAATCTCAGTATCTGTCTCAAATACAGTAAATTCCCCGGCCACTTCATTAGGTTCACCTGTTCATATGACAGCAATTCAGTGCACTTATGCAAAAAAGTGTGCATCAGATTGTGGATAAAAGTGAATCTAAGGCTATTACAAAATTGTTCTCTCCTCTAATCGTGATGAAATAATGACATAACTTTTTACTCGTATTCCTGGTTTGGTAATCCTCGCACCTTGTTCTTGATATGTTATTAGGACAGGACGTTTTTCAAGGTTGAATTGATAGTTTACAGAAAGCTGGTGGAGATGCAGTGGAAGTACCACAGTTCTTATTCTTGCTACTTCAAAAAATGAACAAAATTCTCTGTTCTTGCAGAGTATGTAACAGTCTTTAAGTGACTTTGAATGTGGCATGGTTGTTGGTGCCAGGCAGGGTGGTCTGAGTATTTCAGAAACTGATGATCCGCTGGGAGTTAACACACAATTCTCTAGGATTAACAAGGGAATGGTCCAAAAATTAGAAAATATGTAGGGAGCAGCAGAGGAGAATGAACAGACTGGTTGAATACAATGAAAAAGGTACTAGTAACTCAAATAACCACTGGTTTCAACCTAGTTATGCAGAATACCATCTCTGTCCCCACAATATGTCCATTTGGGCCTTAGTACCACCACAGCCTACCTGAGTATTGTTGCTAACCATGTCCATTCCTTTATGACCACAGTGTAACATCTTCTGATGCTACTTCAGGCAAAATAATGCACCATGTCACAAAGCTCAGATCATCTTAAAGTGGTTTCTTGAACTTATCAACGAGCTCACTGGACTCCAACGTGCTCCACAGTCACCAGATCTCAGTCCAGTAGAGCAGCTTTGGGATGTGGTGGAACGGGAGATTCTCATCATGGATGCAGCCGACAAACCTGCAGCAACTGTGTGATACTGTCATGTCGGTATGGAGAAAAACCTCTGAGGAATGTTTCCAACACTTCTTTGAATCTATGACACTAAAAATAAAACAGTTTTGAAGGCAAAAGGGGGCCAACCTGATACTAGCAACGTGGTGAGTGTAAATGAGACACTATACAGCTATTTGACTAAATCTCTCAGTACAACAACAAATAACTCAAACGTCCTTGAGATTGTGTAGTTTACCTCTTCAGAGCTGGGCTTCTTTGACTCTCCTCTGAGGTTTAAGGCTTAATATTTTGTCACTTGAGCCTCCTGCTCTGCTCTGTTGATATAATTAAAACTCTAATGTACAGTATCTTGTCTTGGCTGGCTGGTGATGCATAACAGAGTATTCTCTCATGGAGATCAAACTTCCTTCCAACTAATCCACAGTTTTGAGCTGTTTTTATGTCACCCTTAAGCTAACTTTGTTTCGGACAAAGTTGTTTCATGGTCATAATGCACAAAGCATATAGCTGAGAAGAAAGCGCCTGCTGTTGCAGTGACTGAAGTACACAGTAGTATCAGAGATGGGATGCATTCCCAGCTTTTAGAAAACCTAACCAAAGACCTGGGAGGGATGAGGAAGTCAGAGGGTAAAAAAAAAAAATCATACAAATAACAAAGGAGGGGGTTTTCACCTCTACCTTACATACTTGTCATTTGCACAGCATCAGGTCATTAAATTCACATTAGAGCTCTCTGAGGGACCCGAGGATGCTGTTAGTGCACCTAAAGCTGTGTGGCAGTAAAGGAAATCACAAGTTACTGCTCTTGGCTCCCCACACATAAAAACAGCTATACAGCACTTTGCATTCTGACACTGGATCATTAAGGTCTCTCATGTCTTTTTTTCCCCCTTTCTTTCTTTCCTTTATTTTGGGGCCGATAATGGAGACCAAGGATACAGATAGATGGTGGTCATGTCCATTTGTCCATCCCCTGGAGGATGGAGCTGGATCTGAGTCAAAGTTTTAGCCTGCTGCCTTTGAGATGGCATTAACTCCAGGTCTCCTGGGCCGACTGTGTGAATCATTTATTAACAATAACCTGCGATGGCTGTTTCAAATGTCAGATCATGTTAGGCCAATGTCCCCAGATTACTCAAGGCAAAAAATAAATAAATAAATAAAAAGGAAGCTGTGGCACTTTGTCACATGGAGTGCTAACCTCATTCGATGAAAAAAAAAAGAAAATCTGTCACAGCTGTGCTGCTCTGTCAAGGTACATGGCCAGGAGAGAATAGAGTAAATGGAAAATAATCAGCTGTCAAGAATTCTTTGCACAAAGTTGTCACCATTTTATGTCCTTAAAGCAGAAAATAAAATGTTTGATCAGAACAGGTAAATGTCCTGAGATGTCCAATATATCCACTGGTATATTTGGTAAATTTTTTTTGTCAGCCTAACGCTATTATATTGTGCTGATAGATTTCAATATTGAGGCAAAGCTTTCACATCGGAGGTATTTTGTAAGCTCACATTGACGTCCAAGGACCCCTTCAAAGCAAAAGGGATGTGATACATGTTGGTGACATTGTCTCATGTTTTGGATTTACTTTATAAAGCTAATCAGCAGTTTTAAGGAAATAAAAGTAAAGAGAAATGAAACGAATATAAGTCTTTTAGTCTGGTCTTGAGGTACCTTGAGTCCAAGCTCAGGGTGGAAAATGATGTTTTTTTTTAATTTTTTTTTTATTATGACTCAAGATCCCAAGGTCAGATATTACCTGCACTGGTTAATAAGTTAGCCTGGCCAGTAGCAATTCAGGTTTGTAAACAAGTCACAGAAAATTGTGAACACAGTTGAGTTGCAGCTTTGAGGTTAAACCTAAAAACCCAGAGCTTTCTGCAGATGATGTAGTCAAAATACATGAAATTCTGCATAGAGCAAAGCATTGTCTTCCACTGTCAAAAATAAGCTTAATTAAATACTTTTCCCTCTAAAACCACAGATTCTAACCTCAAATACAATTTGAATATTTGTTAGCAGCTGGATTGCACCAATGACCTTCGACTTGTCTGGCCACGTCTGACATTGGCCACTCCATTTGCCTGCTTATTATTGTTTATGAACATGAACTTCGGGGGGATTGGTTTATAGGTCGGTAGATGGACAGCTGCTGTGTTTGGCTCTTTACCAGAGGTCTAATAACAACAGCATGACAGGGACATTACCTGCAAGCAGCTGCCATCCAGTCTGAGCCCACCAATAACTATTCAAATGGGAATGGAGCTGCTGATAATCGTTTTGGCTTGTTGGCATTCTTGATCTGGCTCATTTGAACTTTGCAACTTTTATTCACTTCCTCTATCTTTAACTGAACAGAAGGTAACCGTTTCTTTTTGTCATGCTCCAGCAGAATAAAATTAGTGCAGGGTTTATCTTAAGAGAAGCTCTGCACTCAGAGTTCCTGACTGCTGGCAGATTGTACACAGCACTCTTACTTTCAAGCAGTTTTCTCTGCTGTTTGTGTCAAACATTTGGAGTTTTGGTTTATCCTTTTTGCTTCTCATTTTTCATCTTTACACATGAGTTGATCGCAGCAGCTCGATTCCCCCTCAACGTCTCCCCCCCCCACCTTCAGCTGCGCCCTGCAAGCAGACAGCTGTGAAAACAGTGTGGAATCTGTGCAACCGGCATATGAACGCTCTCGTTGCTGTATCTTCCAATTTTAACCAGATTTTCCAGGGATATTAGAGGAAACAAAAGATGTGACATCCAAGTGTTCAAAGCTCCATCCGATAACTTTGATGCGAGCTTCACTCTGAATAAAAAAACTGAGGGGTAGGAGGGGAGGGGAGACATTTTGGATAGCTTCCTTACATTTAAAGTGAGGTGACACTTAACTGCTCCATAAATTTGCATTTGTTATTGTCGTGTTTAGCATACATAATAAGAACTGTCTCTTTAAGATGTGGAGATCTGAAACTGAAAGGATTGCATGCCTGTCACAGTTATTCTACAAGATAAGTAAGAACTTTGTTCACCTTACACAACAGTTGCAAAAACCATACATTTTTGCTTTTACAGCCCTCAGAAAAAGCCTGAAAATGTACCAGTGAACACCCAGTTGAACACATGAAATGCAACCTGTCTTAAAGTAACAATGTCAAAATACGATTTGCAAATAATATGATATGATTAATGAAGCAAAAATGTCCACGCTTGCATTTATAAGATAGCAGTGAAAAATCAAGTGAGGATGACACTGCAGACTGTGAAGATGTTAGTTGTGCAAGTTTTTGCTGTTGCTATTTAAGGTACTTGTCTACGTTATACTTATACATAATGTTCTTAAAATGTAGGAGATCATTTGTATTGCCATGACCCTGACCTGCATTTTTAGCTTCTGTTAAATATACACATGAAAGGACTATTTATATGAGTGAGTGCATGAGCTAACGACATCACTGAGGCACTACATAAAATGTTTTTGATGTCTTATTTGCATTCATTGTATGAATAAAACCAAAGTCTTTTCAGAAACTGTACTTGATATTGGCAGTTTTATTTTTCTTTTAAATTGGTTATAGAGGAACTATTGGAAAATTATTTTCTTTTGTTGAGAACCACGAGTAAATACTCACTGTTTGGTCCAAAAAGTCGATGAACATTTGTGCCAATGGTTTCTCTAAAAGCTAATTCTGTTAATCTCTAATGACTTCTAGTAGTTGAGTTTGAGCAAGCGACTATCTCAAATGTCATCCATCCACTATGTGCCAGTAGATGTGTCTATATCAGTAGGATAAGTAATTTAATAAGGACAAAAATAAGAGTTCTGCATTTTATTGGAAATTTTAGTATAAAAAAGTCTCCCTAGAGTTTGTTCTTGTTTTTTTGTTTCTTTAAAGACAAATTCACTGCACTTGTTTATAGATAAATTGGGCACCAGAAGTGGACACTCCACCATTGCTGAGGTGGCATTTCTATGCTTGTCAGAGCAGAACAGATGAGAAACGGACTATGTCTTATCAATGTCAAAGAGATCTGAAAGGACTTGCACAATTGTTGGCCGTTTGAACAGAAGTGGAAAACTTTATTTGTGGTAAAAAAAAAAGTGAATCCTAAGAACACGGACCTTTACTTCATGAAGATTACAGCTGTTCACCTGTCTGTGTGCTGTCTGCTGATGGTGGTGTATTCACTTTGGGGTGGAACACTGGACATACAGAGCAGTATGTCATAGAGGAAACAGGATTTTATTCCCAACAGGAGGACGGTAAATTAAGTGAACAGTTGTGGATCCGACACTAAATTCTGGTTTTCTAAGTTTTGATAACTTATAAAGAGATCAAGGTTTTATATTCAAGTGTGGATTCTCGTTTTTAAAAGCTGTTTCTGTCAGATGAAGCATGGTTTACATTAATGCACTGATGCCTAACTGATATAAAGAACAGAATAACTTTAAGATAAGATGTCCTTATCATTAACTGGAGACCAACGTTGTCAGTCTAGCTGTCTATGCCGCAGTCCATGTCTGCAGGTTGTAACAGATACAAGGTCATTAGGACTTGTCCCCTCAGTAATGGTGGCACTGCAAAAATGTCTTTATTAGTCTATATTTTTGCTTTTTGGAATCATGATTTATTCATGCCACCTTCCCACCTGTATAGCCTATAACTTTTAACAAGCAACACCATCTAATTATCTGCTTTCTTCTTCTTCTTCACCCTCTGATTGGACATTTCTCCTTTAATTTTTTTGGTCAGAAACTGATTGAACATCAATAGAAACATAAATTTTGATAATGCTGTTTTTTTTAAGCATACATTTGTGTTAGTGTTACTCACACTAACTGAAATAAAGCCATATGAACTCTTGTAACCAAGATATTTCTCAGTTACCTGGAAGAAGGTTGGTTGTTCGGTGATAACTTTAATTTGCCTTAGGAAAAGCTCTTTAAGGTCTTGCAAAAGCTGTAAAGGCAGTTTTTGAAAAACCCTGACCAAACACAAAATTGTCAAAGGACACCATGAGGAAAAACCACTGCACACTGAAAAGTCTCTTGAGTGCAAACCACTGGGTAATCAGTCTAAACTATGAAGCACAGTGGAGGGAGCATCATGATTTGGGATATCTTTTGCTGTTTAATGGAACACTTAGTGCAAAACTACATGAAGAAATTTTACAGGAGGATGTTGAGACAACAATCCTGACCTGATGCTAAGAGCTAGTCAGTGGTGAAACAAGACATAGGCCAACGTCATAAAGGTGTAAAAAAGAGGATAATTCAAGTTTTGCTAACATTAAGCTAAATTTAGAGGCAGTGACCTGATTAAGATTCTGTTGCATGACCTGAACAAACGATTTAACTAAAAGATGAAAGAAATACTTAAAGTAAAACTTTATGTTAGATGGATTAGTCTCATATCCTTTCTTATTGTATTATCAACAGAAACTCATGAACAATCTTCCAAATTAATTTGATTTATCAAGTTACTTAATGTAAAAATGTACTTACTTTTTCTTGCGGGCATCCTGAGAGAGGACTGTGTCTGTGTGTTTTTAGTTAATTCAGATTGTATATTTACTTCCAGGGTTAAGGCTTTTTACTCCCTGTATGCATTCATTCCAAATATTTGCACACAGTTTGTGCTCATACCTGACAGCTGGCATTTACATTTTCTTTTTATATAAGCATACCATCATCATCATCAAGACAAATTCCTTTAAATTTATAGTAGCAGGTGAATAATGTGATTAAGTCAATGATTTGCAGTAAACCAGCAGTCACTGTACGATAAGAGGCCTCTTTAAATCATCAAGACCTGGAAAAAGATGTCAGGAGACAGTGCCCCTTCCTTGCCGATGGATGGGCACCAGCCTCATTTTATTCCAACCCATGTATAAAACACAATGTGGGAATAGGTTTGACTGATCTATCCCATCAAATATGCGACTTTCTTTCCCTCTTTTTTTGCTCATAAGTTGCAAATGGCTTCATTAAAACAAAAGCACGACCATAGGGAGCACATAAAACATGCTGCTGCTACCTAATATGGTATTTATGACCAGAGCTAAATGTAGAGTGAATTAAACTTTAAAGGATTGCAGTCAGGTAGACTCGCAGACGTTTGTGGAGGAATGTCCATTAACAAGATGAAAGAAGAGGGGTGTGTGGATGAGTGTGTGTGCTACAGGGTAGTGTTATTCCCTCATGGCCGCTGGTGGAACGTCAGCTGCTCAGCGAGACGGCTGGCTGGAACCAGACACCTTACAAGCACACGTGAAATGAAAAATCGACTGACATGGCCGCCCAGGAGTCCCAGCCTCCTGTATTTACAGAAATAATTATTATCATCAAAAATGACTTCTCCCACCTTTCTCTCTCCCCCACAAGCTTTCTTTTTACTCATTTCCTTGCACACCGAGGAAGAAGTTTCATCTGCTTGAGAAAATAAACCAATTAACAGCTGATGTGGCTGAAACACATTGAAAGGAGGTTCGTGCCAACCAAGGTGTGATGGAGAATGCTTATTAAAAACATGGCCAGGTCTGAATAATGAATAGATGTGCTTGGAACTAATCTAGCATTCATCAATTTCTGGATTTCCCAGTGGGAAAATACACAGGAGCAAAGGCATTGTCAACCACTCTGGATTCTTTAGTTGAAGCCTCAACCCCGAAACAAACACACGCTGTGCTGTAGTCTGTGTTTTTAAGTGTTTGAGTGAAGCTGGAATCGGTTATTAAGAGAAATGTAGAAATGACAGCAGACAGCAGATAGGACAGAGAGAAGATCATTGACAATAAATAAGATTGTTCACAAGTCTCAAATCATGAGTCCAAATCGAGTCTCAACTCACTGGAAATGCGACTTAAATGTGACTCCAGTCCAAGTCCCAGACTCGAGTCCCCGGTTCAGCCAGGAGCACACTGTGGACCTTGTTGCTATCCATATACTCTGCTGTTAAAAAGTGTGTTAAAATAAATAATAATCAGAAATGCAGAAATTAAGAGGTGTAAATTTGACAGAAATAGCTGCTTCTCAAACTATGATAGAAGTTTTGTTTTAGATCAACATTGTCTAAACCAAGTTTTCGTGGTTGACTGCCCTACATTCTCCAATATCTCAAACAGTTGGGTCATTACCAGCATTGTGAACTTGAGAACAAGATGCTGAGAAGATCTACGTTATTTAAAACAGGTCTATAAGAGTAAGGAAAGATCTAAAACCTTCAGGCAGTGGCCCTTGAGGACTGAATTTTGGCAAACCTGTTTTAGATGGACACATTTTTTTTCTTTCTGGGGGCTCTGTTCAGTGTGGATTTGAGCTTTCAACCTGTCTATCAGGAAACCTGCTTCTCCAAACTAAAAACTTTCTGATTGATCAACTCCCTGTAAGACAATGAAGTACTTAAAATACTTCACCATGATTCACAAATCCAGTTTGTTTGGTTGTGCCTATGAAAAACAGTCAATCATAACACAATTTGACGGACAGAAAATCTGATTCTTTTTAATCAAGGGATTCCCTTTTAGAGCAATTAGCTAAAAACCTGGCAGATCTCAGCATGGTGTGCAGTGTGTCCTTAGAGTATTTGAGAAAGCTGGCCAAGTGGAAGACAAAAGAACAAATGTCAGGTCTAAAAGCCTCCTGAGACCTAGCATCCTCATACAAGGCCATCACATATTTGGATGTCTGTGCCATAATACTAAATTATGTGTAACTGGAACCTTTTGAACACTTAAGGCCCATTTATGCTGCCGTACACACATAATAGGTACGTTTCAAGGGTTGTCTTATGTCACTGCCCATCATACTTCCATGCTTCTTTTACATGATCAGTTCATCCACTAGTAGGCAGCGCTGAGTTCAGAGTTCACTCCAGCGTTCTAATGTCAGACACTGGTTGGTGGTAATGCACCACTATAAGCCACCCGACACACTCAAATAGCCTTCCTTCAAAAGCTCTGAAAACACAGGAGTGACATGGGGAAACGATGCAAGTGACTGACAAAAGTGTATCCGTCTTTTGCATCGCACATAAATGGGCCTTTACACTCCCATTTGGTAGTATCAGAAGAGATTTTGTTTTTAAATTTAAAATGATATTCATATCTACATCATACATAATAAAATATGTATAATAACAAATGCAAAAATTCTATTCCTCCTAACCCCAAATAGCTATAAAACATCTCTAATGTAAGTCAAACTAAAGCTCGGGTCTCAGCAGGTTAATCCAGTGAATCGACAAGGAAGGTAGTTGGAGCTATTCATCTTCATTTTTATCATAAGAATTCAGAACCTCTTGTCAATTTGTGCTGCATTTTAAGCACATGCAATTTAGGCAAATTGTATCGATCATAAGAAAGCAAATGATTAAATCTTTTAAAATTTAAATCATGTCTTGTTCAGGGAAGTGTGATCTCAATGTTAAACACACCTACAGTATGTACATACATTCCCCAGAGCAGTTTTATGCTAAAATTAAATAATTCATGATCACATTGCATACTTAGATGGAGGTTGTCAAATGGATATAGGGTAAGTCAAAATAAGGTCTAAAGAAGCTAAAGAAGTTATTCTTCTGAAAACATATTCATATATTCCTCTTTATATTAGTTTGTTTGCCTGCCGGCAATCACCATCTCGTGTTCAAAGATGACCCATTTTCAGTTTTACCAGTACAGATGTGATCAGTGTGGAAAACCCACTCAGTAGTGCAAGAGTACACAGAGAAGATCATACTGCAATTCTATTCATTTACAAACAAAATGTTATGCAAAACATTTGTGTTTGCGGCTCGTTCAAGGCCAGAGAAGTTTTAGATGGTTTATTTGTTATTCCAGGTCTCCCTGTGGGATGTTTGCAGCCTCAGCTCTCACTTGGATGACGACTCCATTTTCTCTGCTCTTTTCAAAAGCTTTATATTTTCATCAACTGAAGTCACATTTTGGGATACACAGGTAAAAGTGTAAATATTTGAAATGGCCACAGGGGTCATCCATCTTAGATAGCAGTGTCACATGCACAGCGGTAATGGCTTACATGCTCACTCTCCTCTTGTCATCCTCCCATGAGGTCCTCCCACCTTTTTAGCTCACAGATGGGTAAAAAGGTTCTCTCGCTTTCACGTGACCTGTGTTGAATGTAAAAATTTGTGACACAAAGTGGCGCGATTTCATATTTGTTTAGCTGTGACTGGCTCAATGCGCCAGCATAATGGCTCAGCTCCGGTAGCCAGATCACCGCAGGCAGTGCATCAGGGGACAACCTGGGATCACCGTGCTGCTGATTTATGCATGAACCATGTGCTCACTCTGCAAAGACAGACGGAGCCGACGTTAGCAGAGGAGACATCCTCATTTCTGTGAAACTGGGAGACGACAAGGATGAGGACAGGTCTTCACAAAGAAATTACATATTCAGATGCTGTTGTTGTACCAGCTACCTGTCTGTTCAAGCCATCTGTCATGTGAGATGACAGACAGTAACCTTTTAAAGCAAAGTCTAAAAAAAAAAGCGTACAGAGGCTCATATGGAAAAATATATTTAATCACAAGTTGCAATACACCATTTTGTTCTGTTCTAGTCAATTTAGCATCAGTTATATTGTATGTATAGGGCACCACTGCATGGTGGTGTGGTGGTTAGCACCGTGGCCTCACAGCAAGAAGGTCACTGGTTCGAGTCTCGGCTAGAGGGATTTCGAACTTTGAGAGCAGTGGCTTTTCTGGTACTCTGGCTTCCTCCCACCATCTAAAGACATGCTTGTTAGGGTAGGTTAATTAATGACTCTAAATTCTCCCTAGTGTGAGTGTGAATGGTTGTTTGTCCCTGTGTGTTGGACCTGCGATGGACTGGTGACCTGTCCAGGGTGTACCCTGTTAGTGCTGGGATAGGCTCCAGCTTACCCGCGACCCGTAATGAGGATAAAGAAAATGTTCACTCTTCAGGGCCATTTGTTTATCTTCTCTGACAATCCTCGTGAAATATTGTTTGCAGCCAGTATCATACATGAAGTATGATAGCTCATACATGAAGTATGAGTTATCGGCTGAGTGTCCTTCCCAGGTGACTGTAACAAGCTATGACAAGCTGACAGCACAACCAGATTGCAAAGCACTACAGAGTACATGATATTTTACTGCAGGTCAGAACTTAACTTAGCTGTAACATGATGATATACTTAGTTCTTAAACATTCAAAATGACTTGGTAGAATTGTTGCAAACTATGGTTTTAAATTAGCACCAAGCAACGTGCCAAATGTTCGTTAAAATCATTTTAGATGGTTTTAATGAAATGTGTCCAGGCAGGTGATGAATGAAGCAAATCATTTCATGTCACATCCATTGGCTGCATGCTTGCTTTGGCATGTGAAGTGTGTCATTTATGAGCTGCTACTTGAACAAAGTGCAGCTTAATGAGGAGCAAAATTTAAACAAAGTAAGTGACGAGTAGAATACAAAAGGATGGATGTTGTAAAGAACAAATGAAAGGAGATATGAGGGAATGTGAGGAACGAAAGAGAAAGTGAAAGCTGTTAAGATTGGTCAGGCAGATAGTTAACACTCATGCAGACCAGAGTTCAGAGCACAGACATAAACACCAAGCAGAGATAATGGAAAATATCCAGAGAGGCACAGCTTCACATGGGGGCGCTGAAGATCGTAGATCTAATAAGAGCTGTCAATAACGTGGGTTTAGTATGAATATAGAATCGAGATGCTTATTTTTTTCTTTTATTTATTCTTACATTATTCTGCTAAATTGCAAAGATAAACCAAGCTGCAGCTAAGAGTAGGTAATTCAAAATGTGTTAAGAGCAAAAGTTACTTTTTTTCCCCGCTGTAAAAAGAAAACTTTGACAGAATTGTTGTTTGGCATTTTTCTGATAAACATCAATAAAAACAATTTATATAAACATGTTTGGTTAAATGCATTAATTTGCCCTCAAATGAGTTTGACTTGAGAAAATTCTGATTTGTGGGTAACTTCAGGAATCTACCAGCCATACTGGCTGCTCATCAAAAAAGTTTATGGAAGGTCCTGAATATTATATCAATTCAATGGAAAAGATTAAATGTTTGATTCGATATGAGGCAATTCTACATGCCAATTTAACCAAATCTCAACAAACATGACCATCTTTATTAGTGCTGAATTTTTGTTAAATTTTTTTATTTATTTTTTTTTTTTTTGTGGAAGACAAACCTTTTATTTACATCTGAAAAAATAGAAATGTAGGCTCACAGCTAAATGAAAACTTGCATAGCAGCAAGTATGAACTTCCAGCTCCTTAAACATGTGGATGTTTTCCTCCGAGTGTGCTCCCTCTGAAGGAATTATTCATCCTCTGTGTCTCCTTATTCCCCTGTAAGTTATATCTATAAGAAACAGGCTACTACAAAGCAAGCTTTTTACAGTGGTCTCTGCCTTCCTTCTCTGTGCAGTATTAATTTAAACACAAGAAATCTGCCTGGAAATCTAAGCTCCTCTGAGCATCTCTTTCCCTGTTTCTCTTGACAGCACTCTCCTTAAGCAGGCCACGTATCCATATTTGAAGGCGCCACCGGCTGCGTAGGTAAAGATGGGAATTTGTAGTGACAAGGGGAGGGCATCAGCACAACAGAGGTACCTAAGCAAAGAGACAACCTCTTGCAGTGAAGGCAAATGAGCCTTGTCAGTCGGCAGTTGGTGGAGTAATTATAAACGGTGCGTTGAATTTCCCAGGGATTCCAGGAGAATGGCATAGTAGATAAAGCACTAAGAATTTTATAAGCCAAGAAAAGGGGAAATAAAACTCTGTAGTACTTGCAGTAGGTGTCTTAAGTTGTTGTGTCGCAAGTAAAACTCTTAGATGTAGAAATGGCTGCTGGAGTTGGTGGATAGTAGGCATGTTCAACCAAACTCCTACCTGGCATTCTAACATATTACCTGTTAACTATCATCAAATATAGTCGGATCTTCTGATGTTTTCTTACAGTTGTTAAATTTTATCAGTGCTTCCTGTAGTCGTCTCTGTAGATGGTTTTCAATTGATAAGGCTTTGAAAAACATAAAAGGATTCCAGATCTGAGCGTGTGGTGTGTTATTGCTTTGGGAGCAGGGATTTGCAAGTGATTATATCTTGTTTTAATAAAGACAGAACAATCATCTAGAGGCTTGTGGATAACGGTTACTACAGAAATAATACAAAACGCACCTGTAAGTTGTTGTCTTGTAACTAATTTGTAAAATTTATATCAAAGGCGTGTCATCTAGGAAGAAAATGGTTACGAGAAAGCAATATTGTGGGTATTTTTTATCATGAATTGAGCAGATAAGTTAGAGAAAATTTACGGTTATATTTTATTACATTATATTTTATTAAGTGAGCTTTCAGAATACATATATTATTAAAGACTTATCTTTCAAATATCACTCCTACAATGAGGCCAGTTTGAAGCGTTTCTTAGAGAGTTTCCTGCTCCTCAGTGATCCTAATGTTGCTCTTTACAACAATTTAAATCTGAGGCAATGTTGCCAGATCTTGGGACAAAAATAAGCAACAAGATCTCTAAAAACAAGCCCAAGATGAGAACTGCCCTCTACTGAGTGAGACTGAGACTACCTGATAGCCAGCAACAATCAATGATTGAATGAAAATATCCATCTGCATATTTTTTGAGAGATGAAAGGTTTAGGCTTCATATCCGTTATATAAAAGAAGCAATATTGTAATGTATATATGTAAATAAATATATGTAAAGATCCTGCTTCTTAAATCCCATTGCAGTAAAGTACGGTAGAAATATTCTAGAAGTACCTTAAAGTATATTTATTAGGGTAGAGTGGCTCATTTCGTACTTGTATATGTTGTTTTACTGGATTTTATTTAATAATTCATTGCCTTGCTGCATCACCATGAGCCAACTTTAATAACTTCACATATGAATAGTTAGCTTACTCTATAAATTGGCTATGTATTTGAGTTATATTTTACTTTACTTTGTGACTAAAGCTTAAAAATAAAGCAGTCTGAGTTTAACTGGGAGTATTGGCTTGTGCAGGAATAAAGAGTTTTGATCAACACACTGTTTTAACTGCTTGGCTGTTTCTTTTTGTTTTGTGTTGCTCAGGTGAAATTTACTTTTACATGAACTGAACATTTTAATCCCTCTTTAAGACCTTGTTCTGAAAAAGACCATGTTATATAAACTGCATTTTCAGCTCAAAACCAAATGAGATCATTTGGTAAACTAAACAACCATCCAGTCCCGCTGTGTAATGTATGCAGATCTTGTTAAAGATTTTAATCTTAATAGTTTTCACACACTGCTCCCATACCACTCATGCATTTTTCTCCAGAGTTACCAGCTACAGTGATTATAAGAAACTCAGTTGTTTGTTTTGGACTTGTTTTAATAGATCTTTTATTTTTTTTGTTTGTTTTTTTTTCCCCTGTATATGCTATATGTCCTTAGCAGGACTGTCAGGGTGGGAACAGGGTGACTGGACTGCTGGAAAACCTGAGTAATACTGTGCCTTTTTTAAGATATGGATCTACTGAGGCCTTTAAATGGACACAAATAATGCATAAGCATTATGACACTTTAATCTAACTATGGTCTGTAACATATCCAACTCATATAAACACAATATTCTGTATAGAGTATTTAGAATATTGTTTCTTTCTCACACTGCTGTATTTTTTTCCTCATTTCAGTCTCTTAAATACCTCGTAAGTTTTTGCATTTCAGAAAATGATATCTTTTATTTGCAAGTTCACTTACTAAATAACTCATTTGGTTTGAAGTATCAAAACATGATCTAATTCTAGGTATCCTTGAGCTGTCATGGTGTTTTTCTCCCCCCTCCTACAAATATCTCCCCAGACCAACACTGAGTGGTTCTACTCATATGTACCTTGTTAAAAAGTGGTTAAAAATAAATTAAAAGGAAGCTAGTTGTTTACCTACTTGAAAAAAATGGCAGATAGATCTGATGAATTTCCTTCTGGGATTTTGTTTTCCTGCAGACGGATGTGTACTATGTATTTATTTACCCTCCAGAAACATTCGTGTATATTTGAGTCTGGCAGATACATCTGTTCTAGTATGCACAGCTTCGAGCAGCATTGGTAAAAACCGCTGCCTGCCTGCTTTGCATCTCGCCTGCGTTCATCTCTATCACACCTCAGTGGCCCTCCACCTCCTCTGCCATCCCACCCCCATCACTTCAGAGAAAACAGACGTAAACCTCATCCTCCCTGTCCATGTCTCAGGGACACACGGAAGCTCACCGCCGACTCTGAGGTCCCTCAGCGACAACTGTCCTGATTTCAAGTGACATCAGAGTCAGTCCTCAGTCACTCTGATCCTGTCAAGGATTCGGCTGAGATGAACTGATGGCGGATGGCCTATTTATATGCCAGTCACCTGATCTTTCACTCCCCAACAGGCAGAGAATATTAAATTGACAGCAGCATTTTTTGAAATGTGTGATTGCCCTAGAGCCTGCAGATGCCTGATGTTGTCAGCTCTTTATTTTTATACTTACCTTAAGAACTCAGGGCGGACAGCAGGTTTGAGAAATTAGTCGCGCTTAAGTTGGTTTAAAACTCTTATGATTTATAAATGATCCATTTTATTCTATTTTATTCTTTCAGAAGTGTCATTAATTTATTTAGTACTTCCTACATTTCTGTGTGGCTGCTTTCCTGTCCTTTTTTTCCCAACTCCCCCTTTTTTTTTTAAATGTTTCCTGACTGTCTGGCATCTGTGTTACATTACTAAAACACTTTTTTTTTTCCTTTATCATTTCTTGATTGAATGCATTGCTTCATCTGATCATACTTTGAGTCTTGTAGTAAACTCCATCTGGTTTCTTTGCTTGCCTTCTAACAGACATTCACTCACCTACTAATACCTGACAAGTTAATCATCCTTATATGAGCTTTCCTCCCTCCCTTCTTTCACATATTACTCATGTATTTATTCATCCATCCATCTATTTTCCTTGAACCAGTGGGTGGTTTTCAGGAAGCCCATCAGCCTTGGATCTCTCCCTCCAAACACAGGAACAGTGTTGGCCGACTTTGGACACATTGTCCAAGCAGCGGAGAATTGCGGCGGATTGCTGTAATCACATTTACTTGGCCCTTATCTGCGTGTTTGACATTTTGTCTCAGCGGCCCGACAACCAAAGCGTGGATCGAGCAGAACCGCGAGCTGTCAAAACTCACCGCTCGGCCCGTGCCATGTTAAACACCCAACATCTGGGCTCACCGTAAACATTCAGCCCTCATAATCAGCGCCACATGTAGCTCTACATGCTCCTGTCCCACACCTTCACGTTAAGGGAGGCTGTCAGGTCCATCAGCGTTGGTCTCGTGTGAAACGGATACAGCGTCAGGATTACAATTTGATAAATATTTGAACTTCAGCTCTCCTACTATTATAATTAAGGCAGGTTTGGAATGGGCCCCCCTGCGTTTGATCTCCATCCTGATACAAAGCTTAAGATGGGACATTTATTTAATAACAGCTGCACCACAAAACTCTTGCAGCTGGCAGTTAAAAGAGGACCCCACCCTTGGATACAGTTACACATCTAGATCTCATCAATCTGATTTCTGTGCATGCATAAAATGGTTTAACTTACCTTTCCTCAAACTGCAGAACAACTCTAGAAATAACATTTGCAGCCTCTAAAAGTTGCTTGGATGTACCTACACTGGAAACTACTCCCGTGGTCGCAAAGCATAATTACTCTGCTCTCCTTATAGTGTTGTTTTATGTGATTGCTGAACAAAATGCTCCAAAAAATGTTTTTGTTTGAGTGATGTGTTGTGAAAGTTACTGTTTTGGTTTATTATCATTGGTTTTGAGCTTGTTAAACCAGTGATAAATGTCCTATCTGCTTGAGGAAATGGTAGTTTGTACCTGAACTTTTTTGCCTGATATGCATGTAACTTCCCACAACTTCACTCAGTCTTCAAACCCCCCTCAGGTTTGGGGCAGATGTTCTGAATATGGAGATCAATGAGGGGTTCATTTCACTGTCTTTGTTCCCTTCTGTTCATTGCAACACCCGTACTACATGCAATAACTCAAGAAAGTAACACAAATGGCATCCACAAGGCCATGTGGTGTCCCTGATGCATGAGACTGACAAAGAGACAGGAGAAAAGATTTTTAGAAATATCGGTTTAGAACAGCTTTTTTTTTCAAGTTAATGTAGGAAATTATAAAATCTGATTAAATGTCTTTGCTTCAAGAGGCCAAAAACTCAAATTTCTCCCCACAAATGCTCAGGCTAATACTCACACTTCCCTGAGCTCCTCCATTTTTTCATTCCTCTTGGCTCTGGATCAAGAGTACACAGATAAACCTGAGTGGCACAATGAGCTTATCTAAACTTTCACCTGAAATTTATCACTGTAACGTATCACAATTTACCTCACAATGGGCTGTCTAATATCAGGTTTCACCCTGCAACTGAGCTTTACCTCTATTGATCTTAAAAGTGTCCTGCTACATTTAGACTGAAGCATTTTTTTGCTACAGCATTTTTATTTTTTTCAATCAGCTTCCACATTTAAAATTGATTCTTCTCTCATAACCATTCTAATTATAACCAGACTTTTCAGCTTAAGTGTGTGTGTTGCAGAGATTCTGGGTTTGTGTGTTGTATTAGGGATCCTCTTGTTGTCCACAACTATACATCATCCCCAGTGACGACACCTCAGAGCGCCCGACCGGCTCAAGCTGGCCCTCAGGGGTCACTCTTTTAAATGAGATTTCAGCCCCAATGACCCATGCGCTGCTCTTCTCACCTTTCACCAGGAGAACAGGAATGACCTTTGACACAAAGGATCTGTGAGCAGCCACCGTTTTCCTCCAAGTGGGGACCCGTCAGCTGCAGCCAACCATGCCTAAGCCGTGAAGACAGAGTGTGGAGGTGAGGCCTTGGTGTGTGTAGGACCACAGAGGTGTGAAATGAAGAGTTCAAGTCCCTATAAAAATAAATAACCACATTTTTAGAAAAAAAAGGCCCTTTCTCTCACCAAACTTAATTTTTAAAACATTTTAGATTTGTTTGATTATTGCGTTTTGTGAGTTAGGTTACATAAAAATATTCCTCATGAAGTCATAAAACCCCAGTGGTATTCCAGCTCCTAGCCTGCTGACATTCCTGTTTAGAGGATTTTTGTTAAGAGCTCCGACAAGAGAAAGATTTGTTAAAATTAGTTTCAGTCACAGTTTGCCTCAACTATACATCTTCAGTCTGGTTTAGGTAACTTTTTCCATCTAAAAATATACTTAAAAAAGTAGATAATAGGCTGTAGATGCATTTCATGAGCTCTGATAGACAGCGTGTGTAATAGTCACCTATCAAATGAAAATAATGGGTTAATGGTGGTAACTAATTCATGCAACTAATTGCGTTAACATTTTTAACAAATGCACAGCATTTGTCATTTATGATGGCGAGACATGGATGTGTATAAAAGTGACCTGGCTCACTCTATGGATGGATTTGAGAGCGACACACTGGTGGGAGATGAGGAAGTTGTAACACCCACACACTTCTTGGTGAGAGGGTTAAACATCTGCACTTTTCCTGCATTTAAAAAAAAAAAAAAACACCTTTTGATGTAGTTTGCACAAACATTACTGTTCTCTGTAGCCATACAGCGCATCATAGAAGCCTCCTCCTTTCCCCCTCCCTCTCCTTAATCATGAATCATGAATCATGAATCATGACGGCTGTCGGTGATCAGCTGATCGGCTTTTCTGTAGCTAGCAGCATCTCTCCTTTGGGCACTTATTTTACCCAAAAGTATTGTTTTTGGATGCGCTAGCTAAAGTACTAAGCTACATTTATTAGTCTCATGTTAAGTAGGCCCATGTTACTGTCACGTGAAGCTGAAGAATGAAATGTGTTGATAACAGCAGCCTATTTTAGTGATATATTGTTTGCCTTTATGTTATATAACTTGTCAGTATTAATTAAGGTTTGCTAATGACACAGCTATAAAACCTAATGGGTGTGTTTCTGTGTGTGTGTGTGTGTGTGGGGGGTGGGGGGGGATTAATTCTGATTAATCATGATTAATCATGATTAATTGATTTTAAGCTGTGATTCATCTAATTTAAAAAAATATATATATAATTTGACAGCCCTAATAAAAACTTTTCATGCAAAAAAGCAGCGCAGAGATCTTCTTTATGAGAAATTCTTATATTTGTCTATGCACAAATGGAGTGCAAAAGCATTTGTGCACACGCACATTAAAACATATATTGAAACAGTTGAATTAACTATTACTGGTAGTCGGGGAAAAGTGGTGGGCAGATTAATGCAGGTAGTCCATATTTTCTACTTAGCTGCACTTAAACCATCTCCAGCGCAGTTACAGCCAGGGCCACTGCTAGCCAATCGTGTTCCCTAGGCACAACTGTTTTGTGTTGCATCTCATTTTTTACGATCTAAATTCAATTCAATAATTGAATGATGTTAGAAGAAAATATTTTAGAAAAATATGTAATTTTTACTACTCACCACTAAAATCAGTCCCATGACAGGCTTATGCATAAAATGCTATGGAATTAATTCTAAAATTTGTGAAGAGAAACATTCTTACAAAATAATTGTGCTATATGCACTAACACATACAATAACAGCCAATTTTAAAGGAAGATGTGCCATAATAGTCAAAGATTTGCCACCTTGATGATTAGGTTAATGCTCTCTTAGTGCTGTTAAAGTAGAGTTCCAGATGTAGCCAGATATAAGACCAGTAGCACCAGTATCTCAAAATCATGCCATAGAACAGTGAGATGAGAAGATAAAATCATGATAAAATAACCAAGCTACTTTTGCAATAACAATGCCACCAAACAGATAAATAAAATAAACATAAAATGACCACAACCATAATAATAAAAGAAAAAAAAATCAATTCACTGTCTGAGCACTTTTGTCTGTTTTTGGCAAAATTATGCACAACAGACTACCAGAAGATTGGTGGGTGGAACAAGCTCTAATCATCTATGTTAATTATAATCAATAATAAACAATTGAATTTTTTTTTTTTTTTATTCTTTATATGGGTCAACATAGTTCATATTGAAACAGACGGTGACATTTAACGTGTAACTGTGGTTACATAAACAGTTCAGCTGAGATAAAAGAAATATTCTGTTACTGTAGTAGGAATATCTATAATGTGTCACTGAACATGTCAGAAGCTCAATCAATGTGATGAGTGAATGCTGTCGCGTTTAGCCTCTGATTGGCTGGAAGGTAAGCACGCGGTTTTCTTCGTTCTAACGGAGTGAGGTGGTACGGGTGATGCTACGGCTGTTAGCAGCTAACAGCTGAGCTTGTTTATTTGTTTTTGCCGCTTTTGTGGCCCATAGCAGCCTGTGTGTTCCTGTTAATAAATCATCAACAACACTGGATGACACTTCGCTGTTCAGAAGGCTTTGGGATTTGTAACTTTAGATATGCCATGACTATGACTATGATTAATCATGAGCCCGATTTTTTTTTCCATCTTTTGTGTCTGCTGACGAATTCATTCATTTGTTTGTTTTTGATCAGCAGCACTGAATTTGAACTGTCAGTGTTTTAACTATTTACTTTTAAATGGTTCAAGTGTGTTGCTGGGCTTTATATTTAGGCTCTAGGGAAGGAAAAGCAGGAGAACATACAGTATTTCCCAGAGGCTAGCCTTAGCCTACATGCTGTACTATATGCACACATGCATAACTGCTGCACACACACACACAGACTTACTACATAGAAGAGCCTTTAATGTGCACATTGTGTGTTTCTTTTTCTCTGACATCTTGCAAGTGCTGTATGCATGTCATTAATTGAGTCTCCAGCTCCCTGGAGTGGTTAGCTCTGCTTGTACTGGGAGATAGAGAGGGAGATGGTCTTTGTGTGTGTGTCAGTGTGTGCTCTTCACACACAAGCACACACAAGCCCTGACCGGCTGATGATTATGCTTGATCAGTGTCAAACACAAACTACTGCAGCGGGTGCTTTGAAAGGGAATATATTGTGCACTGAGGCTTTTTCAGACCCTTAGTGCTGTTCTTACAGAGCATGGTGATTTATCCAATTCACCCAGATCTGAGGAGTGTAATCTTTTTTATGTAGCGATACAAACAACACAGGCTGGGTATTCATTCTAATTTCAAGAAACAACAAAACATATCTTTACAAAGGACTAAAAACACCTCTGGTGAGAGGGATGGCCACAACAGATTTCGTGTTCAGAGGCTGTTAAAACCATGCAACAAAAACATGCACAACCACAGCTCCAGAGCTATTATTATTTTATTTATTTTATTATTATTATTATTATTTTTTTTTTTTTTTTTGAGTACCACATCTGTGATACAAAACATCAGGAATTTCTTGCACACGTTTTGATTAATTTTTTTTTTTATTTTATTAACTTTACATTGAAATTGACATGAATAGTTGGAGGTGGTGTAATGTCATCATGGAAATAGATGTAAATTCAAACCATTTTTATGCAGCCAGTTGAACAGTTGAAGATTTGTTGTATTTTGATTTGGTAAAGTGTTATTCTGTCCACTTTGAGTAATTCCTGAACATAATACTTCCACCACCATGTTTGATAGTTTGTACTGTTAAATCTAATGGTAGCAGTAAAGTGCTGGAAAGTTAGCGGTCTTGTAGGCGACAGCCGGAGAAACAAAAGTGATTTGACAATCAGTGAGTAACGCGATTGAACAGAAAAAGAGCACCTTAGAAAGAGTTTCTTAGAAGTAAAGATGTGCTTCATCAACTAGCTAAAAATATGCATTTACTAATTGTGGACAGTTTCAGAATAGTGTTTCTCAAGGATAAATAATAAAGAATATGAATATTTCATCATCTACATATCAAAAGATTCACAGAGAATCTGGCAGGAAATAAATACAAGATGTCCTCAGACAGCACTGCATTCAAAACAAACATTATTTTGTCCTGGAAATACCTTTATTGGCTCAAGAACATGTCCAGAAATCAATGTTTGTGAGCTAAACTCATTTAAAATAAGCAGAGAGAAAGTGCCAAACTGTTTGGTTGGTCTGATTTATTTATTTGAAATCATGGTGGTTGCATCCTCAAGTAGCTTGTTATTTTTTTTTTGTTTTCTTTGTCTATTTTTCCAGTGAAACACTACTTTCTTGCAATACCTACCTTCCTGTTTTGAATCGTTTTCAGATTTGCTTTGCTGCTGGAAGGAAGCCTGTAGTGACACTTAAGACACATTTGAGTTGTATTTGTTTATAATCTTCAACTCAGCTTCTTGGACTCTGCAATTTATTTGTAAATTGGTTAATTCCATAAAAGATGTCTAAGAAATTACTTTGCAAAGAAGCAACCTGCTGTTGTAAATCACAACCATTAACATGAAGTTAAAAGGTCATGACAGTCAACTGCTCATACATGTATATTTAATATTGACTCCTTCTTGATAAAAAAATAAATAAAATACACACAAACTTATGCACTTAATCATTTTTTAAATTATTTTATTTAAAATTTGTGGTTTTACCTTTAAGTTTAAGTACTTTGTGGTTTACACGAAACTATCCTGAGTGAGGTACACCTGAGTGTCGGCATCATAAGAGAAGATACCAACAAAAAATTTCATCCAGCATCAACCTTAGTAGTTTAGAGTTAATGCAAATATGAGCTTTTCGTTTTTTAATTATGGCTTAGCTCCGTTCAATTTAGTCTATTTGCACAACCATGTCACACGCTGATGCAAACAACCCCACTCTGTAGTTTATAAGAAAAACTCTGTATTTTTATGCTGCTCAGCTATCTTTTCTTCCTAATTTGGAGACCAATCTATGTGTCAAAACTTCAAACTGTTGATAAAACAGAGGGGGTGAATCACTCCAGTTTACAGTCGGCTGTGCTGTCGTTGCCCAGTATATTGTATTGTGTATCCTTGTTGGTTTATGGGAAGGAAAAGAGGTAACATAAAGGCTAGTTTTATTTGTTTTCCAGGGGCATTTGAGTGTTTCTCGTGGCAAGGCGGCCCTCACTGCTGAGCTGAACGCGATACGGGTAAATATTTGTATCTCAGCAGTGGACGAACAGTGCTGAGGTCAGTTGTCTGGAATCCCTGGGTTGTGTGGAGACCACTGTTGTTACAGTTGGGCTTTTTTGGGTAAAAAAAGGAGGCATGAGAGAGACACAGAGTGCTAGACTCCCAGAGGGAGAAAACTGAGCACTAACAGTAAAACAAAAGGGAGTGAAGGAAAAGAAATGTGAAGACAGGGAAGCAAGAAAACTATGATTTCATCATGCATAGAGGGGTCTTTTAGTATATCATAAATGTCCATTTTTAGCAATCAAAAAGAGAAATTCACTTTCTGCCCAGTTTACAACACTGAAATTTAACACATGTAGAGCACATGGAGCAGATTTTAGGATCCTCTGCTTTCCAGATACAAAATCATGGAGATGAAAGTAAAGGTGAGAAAGAAGCACCTCTTTACTCTGCTAGTAGACAGCGCTGTGCACTTTAATGAAAACGAATCAGTGTAAAATAGTCGAGCCTTGTAGGGATGGAGAAGTGAGCGACATTAGTGGGGGTGTCATGTTTGATTGGGGTTTATTAGCGCCGCTTGCATTGCTCCTGTTCGTCAACAGACTCCCAGGTAATGTGGTGATAATCATTGCGGAAGCTTCCATCTGCTCATTTAGTGGAGAGGGCTGGGGAGCTGCCCTCGTTTCAAATCCATTTTCCCAGGTGCTGATGGGAGGCCGCAGGGTGGAGGGGTGGATGTCGGGAGGTGGGAGGGAGCATTGTAGAGCCCTCTGTTTCATTTACCCAGGAGTGTTGGTACGCTCAGCAACCAGGTTGTCTCTGCTTGTACTGGCTAATGGTTGAAACCCAGCTGGCTTCAACTGGGAGCTGGGCTCTTGAGTCATACATTTTGCTCTTTGGCTCGCTACCAAGTGTATGGCATTTCAATGCTGCATGCTACACTGAGTTTATCGCTCAGGTGTTTGGAGCGACTGCCATAAAATCCATAAACAAATCCTTTGCTGTGGCTCCAGGATGCCGATTCTGGGGTCAAGGTTCAGTCCATTTGAGAAGGCCTGGACCCGGCCAGCAGTGAAGTGGACGACTGCAGCCTGACTGTTTGTGAGAGGCAATTCTCCACGCTTGTAATTACACGTCTTTAATTGATAACGCGGAAAAACTGCATTGATTTGGTGTCAGCTGAAGGAGCGCGGTGGTGCGGCCTCTAATTACTTTTCAGTTCTGCAATGTCAGGTTCGCTTTCTGCCGTCGCATCACCAAGGATGCAACTGATGTGATCACACCTGAGCAGTTTGCTTTCCTCTCCGCTGTGTTTAACTGACTGGAATAAGAAAACCAGTAACATGCAGTGGCATTTTGGAGTTCTGCAGAAATTCACAGCAATGCAGTGAGACGGAGCCAAAGTCAAGCTCATGTCTCTCCCTTCCAGCATTGTGTTCCTCATGAGAATTTGTGTATAAAATGAGGGAAACTGCATAACATTTTCATCACTATCTTAGTCTATGGTGCAGTGAAGTGCATCACTGTGCTGTAAGAGTGCAGACAGGAAGACGTAAAAAGGAATAATGCAAACAAACAGACGAAAACTAGAGGAAGTGGATCAGGCTTTGTGCTCAGTTGGTGCCCCTGCCTCCTTTCAGCTTGTCAGCATATCGGTCAAGCTATCACAGCAAATTTCCTCTTGGGTTAAATCTAGACACAGAGAACTGAAGGCTTGTTACCCGATTCTGCATAATGCCACTAATTTGTTAAAGTGTAGGAGAGTACTGCTGCTGAGGTGATGACAGAGTAGAACCAACTGGCTTCATGTGAGACCTGGGGAACAGCTAAATGGTTTTAAGGTGGAGGAGAGTCAGAGCTGTGGGGAACGGTTCTGGGAAAGGCGACTGAGATCCAAACTGTTTTCTTAGTAACCCTCATAGGTAACATTATACAGACTTTAGGGATTAGTTTAGGACTTAAGAGGAGGAGAACATACCAGTTGCTTTATTCATGGTGAAATACATAGCAGCAACTTTTTTTTATCTTTTGTCTTTCTTCACTTTTTTTTTTAAGTTTGAAAATAGTATAGTTTTACTTCAGCACTTAGTGGGCTTGTTTTTCAAAAACTCACCTCTAGAAAAAACTTTAAAATCCATTTGAATAATCATTTGTGAGTGAAAACAAGTGTATATTTAGGAGTCTGTTGCAAGAAACGTGCAGCCTGGTTGCAACAGATGATATTAATTTTTCATTAAAGAAACATTAAAACATAAGTGGTGTAATAAATAAACTAAAAACCATATTCTTTTCCTGTCAAGTGTACATTTGTGTGAATGTATTAATAATGTGTACGTGTATTTCTTAGTGTTTTTGTAACCATGCTAATGCAGAGATCCTTTCTCTGCTTGACAGAGACATGAAAGCTCAAAAGTGATCTAATATGCCTCTAATCTGATTTTTCTGACACTACCTGATGTTAATGAGCCTTCTGTTTATCACTGTTTTCCTTAAAACTGTTATTAACATGATTGTAAACAGATCTGAAAGATGATGAAAAATGTAAAAATTGTGAGCATGCAAAGGCTACAGCTTTTTATTTATTTATATCGTGAGTGTGTGCATGTGTCTTCATGTGTGTCATGCAGACTATCTGTGTGTGACAACTGCAGGGGAAAGAGTTTGGAGTAGCGCTGTGTTTGTTGGGGGGTAAGTGCCTGAGAAAGGGGGGACACATGGAAAGTGTTTGTGATATCTTGGCCTGTAGATGGAGCTACACTCTGCTCTTCTTTCTTTCTTTCTCATCCTCCATCTGCACACAATAAACACATTGTTCTCCCCCTTTTGCCATCCCACTCAAACAGACACACACTTCTCTGTCTTCCAACAGATTTGGTTTTTATGTTAATGAACACCTCTGTGGATCTCCTGCCTCTTAGAAACCCTGTCGATATGTTACTTTGCTGCATGTTATGGGTGGATATGAGTTAGACTGGGAAAAGGGGGATTTAAGGAGGTTTATGGCATTAAAGGACAGTTCCTGATATATTTCTTTCCCCTCAGTCACAAGATAGAAAAAAAAGAAAGGAATTCTGGCTCTTGATGGTCAATGCCCCCTTTAGTAAATAGTTTTTAGTGTCTTCTGAGGTGGATTGGACTGAAAAAAAAGGGCCGGTGAGCAGTGATGGATCATTTCATTAGAACCTGCAAACGCAGGATGTCCAGCAGGTCCAACATGCACAACATAAAACAAAGTTTTATGTTTTGTCATATTTCAAAATCAATTTAAACCAAGACCTAATCCAGGACCAGAATTAGAGCAGGTTCAAAGTTTCTTCCATCTAACGTAGCCACATTTCAGTGTTACCTGAGTGGATTTAAATCTACTACAAGTTGGAGAACAATGTTGGGAAACAACAGTTCATAGAGAATTATACTTATTTGTCACATCGGTACCAGTTTTGCTTTTTCCTGGGAACCTGAAATTTTGTACTGTTGTTTTTATGTTGTTGTTGTGGTTATTTACTCTCCTAATAATGAAAAAAAGTAATTTCCCATAGAATAAGAAATTGCGGTGATGTATAGCTGAGCTTGCTGAGGAGGATTAAAGTCCTCTTCATAGCCAGCTTGAGTTAAGTCCATGTGTCTTTCTCCTCTCTAATAAACTTCAGTTTCAGCATTTTTAATCATTTATGCACCACAAGAAAAAAGAAATAGAATAAAAGGTTAACAAAAATAAAAACAAATAAAACTAACAAATTAAATTGAATTAGATCCTCTCTACTGGACAAATGATAGTGTTGTTAGTTTAGTGAATCTCTTAGAACTGGGAAACTTTTCCACTTACAAGAGAACTACATCCAACGCTAAATGAGACTTGGTTGAGGACAACGTGCAGAGAAATAGTTTCATCCATAAAATTTATACTTTTTAAAATGTTTTCTTCTTATTTGAGTTATCAAGTCTGCACAAAGTTGTCATCAGTTGTGAGCAACATTAGCCATGTCAACCTGGCGTCTTTTTAGCAGGTACAAGTATCGGCGGTATAAATTAAAGCCGAGCATGTCATAGCATAGCTGGAAGCACTGGTTTTCACAAATTTCCAAACCTCGCCTGTGGATGTAGCCTTGTGTGGCGCAAAAGGAAAGCATTCACAGAAGCAGCTGCACTGGTTTTTATAAAATGCTGACTGGTTTCATTAAGAACATTTAACAACAGGACCACTTGTGCTTCATGGGGACATAAAATCTGTTTTTATTTGTTTGCTTGGATTAGAGCTAAACTGTCAATTTTCTGCAAAAACAAAAGCTGCAAACAAAAATTCACATTTCATTCAGGCCTCATTTGGTCACCATGATATGATTTCCAGCATGTTTAAGGTTCTTGTAAATATCTCTTATTTATTTTTCTTTCCTCTTTTCTATCATTACACATTATTTAAAGGTCCCATATTATGCAAAATTCACTTTTTAATGGTTTTGGAACAGTCATACTGGTCCCCCCGCATGTGTAGGAGACCCGTAAGTGTGAAACTCTTTCAGGCGCTCTCTCTCCCCCCTGCTCCACCTCTAGGGAAGTAAACGCTGAAGTGAGCGAGTTTGAAAGCGTGTACGTTAAGACGTCATAAGGGACAATAACCACTCCCCACAGAGCGATGGACCCGCCTACCGGCTCTCAAAGCACGCCCTCTAAAAATCACCTAGCGCCCAGTGTTTATCCTTTTCAGCAACCATCGTTAGCGGACATGGCTAAGCGACAGAAGCACTGTTCTGTTTGTGGCTGCATAAATGAACACGAAAACGTTTTTTTACTTCCATCCACTGAACCCACGAGGACTGAGTGGATTAATTTTATTTTTGGAGGAAATGTACCCGGAAAACTTCCAAAGGTTTTGCATGTCTGTGGCCAGCATTTCAAAGAGGACTGTTTCCACAACATGGGTGCATGGAAAGCAGGCTTCGCCAACCGTTTGAAGCTGAAGCCAGGTTCAATACCAACTGTCCGTGACACAGCTGGCAGGTAAGAGCTGGCAGTTATTTTATCGTTTCGGCCTTATTAGTCTGATAGCTTGAAAATATATTAGCACTGTTGTAAATGTAGCCAAGTTACTGTTTCTACTGTTTGTATCCGGTGCCATTGTGCATCAGATTGGTGAGCGTAGCTAGCTGTGTTCTCCGTGCGTTTCGGTTTGGGTCGGGAATGGGGGCTTCAGGAATGGGTTCCGGTGTTCCGGCGTTTGTTTATCCTTCACTACGCTGTAATCAGCGTCTAGTAACCGCTAAGGCCTAACCTGTCAATCACCCCATGACGGGCGATGCGATGGGCGGAGCCAACAGCTGAGCTGCTCCACCAGGGTTCCGCCCACCATAAACGGCACATTTCTGAAGCTGCTAAAAAGAGGGAGGTGAAGAGAAGCCGCTGCACTCAAACTGAGGGTCGATTTGTCCATACCATGGCGGAAATATTTCATTTAGATATTAATGAATGGTCTCAGATTGGGAATAAAGTGTATAATATGGGACCTTTAACTAAAAATCTGAACAAATTCTGTGAGATGGAGCCTTTTTTTTTACATTAAACATTTTTACTAGACATCTGTAAAACTTTAATTTTCATTGTTAAGATTTCTTCCAAAACATACATCCATAGTTTACAGGGTGGTGCTTCATTTTTTGGAAATGTCTTTCTTTGCTGCTTAAAGTTTTAGCAGGTTTTGGTCTTTTACATGCACAGTTCCTCTCAAATATTCTTAGAATGATGCGAGACATGATCAGGATTTCACATACATCAATATTTCATTCTTCTAAGAAAAATCGCTCCACCTCTGTGATCATGTAGTTTGGTATACTTTCCATATAGCACACCAGGCTCCTGACTCAGCTCTTGTTAGTCTTAGTTGATTCTTCTTTAGATCTCAGTACACAGCCTTATACAATTGGCTCAGCTATGGCTACAATAGATCAGTTAAAAATGTAGAAAAATAACATGTAAAAGCTGTAAAATACTGTAGAGGCAACTAGGTGTGGATTGTTGCTAAGCTAACAACAACAAAAACAGTAATCCAACTTAAATACAAACTTAACTAGACTGGTACTGGATTGGATTTAACTGGAATAATTACTGGGAAATGCCAATTAAGTTGCTGATGCCCCACTTAAAAGGTTCACTGGTAGAAAAAAGACTTTTAGACAGTTAAAATTTTAAACAATCTTAAATATTATGATTAAATATTTGTACCTACTGTTATGTCTTGACACCCATGTACAGTATTGTTGGAACACTGGACACCAGTTTGAGTTGACCACTCCCACTGATGCCCCTTGATGTCATTCAGCGGTTTTCCCTGCACATGCGGATCAGGATGTCGTCTATTCTTGCTAAAGAAACCCTTTGATGCCCACATCTTGGTTTGTCTTCCAAGCTGTTGGTTCATCTGTATTTCTGCATTGTGTATCCAACTGCATCTGCACTTCCTGGCTATCTGGCAGCAGCTGCACCCTTACTGGCTGAGAATCTGTATCTTCTGGCGTGTTTCCTGTGTTAGGTTCCATGTTTTATCCCTTTTTGTCTCTGAAGAACATTCAAATCTGTTTGTTTTATATAGACATAAAGCAAGGCAACCAATGTTGTCTCTTAATAAAAAGCACAACCATCATCAGTGGATCACTGGTACTAAAATAATATTTTGGCTGGGAATGTACTAAAAGAAATTATACTTAAAGACTTAAGAGTGATATTTATTGACATACGTCACAAATGCATGGGGTGTCTGAAAACTTTTTTCCACCTCTGTATATAAAGGTTTCAGCTTCTTTATTGCAGCCTGAATTAATGCTGCTAATACTTAGCTTAGTTTCTCTAGGGGTACTTTGTAGTCACCTCTGTCTGAGTCAGGTATTATACGGTTACTCACACTTGTCCTGTGACTGCATTACACTTGGATAAAATATTCATGTAAAGGTCTACATGTCCCCTCTTTTCTTCTGGCAGCTTTTTTTCTTCTAGGTATTTTATAATTCATCTTCTTTAATACAATATTTGATATTTTAGGATAATATTATGGCTCAGAGGATTAAAAAAAGACCAGTGTGCATACAGTTGTGTTAATATTCACCACTCAAACGGTGTGTGAAATAGAGCTACACTCAGGTCATTGTTGATCCCAACCTCTAATAGACTAATCAATCTTGCTTTAGGCAAGACTGTGCGATTAATTATTAAAGACTAAACGTTTACCGGCTGAGCACAGCAATGCACCGTCATCATGTGTACCTGCCTCACCAGGCTCGCTTTACATCTTCTCTTTGTTTCTAGAGGAAACGGCTCAACCCGCCAACAATTGATTATCTACATGCTTATCTGTTGACAACAACCGCCACCCCTTCACCCTCTGTACCACTCCACCTTTAAAACAATAATATCTTTCCAGTTTGTCAGTCACAGATTTATTTAATGTAGAACACTCACAGAAGGAGGATTAGCTGTATCTACTTATGCGCATGTGATAAACTCTTATCTCCTGCCTTCCCCTGAGCACTCTGTGGGTGCACATTGACCTGTTTTCCTCTTCTTTTTCCTTTCTCTCTCCTCCTCCTGTTCTGCACCTCAACGATTTAATCATTTAACCATGTATAATCTGTGTTCTCACCCAGTTCGTTAAATCCTGTTTCAGCAGGCACATTTCTCTCTGAGCAATTTCAGTTTTTTTAAGACCTGCAAGAAGCTTGTATATGTGAAAAAGGTGAAAGGGAGGTGAGGCAGTGACGAGTGGGTTTCATAGAGTTTGATTTGTATAAATAGGACAAACACACACAGAATGAACTCTGGTGTAATTAGGCATTGGTTTATAAATGTGTCAGCGTAGAGAATTTATATAACTGAGCAGTTGTAGTTCATCACAATGCAAAAAACAAGAGGAGAGGACGTAATATGGCCTGTATGTGGGGTTATATGGGAGAATATCTGTGTCTGCAATGTCAAACAGCTCATACCGTGCATGTGTGGTGTTCAGAGTTTACATCCAGCAGGTAAACTTGAGGCAGCTGCCGCATCCTGTACGCTCAGCCGAGGTTTACACAGCATAAACGCATCACTTCCTCCTCATTTAGCATGATGTAAACCGACCTCGTACCCACCAGGACACCAGCCTTCATCCTGTTCAGGCAGGAAATGTGACGCTACCTTTGGCCCGCATCTCTCTGGGTGGCACTGCCACAACGTGGCTGTGGGATTAACCTGATGACAGTTTGTATCCATTAGGGATATGTGTTGGTCATAATGTAAAGGACTCACATCCTCTTGTAAAATCTTGAAAGAGTATTTTTTTTTTCTTTCTGTAACAGGTTTATCTAGGTGAAATATTTTGAAGTCTTAGTAAATATTCAGAGCGTTTGCTTACTCCACTGAAGAGTGGGTGGTTCTGCAGCTCTTTAAAAAGTCACAGACCATTTACTTCGCTTTTGTCTCATTTACATTTCTGTCTTTTTTATTTCTTTTTCCAATTGTTGCTGTTTGTTACCAGAATTTTGTTAACATATATATGCTTTTATCTCTCTGTAAGCTTTAGAAATCTGCATGCAAACCAAGAAATGATACGACCTGCGGCAAATGTCTGTCAGAGAAGGTGGAAAGCTTGATTTTAGACCAATTTAAACTTGGGTTTAAGTAATTTCAACAATTCAGTCTCCAGTCAGAATGTGTAACAGCTATGTTGGTCACTTTCCACACTCCAGTCATTACATGCCGACTTCTTCCCCTTAAAATCACAACATGCTAAAGTTTTACATTACGAGAACATTAAATGTTTGCTCAAAAATAATAAAAACTCATATTATGGCTCCAAGAATAATACATGTGTACATTTTGGCTTTAAAAATTGTATCAGGCTTACATTTTTTTATAATGTAAGAGTCAGAAAAGAGATTAACCACAGCTTTAAGATGTCCACAGACACTGTGGTTGAGGTAAATGGTACTAACTTACATTTTCTTCACCTTTATTTTGACACTGCTATGTTATGGACAGATGAACAAATATTCCTGTTACATTTTTATTTTTGTTCCTTCTCATTGATGAAATACTTGATGAGCAGTTATGTACAGGCATGTTGAAACATGTTGAAGTAGCAGAAGAAAGAAGTTACAAGACATTTGTTCCAACAAAACAAATAAATTTGACTTAAATCTTTTAAAACAAGCATATTTTTTTTGTCCAGAATAACTTTGCAGATATCTTGAACAAGAGTGATCAGACTTAAACCAGAATGTTGATTTTAGTTTGAGGATTGTATTTAGGAATTATTGTATTTATTCAAAAGCATTAGCTTTATGAGCTTAAACTTACTTAGAAATGATAATAAAATATCCAAATACCTAATTAAGGTCATCAAGTATCATAGCATTTGATGCAAATTAATTACTTTTAATATTTATATCTTGCCTTGATTTCAGACATGATTTATGCAGTGTCAGATTATTCTGCATCTATTTTCAACCTGCTTTTCTAAACACTGTCTTCAGTTTTTGTGTGCTTTTGTGCACCCTCAGTCCATTTTACTGACTTTATGCTTTAGGTTGAGATTGAACAAAACATATGATGATTGTTGAAAAACTGCCAACTTTAGTGTTTGCAGAAATGAGCTCAGACCTCAGAGGAGCCATAAATGCTTGAGGAAAACCTGCCTTCATTTTCATTTATGACAGACTAGTTTATTTTTCAAGACAAGCTCTTCTTTACATAGACATAATCTATGCAAATACATTATAAAAACGCCCTGATGGTAATGTGCATAATATATTCTTAACCGGGGCTATAAGTTGGAGCTTTCTGCGTGCATGCACTCCACAGCGTGTGAGGGAGAAATACACCTCTTCTTGTTTTTTAAGAGTGTGGGTAGCAAAGGATGCATGTAACCTCATTCCACATCCGACGTTCAGTGACAAATACATAGTTTGGGGCAAATTTCCATTTCATGTTCGACTACACCGCACATCTCAAATTAAGAGCGCAGCATTATCATCGACAAGGAAATACATCGCGTTAATATTCCCGCTTCACAGTTGCCAAAGAATTAGTTCAGATCTTCGCATAAATTAACGGTGGCACAGTTTAAAAATCAGTAGCTCAAGGCCATGCTCTCAGAACAAGGCAGTGAGTGCCGTGCCTTAATTCACCATTTGTTTTGATGTCTGCATGTGAAGAGTTTGTTTCCAGAATGTTATATATGCATTTTTATGTAGGGAAAAAGAAATCTCATTACCTGGAGCTCATCATGCTGCATCTCCAGTAATGCACTGGAATGGATCGTAGTGAGCGTTCAACCAAGAACTCTTAGTTTGTCTTTTTTTTTTTCTTCTTCTTCTTTTTTGTTATCAATAATCTTAAGTTGTATTGTCACAAAGGATTCATAACCTTTACTGCCTCAGATAATCTTTTAATAGACATTAAATACCTTTATGAATCATTAAAGCAAATATATATTTAGAATTTAAACTATCTGCACAGTGTTACATAAGACCCTGTCTTCTTTCTATTTTGTGATTCCAGGATCTTTATTCTTTTCCTGGCTGCATGTTAAGCCCTCACCTCAGAGGTGGCAGCGCTGTCTGTGAGCTGGTTTTGTCTTTCTCAGCTGTGGTGCCAGGTGCAGCGCCTCAGTGATGATTTACTGTGGATAAAGAGCTCTTAGGCCTCTGGGCCTCCTGTGTGTCTCCTCTACAGTATCTGATCACACAGAGAAGCACAGAGTTACTGCTCCCAGGCAGGACAGGGCTCTCTACTGTGTTTAAAGGAACACACATGAATGTATTCAATTTGGAGCTTATCTATGAATGAGGCTGTTTATTTTCACATTTGTAAGGTTTTGTAAAGCCACAAAGCTGTATTTAGATGCTTACAGGGCGGCATTTTGTATTATTAATGCATCTATAAGTGGCAATGCAGTTCTATATATCTACAGTGTTTTAATTAAATGCATATTACTGAAAAGAAGTATTCAATGCCCATGGGACAACTTGCACTTTTCCAATTTGACTCCAAGTTTCAGTCTCTCTACCAACCACACAGCACTGATTTCCCTTCATTCAGTTTCAGGGGATGTGATCTTTTTTGAGCAGCACTGAGGATTCTCTTCCTGTCGCCTTGTGCATGGTCCTTGACGCGACCTGTTCATATTTCTGAGCTCCACGTCTGCCCAAATCAATTTCCTGTCCAGTGGAAACCTTGAGTATTGTTGAGTTAGCAAGGGTTTGATGTTTTAAGAGTATTTGTAGAAATGTGTGATATGATGGGCTGTCAAGGCCTTTCAGGTCATTACAGTAACTGGATGTCGGGGGACTCATTTTGTTTTCTCACTGAAGGTGGATTAAACCTGCTGGGCTCAGACTACTTCAGTCAGAGCAGGAGAAAAGTTCCATACACATGTAACTACAGTGGAGTAGCATAGAGGCTTTCTTAAATTTTTTACAACAGCTGGTAGAAAAATAAATATGCAGACACAAGACATGCCTTGATGAAAATGACCAATGATGAAAATGTGAAACAGCTATTACTATAATCTGTTGTTAGAAATTGTAAAATGGCAAACATTTTTTTATTTTTTTATTTTTTCTGTTTGACAGCAATCACAACAAGTCGAGACCCATGTAAAATGTGTTCTCCTTAATCATGTGCCTTTATTTAAACAATACCTTGTGTATATACTAGTAACACGGAAAAAGCTGTGTAAAACTCTTTGAAGGATGGACATGGATCTTTCACGGACGTCCACTCAAAATCTTCCTTAAACCTCCTCTTTCTATTTTATAAGCTTTTGTAGCATAATGGCCAAGACATGAAACAAGGATGTGATGATGTAGGGACACACAGAGCGTATTGTGAAGAGATGCATGGAGGTGCTGAACATTGTCATGATGACCTGAGGAACACAAGCTTCATCTCTGCAGGGATCTGATTCAGGAAAACACTCTTTGTTCATTTCTGAACCTTTGTTCTGCAACGTTTCTCTTCCAGTTGTTACTTCTATTTGTTATAGGAAACCTTTATTAAACTGGCAGCAGATGATCCTACTGTTTTTGGAGGTCATGTAGCTTGAACCCTGCACATTTACAGCTTTGTATGGAAGTAAAAAGACTTCAAATAAATTCTGAAAGAATAGCTAGGCTGCAGAGTTGTGAAAAAGTTGAAGTCTTGTAATAGGGCAGTAAAAAGTGCATTACAGTAATCAAGTCTGAAAGAGATGAAAGCACGCATCAGTCTTCAAGCTTTTTTTTTTTTTTTTTTTTGCAAGTCATGTGCACTATTAGTGCATAGCAGCACAGTCAGTAACAGTGTTGATATCAAAAATATTCTGCTGCTACTGTGTGCAGCAGATTCATTCATGAGTGTTTCATGTAGGGATGGAACATTTATTTAAAAACCACCCAAAGCAAGAAAATGAAGTGCTTGTTTTAGGACACACAAACAAACAGTGCTTCTGTCCACACTGCTTAAAGAAACGGAACAGATCAACAGCATTGTTTGGAAAATTTCATGTATTAAGTGAATAAAAACAATGCTGACAAGTTAAATCCTCTTTTTGTTTAAGTAAAATTAGGAGCCTTTTGTAAAACATAATTAAATATAACTTTTTAGAGCTCCCCTTTAGTGTTTTACATGAGTGTTTTCAGGGCAGCTCATCTGCTTTTCTGGGGCACCAAGCTCCCCTTAGCTCCCATAACTTAAACCCTGATGTTTAACAATTAACAAATCCACCTAATAAAGTGGCCAATGAGTGTAAATAGGTAAATTGGCAGAGCTGTATCCCAGCATACAGACTGGTTGTAATAAAGTTAGCTGGTTTAATCCCCAATTTCCCTAGTCCACATAACAATTTTAGATTAAAAGTTTCAGCTACATGAATGTTATATAATTTATTTGAGCCAAAAAACACTTAAAAACTTACAGTTTGACTTTGACCAAAGGAAAAGATGTAAAATCCTCACACTGTTGTTTTGATTATCATTTCTGAGCGTTTGAAAGCTTTTTTCATAATGAAGAAACAATGATAATCTGTGAGTCTTGCAGGTTTCAGTTTGTCTTCATAAAAGTTTGATCTCGTATCTTATGCAATATGGGAGCAAATTATGGCTTTGGATTAATATGTTTGTTTGTCCTGTATAAGTATTCATTAAAGGTAAAGGAGCAAGTCATGTCAGGTTAATAATAATTTTGAGATAATGGTCTCAGTTGGTTTACAGTTTATGTGTGGCTCCAGTTGTGTAATACTTGTCATATTTTAGACCCACATTCCACCTTTTCTGTAACATTATGCAACAACATCCTGTATGCATGCATGATGGCCGTTGTTGGTGTCAAAATGAGGGATTTCCCAATTTAAAGGTGCTTCCTGTGTGCATGTGTGTTAGACTATGTTCTGAGGTTACCTGCAGAAAGAAAAACTCAGAAGGAAGATATATTGCTGTCATCAAAGCAGGAAGGTGTCAGACATACTCAGAAATATATTGAAGATGTAGTTAAATGTATCATCTCAATGATTATTGATTATATATACTTTTAATTCTTTTACTTAGTGTTCATTTTAAAAGATAAATGCATTAAATGACAGTTCATCATGTTCATTAAACAAGTGTGAGCATTTTTAACACGTCTGTGTGTGTGTGTGGCTGTACATCTTTGACCTTTCTGTTCCTGTCAGTAAATAGTCAACGGGCAAGCCGACACAACCACAACCATCATCTCAGGTGCTGTTACCTCACAGACAAGTGCACACCCATGTATGTGTTGAAGGAGCCACCAATAAAAAGTAATCAGCTGAAAACCCACCAGGACCCTGTACTTGTTTTACATTGACCAGACGCTTCAAATGACTCCTTCCAGTTTGCAGCTGGGCAGACAGGTGGAGGAAGGAAGGGGAGGAGATGACACATAAAAAGAAGACTTTATTTATCTGTTGTTTTATAAGACTGAACAGGAATGAAAGAAAATGATTCTTGAGCTGCTTTATGTGTTGAACATTTTGCTCAGTCCCACAAGTTTCTGAAGGTGCTTGATTTTGTTTCCTTGAGAATGACACTTAAAGCTCACTTTTTTTGGATTTCCTTTAACATGTAAAGATGTATTTAGTCTAAATCTTGTATTTTAATGGAGACAATATGGAGACTATGTAAAATCTGCTCAAACTAATTTGAGATCAAGAGTACATTTTTGAAGAAAAACAGTAAAAGGCAAAAAATTATTAAAAGCAGCGATAAAATATATATTTAGGAAGAGACGTGTCAATAGTTGCGTAAGACTCGTTGACTTTCATCCATGGCTGCTGGACAAACTGAATTCAGTGTAGAATAAAATCAGTTTTTGGTTCTTGACTCTGTCCAGTAGATTGTCCTGATTGGTGAATGTTCATGTTCAGTATAAAGTTGTCCAGCCTAAAGTTAGGAAGTACTTTGCTTGTTAAGTTATTTTATGGTTGCAACCCAGAAACCATGCATGAGTCTTTTGTCAAAAGCCTGCAGCCTCCAAGCTTGAAGAACTTCTGTGTATGGTTGCTCTTCTTCAGGAGTGCAACCAAGAGCACAGTCCTTGTTTTCTTCAACATTCACAGCATTGCGAGCTGTGAATTTGTGCTCCAGGCTCGGACTGTCATCGCAGTCTGACCAAGATCCAGATCCTCTAAAGTGATTAGTGTTATCATGAAGCCTTGCACACCTCAAGGCGTTGCAACTCTTATCAGTCTATAGGCCAATAGTGCATGCTAAACTGTTAGCATGTCTTTGTATTTGGTAGCATCATAGTCAGCGTTGTCTGTTTTCATTTCTTAAGTTGATCAACGAGCCATTCTATCCCCCAAAAAAGGATTTCTATTTAATTATCTCAACTTTCCTCCCCAAGCTGTTCGCCTGTCAGCAACTTCAGCTTCAGCCTCATGCTCTGCTGAACATCCTTCCACCCTTTCCAGGCAACTTAAAGTAGGCGCAGGCCTTGAACTTCTCTCCGGGGGAGCTGATAGCGTTTCACTTCTCCCCGCTCCAGTTCTGGTTGCAGTTACATCCCTCCTGGGCCAAATGTGAGGAAGTTCAAAAAGTGGAAACTCTATATAAACAAGGCAAGATTATGTTGGTACTTTGGAAAAAGTTATAACACATAAGTTTGTGTTTTAATCTGGGTTAAGATCATCACGTTTCATTAGTACTAGTGCAAATAGCTCCTAAAACTTTTCAGTGGTTTTATTCCTCACAAATGGTAAAGTTTTCATTTTTAAAGTAAAAAAAACTGAAAAAAGATTTACAAGAAAGGATTATAAATCAGTTTTAATAAAGCTTTGACTTGCAGAAGCATTGCTACTTCTTTGACTTTTGTTCTACCTGCAGAACCTACAGAACTTAAATCTCTAGTTGTTTTGTTGTTGTTGTTTTAACCTCTTTTAAATAAGTTTAGTAAAGTTTAGTAAATATGTCAACAAAATCATTATTATGTACTGATAAATCTTTCTTTTCACTCAAGCATTAAACAGTTCATTTTTAAATGACAGAACATGGATTTTAATGTGAGCTGTTAACATCATCATGTCGCCTTGGCTTTTTTTTATTTGACTTTATTTATTATTTATGAAACTTACAAACTGATATTAAATAGCTTTTATAATCTGTTTGATAATCAGAAACAAGAATTTAAGAAGCTTAAAGCTGCTTGATGGAAAATAAAATGTGAAAATGAATGTTAAAGACTAGATTTGAATCTCATTGTGTGGCCTTGTCTTCACCTAATCCTTCCATTAAAGGTGTAGTTGGTGGGTGGTGCCTCTGTCGAACAGACAGGTTTTTTTTATGTGATGCTGGCTCTGCCTCTGTACCTTGCTTTAACTCAGAAAGTCTGATTACCTTTTGTTGCTGCATCAAGGGTAGGGGAAGAGGGTAAATTAAGTGTCACCCTTCTCTCATTGCTGCTCATTCAGAAGCAATCCTCAATTTAAGCAGTCGGGGCACATTTTCATGCAAATAACGCCGTCACTCTTTTTATTTTTTTTCCTCTCCCCAACGTTTCCCTAATAGCTTCTTACAAATGATGTGCCATTACAAGGAGGTTTATTTAAACAAATTTAATACGTCTTTAATCAACCCTCGGTGAACGCCTTTCAAAAGGTCACACGCCACATCAGGACGGGGCTCCATATAACCCTCCCACCCCTCACATCACAGCATTAGCTCAAAGATGGAGGGGAGGAGGACGACAAGAGAGGGCGGGAGGGGGACGAGAGAATTATTTCACAGACAACTCATTTTAAGCAAATCTTTATTTACATTTTTATTCAGTTATTAAATTTTATTTCACCAGCCTGTAGAAATGGTGGGGGCCTCCACTCAGAAACACACACACACACACAAAGAGCAGGAGGGGTGTGTATGAACCTTTAGTGTCATGTCTGACATGGCAGGGCCCTTGATCTTTTGTGACATGTGCAAGCAGACGATTATGCATGTGGACGCTGCACACAATAAGCGTCATTCACAGGTTCATAAAAATATTACACACATAGGTTTCAGTATATTTGCAGACTTTGTAATGCAGGGAGGCAGCAGAGGGAATCTATGGAAAAGCTTTGCCTTGGCAAACCATTTAATTTTATGGCTTTGTTTACAACAGCAAGCCACAAGAGGTACAAAGCATTCAGTGCAACACAAAATAATAAACAAAACATTTTTTTTACAAAGCTTTAACAGATCAGACGGAATCTCTTGCTTAACTCCTGTTTTGTTTCATTACTGCTGCCACATGCACAACCTCAACTAAAGCCAATAAACAAACCAATTTGAATGCATACAGCAGCTGAAGCTGGAAACCGTGCTCCTGAGATGGAGATATTTCAATATGCAAAGATTGAAAGTGTGTGATATTACTTCAGCGGTATGTGATGTGACCCAGAAGGCCTCGGAGCACCTCCCACAGTGCATAATACAAATGCAGACTCAGTTTAACATAACATATTAGGCCTTCTTACCTTACAAAGACCAAATTCTCCCCAGACTCAGCTTGTTAACCTGTGGATGCAGGGTGCACACAGCACTTTATGTAACAGCTCATTTAACTGTGTGCATTATACAGTTGGTAAATACATCTGAGTCATCAATAATACTTATCAATACAGGTGGAAAGGCTTGACTAAGCCTTCCACCTCAATATAATTAAAATCCTGCACTGCTGTTTCATGGATAAAGTTATTTAGGGAGACATTGTGTGTCAGATCACAGTGGCCAAGCCTACTAGAGCATCTCAATTTTTAGGGGGTTAACCCTTTCCACACTAATGCCTTTTTCTCAGGGTGGCATTTACACAAAATGAATTGCTTGCTTAGACACAGCTAACTAAATAAAAGACAGCGGGGGCTGATACTATGAAAAATGGATTTTCATTACTGTTTCATTGATTCTAGTAAATAAGGGCCCCAGGCCTCCACCGCAAAGGCTGCAAAACGGTAATAATTTAATCTAAGGTGACACAGACCAAAATGTATGTGGACAAAAAAATCATCCTTGAATATTAAACAAGGGCCCCAAGAAAAGAGAGAGAGGGGGGGGGGGAGTGTTTGCAGGCACATTTAGATGTATGCAGATTGCCGTCCAACACATTTAAAAACAAGAATTAGGTATTCCTGTCATAAATCACGTTTGCCGCTACGGATATGCCTTGTTATGTCGGTGTTTAGCGGAAACCTGAAAGGTTAAAGTACTTGGTGCATTAAATTGTACAAGGATAATTAATACTTTTCTCCTGGCTATTTATAAAATATGGAAAATAGAGTCAGCTGAACTGTGACAACACACTCGTTTGAGGAGGAACGCAACATAAAAAAAAGGAAGCAAGCACAGATTTGGGCTCAGAACACACAGGATATTGCAGCTATTAAAGAGCAAACACCTTCTAGGCTGCACTTTTTTATGTTCATTGTATTACAGCGACTTTAAAACAATTAAATTACTCACATCTCAACTGAATTTTAGTCAGTTTTGCTGCCCCTGAAGGCAACAACCTGACCAATAATCTCCAGTTGGTTAGGGGTTGCACCGTGCAGCTCAAGTGCTCCCTGACTGTGCTGATGTGTGTCCTCCTGGCATATGCATGTGTGTTAGCGTCACTAATTAGTGCCTGTTAGTGGTAAACTAGCGCAAACTCCCTAATTTGTCAAGTCTGTTGCAGAGGTGTTGACCTCTCACCATACCGGTGTCAACTCTGTCAAACACTGGCACCTCAGGAAATGAGGTGTTGCATCTACCTGGCTCTCTCACACCTTTCCTGACAAGCTGTCGAGGTCTGTGTGAGTACTTTAAAGTGTAGTCGGAGCCCACTTTAAAGAGCTGATGTGTGAATGCAACTGGATGCCCTGTTTAGTTATGTAAAAAAAAAAAAAAAGAAAGAAAACAGAAAACTGCGGGTCATTTGGCAAATGGCGGCTCGTTGTGTGAGCAAAAGGCGACTTGACAAGTGTCCGAGCCCATTACGCCATGTTAGTCCGTTCACTGACTTGTGCTCCAGTGGTTATTATGCGTGCCTTTAACATGCGCCGAGTCGATCATGTCACGTTTGGAAGATAATAGCCTCAGCATGCAAAAGCACAACATCTGGAGCGAGAGAGAAGATTTCACTGAACCACAGTAAAGGGTTGCTTCATCTGATAAAGGTATAAGCTTAACAACCTAGATTATGTAGGTTACATGCTTTGATGTGCAATTGCTACCACTTTTATCTCCCCCTCCCATCATTCTGTCTGACTTGCTCTGCTGAAGGTGCTCAGGTTTCACTGAAGAGCTCCTGTTAATTCATGCGCGGCCTGAACAGTCTTTGCCACTGATAACAAGACCGCTGTCTTTGCTCGATGCAGGAATTATGTACACTTCCTTCCTAGCCGGGTGCAGAACTTAGTCACTTGCCGACCTCTCAAAAACTGTGTTCATTACAGCACAGGAGAGAAAAGACAGTTACACTGATGACAGAGCCGCACTCTGAGCAATCTTTAAGTGAACCGTCAAAGCCACTCAGATCTGTCCTTCTCTTACCACAACCACCGCTGACCTTTTCCACATTTGCCAAAGTATGAGCGTCAGCCGTCAACTGTATCATCTTGATTAGGCCGAGTCACTATTGGAACGCTACATTTTGACTGACAGTGATGCTTCTGCTTTTTCCTTCCAGGCAGGAGGAAATAAAATAGTGGTGGAAAAAAAGAGAAGCTTGGTGGAGTGAAATGGAAAAGGGCCAAAACTGAACAGTGCCATGTCTGAGACAGGCTGACTGGCTCAGGTCCAGTAAACACAAACACAATCACTTGAAAAGCATGCATATTCACATGTGCAAGCACATGCAGTTTGCACACAAAGTTGTGTGTACTCAAGATTTACCAGCATAGATGTTTTTTTTTATTTATTCATTTTGCCTAATTAGACTTGTCTTCAGGTCTGTGTGTGCACGGATAAAGTGAGCTTATCTAGCTGCTGCCTTGCTTTACCGTTAGTTTTGTTGCAGTTGTTCTGGCAAAAACAACTTTATTGCTCTGGAAAAAATCATACATGCAATCTCTCAAAGCCTCCACCTTTAGCCTAAAGAAGGCCTTTACCACCCAGAATACTTAAAACTGAGTCTTTATCAGGATTTAACTAAATGTAATAGGGAGAAAAAAAAAAGCATAATTTTTATATATTACAAAAAAATGTCAACTTTTATTACTTAAAATCTGAAAAAAGTCCATACAAACAACAAAAAGTGCCAAAGAAGTTTGCATTCATTGACAAAATAGGTCACAATTTAATTCCTTTAAAATTCAGTTCAGGAAAATACTGTTTACTTTGTTCATATCATTTAAAACAAGTAGAATCAACTTCTGCATCTTCATGCACACTCACATACTCAGGAGGTTATTACAAATTCAGGTCACTCCGTCTGTGGGTAAAGTGTGTTCCTGAACTTAATAAAATATTTGCTGTTTGCTTGCAAAAATTAGCAGATGATAAACTCATGCCCGATTGTTCTTGTGTCTGCTAATGGTTCTAGCCTCTGGTCATGCTGTAATTATTCCTATTAGCAAATTATGTTGTTACCTTGCCTCCTTCCTCCTTCCTTTTTCTTTTAAGTAGTGGAAATTATTTGAAAACTGAAAGCAAAACAAGAGCTTATCTGTCTCTTAAACTTCCAAGTTTTCAGTTAACTGTCTGCCAGTAACATTTTCACTGCAGGTGACACAATATTTAAATGATCAAAAATAAATATCAATGCATTTCTCCTTCAATACCAAAAAGTATTGTTTTAAAATAGATACGATTGAAGGGTGAGGTCTGAAGACTGATACTAATGTCAATTTATTTATGTGTTAAGATGGTTTTGTGCTTGCCAGTTTGTTTAAGCACAATTGTTGAAACTAAGGAAAAATAAATGTCATGACATTATTACAAATGCAGTGTTTGGATGTTGAGATCTCAATTAGATATCAGGAAAGAAAAGAGAACAGATAAATGTTATCAACTCTAATCAGATACTGAGTCTGACAGGTTGATAAGAGGTGTGTTTTAATGATTTATACATCCTCTAATATGCACAGTCACAGAGGTGAACAGATGTGTAAAGCTGACTGATGGTCGGAGGATGATGGGGCTATACTCTTTAAGTTATTGATCTGGATTCACTCACCAATAACCAAGTGGAAAGATCTTAGTGGCTTTTTTTTTTGTTTGTTTTGGGGTTTTTCTTACCTTGGTTGTTAAGGAGTTTTAAATCTACATTTTAATTGGTTTTGAGGAATTCATTTAGTATAGTATGTATTGCAATATTTATTGGAATTCTGTTTGCTACAACTGTGAAAGTCACGCCATACCTACCTATCTACAAGAACACATACTCCAAAACTTAGCACATGTAGTTCAATGTGGAATCTGATAGTTTTGTGGTAAGATTGCGTAAAAACAAAAGCCCCAGGTATCCTCTTATGTCACAACTGCTGGGAACACTGTCAACCACAAATCTTACATTGGGCAACCTCAGCACGTACAGTGGGACATTACACCTTCCTCAAAACGGTTCTATTGAAAGCTGTGGTGGAAGAGCCTTTCCTTCAGCACATCCTCACACTTTATTCACATATCTCACAATTATGTTAATGCAACAAAGATTCAGGTTTCCCTTTTAGGATGTGGCAAATGTTACAAAAGAGTTACTGCTAAATGTGAAGCAGGTAATATGAGTTACTGGAAATTCTGTCCCTTACTCTTGTCACTTAAAATATACAGCCACTTACATGAGGACCAGGCTGGTCTTCCTTATAGCTTCAGAACTGCTTAAAATATTTGTGGTATGTATTCAACAAGGTACTGAAAACATTCCTCAGACTGGGCTCTATTTGATTGAGATCTGGTGACTGTGGAGGCCATTGGAGTCCAATGAACTCATTGTCATGTTCTAGAAAGCAGTTGGAGATGATCTGAGCTTTGTGACATGGTGCATTATCCTGTGGTCATAAAGGGATGGACATGGTCAGCAACAATACTCAGCTAGGCTGTTGCATTTAAACCATGCCACGTTGGTACTAAGGGGCCCAAAGCCTGCTAAGAAAATATCCCCCAAACCATTACACCACCTGTAGCAGTCTGAACCACTGATACAAGGTCAGATGGATCCATGCTTTGTGTTTTTACTCCAAATTCTGACCCTACCATCTGAGTGTTAAAGCAAAAATGGAGACTCAGACCAAAAAAAAACCAAAACCATTTCTCCGTCTTCTGTGTTCCAGTGTTGGCGAGCCTGTGAATTGTATTCCTGGTTTTTAGTTAAGTGGCAGCAGGTGTGGGCTTCTGCTGCTGAGGCCCATCTGCTTCAAGGTTGGACGTGTTGTTGTGTTCAGAGGTGCTAGTCTGCATACCTTGGTTGGAGCCAGTGGTTATTCAAGTTACTGTTGCCTTTCTATCATCTCCAAACAGTCTGCCCACTCTCCTCTGACAGGGCATTTTGGTCCAGACTACTGCTGCTCTTTGGATATTTTCTCTTCTTCAGACCATTCTCTGTAAACGCTAGAGATGGTTGTGTTTGAAAATCCCAGTAGATCAGCAGTTTCTGAACCAACCACCAAGCCATGTTCATATACATTTAAATCACCACATTCTGATGCTCAGTTTGAAACTAAGCTAAGCAGTCTTGACCAGGTCTACATGTATAAATCCATTGAGTTGCTGCCAGGTAATTATGTAAAAAAAGCAACAGATGGACCCAATAAAACAGTAGGCGAGTGCTATTTGTTAACTGTAAGAAAAATAAGAACTAAAACTATTCCTTTATGAAATGATAAAGTAAACAATCTAAACCTGTTATAAACTATAAGATATGTCACACAGTTGTGTGTGGGTCCTTTACAATAAAAAAAAAAAACAAAACTGTATGGTTTTAACAGGATGGTTTAATATATTAATAAAATGATTGAATGAATAAAATAAGAGCTACCTCTAAAATAATACAACAATTTTAAATGTCCCAATTCCATTAAGAACAGAAGCCAGGGAACTAAACTCATGCAACCCGTCCTTAACTTGGGAACAGCAGCATACAGGCTTGTATGAAGGGGACAAAAAAAAGTCTAAAGTTATTTCCTGGTGCTTCGAGTGAAAGGTAATCCGGGTCAGTCAGCAGGCCGGAATCCAGGGTCCTGGTATACGTTGCCATCAGCTGATGCCTCAAGTGGCTGGTGTGGGGGAAGAGGCAAGAAGACAGAGACAGAGTCAACACGCTTGCAACGCACACATGCTAGTTTATATTCCATTTCTTTAAAGGCCTTGTGTTATTCTCCTCTCTGTCTGGGCCAAACCCGCATCATCCTCTACTTGTAGTCTGTGCAGCTGGACACTCCTGGTTCCACCCATACAGCAACTCTGTCCTCCCAGCAAATCTGACTGGATCATTCCATTTTTTCCACCCCTTTCTCTACTCTCAGTTAATAAAAAAGGATCCCGTATTGTTCATTATACAATCCAGACCCATGGGGGTGTAGTGGTATTATTGAATTCAGCTGTTCTTAATCTAGTCCAGATTAAAACACTCATGCAGATAAAACACTGCAAGTAAAAAAAAATAAATCAACTAAAATCTAAACAAACAATGCAAAATCAAATAAAATCCACACACAAATATAAATACTTACAATCATGCAAGGTTATAAAACACCAAAACAAACTAAATGTGCAAACTATTGAGTTGATTAAGAAGCTTAAGCTTAAAGTAGCTTCAACTCAGTTGAATATACCCGTTCGGTAATATGAATTGGCCCCTAGTTTGAGTTGAATAATATATTTCTGTGGCACTCATAAACTCACATGAACTGTCCTTGATCCAAACCTAGCAAACTTAATGACACATCTAGAGGCATTTTAGTAATGCAGTCCTTTGACATTTAATTTTTAGTGAATCAGTCAAAAATAGCCATGACACATAAGCGCAAGTGTCCAGTTTCTTTGAAATAATAATCACTGACAGTGTGTTCTCTTTAAAAGTTTGACACTGCCTGGGGTTGTGCTCTTTCTGCACAGCCCTCTCGCTCTCCGTTGATCTACTGTGGTCCTCCTGATAGCACAAACCACCGTAAAATTCACCGGAGCCAGAGCTCTTGATTCCACACGGATAAGAGTTCTTTCGTGAGAAGCTTTCTTGTGACTGAAGTGCGAGAGGCAAAAGTATCTGGGGTGCTGTGGATGTGGCCCAAGGCAGGGAGAAAAAAAAAAGAAAAAATAATATGCTGTTTCATCTGTAAGATTCAAAAGGCTTATGCAATGAAATTTTTAAAATAATTACTCATGTACATATTAAACCTGCACCAGCACTTTCACAGTGATGCTGCCACTTCCACCACTGTCTGCTAATGACTAATTGTCCTGTCCATTGCTTGCAAAACAACTTTTTTTTTTTTTTTTTTTTTTTGTTTCTGTTGTCTGAATGTTTGCTCTAATTGGTGATTGGCAGCTGAGGGATGTTGAAATGCAATATGTGAGAGCACTGAAAAGGAGGACATACAGTGGCTGTTAGTGGAGCAAATTCTAAATTGGTGTAGAAGTGTTTTGACATGCGAGTGGTGATGCTTTTGATATGATCAAAATTTGTAAAAACAAATCTTGGTTTATGGATAATTATGTGAATACAACATAATTTGAACTGATGGTCATATGGAGTAATCAAGTTATTGAGTAAAACAACATGAGCACATAATGCGAATTAAAACTATAATTAAGAATATGTTTGCACTGACTTCAGGACAGGTTTGTTGGTTTTACCTGAAACAATCAATTATTACTAAAAACATGGATACATGCAATAACATGACCTCATTCAGTTATCTGCTCCTTTCCATTTAATCTGATTACTGCTGTTGGATTCATGTCAAAATGGTGCTTTAGCATAAAAAGTTACAAAGGTAGTCTTCACAGTCTTCCTTCAGACCATCAGGTACAACATATCAGCACCTTTTTCATACATGAACAGGAACAATGAGGCCTTCATTTCCTAGAGGTTTGAAAAAGGAAATTTTCACATTTACACATAAACAATAACACTTTTTCTGGATTAAAAAATGTCTGTTGATGATGGGTGCATGAGGAAAGGAACGATGGATGGATGAATAGATGAATGAAAGGATATGGGAAGGATGAATGGTTAAGGAAGGGAAAAAGGATGAATGGATTAGAAAATGAAGGATGGACAAAGGAGGGAAGGAATGGAAGAGAGGGCAGATGGATGACAAGAAAGGAAAGCATGGATTAGGAAGAAAAGGATGGAGGGAAGGATGAATAAACAACTGGATCAGGGAAGGAATGATAGTTGAAACAATGTGAGGAAAGGATGGATGAAGAAAAAGAGGGATAACTAAATGGATGAGAGAGGGGAAATGGATAAATAGACGAGTGAGGGAAGGAAAGGAAAGATTAATTAATGAGAGAGGGCTGGATAGATGAATGGATGAGAGAGGAAAGTATGGATAAACAGACAGAGGAAAGGATGCATAGAAGGATGAATGGTTCAGGTAGGGAAGGATGGATGAATAGATGGATGAGGGAGGTAATGATTTATGAATGGCTGAGGGATCAAAGGATGGACGGATGAATGAGAGAGAGAAAAAATGGATGAACAGATGGATGGGTGAGGCAGTATGAATGAAAACAAGGACAAGGATGTGGTAAATAGAGCTGAGTGGAGATTAGAGGAGTGGTTGAGACACCTCTTTGCTCCTTAACAGGTTAACTTCATATTTGTTTAAATATTTAAAAAAGCATAATTCACAACTCCTCATTGTACCAGCAAGGCTAACAAGACTTGCTTTAGTAAGAGAACTTTGAGAAGGATTAGATTATATATTAACTAGATGCATTCTGCAATCTAATGACAGTTAGCACACATCTGCAATGAATGAGGGTTCATAAACATTTCATATGAATGGAACCCTTGTCTGCATGAGACGCCTGATGATGTGAGCAGCACCTCTCTAAATCTGCCAATGCCAGTGGGAAGTCAATGACTATCTTTGTTGTGGTGGACAAAGAGTTGATATAAAAGCCAACAGAAGTCCATCCTTGGGGGGGCTGGACGGGATAATAGAGCAGCAAACATGCAGGTCTGTTAACCATAGACGCTGGCTTGATGCCTGGGTGGAACAGTTCTTCTTTGGTTTTGTTGTTCAGTGTTTTTAAGCTGTTACTACAAACCCATTCAGTTGATCCTTGTTTAGGTCAAGCAGGTAGTTTTAACCAAGGGGGATGGGTTTGAATTTCACAAGTTTTTTTTTTTTTTTTTGTTTTTGTTGTTTTTGTTGTACTCATGACATATTTTTGGAAAATGTCATTGACTGGCTAGGACATTTGAACAAAAATAACTTTGTAATTGATATTATTTTATTCAAGGATTGATAGTACGTTTATAAATATATATATATATATATATATATATATGTTATATTGTAAGATCTGACGCTGAACAGGTAGACACAGTCGCAGGTTGTAGTTTCTAGAAGGTTTAATTATGTCGGTCAGTAGAGAGAATGCATGAGCATAGACAAGACTAGACAAGGAGTGGAAGTGGACTGAAGGTATATATAGGGATGTTGACAGGTGTTGGTTGTTAGGCTGATCAGGGAGCGCAGGTGATAGCCATGATGGCGGAGTCCGGTGGGTATGGGATTTGTAGTTCTTTCCAGGGCTCAGTATTCTGGAGATGATGAACGGGCTGGTGGAGGAGGCGCAGGCCTGACATATATATATATATATATATATACATGACTCGTCACACCAGAAACCAGACTAGTGATGGATAAGTTAGATGCCTTCATTAGCTTCTATAATTTAGCTTGATGTTGCTTTGACTGACTAACAGCTAAGCTAAAATATGCAACCCCAAATATTTTGTTCTCATACCTAAAACAGAAACTGGTATTCACCCAAAAGCTATTATATTGTTTTTAATAGTTTGCAAGAAGTTTTGCAGTTGAAATAAATAAAAATAAAAAGTTAATCCAAAGTTCTTTATTTTCTTCATTAACAGATGTCTCCGCCATTTATTTTGTTTTCCCTGAATTGACTGAGGTCAGGGTCACACATTTGGAGCTGTTGGATGACCCGACTGTAGCCTGAAAATTCCCCAAATGCATATACATTTTAGATGCAGGAGGAAGCTTTGCCAGCCTTTCCAGCTGCTTTGGCAGAACACTGACCATCATTTGGACATGTTCCTCAAAATCTAGCTGGCCTGAGTAATAGCAGAGTGTCAGTGAACTCTGGAAATGACTAGTTACAATTTGGGAAGGTGTGTTTCCCACCACATTTAGTGCTGGATGTGTTTATCTAAAACTTCCCCAGACAGTTAAATGACTGTCCGTGTTGCTACTCTGTCTTGTAAATGCGGAAAACTGACCACAAATGTGCTCTTAGATTTAATTTTTGCATTCAGACTTCAAAAGAACACCTTGATTATTTTTAATTGTTGTAATTCTGCATCAAAATAACAACTGTGTCACTACTAGACAAATCGTTTTGAGTTTCTTAGTCCCACATTAGGAAGTCATGTTGTTGTTGTTTGTTAGCTTTGATTTTGGTTTCTTAGCAAGTATATTTTACGTTGTCTGGCACTGGAACACATGCAGAAACAGTTCTGTATGTGTGTGTCCTGACACCCTGAATCCCTTGTGTTTCAGGGAAGTTTCCTGTTGTTTCAGATTGTTTTCACTACTAATAAACCTCTCTGCAGTTTGCTTGGAAAAGGAGAAAGATCCACATTTTCAGGCATCTTGGTGCCGCTATGTTCTTGTTCTCACCTGGCCAAACAAACTGAACCAAAGCATGAAAAACTTCAGGCGTGCTTGGCGTGAGCGCACCCTGAGCAATACTGCAGTGACAGAGTGGGCTGCAGATACATAAAACCTGGCTGTGGTCCCACATTAACATTGCCTGTCTGCTGATAGATTGTCCCTGGCTACATGTGCAACGCGTTAGGATGGCTCTCACCGCTGGTAGAGACACCTGCGTGATTGATGCATGCTATTTAGCAGCGGGAGAGAGCAAGTGCACCTCAGCTCCAGGGAGTGTTTGCCAGCATCTTGGTGGTGGACAGCTGTGGGTGGCCACAGGGAGACAGAGAGGCATGTGGAGTAAAGGTGCAGTGAGCGAGTAAAGGTGAAAAAAACTGAAGGAGATGAAAGAGAGCAAAGGGAAAAAACTGGAAGACAAAACTTTAAGCTGAAATGACAGAAAGAAAGAGTGGATGCATGAGAACAACAGCGAGCGACCCACATCTGTTACTCATTATCTTCCTGGCCCCCTCTCTGGTAATCGCTCCATCTGACATAACTCACAGCAGACCTCACTTTGACTACAGATGGGAGTCGATGAAAAGGGGGGGTAAAAGTTATTCAAGGCAACACTGCAAAAGGTACAACAGATCTATCACACTGAACACAAAGACACAAGAGGTGGAAAAATCCCCTTTGCCACTTAAGGATTGTAGCATTAAAGGGAAATTCCAGTTTCTTACAACCTGGGGCTTTTTGTCTGACTTAAGACATCTCTGCTATTAGTGATAATAACACTATATTCACCCCGTTAACTACCAAGATCTGGCAATGCTGCAAGACTGCTTAAACAGAGGTCTGACTGGGCAGGAAACACAAACAAGAGAACGGTCAGACGGGTTGTAAATAAGCCTCTAGGCTAACCAAATTTGCCAAAGAAATTTTAATTTTACCAAATGGAGTTTCTGAACGTAACGTTGCTTATTGTTCATCTGACTGCATTGCATATCCTACTCCAAGACCACAGCAGTTTAGTTTGTGCAAAACAACTAAAACATAAATTATATTTTTTTCTCAAAGCTTTTAATACTTGTCAGCGGTCAAAAAGCTTTGGCAGACAAAAATAAATAAATAAACAACATAAAACCCTGATAAACTGCCGCAAAATAAAGGCATGGACACAAATAAGAAATTACATGAATGCAAATGGGGAAGGGGATGCAAATAGATGTTATTATCATCAGATTCTCCTCAGTATGTTGCAGGTTGTTCAGTTCTTGAGGATGTGCAGAGGTTGTTGAGGCCTCTGCCTACACTTAATCACGATGTCTTGAAATGAGATCCGTAGTCGCGTCAAGGAGCCCCCAGGGGCTGGTGGCCCACTTGTAGACTCAGGAAGGTCAGGCCCCTATTGTGCTCCTCAGTAGTCAAGTGTTCTTTTTTAATCACAGAGCTGCTCCCGCTCCGAGAATTGCAATCATACATATAACAGTGTTCAGTTGTCAGAGCAGCTGACCAAAACAGCTTTTGAATATGCAAGGTGTTAAACCGTTTTATGATTAGACCACTGATGCTGCGGAAGCAGGTGTGTTCAACACCTGAATCATGACCTCATTCTATACTTTACTGTAATTAGTTTAGCTTTTCACACTTCTACCTTCATTTAACTTCAGATTATCATTTACTGCCTTTTTTACAGGTGACGTGGAGCCATCTTATATCTGAATTATTAACAATTTTATATAACACTGTCAGAAAACTTTTATGAAAGTAACTATTAACTCTAAATACTGATTTTGTACAGATTGATCCAACAAACATAATATTTTCTGACTTCCAATTGACACTCTGTCAGTCTTTGTTAGCATTACATTGAAATTTCCAAGGCTGATCCGGTGATACAGAGCACGCTAAGTCAGAACACAGCCTGTTTGCAATCCTGACCAAGTAGTTCGGTGCGTAAACCAACTATAAATCGGATGTAGTGGGAGTCAAAATCACAACCTGCAGGGCAAAATTCCTGTGACTTATGCCACCACCACCCCTCCTACCTCTGTATGAGCCAAAACATTTCTGTATGTCAGCAGTATTTCCTATTTCTGTAATAATGTGATGTCTGCAACTGAAAATATTTCTTAAATGGAAGATAATTTCTTTAATTTATTTCTCATTTTAAGATGGTGCAAGCTTTATAAAGAAATGTACCCACTGTGTTTTATCCTCTAAGTGATAATAAAAAGCACATTTCACTTATAAAGTAAGGAGGATAAGATAAGGAAGTTTCTAGCATGTTGAAGTTAGTATTTTTCCATCCTGTCTTAATCTCACAAATGTATCCTAATGACTTCAAAAGGTCCAAGGCTGTTTAAGCATGTTTCCTCAAACTTTGAATCTGAGAAAAACTTGACATAGTAGTGTAAAGTCATCTTGCAGCTGTAAAAACACACACACTCAAATGGAGACAAGTGCGAGACTTTGAACAGCACCTGCAGGTGACTGCTCACCTTCACTTCCATTTATCAAAACCCTGTTTACTCTGGATGACAGACCGAGGTCAGGCAGGAATTGACTTCCCTGGAAAGATGGATGCAGCATGCTTCACATTTGTAGGAAAAGCCTGGCAGCTGTGGCCAGAGGCAGAGATTTACAGAGGGATTGGTGTTACATTCAGGGGCCATTAAATGTTGAAGTAAAGAAGGCTGTTTTACAAAAATTGTAACTTGTGCATTCATTGTAGAAGCAGATCAGCTTTTTAACTTTTGAGTTAAAGGCTTTGATGAGTGTAAAGAGTAAAGTTTTCAATATTCCACACGTTAACTGCCTATTTTACACTCCTTAGATTTAGCTAGTTTGTTGAACAGTTATAAGGGGAAGGGAATGCATACTCTTGTAAGTACAAGTTATGATTAATAAATAAATAAAGGTAAAAACTCTGTACTTGACTTGGAAAAGCTCCTGTTTGTGTCATTAAGGATGACCAAAAGCCTTTAAAGCCTATAAATATCTGTTTTTTTCTTCTTTTATGTGATTTACTAGCACACATGGTTGTAATTTAATTAATCATGCTGATTTTATTACATACATCATGACCAAAATAGGGAATAATAGCAACGTACAAGGACAATCTTCAAAGTATGGCTTCATAAAATGAGCTGCATTAAACAAGACTTCTCAGTTGATATTGAGCTTCACTAGTGCGAGTCTCAATTAAATTTGCACAAACCAGTTGACTTACAGTAACCTCAGAGCTTTCAGGGCCCGCAGACTTGCGGGGCCTTGGGGCCATAGCCTATTTCTGCTCGGTTTGTAATCAAGCTGAGATGAGAGCAGCTTGAGGTCCCTGTGCAAAGAGAGAAAAGTTAAACAGAAGTAAGATCAAAGGTCAGAAGTACAGTTTAGACTTCACCACAGAAAAAAAAAATTATGCTCACAAATATGACTAAATGATAAATAATCCTTTCCTGGACCACCGTGCCTTCCTGTTGGAGCAGATCAGCTCAGTTTCTCTGCCCACACAGCTCACACTCTTTAGCTTTTGTAGGGCAGCAAACATGTGACACAATAATGTAATAAGGTAAGCTCCACTTAAATACAGGAAAGGCATATTAGATATGTTATGGTTTAAAAAGAATGCATGATATTGCCTCTGGGAGCTGGATGGGAGTGTAGGAGGGTGTGAGAGGATTGTACATGGGAAAAAAAAAAGAAAAAAAAATCTTCTCTTCACTCCTGAGCTCAGATAAGCCAACATTTCCTCCCTGTTTAGGTTTATTTTCCTTCAGCTTTAGAGCCAGGTCTTGTATCCCACACTACAAAGCCCCCTGCTCAGAAACCAGAGCCATCTTAAACCTAGACCAGTGATGTGCTCTTACTTGACCCCCACCTCTGGCTTTGACCCTTAAGCTGGAATATACACGAAGCACACACCATCATGTCCAAACCATACTACAAATCTATATTCCTCTCAGATATACTTGTTTGCAGAGCGATCACAGCAGTGAGTGTAGAAAATCAAACATGGAAATTAAAAATAAAGGAGTGGATGTCTTAGTGGCGTGAGTGGCAGCTTTCTATAACAAATATGCATAATTAATGGTGTAAAATATTTCCATTAGTGGACCGTTGAAACTTTAAAGTTTTGTGGAGCAGCAATGATGGATGGATGATGACAGGAAAACTTCAAAGAGTATTTTAACAGTGGTCAGTCTGGGCTAACCTGGGAATGGCGTGGGCGCAATCTTGTGCATAAGCTGGTATTTTCTTTTTTCTTTTTCCTGTTGCTGAGGAAAATAAACCACCGTGGAGCCCCTTTCCCCCTCAGGCTCTCTCCCACGTTTAACATGTTATCCTCGACATCTGTAATAATAAGGGGTCATTTGTTGTGATTATGGCTTTTATCTGCAACCTGCATCTTACATCTACAACATCCTCTTCGTTACACCTTCCTCCTTTCGCTGGTGTGTTTACCCTCACAATGATAAACTGCTGTCTAGAGAGGCTGTGCTTAATTCATTGTTACTGTGACTGATATGCATAAACAGCAACAATGTACAATAATATACAGATGAGTGATAATCAGAGACCACACTGATGTATTTAACCTGCAGCTCCTGCTGCTCTGTAAATGATTTCAAATATCAGAAAAATAAAAAGGAGAGACTAAATCCTGTTAAATTTTTTTATTTATAAAAATAATCATGGCTCTGTTAACAAGATTTTGCACAAATGATCAAACTGAATTTCATAAAACTTGCTGGAAAGTTGGACAATGATCAGTAAAGAACACATTAAATTGTTCTGCTGATCTGGATCACTTTGTTAGGACTATGAAATGAAACAATTGTTTAGGATGCAGTTTCCAAGTCCAGCAATACTGTTACAAAGAGTTCTTCCTTGCACAGTAAGAGTCTTTGGAGATGATCGGACATGATGTCATGATCCGTCCCCATAGAGTAAACTTTGTTTATGTGTTACCCCATTAGAAACAAGTCTGTGCATTTTCTAAACAAACATGTCAGCTGAGTCAATCAAAGACTGATTTGGAGACAAAGGGTTATGCAACATTAGAGCCTGTTGGGTTAAAAACCTTGATTCTGCAGATATACTGTTGACTAATAAGCTATTTTCACACCCAGATATCAGTTATAAACATATTCAGGAGGCCTGCCCAGAGATTACCCTGCCTCTTGCCTAGTAGCTGCTGGGATAGGCTCCTGTCCCCCGAGAGCATGCATTGGAATAATGGGTATAGAAAATGGATGGACAGTCATGTGGGGTGAGATGCTTGTAGCATTTGCTCCAGACATTTTACTATAGTTTTAGAGCCAGTAAAATCTCCAAAAACCTTACAGTTAATCTTATAGAAAAAGCGTTTTTGACCTGCAAGCCCGATTACCAGCTATAACAGTTGGTAAGAGTTGATGCTTTATGCTCTTTTTTTTCACACAACTTATAGTAGATGTTGCTCTCTAATCACTTGGCAATATTGTGGATACAAACAAATACATGTGTTAGAATAAAAGAATGTGCAATGAATTATTTTTTTAATAGTCATTAACTTGTAAGAAATCAAATGGTTCATGCATATGTTTTGTTTTAAACAACACTTGGTGGTAAAGTGTTAATAAAACCAAAAAGTGACATCAGTTTCCAAGCCGTTTACCAACTGCAAGTTAAAAAAGGAAAAGAGGAACATTTCAAAATTGTTAAAGCTGTGAGTGGGGCTGTGAGATTTAGTGCCAATAGACTGCAAATACACTGCCTGGCCAAAAAAATTCCCTCCTAGATTTAACTAAACAAATACGTGTAATCTTCCTATTGGATAAGTACACCAGGGGCAATTCTCTTTCAGCTAGCAAAAAGTTGTTCAGCTCCAACTGATGCAATGATTAGCTGCTCATTTCTTAAACACCAATGTGGAAAGACACATCCAGCAGTCGTGGAAAAGACGTTTAGTGAAATCAAATCGAAGAAAAACAACAGTAGAACTCAGGGTTATGTTTAATGGTGATAGTAAGAGCATTTCCACGTGAACAATGTGAAGGAACTCAAGGGATTGGGACTGAACAGCTGTGCAGCCGTAAGAAAACCACTAATGAGTGAGGCCAACCAGAGAAAAAGGTTTAAATTTTCTGAGGAGCATAAAGATTAGACTCTGGAGCAATGGAAAAAAGTCACGTGGTCTGTCCACAGATTTATCCTGTTCTAGAGTGATACACTTCAGGATAAGAAGAGAGGAAGATGAAGTGATGCCGCCATCATGCCTAGTGCCTACTGTACAAGCCTGTGGGGGCAGTCTATGATCTGGGGTTGCTGCTGTTGGTCAGGTCTAGGTTCAAGAACATTACAGTGGGGTAAAAAAGTATTTAGTCAGCCACCAATTGTGTAAGTTTTCCCACTTAAAAAGATGAGAGATGCCTGCAATTTTTATCATAGGTATACCTCAACTATGAGAGACAAAATGAGGAAAAAAAGAAATCCAGAAAATCCCAGTCAGCCTTCACAAGGTTTTCACACACTGCTACTGGTATTTTGGCCCACTCCTCCATGCAGATCGCCACTAGAGCAGTGACGTTTTGGAGCTGTTGCTGGGCAACATGGACTTTCAACTCCCTCCAAATATTTTCTATGGGGTTGAGATCTGGAGACTGGCTAGGCCACTCCAGGACCTTGAAACGCTTCTTACGAAGCCACTCCTTCATTGCCCGGGCGGTGTGTTTGGGATCATTGTCATGCTGAAAGACCCAGCCACGTTTCATCTTCAATGTCCTTGCTGATGGAAGGAGGTTTTCACTCAAAATTTCACAATACATGCATACATACATATGGTGTTCCATGGATGCAACTCAGCATTCTTTATCCTCCAAATACTACAGGTTGAGATTTTACCAAAAAGTTCTATTTTGGTTTTGTTACAATCTGTCCGGCCACTCCCCTGATCCTACAGCACTCCCTGGTCTTCTGCTCCTCCATTCACTCCTCACCTCCCTCATCCTCCACACCTGTTCCTGATCCACTCATTACAATCCAGTCAACCTGCCACACCTGTGTTCCTCTGTTCCCCAGTCCTACATAAACACCAGCCCTTCAGTCACTCATTGTCGGACCTTAACCTACACTAGATGGACTCACTCCCACTCCGTTCCTGGCTTCAGCACCCCCAGTACCACTTCCAGCATTGGTATCTGTATGTTCGTTCCTCTGAGTTCTGGTTCACAATAAATCTGTTAACTTGCTCTTGTCTCCTGAGGGTCCTGTGTAACAGAAGGTCCGACCTAACTACAGAATGAGCCGCGGAAGGAGAATAGGAAAGGGATTCTTCGACACTGGACCACCCTTCTCCACGGAGGATGAGATGAGGAGATGGCTGGACCAAATGATCAGTCTTCGGGACAGTTTTTCTGACTGGTCGCCATTCCAGGGTTCCAGGTTGGCGATCCGGCGAGGTCCAGCTCCCAGGCTCACGTCCCCTGTGTCGCCTCCAGCTCCCAGGCTCACGTCCCCAGTGTCGCCTCCAGCTCCCAGGCTCACGTCCCCAGTGTCGCCTCCAGCTCCCAGGCTCACGTCCCCTGTGTCGCCTCCAGCTCCCAGGCTCACGTCCCCAGTGTCGCCTCCAGCTCCCAGGCTCACGTCCCCAGTGTCGCCTCCAGCTCCCAGGCTCACGTCCCCAGTGTCGCCTCCAGCTCCCAGGCTCACGTCCCCTGTGTCGCCTCCAGCTCCCAGGCTCACGTCCCCTGTGTCGCCTCCAGCTCCCAGGCTCACGTCCCCTGTGTCGCCTCCAGCTCCCAGGCTCACGTCCCCTGTGTCGCCTCCAGCTCCCAGGCTCACGTCCCCTGAGCCTGTTCCCCGGTCCTGTCTGGCTCCACAGCGTCCGACGCCACAGCCACGGTCAGTCCCGGCTCTACAGCGTCCGACGCCACAGCCACGATCAGCCCCGGTCCTACAGACTCCCATGTCTGCTTCCCAGTCCTGTTCAGCTCTGCAGCCTCCGACGCCTGCTCCCCGGTCAGTCCCGGCTCTACAGCGTCCGACGCCACAGCCACGAACAGCCCCGGTCCTACAGACTCCCATGTCTGCTTCCCAGTCCTGTTCAGCTCTGCAGCCTCCGACGCCTGCTCCCCGGTCAGTCCCGGCTCTACAGCGTCCGACGCCACAGCCACGAACAGCCCCGGTCCTACAGACTCCCATGTCTGCTTCCCAGTCCTGTTCAGCTCTGCAGCCTCCGACGCCTGCTCCCCGGTCAGTCCCGGCTCTACAGTGTCCGACACCAGCGCAACGGTCCTGTCCGGCGCTCACCCGTCCGAGGTCAGCACAAGTGTCCGAGGAGGTCGACGGATTTGACGCTCCTCTCCCGCCAGTGGGTCCAGTCTCCGAGGGGGTCTCAGAGCGAGACGCTCCTCTCCAGCCCCTGGTTCGGTCCAGCCTGTCAGTTCCTGTTTCCGAGGAGGTCGACGGGTTCGACGCTCCTTTCCCGCCAGTGGGTCCAGTTCCCGAGGGGGTCTCAGAGCGAGACGCTCCTCTCCAGCCCCTGGTTCTGTCCAGCCAGTCAGTTCCTGTTTCCGAGGAGGTGGATGGTTTCCGCGCTCCTCTCCCGCCAGTGGGTCCAGTCTCCGAGGGGGTCTTAGAGCAAGACGCTCCTCTCCAGCCCCTGGTTTTGTCCGGCCTGTCAGTTCCTGTTTCCGAGGAGGTCGACGGGTTCGACGCTCCTCTCCCGCCAGTGGGTCCAGTTCCCGAGGGGGTCTCAGAGCGAGACGCTCCTCTCCAGCCCCTGGTTCTGTCCAGCCTGTCAGTTCCTGTCTCCGAGGAGGTAGATGGTTGCTGCGCTCCTCTTCCGCCTGTGGCTCCAGTCTCCGAGGGGGTCCCCAAGTGGGACGCTCCTCTCCAGCCTCGGGGTCCTTCCAGTTTCCCGCTCCAGTCAGTGCGACCTTCCCGTCGCCCACCAGAGACTCAGCTCCAGTCAGCGCGACCTCCCGGTCGCCCACCAGAGACCCAGCTCCAGTCAGTGCGACCTTCCCGTCGCCCACCAGAGACTCAGCTCCAGTCAGTGCGACCTCCCGGTCGCCCACCAGAGACTCAGCTCCAGTCAGTGCGACCTCCCGGTCGCCCACCAGAGACTCAGCTCCAGTCAGTGCGACCTCCCGGTCGCCCACCAGAGACTCAGCTCCAGTCAGAGCGACCTCCCGGTCGCCCGCCAGAGACTCAGTTCCTGTCTGTGCGACATCCTGGTCGCCCACCAGAGACTCAGCTCCAGTCAGAGCGACCTCCCGGTCGCCCGCCAGAGACTCAGTTCCTGTCTCTGCGACATCCTGGTTGCCCACCAGAGACTCAGCTCCAGTCAGTGCGACCTTCCCGTCGCCCACCAGAGACTCAGCTCCAGTCAGTGCGACCTCCCGGTCGCCCACCAGAGACTCAGCTCCAGTCAGTGCGACCTCCCGGTCGCCCACCAGAGACTCAGCTCCAGTCAGTGCGACCTCCCGGTCGCCCACCAGAGACTCAGCTCCAGTCAGTGCGACCTTCCCGTCGCCCACCAGAGACTCAGCTCCAGTCAGTGCGACCTCCCGGTCGCCCGCCAGAGACTCAGCTCCAGTCAGTGCGACCTCCCGGTCGCCCGCCAGAGACTCAGTTCCTGTCTGTGCGACCTCCCGGTCGCCCGCCAGAAAGGCAGTACCTGTCTGTGCGACCTCTCGGTCGCCCACCAGCAATATTACTAATACGTCTCTGTCTTCCAGAGCTCCTGTCTGCACCCCTCCCTGCATTCCAGCTTCAGTCGGTGTGCCTCCCAGAGCGCCAGGCAGCGCGCCTGCCAGAGATCCTGCTCCAGTCAGCGCGCCCGCCAGAGATCCTGCTCCAGTCAGCGCGCCCGCCAGAGATCCTGCTCCAGTCAGCGCGCCCGCCAGAGATCCTGCTCCAGTCAGCGCGCCCGCCAGAGATCCTGCTCCAGTCAGCGCGCCCGCCAGAGATCCTGCTCCAGTCAGCGCGCCTGCCAGAGACCCTGCTCCAGCCGGCGCATGCCTCAGGCCGTCCGCCTGAGCTCCAGCTCCAGCCCGTGCAGTCCTCGGGCCGTCCGCCTGAGCTCCAGCTCCAGCCCGTGCAGTCCTCGGGCCGTCCGCCTGAACTCCAGCCCGTGCAGTCCTCGGGCCGTCCGCCTGAGCTCCAGCTCCAGCCCGTGCAGTCCTCGGGCCGTCCGCCTGAGCTCCAGCCCGTGCAGTCCTCGGGCCGTCCGCCTGAGCTCCAGCTCCAGCCCGTGCAGTCCTCAGGCCGTCCGCCTGAGCTCCAGCTCCAGCCCGTGCAGTCCTCAGGCCGTCCGCCTGAACTCCAGCCTGCGCAGTCCTCCGGCCGTCCGCAGGAGGTCCAGCTTGCTCAGCCGCCGGAAGTCCGGCCTGCCCAGCCGCCGGAGGTCCAGCCTGCTCCGCCGCTGCCAGAGATCCACCTAGCCGGGTCGCCAGAGCCCCGGTGCAAGCCAGCCCGTTCACCAGGGGTCAACCACAGGCCCACATGTCCTCCGGGTCGTCCTCCTTCCAAGACCCGGCCCTGGTCTGCTCGTCCCCCGGGTCGTCCTCCTTCCATGACCCGGCCCTGGTCCACTCATCCTCCGGGTCGTCCTCCCTCCAGGACCCGGCCCTGGTCTGCTCGACCTCCGGGTCGTCCTCCATCCATGCCCTGGTCTGTTCGTCCTCCGGGTCGTCCTCCGTCCATGACCCGGCCCTGGTCTGCTCGACCTCCGGGTCGTCCTCCATCCAAGCCCTGGTCTGCTCGTCCTCCGGGTCGTCCTCCCTCCATGACCCGGCCCTGGTCTGCTCGACCTCCGGGTAGTCCTCCATCCATGCCCTGGTCTGTTCGTCCTCCGGGTCGTCCTCCGTCCATGACCCGGCCCTGGTCTGCTCGACCTCCGGGTCGTCCTCCATCCAAGCCCTGGTCTGTTCGTCCTCCGGGCCGTCCTCCAGCAGTCCGGTCCAGGTTTTCCCGTCCTCCTGGACGCCCACCGAGGCGTTGGGGTGTTTTTGTCTCCCTCTTTTGGTCGTCCGCCAGGGCTCCGACTCCTGTCCTCACCGCCCTCCTGTCGTCCTCCCGGCCGTCTGGAATCCGGCCATCTGGAGGGGGGGGTACTGTTACAATCTGTCCGGCCACTCCCCTGATCCTACAGCACTCCCTGGTCTTCTGCTCCTCCATTCACTCCTCACCTCCCTCATCCTCCACACCTGTTCCTGATCCACTCATTACAATCCAGTCAACCTGCCACACCTGTGTTCCTCTGTTCCCCAGTCCTACATAAACACCAGCCCTTCAGTCACTCATTGTCGGACCTTAACCTACACTAGATGGACTCACTCCCACTCCGTTCCTGGCTTCAGCACCCCCAGTACCACTTCCAGCATTGGTATCTGTATGTTCGTTCCTCTGAGTTCTGGTTCACAATAAATCTGTTAACTTGCTCTTGTCTCCTGAGGGTCCTGTGTAACAGGTTTCATCTGACCATATGACATTTTCCCAGTCCTCTTCTGGATCGTCCAAATGCTCTCTAGCAAACTTCAGATGGGCCTGGACATGTACTGGCTTAAGCAGGGGGACATGTCTGGCACTGCAAGAATTGAGTCCCTGGCGGCGTAGTGTGTTACTGATGGTAGCCTTTGTTACTTTGGTCCTAGCTCTCTACAGGTCATTCACTAGGTCCCCCTGTGTGGTTCTGGGATTTTTGCTCACCGTTCTTGTGATCATTTTGACCCCACGGGGTGAGACCTTGCGTGGATTATCAGAGATCTTATATGTCTTCTATTTTCTAATAATTGCTCCCAGAGTTGGTTTCTTCACACCAAGCTGCTTACCTATTGCTGATTCAGTCTTCTCAGCCTGGTGCAGGTCTACGATTTTTTTTCTGGTGTTCTTTCATAGCTTTTTGGTCTTAGCCATAGTGAAGTTTGGAGTCTGACTGTTTGAGGTTGTGGACAGGTGTCTTTTGTACTGATAACGAGTTCAAACAGGTGCCGTTAATACAGGTAACTAGTAGAGGACAGAGGAGCCGCCTTAAAAAAGAAGTTACAGGTCTGTGAGAGCCAGAAAACTTGCTTGTTTGGTCTCTCATGGTTGAGGTATACCTATGGAAAAATCTTACGATGGAGTCGTATGCAGCTGTCACACCATTACATGAACAACAAGACAATTTGGAATACTGTTCTGCAGATCAAAGATATACCAGAGCAGCATTTGTGGCTACTGAACACTTGGGATGAAATGGAAGAGTAATAGTTTGTGTACATGGTAAAGCTAGCAGCATGATGTTAGCCGCCAATGAATACTTCCAGGGGATATTGGGTTGTGAGCATTTTAACAATGGTTGAATAATTCTCAGTAATTCCTAATTATATTTTTGTTTTATAATGCCCATCTCTAGTAGTGTTTGACAATAGAAGATTTACTGTGAAATGCATGTGTCAACAACAACTGTGGAATAAGTTCACACCAAATTGTCCACACATTCTGTAGAGGATCTCTGGTGTTAATATGCATTGTATTTCCATGTCACCCTCATTGTGTAAATTACTTTTACATATTTTAATCAACTGTAACATCGTTTATCACCTACTTTTTTTATATATATATATTTGTTTTTAATCTTGATGAGTCTTTGTTTTTCCAATTTACTCTGACAACCATCTTCCACTTTTCTTTTACTGTCAACTTCGGACCTTCTGGCACCCAAGCAAATGTATGTTTTTTTGGGTGGGATGAAAAGCAATGGCGCGTCTAACAGATTGAGTCTAAGCTCTGAGTAACTGTGGAGGATGTGACAGTCCTGTGTTGGAAGAATAATGTAACTTGTCGAAACGACAAACAGCAATGCGAGCAGTTGTACTGCGAGGTGACGAGCGGGAGTACCAGTGTCAAAAATGTCTGCAGCCCTGACATAATAAAAGACTGTGACTTCCTCGCGAACTGGCATGAGCATAGCTGTGTACTATCTATGAATATTTTCAGTGCTGTTCGAGATCCTTATAAGCTCATTTTTTACTTTTAGGACTGCTCACTTAAAGCTACAGCAAAAGCACAGTACACACTTCCTTAATGCTCATATCTTTTTCAATCTCCATTATCCCTTCTTCCACACCTTAGAACAGATTAGAGCGTTGCTTGCAGTCTTTATCCAGATCTAACAGGATTAACCGGATAAAAAGCCACACTTTCACATTTCCAGACAATTACCTTTAAAAAACGAATACACACTTCTGTTTCAGTTCGGTTCCTCTGCTTTTTTTCCTCTGTTTGTGAAGAAAAGGTTTTCTCCCACCTTTTTTCTCTCCAGATATAAATCAGTGGTAATCAGTGGTGCACAGTAAATCAGAAGATGGGCAAATCCAGGCAGTAATCATCACTTTAACAGCCATCAGTATGTGGATTATGCTTTAAGCTTTTATTCAGCCCTTAAGGACTGGTATTGCCTCAAGGGTTTGTTCACCCAAATTGCAAATAAAAAACACTGTATTTTCTTTTTCACAACATCTGGTGATATCAGCCAAGCAGATGCAGCAGTTTTAGTTTTATTTTTCCAGATTTTTTGTTGTTTCCCCCCCCAGTATGGTAGATAAATGCGTTTTATTTATTCAGCAAAGACACAGCCAGCCAGCCAGCACCTAGATTATCTTGAGTTAACTTTCTTCTGCATCAAATTATCTGCTTTTTAGATAATATCTCTACAAAAATATTAACAACAACCTGTTCTTTTAGTGCTTTTATATTGTCATAGGCTGGTGGCATTAGTTTTAAATGCTACTAAAATCTGTTTACAGGTTAATGAGGTTAACCTTTTTATCCTATAGAGTTTTATGTTTGCTGCAAATGAACGTGATGGAATGATTGATTCCTTTTCTCGGGTCTCAAACAGACATACCATGTAATCCCGCTATAAAATGTATGACCTAAACCGACAAAAATCATGTATTATACAATTATGTGAATATTTAACATAGAAGGATGCAGATGTCACTTTTTGTTTTACCCATCTCTTCTGATCTGACATGTTTTCTGTTAACACACATGTTGTGCGGATGAGGTTGGGTCATGGCATATTCATGCCAAACACAAATTCAAAATTTGGTATCGTGTTGCAGTTTCTCTTTAACAGTTATTGCATAAATTCAGCGAGAGGCTCTTGAAATCTGGAAACACATGATCTCAAACTGACCAATCACAAGGGAGTACCATTTGCGTAACTGTGATGCAAACACAGGTGCACGTCAGGTCTGGAAGAGGTGCGCATCAAGCATTCGCCAGCCTATGCGGAGCATACGCCAGTGACGCCATAACCGGCCTTAAGCAGATACCGCACGAGTATAAATACAGCTTTAAAATGCAAAAGGGTGTTTTGTTTGGAAATTCAAACCCCAACGTACAAGCCACATCTTTTGGTAGATAGCTCCAGTTTAGAGTGGCATGAAGCCAAACAGTTCTGTCAACTTTTAATCCTTTAAACCTTCAGTTTTTAGTGACTTCTCTCCACTCACCTGTCTCCTTTTATTTTCTGCACAAACATCATCACTCTGTGTGTTCAAGGCATTAATGTGATGAACTGTTGACCCAGGCAAGCTGACAAATCATATCCGGCTATCCTTTTCAATCTAAACCTCCATCCTAAACAATCTATAAACACTTCTGGTTCTTAGTTCTGTCTTGCAGTCTAGGTGCTGTTACCCAAACCACCCCTGATTCCCTCCTCGTAGACTAACAAAAAAAACCTCTCAACCCAAAAGAGCCCCCGTGTTACTTCCTTAAGCCCCCCAAAGCATATGATTCCAGACAACCCCCTCCTGTGATTAAATCCCAGCCCCAGGTGAACTCTTTCTTGGCTTGGGCCACTGCCGCCTCCTTCAGCTCAGGGACACAGATGGGGGATAAAGGTGAGATGATGGAGGAGGGGTTATTCTCCTCGTCTGTTGTTTTATTCAGTCTCTGCAAACATTAAGCAGGAGAACATATCGCGAAGTTGGTTAAAAAAACACAGGGATGATTGTGCCTTACTGACACCGACAACCAACTTTCTAAACTCTGCTTCTACTGTTTCAGGCACACACTGATACACACCCCGCTCACAGGTCAAAAAAATGATATCTGAAACCACCAAGCTGTGAAACTGTTGTCATTTCCAACAATGAGAGGCCAGATTTTTGTGAGCCTCAGGGCTCAGACATGTTCACAAAAACTGTATTATCTTCAGTCCATTTGATGTGATCGTATCCACATGATGAAGCCACTGATGGGTTCATTCTGTCTGCGATATTTGCACGAAAATGGTTTTGGTGGTGGATTAAAGTAGTTTGGCTTTAATCCATGTGAGAGTTGGGATGTTTTGTGGACAGGCCAACAGTAGGTAATATAAACACATCACATATTATGTCCTTTAATTATTATTATTATTATCATTATCGTCATCAGTTTGTTGTACAAGAATGAAAAAGTTTCACCAAAAAGATTAAAGGCATTTAAACACACAAAGGGATATACAAATAAGATTTTTAGCATTTAAAAATTTAATACAGAGAACCCAAATGCCCAAAGTTGTCCCGTTATTTGTATTTGGACCTTCATGATTAGAACCACTTTGTAAATGGAAACCAATTCCAGAGAGAGCAAACAGTCTTGCTTTTGAAGTAAGTTTGAATGTGAAAAAGTAGACAAACAGCACATCAATAGAGCAAGTTCAGCAAACTGAAGAAAACACAGGCCGAATGAATGTGTATTGTTCACAGCAGGTGGTCTGCTTTTTCTCATCTTTTTCCTACAGGCATAAGAAACTGTATAGTTAAGCATGTGTGTGTGTTTCTGATCTTCCTCTGCATTGTTTTCTCTGTGTGTTAGCATCACCGTGCATCCTTGCATGTAAGGCTGTGTGTATTTTATCCTCCCCAGGCACTAAGGAGATGTGTGTGTTTGTGTAGTATGGATTGGGTCAGTGCAACCAGGCGTGTTTTCAAACACAAGCTACCAGACAGATCAGGGTTCCTGCGCAGGTCTGTCAAGTGTGGAAATAAGTGAAAAAGAACAAAAATATAAGTTCGATCTTGGTCGTGATGGGTTTGGGTTTTACACAACAGAAGTGCAGAGGCTGGGTGAAAGGACATCAACTTTGTTGTGATTTGCCCCTTGAAAACAGGGCTGTGGTCATCGGGGTTGCTTTCTCTAGAAGTTATTCTTAATTTTGGCACAAGAAAAGAGAATTATTTGGTGCGAATGACATCTCTGCATCCAGGTTCTGCAGGTTTGTCTAACAAGCTGCCAAAACTTCACAGGTAACCTGATACCGGGCCTCATTTTTTTTGGTAACAACCAAAATGTATTGACAGGAAGTAGTGTTAGAATCTGGCATTAAATGCTAGTTTCTTTTTATGAAGTTTCTTAGCAAAAAATAAAATGTATTTTTAAGGTTCTCAAATATGTGTCTGGTACCTATACTACGGGAAAACTGTAAATGCTGATCAGCTTTCAAAGATACCAAAAGTTGATAATAATGGTTAATTATCAAATAAGTTTCAGGCTAAAGTTGGAATTTTCAGGTTTCCATTTAATCTTGCATACAGAGTGAAAATTCAGTGCTTTAATGGCATTTTACTTAGAAAACTAACACATGGACTTGAGCCATTTTAATCCATCTGAATTAAATACCCTCAAAATCAAGTACTGCCCTGCAAAGACCCAGCCTCTTGTCAGTTTACGTGTTTAATTTTATTTTATGTCAGACTTTTTTTAGGCTGCAACCTAACATCTTAATGAAGACATATTTTTCTGTTTGTCAGATCCTTGGTTAAAATACTGTAGTAGAGAAACAGTACAACAGGCCCGCTGTCAACCATGAATTTACAGCTCTTTTCACATTGTCCAGTTTTAAGGGATAGATTTAACCACTTAACTTTGCTCCTTTAACTTCCTCAGGACGTGCCTCTTTTGGAACCAGTCACACAATTTTTTGCAACTAAGAAAATATGAATTTGATTGTAATCTACGCTCAGTAACACATGAAACAGATCATCAGTATAAGTAGGACAGAGTTTGAAAAAACACAACATCATACATATTATGTAACAGTGAGATGGTAGATAATAAAATGAGTTGAAATCTTCAGTCATATTATAAAGCTGGGCTGCACCTTTGTGATGTGTCAACATCAAGAAGTGGTACCATTATGGTAAGTTTCTTTGTTCAGTGGTGGGTTTGGCTGATACACTGTTGATGCTGCATTCAATAACAAGTGGTTCTTTGGGGGAACTGCAGTATGGTAGGCAAATCAAAAGTCAAAAACAGCATGATATGAGGTTACATGTGAGGAGATATTGAAGCTGGATAATTCCAGTCTGAGCTGGGAGTGTGGCATAGAATTTCATTGCAAATCTGAATTAATCACCTATTGAGATTTTCATGCAAAATGATGGAGTTGTGCTTTGTTTCGTGACTCACTCCTACCATAAAAGATTTAATGGTTGCATAATCTCACATAGAGTAAAAAAGGATTAGTCTTCTTCTATATGGGAGACAAATAAAATGTTGTTAATGTTAAAATCTACATCTATGAATGGGCCTACAATAACTAAAGCTTACACGGAGCGAGGGTTTGATACTCCAAAGCTGCATGATTCATTTGAAGTTTCACTTTAACACATTCCCCATTAGTTTGGTTGCTTTTTTTTCTTCTTTCTCTGAACAGGACAGCCACGTTGGAAGTGTTTCACTCCTTCCACCATCTGCTGTCACCAGACACGCTAAAATCTTTCTTTCCGTTTGTTCTGGAGGAACAGCGCCCTCCTTCTGTTTCGTGCCACAAAGCAGTCCAGCAGGTTTTCCTCCAAATCTGAGCAGGTGGCTCACGATGAAAACTGTAGTGAAGAGCCTGTTGGACAAGCTGACAGTTTTATCATAATGTGCTTATTTTTATTCTAATGCACCAAAATGTATTCGGAAATGACTTATTACTATTTAAATATACATGGCACAGTTAATGTGGCATCTAATTTCAGGTAGGAGCAGAGTGGATTTGGCCCCAGTGCAGCAGCTTAAATACCGCATAGACACTTCAAAGTGTTCCCATAGTGTTGCACTAAGCAGTGTGTTTGAGAGCAGAGGGGGACTTTAGCACACCAGATGGACTCTGTCACGCTCCGGCTCGAGGCCTATCTGCCGGCCTCAGAATTTCATTAGTAGCTTGGCCCTGGTCGCAAGTTTGAAGAGCATAAGAGGTTTGATCAAAGGATTAGCAGCACATCTGAAGCAACAAATGGTCCAGGTTTTTTCTTTTTTCTTCTTACTTGTTTTTTGCACCCTCCCACCTTCACAAAGCGCCCACACCTGGCCAAAATTTAATAGATGGGGTAAAAGTCTGTAGCAACATGGAGACAAACTGAGGTCTTGTCTAACATTTTGAAACTACTTCCTGAAGCTTTTTAAAACTTTGTTTTTTCAGTCCAAAAATGACATAAATCATTGTAAAAATGTAAAAAAAAAAAGTTAAGTTGTAGTAACCTTGATAAATTCCCATATGCTGCTGCTATTCAGTTTCAGTACCGTCATTAATGGAGAGTATACTGAGAGCAGAATGGAAAATAAGGTGGCAGAGGTTAAAATCAGCCAAACTCCCCCCACCAAGGCACGAACAACATGAGCAGACCTCTGAGTTTGTTGAGTTGCTTGAACGCACTGTTAGGTAACAGTGTGTTCAGTATCTTCTATTTTTTTCCCCTATTCCCTCCTTCCTCTATTTGATCAATGAACTCAATTACAGTCATGTCCTGAGGTTCCTCTCAACACGGCACCCTCTCATCCTCTCCTCCCTTCTCTCTCTGATGATGCATCACATAAGCCACACCTGGCTCCTCCAACAGCCCCCCTAACAATCTCTTCAATAAATAAGAGGGGCATGGCCGGAGCACCCAGGCTTCCTGCTCCTCTCTATCTCCTGGTTTTTTTCACCCTGAGCTTCACACTCCCTTCCTAACAGCTCCAGTGCCCAGCCTACGTCTGATTCCTCTCTGCAAGGGTAGCCTCTAATAGATTCCCCCAACTCCCATGTATTATTAATGCTTACTGCTCTCCAAGGTGGCAGTGACAAATAGGGAGCAAAATTCACTGACTAGCGGTGAATGTACTTTTTAGTCATGCTTGAGCTTCACCTAGTCCATACTGCTGCCAGTTGGAAGATTTGTCTCTTCCACTCCCTCTCGCTCTTCATCTGTCTGTGACTCTACCTTTTCATCCTGGCTGCAACCAAGAGATGTTGACTACATCCTGTTGGAGAACCAAGAATGAAACCAATATAATACAGGAAATATGTCTATTTCTGTCTTTATTAAAAGTATTTTCTTACTTGACTTTTTTAAAATAAAATATTTGATTTTCTATCAGTATTTCTGTCTACATCTTTAACAGCAAATTATACATTTAAAATTTTATTGGATTTAAAAATAGTTCACAATCAACAAGTCTATGATATATCTGAAAAACATGACCAAAGTCAGAATTTATCTATTGCATAAAGAGAGAAAGGCTTTATTGGTCACAAAATATTTTTTTTAATAGTGGCACTTATTATAAAAATTGGCAATAGACACGTAAACCATAAAAAGTCTTTTTGTAATAAAGTCTCGCTTTTATTCTCTTATTAAAAAGGCAAAACTCACTTCCTCTTTAGTCAGGTTTGAGGTTCAATAACATTTTGGATTGTACTTGTTCAACAATAAAATTAATCCTGATGAATACAATTTCCCTAATAACTGCGCTTGCAGTGTGTTACTGTTTGCTCACAGCATGTAAGCTTTTTGAAAAACAGCAAGGGATTTTCAGACTTTCTTTGCCCCTCATTTCACCTTTCAGCAGTAATTATTTATGTGTATTAATGCAGGAAATGGCATTCACTTTTGGGATGAAAAGCTTCTGGCTTAACTGGATACCCCCTCATGTGAAATCAAACCTCGTGAACCTTGAAACAACATAGAACATGGCAACAGCGACATGGCTTGTAACACTGGGCAGTCACCTCATTGTTCATTTCCTCGAGCTCATAGAAAAGACAAAGAAATGTTGGTTCTGTCAAACCAAATTGGCAATATCATGTGTGCACATGATTCTTATAAATAATGCTTTTTAAGATACAAATGAGGCTATTTCAGTGTGCAGAGATGGGCAGAGAGTTTGTTTGAGGGGGGTTTGTATATTCCCCCTCTACATTGTAGAATATTGTTAAAATACTGAAAGAACTATCGTTTACAGTAAAGGAAGCACATTTGAAAGATTGAATCACAACTCTAAATGAAGCCTGATCAACTTCTCTGGGCTCGGAGGCATCTGGGATGGACCAGCACACAGTGGAAATGTGGACTTTGGTCAGAACAATCCTTATTCCAGATGTGTTTTGGAATGAATGGATGCTGTATGAACCATACAGCGAAAGGAGCATCCAGTTATCACCAACAAGTTCAAAAGTGATGGTATGAGGTTGTATCAGCCCTCTTGTCAAACTCCTCTTATGTGGCAGCATTAATGCTGAAAAGTTCACTGAGATTTTACAGATACATATGTTGCCTTTAGGAAAACACCTTTTCCAGGGTTGTCAATGTATTTTTAACAAGACAATGCAATGTCTTATTTATTTATTTATTTATTTGTGCTTGTGGTGCAGGGCTGAAATGTTAAACTAGATGTTGAAACTAAATGTGTTATATGATGTGTTTATATTGTCAGTAATTGGATAAATCTAACTAAATATTACAATTATTTTTTTCTTTTTTACATTTTTTCTTTTATTCCTTTTCTGTTTTTTTTTCTTTCTTTTTGTAATCCTAAAATAACAGTCTCATTGTACATGTGGATAAAGGCACAAACCCAAGTCCTTTTACAAGCTCCACAGTTCATATCCAGCCTGGAGGGACAGCATCCACAGCAGTTAACCCAGATTTCTGTGTCTTTTTGGCTCTTCACCTCTGCCTGATTGCTGTACCTGGATGTGACAGAAACAGCAGCATCAACACAACACGACGTTTGCCCTCTGAAAAACAGCTCAGCTCACAACTAATCACACACTCCAAGCCTTTCAGGCATTTTTCAGCAATGAGACAAGCATACCTGGAAGTGGTCGCATCTGTGACTCAGAGCTCAGAGAATAACAAAGCATATGTCACCTTGTTGACACCTTTTTCCTTTAAACGCCTCCTGGTGCTGAGAGCGTTGTGTGAATGGAGCTGCATCACCTGTTGAGCTGCACAGGGAAGCTGAACTCTTCATGGTGCAAAGTGGGGGCATTAAAGGTTTAGCAGGTGAAAATGGTAACACTTTAAAGGCTAGGGTCACTGTTTATGTCTATAATATTATATTAGGGTTGTTCTTGGTCTGACTCCTTGATGTAATTTAACAGTTTTCAATGTGTCTGCTAAATGTTTTGAGGCATTGTATTATAAACAATTCTTAAACCTAACTTTGCTCCTAAATCTAATTCAATACTGTACATATAAAAAGGGAAAGGTAGCTGTTTCAAGACAGTTTTTAGTTTAAAACTTGGGTGTTATGTTTCTAGGTCCAGTGGCTTTGCTGCACCCCTTCCAAAGCCACATCCTGGCCGTGTTGCTTGTTTATCATTTGACAAGCTGACAGAACAGATTGACTTTTGCTGTGTTTGTTTATGGCCTGCGGGTATTGTATGACTGGAGCATCGTGGACACTAATGCAAACATACACCTTGTGCATATTCAACAGATGCGATGAGGTTTGACAATTTCCTGGGAAGAACTTTGTGCTTGTAGAGACACCTTTTCCCCCAAAATTTGAAAGCTCTGCTTCAGTTCTTTCTCAGTTCTGCACTCTTATGATAGAATATGATACTTTTAGTGCATTGAAGTTGAGGTGGGATTTCCTGTTGCTCATAATTGCTGTTATTGTTGTCTCTGTTTTTTGCATTTGAATTATGGAAGGTGCTACAAATTAAAGTCTGATTTATTGATTGATTGACTGAGAGTTATTTATTTATCACTTAGTCACTAGGGGAGCAAACCTGAAGTGATCTAAAAGAATAAATAAACAAAAAATGTGAATCAGAAACATTCCCATTGACATGTTAAAGTGGATAAGCTAGCCTGTGTAGGGATTCCAAAGAGTTGCTGATAGTTCTAAAGTTTAAATCCAGTACAACTAGTTGTGCTTACTGGAAAGGAACAAAACAAAGAAAAAATAAATAAATACAAACAACTGTGGATATCCACATGTGGAAAATGGAGACAGCTCTCCATTAGGAATTGTCTTCATTCTCTGGGATAATCTGGTGTATATACACTACCGTTCAAAAGTTTGGGGTCACTTCCCTATTGAATCCCATGGCAAAGTGACCCCAAACTTTTGAACGGTAGTATATATATATATATATATATATATATATATATATATATTCACCTCCACCTGTTCAGCTTATAAACATGAATCAAAAATGGCAGTGGAACCCAGATTAGTGAAACAGTGGCCTAACTTTCTGATAAAAATGCTTTGAAATGACTTGGTTGTTAGACAGACCCTGGCTTTTACAGTTTCAAACCTGAGGAAGACCAGAGGAAATGGTCATCAGCTTCCACTCAAATATTCAGTTTGAACTGAGCAGCGGCAGACCTTTGTTCACTTCGTATTAAAAACATTTCCAGCGAGAACAAGGTCTGTGAATTTAATATGAACCTGTTAATATCTGTTTGATCAAGGTTTAACACAAGCACCCCTCTCTTGACTCTGTCAAGGCATCGTTCACAGCTTGGTTCGGCTGATTTAAGTAATTACAGCGACGGGTCAAACCTTTCCTCATCTGTTTGGAGGATGGGGTGGAGGGTTCTGCACTCTCTTGTCTAATAGCAACCCCCTCCTTGCCTCCCATCCCTTTCTTCCTTCTCCCTTTGCCTCCGTCTTCATTTGCACAGCGCCGTGACGCGAGAACCCACTCTACAGCTGTTCCCCTGTTGATCAATTAAAAACATGCTTTGGTGAAATAATTAGCTGACATTTGCTCCTACTTAACAGATGTTTCTGTGGATTCTGCCTGTAAAAAAAAGTACAGAGGTGGAGGAATGTGTGTGTGTGTGTGCTGCCTGGTGATGTGTGTGTCATGTCAGAGTAAAGGGAGGAGGGCATTTACACTATTTCTTCACAAGAAAAGGTTCCTCTGCTTGTATTTCAAAGTTGTGTACATCTTTTAATGCAATTATGAAAGGTGGGCCCCTCGCTGAAATGATTTAAATACTAATTTGAGCGTTGATCATCATAGTTAACCATCGTTTACATAATTACCCTGTAATTAGCATCACATTACAGCAATATTATTGGCATTAAGTATTTAATTAAAGCCAAATATGGTCTGTTGCATTGCTTTGTTTTTGTAATATGTATTTTGAACCAAAGCAAATCCAAAGCTCCTCTACTTCAATTGTTGTTTTCCAAACTAGTATTTTCACTTGGCTACTTTTGGCTGCTTTTGAAGGCTCCTGGAGTTGGAATATTGATTTGTGTCCTACTTAGAAAACAAACGGTATACAGTGTCTGTGAGGGAAAGAGTGAGTTCTTACCATATATGCTGCATCTTGTTCTTTTTGGTCTCTAAATAACCATCATCACTAATCAAATAAATGTGCTCACGTCCCTTCATCCTCTGCATGGTGAAAGTCTCACACAGGAAAAGGAGGAGGCGGGAAGGAAGGTGCAGTTATCCCCAACAGCTGACGGCTTGTCAGGATTAGGGCAACAGGGGCTGTAAAATCTACGCCTGATGAGGTGACTAGCTCTTCCTCTCGGCTTTGGCGCTTTACAGATTTGCCCACCTCCGTGAAACTTCCTCCCCTCACCACCACAGCCACCGACAGGCTCGGCTGCAGCTCTCCTCATGCTTGCTTGAATGCCATCTACCCCTCACCCTCTCCAAAATTTCATGTTACAGGCCGAATTGGCTGATTTCATTACCATTCAGGTGAAGCTTGTAGGGGGTGAAGTTCTTCTTTTTTTTTTAAACCTTTTAAGAAGAGAGAAAGAAGCAGCTGAGGGATGTCAGAGCAGGGTGAAGCAGGTGGTGTTTAACCATGGCTAGTCGAGACGCCAGGCCAACTCTGGCAGCTAATCCCCAAGGTATTTAATGAACTTTTTCTCTTAAATCGCCTCTGCTAATACTCAGAAGCGATGCTCTTGCACATTGCAGAAGCACTGGAAGCCATGAAGACGATGGGTAATCATTTTTATACCTGTTATAAAGGTTTTAAAAGCTAGGTCCTCCATTTGGAAAAGGAATCATTTGAATTTGCAGCTCTTTTCTACCTCAGGCTTGCCTCCTTTTCCCTCTTTTTTGTGAGGGCAAGGAGTATATTAATAGTGTGATTATTATTGAGAGGTGGATTCTTAAACTGTTATGGGAAATCCAGTGGATATGTGTTATTTTTCATGATGCTTGAGGTGCTGGAAATATTCGTGTATACCCAAAACTGTTTTTGTTGCCTTATTTTCATGATTTTCAGCTTTGCCTTGTCCAATTTATTAGCACACCTCCAAGTCTACACATACACACAAAAGACAAACAAGAAAAAAAAAAAAAGATTTTACGAGCAGAGCTGGCTGTCAGAACAATTGGGAGTACTGGAAAATAAAGCTTCCTCGCTGGTGAATTACCTTTCTGTCTGTTTTTCAGCACTTTCACTCAAACGTTAAGGGAACAGACAGGCAGGCAAGAAGGCAAAAAATACGTGATACATCCCGAGGCTATTTCTTTTGCTCCAGACAGAAAGAAGCAAAATGAACTCCCAAGTTCAGGTTGAGGCTCAGCTTTGCCCCGAGGTTCTACCGATGAAAGTATGTGCAAGTTGTGAGGAGATTCGGCCTGATTCCCCGCCTCCTCTCTTCTCACCTCACACACACACACTTGCACACATTCACCCATCCTGCAGTAAATGAAGTGACAGGACAATTACTACCCCCAATATGAGCCTTGTGTTCACACACACACACACACAGACAAACATGCACAAACGCTTGCACGGATTCATCATAATGAGCAGAAAATCAACTTTATTTTACCTTCCACGTGTTCTCTGCCTTACGCTATGAATATGTAGCTGTGGTTTTTCAAGTGCAGCAATATTCAGCAGAAAGAGGAGGGGAGCGTGAGTGTTTATGCTCGTTTGTAGTCATGTGTCACGTCGGGTTTGGATCTGTGCGGTAAAGCCTCGGGGTCAGGTGTTAGGTTCAACACTTGCACAGAAATCAGGATGACCTGTACAGCCTCAGGGTTGCAACACCAAACACAACAAACTGACAGAGGCAGGGCGCTAACACCACCAGGGTGGGAACAGAGTCAGAGCAAGGCATTAGTAGTGACAGGGTTAGGGGTTCAATTCCCTTTTTTTTTTTTTTTTTTTCTGAATAAGCAATTTTCTATACATTTAAATTATGATCTTTATAATAGTCAGAAAAAGTGAAAAAAAAGTCTGCTGGATGAACATGTTGGAGATAATTCAGTTAACTGGCTGCAGGTCAAGATGTAAGTTCATATATTAAGGAAAGTGTGATGGCATAAAGAAAGACAGTGTCAAGTCATCTTGTGAAATCATGACAAAAAGAGTGTTTATCACATTAAAAGAAAAAAAAAAACACCTGCATTGGAGGTGGGAAGGGGAAGGGTTCATCATCACTGTCAAGCACTGCAGTCCTAAATTATATATGTATTTGATCCTAAATTGACATAAGCTGACACAATGAGACATTTTGGCTGGCTAAATAAGGTTTCATTGCAAACAGTTACAATTTTTGTATAAATTCTACACACTAATGGACACTAATGATCTCTCAACATGATTTATTACATTGAATTGAGGGAAATATCCAACCACTCCCCTGATAATGTCCTACTCCATTCCTCCCACGAGTGTGAACAAGACCCTGAGATACTGAATCTCCTCCACTAGGTTCAGGATCTTATTTCTGGTCATGAAAGGTTATAATAAAATGGACACCAGCAGACTTCAGAAGATCCTGTAATATTCAGTACAAGCACACTGAGTCATGAAAAAAGGGGAAGGAAAAAAGGAACAAGTGGTTGTGGTGGCAACATGGCATCACCTCTGATCCTCACATAAAGAGCCACATAGAAAAGACAAACACAACAGGAAAGTCATTTTACCACAAATCACAGAAATACGACCATCAGGAGGACAAAATGTTGCACAAATTGAATGAACGGTGTGAAAATGATGTTCTTAGATATTTTACTAAATGGTTGGATTGTGTCATCATGTCACCGTCCATGATCTTGATCTTGAGTTTGCTCTCTGGCATCTTTTTATCTGTTTTTGGTTGTTCAGATTTATATTTTTACTCACCTGTTTCACCACTTTGTGTCTCTCCATCTGATTTATTATCCTCAGTTTAATCAGAAATAAATTATTTGTTGTATTTTTTCATTAAATAGCCAAGCTACCATCGGATGCTGTAGTGGCAAAATGCAGTAACTAAGCATGGTTTCTACCATTTAGCAATGACAAAAACAAAACAAAAAAGAAAAAAAGAAAAAAAAATGTTATGCATAAGCTGTTTATGTATATTTTTTTAAATAAATTTATTGCCTGCATTTCATGAAATCATTAGTTACCACGCAAGCAGCAAATTAAAACTTTCAAAGCCACACTGTGAATGATGTTAGGTTAGAGTATCGTTACTATGCTGTTAGAGATAAATGGTGATTGCAACAGTTATACTTAACTGGAGATATGGCCCAAACTTCCTGCCAAAATATGGTACTTCAACATTTATCCTTAAAAATAAACGTAAAGATTTCAGCTTCTTGACTATTTCGTCATACGCTGCAAGACCTTGTCGAGATCTTGTTAGAGTTTAGATAGGTCCAAGTTCAAGGATAATGGTCTTCCAAATGTTTTCCACTGTGTTCCATACATTAGATTTAAGGGATGTCAGTCTAGATACTTATAGCAGGTATGCAGCGATCACCAACTCCGGTCCTCGAGGGCCAGTGTCCTGATGGTGTTGGATGTTTCCATCCTGCAACACCTGTTTCAATTAAAATGGATCTTCAACAGCTTTTTGTCAAGTTCTGCACAAGTCTGTTAATGACCCAATTATCTGAATCAGGCGTGTTGCTGCAGGGACACATCTCCTACCTGCAGGACAGGAGTTGGTGTTTGTATGAGAAACAAACCAGACAGAGCAGCATATTTGGAAGTATTAAAATTCAGGTAAGATAATACCAATTTGTTAATATGCATGTATGTATATATTGAAGGATTGGAAATTTCTATTTTTGCTACTATTTTTAACTTGAGAAATGACTGAACAGCATATCCACAGTTATTTCTCTGTCGGTTAACAGCTTAACATGAGAACTTTCGTCCCTTTAACTGTTTACACTAAACATTTTTTCACGTTCCAGATTGTTTTCACTCAAGAATGAAAAGACATAATCGTCGACTAAAACTAGATAAAAACTCAAAGATGAACCAAAAACTTTGTAAAAAGAAACATCTAAATGTAACATAATGCACAGCTTCAGTTTCCACACAGTCAGTTTGAAAAATGGTGACAGATAGCTGTGGCTGGATGATGTGAGCCACAGAAATAAAGAACCCGCCAGAGGAGGATGGCGTCAGTCCCTTTCTGTCCGTCCACCCGTGGCAGATCAATAGACTCTCCAAGCGTCCGACATGCTGCTTCTCTGACGGCGGCTCGCTGGAACACAGGGCCGGGAACAAGTCGAGGGGTTCAGGGCTTGCCGGTCCATCATGCCGTGTCACGGCGGTGAAATGAGTTGTCTCCAGCCACCAGATCGATAGCTGACATAAGAGCGTCGAGCCACTGAGAGGGAGGAAGAAAAGAAAGGGAGCGGGCCTCCTAAAGTTATTACCTCCACCTCTCTGTCAGAAATCACTGTGTGATGCATTACATGTGTTCCCTGTTGTGTAGTGTGTGTAAGAGGTGCACAAACAGAAGGGAGCGGGATGAAAAATGCAGTTTCCGCTCCATTCGTCTCTCATATACCACTGCGCTCTTGTGGACAGGCGGGAGTGTCCCGCCGCACTTTTGTTTGTAAATAGGCATCACTCATGGCGACGTCTCTTTCACCACAGCAGCCAAACTGAAAGATTTACTCCGCTCGCTCTGAGCTTTTCCTCGCCACTTTCATTCATACAGAACATGATAAAGCTGAAGCCGGATGGGATTAGCCATCATCCCTCTCATTAACTTTGTCACTTTGACTGAATACCTGGTGATTATTTAGATTTGTATGAGAGAGTAAACTTGCATTTTCATGTAAAAAAAAAACAAAAAAAAACAAGGAAATGACTGATCAGAGAGATTTACAACAGCGCAGATCCCATCCACACACACCTAATGCGCTTGAATGGCCAAAAACAAAGAGCGAGGGGAAATAACTCCTAATGCTCAAGACGTGAAAAACAATCCACTTTTTTCTTCTGTCTGCATGTGCTGATAAATACCATTTAAATAAGGCCAGGCCACGCCCCTTGAATCATTTGATGCCGATTGATCCTGACATGCTAATTTTTCAAGGGTAATTTCCAAAATGTGCCTCACACATAACGTCTGGACTTATTAATACAAAAGACGGGGCTTCATCTACTCATTCCAACCCCATCTCTCCTCCAACCCTCCAACCACCCCCCCCAACCCTTTCGGCGTGCAACGTTGTTCGTCTGCTCCTGGCAATAATAAATCACGCCATGACAAGTGCCGCACTCTTAACCTTGATGGACTGAGAACCAGCGACCCCCTTCAAATAAAGCCTGATTACACGATTGGCATCGATCATTGCTCTTGTCTTCTTCAATAAGGGGGTGCTTATTCCGCCGCTTTGACCCTGCCGACCAAACTAGAAATAAATAAATAAAAAGATGCATTCAAGGCTTTTTGCTTCCCAGAGCCTTTAATTGCTTTAATGTCAACCAGAAACAGCAAGAGAAAAATGATTTAATGAGTTTGTTTTGAGTTTAGATTTCACAGGATGAGATTGACTTTCTCTATGAAGATTTCACACAACAGCAGTTTACTCAAAGAGTCAACATAATAAAATTCAGTGAGTCAGACTAGTTGAGCAGCAGCTGCTACCAAGAGAATAAAAGGGAAACTGCTGGGTGTCGGCATTTAAATCAGACCCTAAAAACTCTGTTTATTGGATCAGTTTTAAACAGTTTATAGGAAGGAAGCAAACAACCAATCTCAACTAAACTAACCTTTTTTGGTTGTGTCAGTGGTAATTTCTTGTAATAATATCATGTTTCTGACAGAAGAATTTGCTTTTAAAGGATGATAATTTGTAAAAAAAAGTGTATTTTATTATCAGAAAACAGGTTAGTAACGTGTCAAAGCAGATTTGGTGGTGATGTGAAAGAACAAAAACAGCGTCTGTTTTATTTTTACTTTCATAACACCCCTTCCCATCCTCACACCGTCCACACACGGAGGGCAGGGGACCCAGGGGTGCTACCTCAGGTCCGCCACGCCGACCTGTCTGTCACTGTTACTCACAGGGGTTTGAATGCGCCGTGACAGGTGCCAGTCTGTGGCGCCTGACGATAACGGTGTCACCCAGCCGGCGCTCGGAGGCGACCTTTGCAGCTGCCTTTACAGACGCCAAACATTTGAAGTTGTCGGGTAGTTTTGGAATAACAATGGTGTCGCTGCATTTGTGAGGATCCTGAAATGTGTCTCCAACATTCTTCATGTTTGATTTATGGGTTCCAGGATAAAGTGATAACCTGTTAATGCTCAGCTGCAGTTTGTGTGTGTTTGTGTGACATTTACCTTTTGCTGTCACATCACTGATGCATGAAGCTTTTCATGCTTCAGCTCCGATAAACTGCTGTAGAACAGATACTGCTTTGACTCCATGTCATGAAGTTTAATTATCGTGTGTGTCTGTTGCACCTGCCGCTTGAAACAGGAAATGTAATTTTTATACAGCTCATATCCTGAATATTTAATCAGCATTCACTTCAGGATCATATTTCTTGCTAATTTATAAAAGTACAGCAATTATTACCATGATTGTCTAAATGAAAATAGAGTTTCTGTTGATTGTGTATGACGCCCACAAACAGAAACCATACTCTGTTTCCCAAAGGAGAGACCTGGCATTTCTGCTACCATAACCCTCTTCCTGTTTACACTAGTGTGTATGTGTGTTATTTGGTTGGTTGAATGGAGGAGGTGGGGGCAGTAACAGGTGTTAGGAGCCTTAAAATGACATGAGACAAACAGCCTAAACCATACATACCTAAATATACCCCCAAAACACTTAAGTTTTAAATGAGTTTGGATAAAACATTATATCTTTTAACTTATTGCTTCTAATATTTTAATTTAGTTTATATGTATGATTTTATAAATTTTATGTCTCATGATTTTGTTTCAGCATTGTTTGTATTTTCTCTTTTTGGATGTAAAGCAGATTAAAGTGCTTTTATTTACAGAAAACGCTTGTTGCTTTGCTTTAAAGCTCTTCCAGGTTGAGCATCCAGAAGGTCTGTCCTCTAAAAAACATCCAGTTACATTTAAGTCAGTAAAAAACCATGACAATAAAAAAAGAGTGTGAAAAAGTGGGTGTGAAATGTACCTACTTCCTCTTTGTGTGCATCATAGCCCCAAAAATTGTTGAATGATTCCTAATATTCTGGGATTAAACATCCATTTTTGTGCACATCTGCATTTCTTTCTGTCTGCACCATCAGATAAGGAGTTGTAGGTTGGCTCAGAGTTTGTTCAGTTACTACTGCTTTACTCCTAGAAATGTCCAGCTCTCTCTTCTTCATCTTCTTCTTTGCCTTGTTTTCCGGCCTCCCTCTCAGCAGATTTCCCTTCACAAGCCTCTCTGCTCCACCCACACACTGGAGATCAATTTGTCTTGCCGACAGGAATCCATATTTTTCTCATCTCAGGTACTACTTCTTCCAGGACTTCCTTCCCATCGCCTCCCCCCATGTCCGACCCGCCATCACCTTTCTGCAACTGTCCATCTACCACCCCACCCTCCAACCTCTCCCAACTGAGTTCAGCTGAATCAGCTCAAAGCCTCTTGCTGCACTAACCCTGCATCACCCACGTAAATAAAAACCAGACATTTCACTCCTCTATACTTGCATGTCTAAACAGAAAACGCAGAGTAACACACTTACATACACTCCTGCACTGACAAACACCAAACTGTCCTCCTGGTTCTGTTCAATTTACAGTGTCTGACCAGCAAATGCTGGTCCCTGTGGCTGTTTTCCAAAGGTGCTCCATCACTCTGCAGCAAGACCTGAAGGAGCAAAAAAAAGAAAAAAACACTCAGAAGAGGAGAAAAAAGAAGTCTTGATATCAGCAGGGGAGTGCTAGAGGAAGGGAGGCATTTTACAGCACATTTTTCTCTCACCGTTGTCTACCTTGGTCTGAGGAAAGACCGGCGGGCTCTCTAGTGGCCACCGCCACGATCAATACTACACAAGAGTTGAATTAGACCTCAAGTGGAGCACACACATACCTTAAGGGAGGCAGAGACCGACCTGAAATCCCTTGAACATTTACTTTCTTTCCACCGAGTTAACCAATAACTGGATGAAATGAGAGGGAAAAGAGCAGCTGTCTTTCCTGTTTCTTATCTCTTCTGTTTTTTTTTTCCTCCACCCTCTCCATATCTGTCTCCTCTCCTCGTCCTCGCTTTTCGCCGTCGCTCTCGGCACTCAAACTCTCAGTATCTCTTTTGCCTTAAAAGAGTCACTTGAGCAGAAATGAAATGCACAATTAGCAGATATCCAGAAGAAATGGGACACACATGCACATGTGCAAGGAGATGCATGCATGTGTAAGCATTCCTACTACACACATCTCTTCATATAGCCTTAATTTAATCATTTACTATCACTCACATTGATTCATGGCTCAGCAGCATTCAGGCACAAATGTTTTTCAAAGCAATAAAAACTGATATATTATTTATTTAATGCTGAAATCTTTTGCACATAAGTGTTTTTACTTCTCTGGTTATGTCAGTCAAATGATTTTTGCAGATCTTGTCATGTTTAAGTTTACATTAACTGCATATTTCCCCTTGTTTAACTCCTTATCAAGCGGGGTCATTTTGGCAAAAACGCCTGTAATATGACCTCTCCAAATTAGAATTACTGCTGTTATTGAACCCTCTGGATTGTAAGTGCAGGCTTGGGCTCTTTGTAAAGGTAACGCTCTCTAGTTTCACCCACAGCAATTAGAATCACTTTAAGTATCACTGATAAAAAGTTATACACTTTAGAACAAACAGAAAAATATTTTTTTTTTGTCCTCGCCTAACCTGTGCGGACAGAATAAGACCAATCTTGATGGGAAATATTGATGTTTGATCTATAGAGAGCCCTCAAAGGTAAGGGAAGTCAACATTTAAACTTTCTGCTTTTCTGTAAAAAAGGCTTTGGTGTTAGCGCTGTGGTTGTTGCGTGTCAAAATGGTTTATATCATCGGAAAGACGAGACTTTGAGCTTTCATTTGTGTATATTGTGGGCATTCATGACGGAGGGGCTTGCAAACATGGCTGCAATGTTGTTGATTAGTAGTCATGTACCGGGACCGGTACGTCTGCTTCGTAAGGGGTTAACAATGCAAAACTCAAAACATAAAAAAATACAATTTTACTGCAAAATGTTTCACTTTTTTAAATTGACACTGCTTTTAACCTTTTATGCTTTGGCAGGACGTGAGTGTCATCTGAACCTCATCATCATGATCATGGTAATCCCTCCATTCCCTCCTTATGCACCTGCCTCCCCTTCTGCTGGTACATCAGGTAGGTGCTTTCTCCCTCCACCAGATGCCACCCACTGAATTTGGGTCAGTAACACACACGCAACGCTCTTCCACAATCCCCCTCCTGGATCAATAGAAGGCACTCAGTGCAGCTGACGCCCTCTCACACCTGATACTTTGCCCAAACACCCTACAACCCACCCCTCGCACAAGACACACTCACTCCAACCTGGCGAGGGACCAATTACACCAACCGGAGGGAATTACCCAGAGTCCCCCTCTTGTCTGGAGTGATATCTCCAAGGATTACAGGTACTTAGCTCCCATTATGTCTGCTCTATTACCTGCCCTCGCCTTTTAACACAACCTCCTTTGTGCTTGCCTGTTTGCACAACAATCCTCCCCATCGGGCTTCTACCTTTTCACTTCTCAATGGGTGCATGCCAGGGTTGGATAAAGGTGTGCAGATATTCGTGAGAGGAGGAGGTGGCAAATGGACGCACACATATTTTTAACTGCAGGTACATGCTGTCTTACTTAGTGCTTTTTCACGCTGACAGTTTCTCTAAACACACCAATTTGCTCTTTGAGTGTTTCTCACATCCCTGGTTTCCCTTCCCACACCATCCACACGCAGTGTTTTCTATCATGGCATGCAAGAGTTGGGTCACAATTTCTGTTCCTGCTGCTGAGTAGGTGACGGACTGATTTCAAAGTTTCAAGTGTTACTTCTGTTTTTTTTTTTTTGTTTTGTTTTTTTTTTTACAATTGTGGAGTGGACAGAAAAAAAGCAGGACTGTGTGAAAGTTTGTCATCCTAAGAATTTAAAGATTTTTGGGTAACTTTTACCAGAATGTTGGAGTTTGTTTGTGCTATAACGTGTTCACAATCATCATTTGGAAAGGTAGTGATCTTTTGAAAAGCAGTGCTTTGGTATTTGTGGTCTGCTTATGGTTATAATTTGTTGTCTTAATCAGAAACAGGAATTCCATTCATAGCTAGGAATATCTGTTACTTCTGGGAAGATGAGCCATTCTGCAAACAGCTGGTGAGTCACTGGAAGCATTAACAGAGGCCTGTACTACGAAGCTGGATTAACATACCTGGGTTATCTCTCTGTTACCTGGGTTGACTTACCCAGACATCTGCAATCCTGATAAGCTCGATAAATGAACTCACAATTTTCCCATCTCAATCAGTGCACTTTACAATGGGGGAGCAGACAATTATTCTGAAAAAATACAAAGAATTAAAACACATCCAGACCAAAAGCAACACTGTTGCTGCAGCAACAGCCATGAAGGAATGCTGGCAGAAAATTGCAGACTTTGTTAATGTGTCAAAACGTGAGATTATACAATATTAATTCATCGGACAATTTAAATTCTGATCACTCCGTTTCACTTTATTTTGACGAGAAAGCTTCCTCAGTGCCCTTCATTTCCCTTTTATTGTCCATTGAGTTCGTTTGAGGCTCAGCACCCCCCGTGTAAACACGTTTGTGTTAAATATTAAATTATTATTGTATTAAATACATTAACTCATACATGGTAGTGGTAAGCTACATGTGTTGTCACAGCTGTCCTGGAACAGACTGACAGAAACATGGCCTCTCTGACCACCACTGAACATTCATACACATTTATACAACAGCAATGCCGATAATGGAGGCAAGGAGGGTGAACTGTCTTGCCCAAGAACACAATAACAGATTGACAGGGATGAAGCAGCATTCAAACTGCCAACCTACCAGTTACTGGATGACCCACTCTACCACCTGAGCCACAATACAACATTGTATTTGGAAGTGAGCCCCATAGACTGGGAGAGACAACGTAGCTTCATCTTTTCTTTAAGGGAATAAAATTACAGAATTTCCACAATAAACCACCTTTCCACCAGCTTTTAAGCAGGAGGATGGATCAATCATACTTCTTGGCCTTGAAGGAGGGGGTATACCACTAATAGAAAAACATACATCCTGTTTCAATTTTGGGTCTGGGGGGGGGTGAACACACTCCTTTCAATAAATATTGCATGTTTTTATAGACTGGCATGAGTGCAAACAAACACAGACATGCAAACAGTTTTCCCTTTCCATTCCCTCTTTTGTAACTCATGTCAACACACCTGTAGGCACGCTCGTTGCTCTCCAGACGCACTCACTTTTACAGAATTATCTCCTTGTTGCTGTATACATCAGACAAACCCTTTCTGAGTACTTACTCATAAAAACTCAGTCAGCAGCCACACAGAAGCACACACACCCTGCCAGACAAGAGGTAAGCTGATCTCTCTGACAGACAGACGACTGGCAGCTCGGAGAGCCGAGGGCGCTGAGAAGGTAATTACCCGTGACAGACGTACCTGTGTAGGTTTCACCTCCTCCCCGCCTCACTTCAACCTGCACTTATCACAGTTACCATCTCACCGCAGCCACTGAAGAGATTTAATTGGAAGATTAAGGTGTTTTAGGTATTGATTTCACGTCGGATCTGTTTATTTTTTTCCCCCCCTTCCTAAGTGTGGAGGCACTTTCCCACCTCTGGAGGAGCTGTTCCGAACTAAATGTGCAGTAATGTAATACTGGGAAACGAACCCACTCACATTTAAAAAAGGTTGTTGAATTTCTTAGTTATTTTTTAGCTATCTTGGATGATGCTGTAACTGATTAAAAACATCACATTTGCGGATAAAATTACTGTTAGAACTGTACAAATATGCATTTTTACAGACATATTTATTAAATGATGATTTACATTAAATCAAGTAATTATTTTTATTTTTATTTCATTCCACACCAGGTATCTCAACATTTCCTTAGAGAAATTTGATGTGAAAGATCTTTGTGAAAGATTAAAGGCTTGTAAACAGCAAATGTAAACTTGTCTCATTTTTTGAATTATACATTTTAAAATTTGGTTCTTTGAACCTTTTTTTTCCTCCCTTTCTTTTTATTCCTCTTAAACTTTCACTTAATTATGTTTAAGCTGGTTCTGTACATCTGTTAGACCCTGAAGATAATTTACTACTTGTAAACTACTTCCAGTTGTTTCTGGAATTTTTTACAATGATCTATTTAATACCAAGGGATGCAATAGTCTGTACGTCAGCATTTTTTTTGCAAACATGTTGAATTAGTGGATAATGCCTCACATGTGCACTGTTCCATTGGACTCAAACTCTGGAACTGATCAAGGTTTCTATAGGGTGTCTCATAAAACCATAAACCAAGCTTTGGCTGGTGATTAAAATAAGCTGAATCACAGCCTGCCAGAGGTAGCTGTGATTACTTAGTTAAAAGTTTGTAAATCAACCTATCTCGGTTTGTTGGGGCCCTTTGTTAGCTTCTGCTATGTTCTGAGTATGTTTATTGTTTATTACCATGTGATTATGTTACAATTTTTGCAGTGCAAAATGTTTCCACCAGGAGCCAGAAGACAATTATCATCTGTTAATGTGTTAATCTGACTAAAGTTTTTACCATAAAGTGACGCAAAAGGTCTCAGAAACTGTGTGTATCAAATATGATACATGCGACATTAAATGGTTAATGTGAGCTAATGTTTTTGCTTCATTTGCCAAGATGTCCTAACAGTCTTTATAAATAGTCAGTTGAAATAGTCAGCTGCAATTTGTTTACATCAAACACACATATCTACAACGTTATAAAAAACATCAAAATGCATAATTACAGGAACAGAAAGATTTATGACAAAGAGTCTTAATCTCAACTGCTTTCATCCATCTATAAAACAAGAATTTATAGATTCCCAAGATGTTCTATATGTTTAACTACCTGGCCTTGTAGAAACTTGTCTAAAGCAAGTGCTACTTCCAGATCTCAGTGAAATGAATTCACAGGTTTTTCTCCAATTCAAAGCTTAAATTTTACCAGATGCCAGATGAGGATCCATACCATCACAAAGCTCAACTTTTTAAAATACCCAGTTCATGAATTAATATCTACAGTTTGAAAATACCAAGGCAAGGTCTCACATCCTCGTTGACCCCCATTACATGTACCAGAGGTATATGAGCGAGCACAAGTCATGTCATTTAATACAAGCAATTATTTCTAATGTAGCTGTTGCTTCGATTCTACCCTGCCTGCCCACATCCAAGCTTCTAGGATACCTACATCACTTGTTCCCTACACATTTATATGCCAACTAAACAACTTCCACTGATCTTGAGATCCATTATTGAGATCTTGTATGGTGGTGATGATTTCATGTGCAAGAATTTGGTTGTAGCAGTGCAAAAACAAATGAAGATACGCTTAATTAAGCTAATTAAGGACTCTATTTTGGCAGACAATATTTATCGATAATAACTTGATTAGTTAAAAACATTAAAATACATGTTTGCACATTTTCACCCTCTGCAGTAAAGAAAAACAACTCTCTAATGACATGAGGAAAATATTACTTTACTGGTGAAATTTAGCCCACAATTAAAAACATCAACTTCTTTCTGCTGAACATTAAACAGTTGAAACTGCAAAATAAACAAAGCATTGCTTTCCTGGAAGTCACACTTGAACCAAACTGACATTTGCACATTGAAACTATGCAGAAAGCTTGAAAACATACCTACTGTTCCTGCACACGTATACATACTATTAATAATTTCATGTCTATATTAGCCAGGTGTTAAGGGATCCCTTGGGGTCACATTTCATCAGGAATCAACAACCTGCTACAAATACCAACTATCTTTGTTTTTTTTTTTTTCCTCTATCCACCTCAACCATCTGGCATCAGGCCACAAAAATAGACTCTAAAGCGTTGGTAACAATTAGTAGCTTCTGTACCCAGGGACCACACAACGACCCACCTGATTTTCATACCCTGCATTTTGTTGCCTCCCCCTCTTTCCCTCAACCTCATCAGGACGCTATCAATAGCCAGGCACCTGTTTCCTGCCAACGCTAGCAAGGGCCTCTATAGCTGCACCTGTATGTGCTTACACAAGAGCCTCAAGAGGAGTATTTATGCGGATGGGACTGCAGGGCTGATATCAGGCTCTGCTAATGCAATCACAGGAAGGACAGGGAGCACTTGACGAGTGTGAAGCAAGCCAACGGTGGGGTGAATTAACTCAAATCAAGTCAGGATGTGGATTTTCAAAAGATTTTCAAATGGGGGAATCTTTTGACCCTTAAATGAGTATTCAGATGGTTCAAACGGCTGGTGTGAATGTAATCTCAAAGGAAAAGTAGTTCAAACCGAACAATACAAACTTTCTAATGATGTTTAATTGTCCAGCTGCTGAGATATTCTGCTTGTTTTTAAAACTGATTAAAAGCCTTACAGCCTGTATGTGAAAACAAATCCTTGCTCCTGAAGCTTTTTCTTTGTGCTTCAGTGTGTGGAAGTCATTTTTTTTTGACAATTTTACTTGTTTGTGAGAGCTTTGTAGCACATGTTCCACAATGTCAGCAGCATGTGATGACAAGAAATGCAACCATTCATTCAGTCATTTAGTCTACACACAGTCAGCCATTCATTACCTCAAAACCAAACAGAGCCAGACATAAAGGAAAAACTGCAGAGTCAAGCATGGAAGGGCAGGTGATTAATGCCAACACTGTCTTTCCTTGTTCGTGGCCAAAGTGTTATTGATTTGATTTTAGAGGAGCAAGAAAAGGTTAGCCTTTGTAAGCTATGGTTTGAGGTTGGCATGATGTGAGGTGGGGTAATGACCCCTCCCTCCTCAGCAGGAGCTACTGAAGCAATCAACCAAGAAATGGAAACAATCCCCATCTAGGCTCCAAGCAACTTTCTGTCCTCTACTCTGTCGATATGTGTGAAGTGGACATTCACCGGCTATTGAGTGCCACGTAGTTTTGCAACTAATAGCTATTATAAGTTTAAAATGCCCAAAAATGCAACACAGACTGGGAAAGAGTTTGAGGTTACACAGATTTCTGAGGTTTCAGGCTAACATTACTGTTTTACTTATCTATCATCTTTGACTCTATATGGTTTTATATGTCGCTGCAAGCTGGTGCAGATGTTTAATACAAAGATTTAACCCAAGTGGTTTGTGTTCTGGGTCACCTTGGTAAGCTGCTGGTGTTTTTTGGTTTTGCTATTGTACAGTCCATGAAGGCTCATTTTCTATTAACACCAGATTTTCTTGTTTTTTGCATCGAGTTGCTGTTTAATGGCTTAGGGAATATTTATATTTGCCTTTTTGGAAAAAAGAAAGCTAAAAATTGCAATTACATTTTGGCATCTTTTTTTTTTTACATATGTTTATGATTTTATTTATTTTAGCTTATACACTGCAGATTGCAGTGATTTAATTTTTGCAAACTCCTAAAATCTGTAAGACAGTTTCTGTTCAATGTCAGAAAGGCTTTAAACAGTGTTTTTAAATGGTTTAAAAGCTGCAATGCTGCACTAGAGATAGTTTCTAGTGAGCTTTAAAATTTATAATGGTTAATAATATAAGTATTATCAATATATATTTTTTTTATATTTTGTAGAACTTTAGAATAAGATGCATTCAGCATTTTAATACAGGCCTTTAAAACTTAATCAGTACTGAGATTTTTTTTTTATCTTTTGTCTGTTCAATAATATTTCTAACTTAAGATAAGTTGCTTTGTATTAGAAATCTAAGGTACGATACTTGTTATGTGACTGGAAGCTGTGAGCTTGAGGAAATTAAATGACTAAAACATGAAAAAAACCAAATAAAATAAATTAGATTAATCGCAAGCAAGCAGGGTAAGATGTGTTCCCTTGTACATCAGGTACATGACAAGATCACACTCACAGAGTCGAGTTAATTTTCATACCCCCCCTCACCATCCCTCCATACTCCTGTCATTTTCAGGGAAAAAGGTGGCGTTTGCATATGACAGTAATTAACAACTGACAAAAATATCCCCTCCCTTAACATGAGGTGGGAAATCACAAAAGCCTGAGTTATTTTCTCATTAATTTACCAGCCCTGCTTTGGTTAATACCAGGAGGAAACCTGAAGCATAAGTTTTATCAGGCTTTGCACTGTTTGTGAAGTATTTTGAGTAAAGAGCTGTATCTATTCATGTCAACTTTTGCTGTTTTTTAGCATCTTGCTGATGGTTTAAATAGTTTGAATCCTTCCTCTTTAAGAGCAATATTAATCCATGTTCAAGCTCTGACTCTGCTTTTACTTTTTAATCAAATCACCTTCTGCTCCTAATCCTCATTATTAATTACATATTAAGAAGTTAGTTTAAGTATTTGTAAAGGTTTAAATCTTAAATTTTGAATTAATTACTCTGTCATTTTTACAGGAACTGTTTTTGCATTGTAAGCTTCAATAAATGGCATGAAAAGGTCACATATGTCCCCACTTGATATTACTTTATTTTTGAAAAACTAAACAAACTTTAAGATTTCCAGGTGATCAATAAGTTGTGAACTTTTCGCAGTGTCCACAAGATATTTTTTGAAAGATCATTCACATTAGTGAATTGTAACACCTTCTGAGGAACAAACATGGTGGGCAGGCAGGCGGGCTAGGTGTTTTAGATCTGAAATCCACCACCAGCCTATTAGTTTTAGAAGTTTTTACTCCAGTGTGGGAAGGCTTCCACAAGGTCCCTATACTCCCCCTCCTGTCCACCCCTCACACATCCCACATCAGCTGTATCATCTAAATACTTCTGAATGTGACAGAACTCTGAGTTGTATCTAAAGTCTGATATGTAGAGCGTGAAATGTGTCACGTCCCGACTCAGGGGTATGGAAGGGCGTAACAAAGTAACGGCGTGGACAGCTGGTATTTCAAAATAAAAGCACATTTATTTTCAACTCCCGTGATAAGTGATGGACAACCTGTAAAACAAAAGATGAGCTGGGGTTAGCGGACCTGCAGAAAGAAACAAACCAAAACCTATACCAAACACTCACCGAGTGCACACACAGACACAACCGCAACTCGGTGAGGAAACTAAAACCAAACAAAAGCAACAGGCCCATAAACTAAAGTGACCGTCGTCACAACACAATAAAACGCTAACCTAGCCCAGCTCTAACACAAACACAACGTAAACTTAACTCAACTAAACACTTAAGGCACCCATTGTGGAAAAGGAGGTGGTTGCGACACACACACACCCGGTGCACAACATGAGGGGGAGAGAGGCCGGAGCCATTCTGGTTTCTCCCCCTCCAGACCTGCCTCGGCTGCAGCCTTTTCAGCCTGAGCTTCCCCGTAGGCTGCAGCCTGACTGGTCCAGAGGGGTGCCAGTCACACAGGGGCGGGGACAAAGGCGCTGGCCTTGGCCACTCCGGGCAGCGCTCTGCCGCCCCTAATCACACACAAGCGGCCTCAGCTGTCTGCAAACAGCAGGGGCCGTAACAAATGAAAAGGAGTGAAAACAGTGCCTTGTGGAGCCCCAATGCTGCATTACAGTGCTGCATTACAAACACATCTCCCCACTCTGGCATACTAAGGTCTGAATGTCAAATAGTCCATAATCCAGGATGTCATGGATGGGGTCACCCATATACACGTTTGTCTCTCAGTATGGTGGTGAAGCAGACGTGGTGGCTGTAGCAGCCACAGACATGGCGGTATAGGGAGCAGACACTGATCTGGAGGTGGACGAAGCATCCAGAGAGGTGGAGGTAAAGTAAGCAGCTGCAAACATGAAGGGGGAAGAAGTTCCACGGTCAAACCTTATGTAGCACTAGTTGAAGGAGTTGGCTCTGTCTACATCATCTTCCACATACTCCTCTTCACTTTGTAGCCAGTGATGGTCGTCATTCCCCTCCAAGTTTTTATTCTATAGCTGTTTTTCTACCTTTTTCTCACACTACACCTTAGCGTGCCTCAGAGTCTTTTTAAACTCTCGTTGCACACTCCTCTGCGTTTCATTACCCCCTTCCTGGGATGCCATCTTCTTCTAGTTCAGGAGGCCCTTGATGTCCCTGGTGATCCACGGTTTATTATCATGAAAGCACCGTTCAGTCCTGACTGCAATCACAGCTTCTCTACAAAAACTGATGGAATCTTGGATTTTGTCAACATTACGTCTGTTTCCCAGCAGTACATCCCCGTCTGTTCAATCAAAGTAGTCTCTTAGTGCATCCCTTGCCTCTAGTAACCACTTCCTGAAAGATCTGGTGGAAACAGGAAGCTTCTGTACATGAGGTTTGGATGGGTGGTGGAGACAGAGCACATTGTGATCAGATCTGCCCAGTGTTGGGAGAGGTACAGCCCTGTACGCCTCCTTCAGGTCCTATCCCCACATATTGGACAGCCCATATACTGTATAAAACCAGTCAGCCAGGAGGATGGAGAAACGTGATTGGTATACCTCGTGATCACGATTAAAACATCCAGTTGCTAGTTCTGTATCCTAACAATCTCATGTATGACATCACATTCCACGATATTTGCAGTTTTCTGAGGAATTTAAACAATGACAATGGTGTAAGAAGTCTCCTGTGGCACATAGTACACTTGGAAATTACAGCAGTTCAATGCCCGGGCGGCATACTCTCTCCTTTCCATCTCTCGCTCCTCTATCCGCTCGTACAGCTATGAGGCCGGGTATATCCATACGAGTTCAGTGTAGTTGTTTAGCCAGGACCCTGATAGGCAAATCAAAGTGCTCTCACTGTACAGCTGTCGGTTCCTCACCAGCACCTCCAGTTCATCACACTTGTTTGGCTGGAAAGGCTTGTACTTCCACTTATTATTCTTCATCTTTTATTTTTGTTTATTCAGCCTTTATTTTAGCCCCAGCTCTGCATCCACGGTACAGCCTCCTCAGTCAGAATTGGACGTTTTAGACCAAGTCCTGAACTTGGCAGTTCCAACTGTTTTCACTTGTGTACACTACTCTACCAGAGGCAGTACACATCGCTCAGGAGAGAAAAAAAAAAACAAAAAAAAACAGAATAGGCTACTACCTGTTTTGATGTAGAAAACAACTCAAACATATACCTAAATCTGTCTTCTTTTCATTGTCTTCACCCCTCACTGCCAGAATGCCTCATCCCAGCTGTAACTGCCTGCAAAGGAACCCACTTCTTGTTTGCCTTGTAGAAGTCAGAGTTAGTCATATTCACGCTTGTCCTCCAGCAAGGAATATAGACACCTTCCTGGCAGACAAAGTCAGCCTTTAATGAAGCAACAAAACCCCTTAGTTGTCCCTAAAATACCCCACTTTCTGTCACCACCCCCGCCTTTCCCTTTGAGCTGCATTGTATCAGACTGAAGGGATAGGTGCCATTAAGCCTGCATATTTAAAACCACCTAAATGTGAGGAGCAGGTGGTGCACAATGCACTCTTGTTGTTATTTGGTTCGTGCAGTCAAGATGGCAGATTTCATAATGCTTTCAAATGGCACATAACAGGGAGAAGCCTCACAGGACTGCCAACAACAATTTCACCAGGAGCAAAAACAAGCAGCAGGCTGAAGCACCTTTTTCTACAAAGAGGCAGAGGAAGGGTTATGTCTCAAAATGGGCAGTGTGGGAAAGTAAATCGCCTTTTAGCGGCTGGATTTGTTAAATGAATTCTAATAAGCTTTTTTTGTAGAGTTTTAAAAAGGCAATTATAGATTTTTATTAATAAAAACAAGCAAAGTCATTGTTTGTATTGGAAATCAAATGTTAAATTTAATCTAGAACTGTAAGTTCTCTCTTTTAATGGCCCAGTATGTAACACAATGGCACCCTACTGGCAGAGATGCAATTTGATATTCATATAACTCTGTTGCTTAAAAATAAGAATGTTTTTTTTAAAAAGGGAGTTTTAAAAGCAGTCAAAATGATTCCTTTTGTAGATAACTTTTGCCATGTTTAATATGACAATTTAACATTTGTTTTACATCAGAAAATAAGGAAAAGCAAAATATTGTTTGCAAACAATTACTTTGACGGTAGTAAGTCTTGACAACACATTGGAGACTTGAGATGTTTGTGCTTACCAATACAAGCATGGGTCACTATTTCAGGACTAGAAATAACTAATTTTTAATAGAAAATTATGATGTGAGTTAATGGACAGTGAGACTTTCATGCAAGAAGGATGTTTCACAACTTTCATTCCATTTTGCAAGTTAAACCAGAATACTAAAATTCTTAAGGTGCCTCTAAAACTCAGTATTAAACAAAAGAATTTAACCAAAAAATATTTTCTAAAAAGATCTCAAACTGACATTCTCCTCCTGGTCGGTCTCTTGGCGAAGTCTCGCCTCTCCGTGGAGGAACTCGGCAGGGATTCGTGTCTCATCCGCCCATTCAAATAAGCCCACAGATGTCAAGAGGACTCCCCCACCAACGCCACCGCACACATGCACGCACACACACATTCGACCCACCTCCAACACTGTTTGTAATGAAATCTAACACTTGGAAGAGGAGAAGTGGACCGACCACCTGTGCATCCAATTGTTCAGCATTTGCAGACACACAGGAGAGAAAAGAGAGAGGAGGAGGGGGGGTAGACAAATCAAAGCTGCACAAGAACACACACACACACACTGATGCACACGTGCAAGCACAAAAGAAGAGAGGAAAGAAATACAAACATTAACTTCCAAATGAAACTTTGGAAGTTAGTGTTTCTTTTAATGTGTGCAGAAAAGAAAAACTGGATACTTTCTGCTTCAACATGAAATTAGTTAATTCATTTAAAAAAAAAGTCTAATAAAATTATTTAAGGGCCTACAGTTGATTTATTTTAAACATCATTAAACAAATAATCTGCAAACATATTACTTATTTTTTTAAAAAATCTGTTAACACATCTGTTTTTGAATTCAATTGAATAATTTGCCTATAATTTAAAGTAAGAAATATCATGCTCATAATAGCAATACACCTGCTAAGCTGTTTTTTACTGCTTTACCTTGCTGGAAAACTGCCCTGGATAGAAAACTTTAGCAGCTAAAGATCAGGAGGCAAGCTGGCCTTCTTACAGTCTGGTTGTTGGTTTTATTCTCAACTTAGCATCTCATATGTTTCAGATGTTCAGATCAGATCAGATCAGAAATACTTTATTAATCCCTTGCAGGGAAATTCATGTTCTTGGGCAATGTACTCGGCTAATTTGCTTTGGATAAAAGCATCGGCTAAATAAATTAAGTATGAATTCATATAAATAGAAAACACTTGTGCTCACTCTCACCCTGCAGAATAAAAGAAAAAGCTGATTTTCTGTGACTACAATGTTTTGATTGTGTTTATGTGCCAATTTAGTTTTCTTTTTTAAACCAAAACTGACCCTTTAGAAGAGGACAGTCAAGCCATTAATTTGTGGGCCTCTTATAGGCGACTCTTTAGGTAAAGACCTCATACAATCACTTTTCTACAAAACACAAACTGTCCCTTTAAGTTGTTTATGGCAGGATACAGTGGATTGCTTTTTATCCACGTATCAGTTTGTAGAGCATTTTGAAGAAATTAAATTTGTCTTGACATGGAAACTAGTGATGCCATAAACTGAATTATTTTAAGCTGGAAATGAGCCAATTTGGATTACAGGAAGGAGCACTATGTTTTCATCTAACACCAGATTTGGCTTTTTCAGTAGGATGTACAAATTATATTTAATACTTATTACAAAATATGACCTTTAAGTCAATTATAATGGGAAGATCAGTAAGAAAATAGTAATTTCTTATTTATCATCTACAAGTTTAGAAAAGAAAGGACAGTGAGAGATGAGTTCATTGTGTGTGCACCTTGTTAAATACACAAGATGCAACGACACTTATACATAAGAAAGAAACAACGGTGTCTTTGAAACAAAGCCATAAAACGACAGAGAGGACGGGTATAGAAATATGCCAGTAAGCACAAGTGCACAAGCAAACACGCAGATCAACAAACTTGCAAACACACACACACACACAAAAACTCTCTTTGCGTGTTCGCAGTGCCTCTCACGCACAAACAAGAAAGGAACAGTTACTACTTAGAAATGAGCCCTGACATAGCTTGTCACACAGTCAGAGGCCTTGATCAGGATTTGCTCACAGGACCTCCTACTCAGCACACACACAAACACACACACAAGATCATGGAACAGGGGGTTAAAAAAGCTTGGAGCCATGTTGGAGGAAAAGGGGGAACCCGGCAACATCTGCAGTCTCCGTTGTTGATAGCATTGCTGCCAGCTTGGAGTCAGATCACAGGGCTGGAGATGCTGCAGTCTGGGCTCTACCTCTTGGCCAACCTCCCCCTTCCTCAGATCCATACTTCCAAACCTCCTAGCTACCACCTGTTAGTTAATTTGCACCAACGAAAAAGGACACCGTGATTCTCTGAAGTCAAACTCCTTCTCTCCATATCCTCTTTCTTCTTTGTGGGCATCTTTCTCATCCTTGTTGTTGAACTCCCTCTTGGAGGTTTGGTCCACCCACGGTAGAGTTTTTCCGGACCTGGAAGGGTTCAGGGCAATGTTGCTTTTTTTTTTTTTTTTATTAATATATACATACATATATATATTCCCCCATTTTCCCCCTGAGTTGCAGCTTTGATGTGGGAAGACTGGGGTCACAAATCCTTGTCCATTTACCATCAGAGAGCATCCCCTAACTCAGAGCTTGGCAGAAGCCCATATGGCTAATGATTTGAGATAGTTTAATTAGGCCAAAATGTGTCTAAAGATGCAGTTGTGCCCTCAGTCTTCCAGTGCTTCGCGTGCTAAAGAGATAAATAGACTAAATTTCGGTCACAGAGATTTTAGAAGAGTATTTTATATCGTTTAATGTTTTTCAGCCTTTGGAAATTCTCTGCTACAGGGCCTCATGTGGGCGTGGTTTGCATGTTCTGAAGCAATCATATCAGGGCCCAGTGCCTCAAAAAGTATCAGCTGATGACCTTGTGTAATGTGTTTACTAAATTCTGGGATCTGTATAAAAATGGAACAAAGCAAAAATACACATTTTGCCCTATAACCCCTTCTTGTACTTAAATTAATAATTAATTTAAAAAAAAACACACAAACCTCTTACTGAATCTGAGTCAACACTTAACAAATAAACACTTAAAGCCAAGATTTAAGCAACAGTTAGTGAGCAGACAAAGCTAACCTGGATCACAGGAGAACCAAAATGGTCCCTTTCACTTCATAAAAAATATAAAGTACAGAAAGTTTTTGTACGCTCTACAAGTTACAATCTTACATCCTGGTGGATTTCCAGCAATAGATAGCACACTTTTTTGTGTCAACATTGATTTTTCTCTCCTCTCCGCCCTGCTCTCCTTTTAATAGAGAAGTAGATGCTTCAAAGCCCCCTGTTTGCCCAAAGCAAGCTTGAAATTCTCTCCTTTCAAAGCGCCATTGCTTCTTTGTAGTCACGATCCCTTGTCTCATTGGGTAAGGCCAAGAGAGACATGAAAACTTCAGAAGGTACGAAAGGTAGCTCATGAAATCCCTCCCATGTAGGTGTGTGAAGTTCTGATAGTAGTGTCCAAGTTGGAATCGATTTGGTCACCCCTCCCCCTCCTTATTTCCAGACCTTAAATCAAAGCCCTCGTCTGCACAGATTCGGTGCCAGGCAACTTTCTCCAAGTCAGACCAAACAACAGCCCAACAACTTCTGAAAAGTGTTCACAGAAGTCTCAAGTTGTTGTTACATCCAGTCTTCTGCTGTCTGCTCAATTACAAGTTGTTGTTTCTTCTCTCTGGCTGGCTGTCGCCCTTTCTGTCTGCCTCCCCCTGTCTCACTCTCCTCTCAGACTACTGTGAGGTGTTAAAAAGGAACCAATGGGGGATCTGCGCTCCATTATGCAGGTCTGTTCCTGCGCTGTCTGATGCCGCCTCTTCGCACCTCATATTGCATTTTTGCCCATTGAGACACTTGCACACACAATCTTTGACACACGCATAACAACACACATGCAGTGGAAATTGAACTCCGGCTGCCTCTGTGTATCTTGTGCCAGGTGTAAGGCTAAGAGGTGCCTAAGTTCTTCTATGCCACCCCCCTTCCCTCCCCTCCCAGGCCATACAGGCATGTTTGAAAGGAGGAGAAAAGTGGTTGGTGTGATGCAGGCAACTATTACACGCTGTGTGGGCGATGCTAGTGCTGGGCTTTTGTTCAACTCCAGTCAGCTTTTGCTAAAGTCTACAGTAGAAAAGGCTCTGCATTAGCCTTAGCAGGAAATAATTAATATGTCATTGTCAGTTTGATTGTGATCTAAAGTTTTTTTTTTTTACTCAGACAAAAATACGATTGTAAGAGACTTTTTTTTTTTTTTTTTTTTTAGAAATAAAAGATACATTTGTGTATGCCACCACTCTTCTGATAGTTTCTTTGTTTGGAAACAGTGGAAGCAATGTTGTTGATTGGCATATATCAAACTTTGAGTTTATCATATTAAGACATGTTTTTAACAACCAGGACTCCTGCTGCTTCCATTATTGTTACCTCACCAGTCATTTGAGTGAAGTAGCTTGCAGGTCATTGGATTTTAGCAGTAACTTTACAGGTTTTCGCTTCTATTTTTTTTCTTGTGGATTGTATACAAGATTTGCTTGAAAGCTTTTTTGAAAAGTACTTTTAAATGCCAGTTGCTAGCATCTAGAAGTCCTGTCTCAGATAGGAAAATAATTGATATGGCACTTTGTTTAAAGTGATTGGCAGCTCTGTTTAGCTCTGCCCAACGTAATGCATTTTGTAGTTAGCATTAGCATTTTTGTAGATAGTTTTGCTAAGTTTGTTTTAAGCTGTGTGTATCAACAGGAAATGTAGAATAAAAAGTGGGATAAATGCTGTTACTTATCTGTTGGGCTGATTGTTTGTGTGTGATTTTGTTACAGTGTGGAAGAAAATAACAGACTTCATCTCATGAGTGTGTTAATGGATATTTCATTTCAGTGTTGCCTGCTTTGGATCATTGCTTGAGGTGTAAATGACGTTAAAATTCAACTATTTGGCTAAACTCTGCAGGGAAGATTGTTGGTTATATTTTATTGGTGTTCCATGCTTTGTGGTTTGAATAATGCATCACTGCTTGTTTTAAATCTGCTCTTTGTTCCTTTGGTGATAGTATTGATTGTGATGCAGCATCCACTTTTTTTTTACTCAGTCCTCCATTTTCAGTCATGTGAGGATGAGATGTTTACATTATATGATAGTAACTTACAGTCCTAGTGTAGCCCTGATTGTAAAATTCATGGCCCATCCCTTTATATTAGTCATAAATATGCCCATACATTGATATTTATTTGAGTGTAGGTGATGACATTGAGTAACAAAAATTCAATGACAGATCAGCATCTAATTCCAAAGTCAGTTTGACATGGGATACTAACAGCAATGATATTTTCTTTAGTTTTAAAGGTGTAATGAACCAAAAGTATGCCTTCAAAATTTCTCATGCCAACGTTTTCTCACATACAATTTAACAGCTAGCCAAATTCCTGCATCATCAACTTGTATTCTTGTAGTTTTAATCCATTGTGACCTAGTTCTCAGTCTTTGGATACACCAAAAACATTTATTAAAATCATCTGAGAGGCTAAACTGTTATCCTAAGTTATTGTCTTTGCTTTTATGTTCACTATTATTTTTGTGTGTTTGTGAGTGTTCGGTTACAAAAGATGCCAATTAGGCATTTTGGATGGTCAGTGCTTTTTTATTCTTATGACTTTAAGTTCCTTGTTGAGTATGATACACTGAATGGTTGTGGGTGATAATTTGTGATATACTTTTTTGAACTTTTCTAATGATGAAGCGATAACAACTGCTCAAACATACCAGTTTTTTTTTCAGAAACAATGTCTACCTGTTAATAGCTAGTTTTGGTCAGAGAGGCCATTGGCGTGCATTGGCTGCCACATTTCTGTCAGGCTGCCCCAGGACAGCTGTACTACACATGGAGCTTGCCTTCAGCATGTGTGAATGAGGAGTAGGTGAATAAAAAGTGTCCAATGAGTGAGTGCCATTGGCAGTAAAGCAAAATATAAATGTAATCTAAAACCCACTTCCACTAGATACAGCCTCTTAAGTTCTGCATGACTGTAAAGTACATCAGCGCTCGTTGCTACATATTTCACCATAACTTGAGTACTAAAGCACACTGGAGGATTTGCTGTAAGATACACATACAGTTTTAAACTCATACTGTGAGTGCTCTTAAATGCAGTATCTCATACTTTCCCCAAGCGGCACTTCCAGGAAATGAAAGTCGACATTGACCACCCTGCCCACATCCAGACCTGCTTGTACAACTCAAGACTGACTCCCCTGATTCAATCCCTCATATGAATAATACATGGCGCCCCCACTACCTGTTTCTATGAGTACATGTAGGGTTACAAAGGCCGAGCTCACACATGAAAATGCACACACGGTCTACACAGGAAGGCAGCCAGCGAGCATGGCCTCTGAGGTTTGACCCTGCACACGTTTGGCACTCAAAAACACACTGGCTTCTACTGCAAACACACACATATATGCAGAGACACCCATATGTACGTGCAGAAGAAGTGCACACATATAGACACAGGCAAACTAAGCCCACACACATTCAGTGAGTACCTTGAAGGCAAGGTTGAGGGTTGAAGTGAGCACTGCTGGCAATAAGGTGAGCAGCTGTGCAGCGCTGTGGATGAAAGCCGAACATCAGGAGGTCTGCGCTGTTTGTGTTTGTGTGTGTTTGGTTGAATTGTGTGAGCTATGTTTCTGTGTGTTTAAATCAGCATGATAGTTTTTCACTGAGCAGATCTGTTTGTGTTTGGCTTGTAATTCAGTGAATGTATGTGGGGAATGGTGAAAACCAGGTTTTTCTTTTTCTGAAAGTAAATTTCTTCAGATTTTTTTCCAGCAGTTTTTAGCCTCACTAGTTTTATTTGTATGGATATAGGGAAGGATTCCAGAAGTTTATTGGTTACCTTTGTTCATCTTTACTGACAGAACAGAAAATAATCATGATTTGCATCCAAAATCATTGACATTTAGGCCTAACCATAGCATGTGTTACTCTTGTGTACATATCGATCTGCATAGCTCTCAACACCCACAGACTGAAGGATTTAATGTAATTTTTCAATGCAAACAGACGGGCATATAGCTCTTCAAAAAGCTAACAATGCAGACCCCACAAAGCTGAGGCTATGCATTGATTGGATGCTGATTGGCTGAAAGTTAACTTGAGCCAGGAAGGCCCGACTCTAGTGGGCAACATTACATGGATGAAGCACCAGAAATTGCCCTCATGAACACAAAAGCATTGCCTCTAGCAACGTTCTCTAGTGACGGTCCATACCTTTAATCACTTGTTTTACTATGTGTACTTTGTCCACAAAAGCTAATGAGCTCTTTGCTGTGTTGGAGCAAAAGCCCATGTTTCAAGCTGTTCTATATTTTGAGCAATACCTCCATGTGGTAGTGAAAAGCTCAAACAGGTAGTAGCATGTGTGCAGGAGCTTTTAAGGAGGGCTATGCAGAGGTATCTTCCAGCCCTTATGACTTATTTAAAGTTTGGGGTAGTTGCACAATCATGGGTCACAGGTTTATGGCATAAATTGTATGTGGCCCAAATAATAGGAGCCAGCTTTTACATGGGTTACATCAAATTGGTCCATTTTTGCTCAATAAGAGGCCGAGTTCAGGCAGACAAACTCACAACACCAATGTTTTCATTTAAGGGCAGATATAGACCAAAGCAAACTGCACATTTGGCCATGTGTGGGCCAAACTTTCTTCACTATTTGTGTAGAAATTATATTAAAGACCATTTGTCTGCACTTTAAGTGGCTAGTGGAAAAAAAAAGAAAAAAAAAAAGAACAGAGCCGTAGATCTGGTAGGGGCTGGCATAGAAGTATGAATCATTCCACTGCTGAACATCCAAAATAATAATAGTAGATTACTGGGACCTTTTCAGATTGTCTAACTACAGCCATACAGGTTTACACTCTGTAAGGGATCCAGATTAATGGAGCTGTGAGAAACTGTTTGACAATGTTGATGCCTGCAACAATTGTCTACTTTGATGTTCTCAATTGAGAAAATGTTCAAATGTCTCTTAGCAGATGGTCAGACATGTGCACACAGATCAGAATGAAAGGTTTTTGGTGCCTGTGAGCAGAAACATGGACCTGAATCCATTTGACAAGGTGTTGCGCTCCAGCACATTACCTAACCACTCATGACTTTAAATGGATCCAGTTTCCTCTATGACTTCTCACAAAAATACATTTATTTAGACCCTAAAAATCTATGAAATCTCTGTATTTCTTTTTAAAAGTTGTGCAGTTCAGGACAGTTTCTGTTGCTATTGACTTTCCAGGAACAACACATAAAGTTGCAGGGAAATTTACAAAATAGTAATATTTCATTCTGCATTATGACAACATTTAGACTTTTTATTGGTAAAAAAAATGCAGTGCAAGATGTTTTGATAAATATGAGCACGTCCTTTGAAGCCTTTTTCTTTGCTAAACCTTGTTTCTTTTCTTTTTATAAAGAATTTTATAAAAAAAAAAAAAAAAAATCAGTGGTTCTTCTTCTCTCAGTCACTGTACATCTGTGCATGTGTTTACATATGCTGTGTGAGTGTGTGTATGTGTGTGCTTTTGAAGCAGGGTGGTGTGGAAGGCCTGAAGCCGTTCCCTCCTTTCATGGAACCTGAATCGTTTCGGAAAGGGAAGTGAAGTGCATACAAGTGAGATGATCAAATAAATCAGCTGGATATGTCTCCTCTGTCTGAAACATGAATATTAAGCATTTTAGGATCATGGGAGGAAGCAAATGTGTCGTGCCTGTAATCCCCAGTGATCTGCTGGTCACTTTAGGTTTGTGTAGCTTCAGAGATGAGGAGTATTTACCCGAACATGTGAGGCGTTTAGGTGACGCTCTCCATCCTCTATGAATCAGTGATCATAACAGTAAAACAAGGCAACAGTGCCCCACCCCCACATTTCTTCTGGCCAGTGATGCAGTCTCCCTCTGGGCCAATCAGTAACAAATATGTCACTTTATGCTGATTTATAATTGTGGTGATCCCCAGTGACAAACACTATTATTTCGGGGAAGCCAGAATCCATAGTTTTTTTCAAAGTCTACTATGAAGTCTTTCAAATACTGCTGGGCAGATAGATGAAAAACAAGTAATGAATATTTACATCTGTTGAAGGGAGATTGTAGCAGGGGTGTAAAAAACAGCCAGTAGTATGTATTTGTAGAAAGAAAAAGGCGTCTTTATTCATATTTCTATAGAAATAAAAATGAAAGTAGTTGTAAAAATCATGTTTTGGTTTTTAGTATACTTCAAATTTTGCATAGAGCACAAGTTTTCTTTAACCCCTTTGGACCAGATGTCCAGCGGATGGGACATGATAAAAAATATGTATTAGATTCAGTAAACATGTATTTCAGACCAGTCGCAAATTAAATTTATCTCTGAAGCCATACAGTACTCTAGTAGCAGATGATACTGCTGTTACATAAGCAAGGGTCCAGTAAAAGTACTACAGTAAAATTGATGGTTGTTAAGTTTTTTATCAATAAAAACCTGTTTTTGGTAGCAATGGAAGGATTTTATGGTGTTTTAGTAATTTCTCTAACACTAAAATATAATATTGGTAATTTTCATAAAACCACCATTCAACATGATATTTAAATCTGGATATGATTTCAGTCTGATATAAACAACTGTGGACACACAACAGTGACTATAAGCAGCAAACCGGGAAAGAAAGAAAGAAAAAGAAAGAAAGAAAAGAAAGAAAAACTCAAAAATTTAAATAGATAAATAATTTTGTAAACAAAATAAATCAATTAAAATGGCCTTTAGATAACCATAAATACACAAATAGAATAGAAGTTTATACATAAACACAGAAACAAACAATAAATAAATAAATAAATCTAAAATATAATCTTTTGAAAGTGCAGTAAAAAAAAAGCCATTAAACAGATTTATTAATATAAATTACAGCCCACCATCATATTCTTACAAAGATTATACTGCCTGTGCATCTACATAGATGGCAACAAAAACACATCATGAGGGATTTCCAGACTTTTTAAGGTATTTCAAAGGACATGAGAAGCATTTTTAATTTGCACCAAAAAGCTAAAACAAATGTATTAGTTATAAAGTGAACTGTCCTCTGAACTCTGTGAGCTACAAGATGAACATCAGATTATCTGAATGACAGGTTCTGAGTTTACCATTAGAACATAACACCTGCCAGCTAGATAGTAAAACACGGCCGTTTGTCATTAGTAGCCTGCATTATATCAGGATGTTAATATGGCAGGCCTGCACAGCTTTGTATAGTAATAGTAACAGTGATAGTCATGCACTGGCAGACCTCGACGTTGAAGACAGCTTCAGTCATACATGAGCCCCGTCATTTATATCTGATAGATCATCTTAGGTAGACATCCTCACCAATGATTTTTGTTCTTTCTGAACACAAATGATTTTTTAAACCATAAGAAATTGATATTCATAACAGACTATTTATATCTTTCTGAGCACCATACTTGGATTTAGCTCCTGTTCTAGTTTGCAGTGTTACAAGCGTGGACCTGTGCATGCTGTTCTCTGTGTAGCGTTGTGTTTTTAGTTGCATACACGTGAATTGCAACCACACAGATGGGTCAGTGTCGTAGGTGTGAAGTGCAGAGACGGAGAGAGGAGAGAAGTGAGGCCAAGAAGGACAGCCGCATGTTGCAGAGCGGCGCTCATTAACATGGACATCCACGTTTCCCTCCTGCCTCCAAATTCTCTGAATCCCTTTCTTTCTTCCAGAAACTGGTTGAGAGGGAGGGAGAGAACCAAATTAAGGGCACATTTTAACTGGTATGTGTTCATGAAGGCAACACAAGGCTTTTGCTTTACAGTGTGTTTATTTGCAGCTTTCTCATTGTGAGTTTGTTAGACTGGCACTCTAAAATGTGTAACATGCAATCTGACAGAATAAATTAAAAAAAGAGGAACCTCACTCATTCTTAATATAAAACAAAAACATCATTGCCTACATATTGATCAAATTCTTGCCCAGAAACAAAGATCAGATGTTCAGGCAGAAATAAAGAGGCACACATTCTGTCCTCCTGAGCATTTGCCTCCTTTTGTGTTTATTTTCCCCCTTTCCGAGCCGCTCCTGGCTGGCGGGTTTGCCACACAGCAAGGCGACCTGTGCAACACCTTCCGCAGGCCAGATGGCGGTGTCGAAGGCGACAGGAGCAGCAGAAATCTGCCAGAGCAATCTGCTGCGAGCAGGTGTCGGCTAATTGTCTCAGAGAGCTGAGGCAGCGGCGGGCACGTGCCAGCGCTACCTGAGTGGAAACAAATATCTTCATTTGCTCGTGTTTTGTCGAGGGAGCGCGTTTCCAAGCTCAGACACATAATAGGCCGAGCCCAGAACAAGAGGAGGGCGATAGACTGGAGACGACAGCTGAACAAGTGTACCTTTGTCTAATAGAGAAAGAGCCACTGGTACTAAACCACTCTTGACAATCATAATCATTCTTAACTGGATGCAGACGGCAGAAAAGCTAAACTCTGGCATCGCCACAAGGCGATATTTAATTATGTTTACACTGTTTTATGTGTTTTTTTTTTTTTTAAAAAAAAAAGCTTCTGGAGTCAAAAAAATGTTTGCAAATTCATGTCTGTTTCTCTATTTTCTGAATAGTAAAACAATTAACCAAAAGTGGAAGATCTACTTAGAACTGTAGACAAACAAGAGGATAAAGACTGTATTGTGCTACAGATGACAGCTCTCCTAAACTTTTAGTTTTACTTGTATTTAACAGCTGAGTGTTTCATATCAAGACCTCTATATGGCATCATTAAAGCCAACACATCTCACCCCTTCTCGTACCAGCGGCGGCCTTAGAAACTGTTCACACATGGGCAAGAAGAACGAATTCCACATTCACTCTTGTGATTTATTCAGGTACCGCTTCATAGACTTTGACATTCCCATTGTGTATTTAGAGAAAAGAAGGGTATCTCGGAGACAAACGTTCAGCCTGAAAACAGAGTTTCTTCTTGTCAAAAGATCTTTCAAACAGAGTCGTCCAACCATAGACAGGGAAGCAAAGTCTCTCTAATTTAAGATTTTGTGTTTTCCAAGACTTCTCAGCATGTGTTTTATAAAATACACTGTGAAAAACAAAGAAAAAAGGTTTGCAAGCATAAGAAATTAGAAGAAAGTAGAAGCAGATAAAATAGGTTGAAGGAAAATATTACAAAAGAATATTACATAGCTTTGACCAAATCCCACCAGGAATTCATTAAACACCATATTTTAATGATATTTAATGGTGCAAACCAATGGAATTTCTTTTTTTTCTGACCTGTGGGAGTGCTCCTGCTTGTTGCACCAGTCCAGATGCATCCTACAAAGTGCTCCCTGCTATGGGAGAAGCGAGACCATCACTATTTTTAAATCTCAAATAAGAGTTGAGTCTTTAAAAGCTTCCCACGATACCGATTGATCCCCTGACCCAACTCTCTTCAAGCTTTCCCTTGGTCCATTAAGAGCTGTGTCACCAGAGGAGTTACAGCATTACCATGTGGGGCCTCTGTTGTTTCTAAAACAGGAAGTGCCCAGTCAGGTTTAAGTGTGCTGTTTCCCCACAAGCCCCTGTAGAGATCCAACGTTAACCCTGCTTCCTGCTGCTTACAGCTTGTAAGCTAAATAGCTGGGGTCAAACCTCTACAAGTCCTCAGCTTTTAGACTCTTCAACTCAGTGTCTTCCTTCTTTTTGCCTCTTTAGATTTCAGGTTGTATAGAGAAAACTAAAAGCACCAAAGGGTGCTTGATTTATGAGAATCTGAGATCCCTCTTTTGTGAAACTGTAATTAACTAAAGAACTTAAGAGTCACAAATTTAACAAATGTATACATTTGCAGAAATGTGTGGTTCCAGCCAAGAACTACACACTGAGTTTCTTTTACACTGAGTTTTACTTTTGCACCACTTCACCAGCAACTGGATATTAACACACCGACTGTTTTGAATGCACACCATGGCTTATTCAGCAAAGAAATGCAGGAAGAGAGGAAAGAAAGAGAGAAAGGGAAAGAGCAAGAAGTAAGACATAACTCAAAATCGGACTGACATTTACTTGATGGATAAAGTTCTCCAGCTCTTCTAAAATTTGATCATTTTTAGTAAAAGAAAAGTAAACCCAACAGTTGCTGTAAATGAAGGCACTAGTTGTGTTCTGCCTCCCATTTTAATTTGTACTACTCTTCTTCTTTAGGACTGCAGGTGTTTCCATTAATATGTGCTCCTTCTTGGTAGGACATATTCAGTATTTGGCTTTAATTGCCTTACCATTGAATTCTGTGAATTCTGTGAGGAAGTTGTAATGGTGGGTCAGCACATGTAGAAAAGTATAGATTGTAATACAGTTTTTCAGAAAGCACATTCAGTGACTAAAACCCCTGGATGTGCAGAAACCCTCCTAACAATGTACGCCTTTACAACAGTATTTTTACTCCTCATCTTTGTACATTCGAGTGTCATTTTACTAGGACATCATAAAATGCAGTGTTGATCCAGTTATTTTACACCATTTTTTATATGACAGGCTTTATTGTGCATTATGTTGTAGCTCATTCCTCAGCTCCATGCAACAGCTAGCCAGTATGTAATTACAGCTTGTAGCGAGCAGCCAGACGGAGCGATACGTGAATGAGAATCTGCAGGAGGGCTTGATTTATGAAGCTCTGCTGTGCTGTATCTGAGGTCCAAATCTTTCTGTCCACCTTAACTCTGGAGTGTAGAGTCCAAACAAGACTTTGATTAGTGAGGTGGAGGAGGGTGGCAGTGGATGTGCAGAATTGTGGTTTGGACAGAGTCAGATTGATAGAAACTCCCATTTAAGTCTGTCTATCTGCACCATGAATACATTCAACTTGGGCTGAAAACAAAATGATTTCCAATGAAGTAGCAGTCACTTTTAGCTGAATAGAAGGAGGGAAAAATGCAGGAAAACAAGCAAATTCTTGCAGAAAAAGATTCTCATGGGCCTGAAACTGAGAAACAGATAACGTGTGTTAAGGGTTAAGGACACTAATAGCCTCTAAATGAGTCCCATAAAGACAATAAGTATAGGTGATAATGTTATTTTTTTCTGCCATTTAGTGTCACAATCTAGCAGCTAATACCTTAAACTTTATTCAACCCCTACAGATGAGATTTTAGGACAGGAACAGTTAAAGCAGACCAGCAGAGACCCACCAGAAACATCACATGTAAGTTTTACTTTCCAAACTGATTCCAAGTCTGAACAGGACCGCTCCAATTTAACATAATTTCCATTTTCTAATATGTTTCTTTTCATAATTGAAGTATGATGACGACGCCATAAGCTCGACATGCAGCACAGCTGCGTGGCAGCGCGCTCGGCTGGAGATGAATCAGTGTGTTTAACTGTTCATTCTCACAGTACCTTCACTGCATCGAAACAACTCAAGTGCATCAATCCAATATGGTGTCATCTGCCCTCCGCTCAACACAGGTGCAGCACAGGATACGCAGTCAAGTTTATAAATGTGTTCATATGTTGAGGGAAAAACACATCTTCAAGTTAGTTTTTAACTTTGTATGCCGATCAGAACACGTAATTCCCAGGGTTGGTTTTGTTATGGACCATCTGTCACCAGAACAAGATTTATTCTGTTTCTTAATTTCTTCTAGTATGGGCATTAATCTTCTTGATATATGAATTTCTAAGCATGAATTCAATCTCAGACACTGGATACTCTCTTTCCAAAAGAAATGAATATGTGGTCATCTCATAACGTTCAAAATTAAATTCGGGGGCACTCCATGTGGTTTCCAGGGAAAGTTTATTGTAAGTCATCAGGGGGAGTGACTGGTCTGAAGAATGTTATTAGGTAAAGGTTGACCACATTATTAGGTATTTGTCTAATGAACTTGTTTGTATTTGTTAACAAACATTCACGGGCTGCTTTATTGGGGACACCATGGTAGTTTGGATCCTGTTTTTCCTTCAGGAATACCTTAATTCTTAATGAATAGATTCAACAAAGTGTTGGAAACATTCCTCAGAAATTTTCCTCCATATTGACATGACAGCATCACACAGTTGCTGCAGATTTATCGGCTGCATCCATGATGAGAATCTCCTGTTCCACCACATCCCAAAGATGCTCTATTGGAGGCCATTGGAGTACAGTGAACTTGTCATGTTCAAGAAATCAGTGGTTTGAGCTTTGTGACATGGTGCATTATCCTGCTGGAAGTAGCCTTAAGATGAGGAGTACACTGCGGTCTTAAAGGGATGGCCATAGTTAGCAACAATACTCATGTAGGCTGTGGCATTGAAACAATGCTCAGTTGTACTAGGGGACCACCAGAAGTCTAAACCATTAATAGAAGGCAGGACGGATCCATGTCCAATGGAAAACAGTCGCCTCAGTTTCCAGTTCTTAGCTGACAGATGTGGCACTCAGTGTGGTCTTCTGCTGCTTTAGCCCATCTGCTTCAAGGTTGGACGTATTTCGCATCCAGCCAAGTTTTTTCTGCATACCTTGTTTGTAACCAGTGATTACTTGACTTGACTGTTGCTCTTCTATCATCTCCAACTCTGCCCATTCTCCTCTGGTCTCGAACATCAACAAGACATTTTGGTCTAGGTAACTCCTGCACACTAAATATTTTCTTCTTTTCAGACCGTTCTTTTGTGCATGAAAATCCCAGTAAATTAATCATTTCTAAAGTACTTAGACCAGTCTGTCTGGCACTAATGACAATGCCTGCATTCAAATTCACCTAAATTCCCTTCCTTCCTCATTCTAAGGTTTAGTTTGAACTTTATTAAGTCATCTTGACCATGTCTACATGTCGCTGCTATTAAACATTTGTACCTGATAAAGTGCATAATATGGAAACAAATAAGCCGGGTACAAAGACTTTAAAATCTGACATGAGAAGTCAACACTTGTTCACTGTTTGTACAGATTTAATAAATCACATTTAAACCTAAACTTTTGAACAATAACATTATATAAATGAATGGGTTTATATTTAAAAGATAAATGGAACATTATCTGTTTTGATCAGAGTCAGATAATTCTGTTTTTGTTCAGGTTTAGAAATAAACTTTTGTAATTTTTGCATCTTTCTGTCAGTGTGCTCATAGATCAGTTAAATGGACAGTGGGATGATACAAACTTCATTTTAAACTGCTGCACAAGCTCATGTGTTCTAAATGTCTTTCAGTGTGCTGAATCCACTGTTGTTAATGTTTCAAACATTATGATTCATGACTTCCACATTTCATTAAAAAGAAAATTAGTGAAGCCTAATGAGCTATCATGAATAGCCCCCTTTTTATTTTTTGCCTGTGGAGCTTTGCCGTAATCCACTCATGCACTTTTCAAGACTGTTGTTACTATGGCAGCAACCATGGGCTTTCTGGTCACTACCCATTGAGGAGCAATGGCAGCGTGACCAGTGTTGTGCTCAGCAGCCCTCGCACATGACTTTTTAGCTGCTAATTGGTGATGCGTCGTCACCGTTTGCTCTTGTGAAAACAGAGATTAAAATGTATTTGTCACTCATGAAATGTATTCATGCAGCTTGCTTTGCCCTTTGCATCGGCCCCGGTTTTATGAATCACTTGTGGCCACGAGACTTTAACAGGCCACGAGCTGGACATCAAACACAGCCTTTGGACTGACCTTTGATCACCCCTGAGGGCACCTTTGTCCAGACGCGTTATTCTAAATCAATATTTTAGACACGGAGGGAGTTTCTGCACCACAGAATTATTTAATTTGATGCGGGTGGTGGACCAGAGAAAGAACTGATTTGTAATCATCCTAGTTTATGTTACTTTAAGGATAAAAATGGACCAGTTATGCAGATTGAAATTACCTTTACCTGTTGTTTGACACAGTTGAAGAATGTTACCATATATCATGATTATAGAGTGGATCTACTAAACTCTTAAAGGTCATTCTGCACTGGCTTGATAATGATGTTTCCTGACCATGTATTTCTGTGAAAATTAAGGGTAAGCTAGTCATTAAGATGTTCCAGTTGTCTGCTATGACAAAGCATCTATTCACTTTCAGGATTTTACTTATTTAGGTTTTGCTTAACGCCTTTTTTTTAAAATCGCTTAAATTTTTAAAAGGAGAAAGTAAACATGAGGGAAGAAACTTTAAGATTAAGACATAGGAGCTGATAAGAAACATAAGACTTAGGAGCTGTCTTTGTGTGCTCTTCTGCTTTCAGATACTGTTTTTAAGTGGCACTATTGAGCTTTGACATACACTTTGGAAAGACATAACCTTTGGAATAAAAACCAATCCGATGTTAACTCTGATCTCTGGCTTTGTCATCTTCTTTCCTTTGGTTTCCTCCAATAATGTACAGTTGGGATTCTTTGCTGAATCAGGCATGGTGCCAGTGTGTTAATATCCAGTTGCTGATGTGTGACGTGTTGCTGTAAAGCAAAGTGCAGCTGTCACATGTACATTAAGTTGTGAAGTGCAGTCTCTGAACCCTGAGACGCTACAGGGCATTGACAGCCCCAGCGATGCCCGTAAGGAATGTCATTGCAGCATCAAAATAAATCAGAAGCACAGAGTTTTAAGGTCGCAAACTTATGTAGTCTTGCATTAAATAATGCAGGCAAGCTGATGATAACTTGTGTAAAATGCATCTACAGGATGCTCCTCACTCTATATGTTAAGTTTAACAAATACATTGTCTCTAATATAAGACTAAAAACTTTATTTCTTATTCTAGTTAAATTATTACTGAAAATTCCATTTTTCTTTCACTTGTATATGTATTGATGAATCTCTTTGTAACAACATGGTGTCTTAGCAGTGCTTGTAGATGACTTGAGTTCTTCAGCTTGGTGTACAGTGCTGCTTAACTGACAGCTTTACAGTCCACCGTCTCTCAGTTTGACTCCCGCTGTGCTCCTGAACGTACACAAACTCTCTCCACTTCCTTCCACAACGATTTCCTTCCCTGGCCTCTTAAGAGCTACATGGCCATTATACAATACCTCACAGTTGGCTGGGAGTCACTGCGCTTTGTGTGGCTTAAGAGGGAAGGATGGAATAGAGTCAAACAGTCATTTCACTCTCCGCTGACTCTTTGGCCCTCAGATGAAATGTGCTCCCTCAGTAGAGCTGGATCGTTCAGTTTCCAGCCCACTCTCTCAGAAACACTCGCGCTCTAGGAAAAGTTTTATGGCTACTCCGTGTTTGGGACAATCAAAGAAAATGTTAAAACTGAAGGTCTTTATAGGGTGCAACTTTTGATCTGGTCTTGCATGAATGTGCCCGGAGGACATTCAAATCCTGGCCTGAGAAATTTTGAAACTGATATTTTTTCTCTTCCTAGCAATTAATTGTGAGGCGTGCACCCTCACAATCCTGTGCCTTATTGGACAGTCCATACATTATGTTGCTTAGTTGTAATTTCTGTTCTTCTACCTCATAAATTAAGCTTTTAATATAATTTTGCAAAGAAGAAATGCTAAACAGCTTGTTTTCAAAGGCAACATTTTACTCTCCAAACTCATCATGGACTCTCAAAACTTTTACCTAATAGATTTCTGAAGCTCTTGTTTAAGTCTGTGCCAACAGCGACAATTAAAGCAGCACCTGAGTTACCTCTCCTGACATGGCCTCCCCAATAAAAGTGACTTCCCATTGATTTGCAATGGTCTTTTCTCTATGAGAGCCATTTACAACCGGTAGCCGTTAACCGGCTGCATCACCCTCTGTCCCTGCAGTGCTAGAAGAAGTTCACACGACTCGATTGTTTAGAGAAAGGTGAAATGTTTATTCCTATTAGCTTGCTTTCCCACAAGATACAGTATTGACCCGGAGGAACGTCTGATCGGCTATCACAAATTACAGCTGCTGCTCCGATCAGGCATCAGCAAGCGAGCAAGGCACATGCAAACAAAACCTACCAAAGACAGAAAAAAAAAAAAAAAAAATCAATGTTGCCTAGTCAGATGTTAGGTAAGTTGTCCCCAACGTTTACTTTAGGGACAGTCACAGTTGTTTAATAAGACCCCAAGCATCTCCAATCAATGAGAGCCTTCCATTTCCAGGTTTTGAAATCAATAGAGATGTTTGATGTAACACTTCTGACTTCTTGAGATGTGTCTTCATCACCGGGCCACCTGCAATTATGCCCTTTATGCCGCCTCAATTTTTTTTTTTTTTTTGTAGTTTGAGGTATAAACTAAAACAAAAAACATCTGTTGCATACAGAGTAAGGATGGAGCAGAAGTGAGCAGAGACTCAGAACTCCTATAGTAAAAAATGAACATGTCATGCTTTGTTAGGCATAATAAACTGTATTTTCTAAAGTAAAGTAAAGTTAATCAAATCAGGAGGTATAATCTCAGACTCTCACACATTTCTGACATGTATAAAAAAAAAACAATAAAAACCAAAACCAAAAATAAGATGCTCCAAATGTCATGAAATCTGACATTCACCACATTACAATATATTCCTCCTCCTCCTCCTTGCCTCCTGCACCTCTGCCCAACCCCGTCGTATTGATGTGTGCCCCCCCCATTGAGTCCCCTGCACTACCAGGTATGACTAACTGCTATCTTGCTCCCACGACTCTTTTGTCATTTATCTTGTTCCGCTATGCCAGCCGGCTGACTGCACAGCACGACAGCATGCGGTGACAATAATTTGCACTGATCGGACCCCTCTGCCTACCCTGCTGTTACAAATGGCAATCGATTATCATGCGGTAGTACTATCGACTGTCCTGCACTCGTATGTTTGTATGTGACTGTGTGTCTGTACTTGGAGAGGAGCAAAACCTTCTGTAACTGCACATTTTTTATTTATTTTTTTAGCCATTATACATCAAAGAGTAAATTATGAATTAATCAGATATTTGAAATATGTCTGCATTAGTGTAAATGCTCAGTGTGAAGATATGTCCTTCACTAAATTTGGTGTATGTTGCTGGTTAAAGTGTATGATGTGATGAGTAAGAGTGACATTCAAAGAAATTTCATATTAAACTCACATGAACTTCACAGATGTTTCTAGATGAGATTTTCATGCAGGGACTAAATCTGTTTGGATACATCATGTACTTCCATCGCTGAGGTTAAGCAGCTGCATGGGACTTTTGGACTTTTTTTTTAATATGGCCAAGATGACTTGATTCCAGAGGTCAGCTGTGGTTGGCCTCAGAACAGGTAATGAGATCCAGTACTTCCTCATGTAAACAGAGGTAATTAAGGTGGATCATACATCTGATAAGGAAGACTCCTGGGCTTCTTCTTTTGAAGGTTTTCAGGATGAACCAATCTTGGAGGACTACTTGAAGTAGATTCAAAATGTGATGAAGGATTTATATGTCTTAATTGACCTTGTAAGGCCTGGTGATCTCCAAGCAAAATGGGAAAGCAATGCTAAGGAGAGGGGTGTCTGAAACACCTCACTTAGCCTACAACCCAACCTTAGATAAGTGGAAGAAAAGGGAAATGGATGCTGATTTACTCCAATTAATCATCTTGTTACAGTTTCACTGGGGAAACCTGCAGGCTGGTATGCATTTGCCATGTAAACATAAAATACCTCTTAAAAGCTGAAAAGTAAAAAAAAAAAAAAGAAGCTCCAGACTCCCCAAATACCACTCTGATGGGATCTGTTGGTATCTATAGTCAGTAACCCCAATCTGCTTACCAAGCAAACAACAGTATTTAGAGGAAAACCCTGTTGACTCCATATAACATTTACACTGCATTATGAATTTTTGTACCTCGGTCAAACTGTCTAAGCCAACCTTCTTAGATTCCAATGCGTCTGAAAGTGATTAATGGGGTATAAATTACTTAATGTCTTATCATGCCAACAGCTGCCCAGTTGAACAGCTGCGAGTTTTTGGCCGCAACCATGAAGTTATCACTTATCCAACTTACCTGATTTACTTCCTTGCAACTTCTGTCTCTTCCCATGAAGGAAATTCCTGTTAAATTCCACCATTCTTTCAATGTTGCCATCTTGCAGGTGCTTGTCAAGGTGATAATTTTGCTTGTCATAATTCCCAAATTGGATACAGTTTCATTTCATAATAACACAAAGCTGAAATGTACATTTAGTGGCCAATTTTTTTAGGCACACCTTGATTGTATCTGGGTGGACACTTGGTGTCATAGATTGAAGAAGGTGGTGGAAACAATCCTCAGAGGTTTTGCTCCATATTGACATGACAGCATCACATAGCTGCTGCAGCTTTGTCGGCTGCATCCATGATGAGAATCTCCCGTTCCACCGTGTCCCAAAGCTGCTCTACTGGATTGAGATCTGGTGACTGTGGAGGCCATTGGAGTCCAGTGAACTCATTGTAATATTTTAAGAAACCAGTTGGAGCTGATTTGAGCTTTGTGACAGGGTTCATTATTATATTACATTTGTTTTTGCATACAATCTTTTCTAGGTTTACAAAGTAAATGGATACAAATGATGGTATATTTAATTTAGGTGATGAAATGATTAAACATCCCCTCTTCTTTTCTGTTTTGCATAAATTTATATTGGAGACTCTTAAGACCTAATAAATAAGCCCTTATATATTTGTACAAACTCAGACCTGTTTAGAAGCTTTTTGATCATCCAATCAAGGTGACCCAATTTGTGGCCATGCTACAGATATTTCCTCTGATTGAATACATGCTGAGTGAAGAAGCATTAGAGACTCAGAGACTGTAGATCCTCAGCTTTAAAACATGTGTCACTTCTGTCTGTTCACAGTGTGATTACAGTTATTTTCAGGCCTCTGCACAGCTGCATTACACTACCTACTGTACATCTTTGCTGTATTTATCTACTTCACCAGCAGTGCGGCTTGAACATTGGTGTCCAGCAAATAGAGTGTGTATAATATTGATGACCAGGATATGTGCCGTTTAATCAGCACTATCGACCAGCTCGGCACTGTTGCCTTGTGCAGCCAGGGTGGAGGAGCGCTTAAAACAAGAGGGAGCGTTTGATTCCTCCGCTGGAGTTACATTAACAGAGCCCAGGCCCTCCCCCATTGTCGCTTCTCTCTCCACCTTTCCTGTAACTGCATTGTGCTCTGGGCCAATCAATACTTGCAGCAATTGCTCAAATTAAAAGGAAAAAATAGGTTTGCTGAATCCTTACACGGTGGCTTCCTGCGGACTCCTGGCAGCAGCTGTAGATCGCAGAGCACTTACAGGAAGTGGGGGGCAAAGGTGTTCGAAGGGCTGATTGATGGACTGTCTCAGCACGGCGCTTACCCATTCAGACTCCACCAGACTGTCAAGTCTGTTTTTGTGCAAGACTCTGTTAATCTACAGCTCTTCCATCAGTGGAAGCATACAGCAGCTCCCAGTAGACACATCAGTGTCCATTTGAATTTTTGCGCAGTTTTGTGCAGCTCACCTCGTTCATAATGGCCGCACTTTGTTATTGTTGTGGCATATCTGCCGATTTTCAGGCATGCTTCAAAGGCGGCATAATACCATTGTTTGGATATTGCTGATATGATGGACATATTTTCTCTTTTTCCCCTGTCTGTTACCCGGTAATCACTCTGCAAATACCTTTTGAAGTCAGGGGAAGTTCAAAGCCGTGTCAGCGAGGCTGTGGAAGACAACCCCTTCGCGTTCCAGTCGTTTTATGTAATTGTCGCTGTCTACCGTTGAGGGCGAACCAAAGGAATAAGACCTTTATTAGTACAATCGCAGGCAGGTTTGGCTTACCAACAGTAATGTCTTCCAGACACCACAAACACACACATGTGCATACACACTCTCACACAGCGCATCAAACAGACGGTGTCAAATCACCGATGGGTGGGTGTTTGGCTCAGGAATGCAATTACCGCAGTGTGGGGAAAACTACATACATGGAAAACACATTTGGTGCAATAAGGTGAGCTAGTTTACTTTGCTGTGGGTCTTACAAACTTTTCTTTCTTTATCTTTCATTTTCTGTAAATCCATCATGAATGTGAGGAGCATTCAAAGGCCAAGTGTAACTGTATCAGCCCAAGCAGAAACAAACTGTTGACAGTATAGTGTTACAGCACAGTTGAACAAACTGCAGCATGAAGTGTCATTTGTTGGGACTCAGAACTGAAACTGTGTGCTGTTTAGCAATGCCTATTTAACACAGTCTCCATTTTCTATTTTATTCTAATTTTTTTTAAACAATTGTTGATACAATTTGTATGTTCTTAGGCTGGATTTACTGCATATGTCACCAACTTCTTTGTTAGACCCAAATGAGCACACTGTGATGTTGAGTGAAATAGTACCTACTTGTCTCCCAACAAACAAAGACACAGACAGAAAAGTACTAAGTAGTCACACTTATGCAGATGACATACTCAAATTTAAATACAAATTATACAACAGTGACATTATAACAAACATTATTCTGGGTATGAAGGGTATTTTTACCAAACAAGCAGAAAACCGCTGCAAATTGTCTGAATAAACATTACATACATGTGCCAAAATGAGAAAACATCAATAACAACAAGCAGCAATGTCAACAGTGGGCTGAGTTGAGGTGAAGAAATAACAGTCTGAGACAATATGCAGGCTTTTTAGAAATTATCTTTTCTATTGTTTTCAGAAACACAACCAAAACAAAATCAAAATAACTGAATTAAATTTCTTAATCAAAGCACAAAAGGTAGAGCCTTTCTTGAATAGCATGTATAATATTTATTAGAGACTAAAATCTAAACGAACAACAATTAAAAAAAAATCATAGAAGAAGTAGTTAACAGATGAACATTGGTAGCATAACAGAAAAAAGTAAAATTATCTGTAACCAGTAAAGCTTACTGCTGTTATTACTAAAATAAACATCTCTGATTCTTATTCTTGATGGCTGCACTGCACTGACGTGCATAATGAATAAAACCACCACAGCAAAGCAGGTGAAAAGCACATAAAACAAAAGGCATCCATTTCATATCAAACTGACCACAATGTTGATTATCCCCCTTTTCCTTGGCGTTTTACTCAAAGGAAAGTGTGAAATCCTATGTGTGTGTGTGTGTGTGTTTTTTTTATATATAATTAATTTTGGATTCAGCAGCAGATGGTCACATCTGTCTTTGCTGTCTGTGATCTGCTAGTATCATGTTGCCATTACTGTATGATTTTTGTTTTTCATTAGAATGAGCAATATATGTCAATACAGATGACAAACCAAGTACTTTTTTCCATTTTCAATGGCCACTATACAATCACCTCTTACTGTATTAGGTATGGCTATAGCTGGTACTAGGTTGGGCCACTTTTTGCCTTCAGAACTACCTTAATTCTTTATGGCATTCAGCATGGTGTGGGAAACATTCCTTAAACTGGTCAGTTGATACAAGGCAGAAATGGATCCATGGTTTCTGACCTTAGAATCTGAATGTGGAGCTGAAATGGCGACTAATCAAATCAGGCAACATTTTTCCATCTTCTATTGTCCAGTGTTGGTGAGACAACTGCTGCTCACTGGATATTTTCTCTTCTTTAGACATTCTCTGTAAACCCTAGAGATGGTTGTGTGTGAAAATCCCAGTAAATACTCAGACCAGCAACCATGCCACGTTCAAAGTTACTTAAACTTTAGCAAGTCGTCTTGACCACATCTACATGACTAAATGCATTAAATTCCTACATGTGATTGACTAATTAGCTAGTTGTGACCCCATGTGAGTAACATTTAATTGAACAGATGTACCCAATAAAATGGCCAACAAGTGCAGTTTGGGTGTAAGGGGGTGTAGCTGATTATAATTTGTGCCTTAGGTGGTCACTACATCCCACATACAAGGCCTTTAGGAAGTAATTGGCTGTAGCTCTGGAGGTAGAGCAGTCGTCTACCAACCAGAAAGTTGGTGGATCAATTCCAGGCCTCACTTGGTTACATGCTGATTGGGCAAGACATTAAAAACTCAAGTTGCCTCCTAAAGTGTCTATCAGCATATGGTGTGTGTGTGATAGGAAAAAGTGCTTACTATTCAACAGTATGTGTTGTGTAAAAGCTCTTTGAATATGTCAACATATGGCTAGAAAAGTGCTGTATAAGTACAGTCCGTTTATCATTCAAACTACGTTTCTGCCATTTTTCTCTTTTCAAACCTTTGATCATATTTTTATTGAATCATTTTTTCCCCTTTATCTTGTCATTTCATTTTATTGATCCACTAATGAAATGCCAAACCCCAATTTAATTTTAGTTTTTAACAGAGTGCATCATAAATTTCAAACCATACCAACAACTCTCTGGAAAGGTGCTTTGACACACTCAAACATACTTGTGTGGTCTATGTGTCCTCCAGTTCTTTAACAATGCTCACTCTCAGCCATGCAGACTGGCATCCGGAAGAGAGAGAGGGGGAAAAAAAAGGCATCACGAGTCAAAAGCCCCATTCCCTAACCCTCATAAATTGCACATAACTTGATTACAATGAGACGATTATACCTTATTAGCAAGGATATTATGGCGTCTTCTTACTGGGCCTCATTATATAGACTCGCATCTGTGACTGAATGTTAGCACTTCCTTTTTTCCAGGGTGCATGTGTGACCTGCCAGCCATTACTGCAGCTGGAGGAAGAGATGGGGGGGAGGTAGAGGGCTGATGAGGATTCATGTGGTCTGGTCTTTTGTAGGCAGCTAAATTGAAACCCTCAGTGGTTTGACTTTTTACTGTGCTTTTATGCATATATCTTACACTTTTTTTAGTTATTAACACTTTGCAAGGATTGGATTTGCTTACACTGAGCAGAAATGGTCAGAATTAGGTTTGTAACAGGAATGTATGACAAGATGTCCTTTCTTTATTCCCCTCTTTTCTTTTATATACTCAAAAAAAAAGTTTAAATCAATGTTATAATAGCTTTACTACTTCTATACCTGCTAACACTAACAACTAACAGAAAAAAAGCTTATGGCAGAGCCTGCAGTCCACATGTGGCTGATAGTCTGCGTGCAAAGCAGGGCACTGCTGCAGAGGGTTGTGCGAGCTCAGCAAACCTTCCCTGGATAAATAAAGGTTTAAAAAAGACATCTAGATAATAGCCAGTCGTGATTACAGGGGCGGTTTGCAGAGCGGTCCTGTACTGTTCAACTGCTACCCTGCCAGCATCAACATTTTCCTTCATGTAGGCCGGTAAAATGAGAGCAACTGCCATATAATCTGTTTTTAATGGATGCTAATGCAGGAACACCTGTCACAGCCACGACAGCATCCCCCACCCCAAATATAATCCCAAGAAGATTACACATGTTGAGAGCAGGTATGCCTGGATTAATTATTGACAGGCTGTGAGTTATGTTTTATAGCCGAATGTATTTTGGTAATGTGTTGGTATATACAATCTCCTCATGGTTGGAGTTTCAGTTAATTCTGTCCCATTATAAGGTACTGAGGAGATACCATTTTCAGCATCCCAATAATGTGCTTGCTTTATTTATTTATTTATTTATTTATTTATTTATTCATATGTACTATTGTGTTTCACTCTGGCTTCAATGTGTTGCTGTAGTAGGTTATATCTAACTAACATTTTGGCTTTTACTAAAGAGAAACATACAACAAAACCACAGAAAGCAATTGAGTACGTTTAAATACTGACTTCAAACTCACCAAGCTTCCCAACAAAGGTATGGTTAAAAAATTGGAAGTAAAGGGATGAGAGTTAGGTTGTCCTTGCATTGATGTGACACTTTAGTGTGAGGGGCTGCATGGGAACCCTGCACTTTACCTCCATGTGCAATTATCTGCTGCATTTCTTTCACTGATAAACACTTTTTAATGTCTTGTTACATCCCACTTTTGCATTTTTTAAATAAACAGAGGGGCCAGAGAATGGTAAAGAAAATAAGTGTGACATTGATGATGTCCCATCTCAGACCACTGTCAGGCTACTATTTTTACCAATGCCTAGCATATAAACATAACTTAATCTGCTTATTTGATTTGGTTTTATAGTCAAATTTTAAAGACTTTGCTGTCAGTATAGGAATTACCTTATCTAAAGCTTGCTGGCAATGACGAATTTACAAATGTATGAGGCAAAAGAGGAGAGAAAAGCAGGTAGAACCTATTCCAACTTGACTAGCCCTGGAACAGGTTGGATGTGGTTGATCCATGGATTGCAAGGCCTAGAAGGATGGTGGTTTGTGTTCCACCAAGTTGCAGGGTAAGGCCTGTTTTGGATTTCTGGAGACACTAATATCCCAGAGATAATTATGCTGAGAACACTGAGCTTTTTGGTGAAGGTAGCATTCAAAATTGTTTAGATGCTATTATAATTTTTTAAAAGAATTTCCAGCATATTAATCACTGATCCTGTACAATATTTAACATTAAAGTTAACAGATTGATTGTAGCTTTGCACATCTAAATGACAGCAAGAGCAGCAGTAGGTTTTCCTTGTTCTTACTTTCTTCTCTGGAGCCCTCTTTTCTTTTAATGTAAACTTTCTTTTTGCATCACTTCACCACCTTCACTCTGCTTCACCACCTCCCTTTTTTTGCCTCCTCTTGGATGACAGCCGGAGCCGCAAATGAGTAAGGCTCCACCTGACAAACCACCAAGAGGGAGGTGAAGCGACGGGTATAGGTAGACTAGGGGGGGTCTGCTATTTTAGACCTTCTAAGGAGCTCATTAAGCAGAGATGCGATCAGCACGCCTCCGTTTAGGTGATGCTACCGGCTTCCGCACCTTAGCTTGCCACACCGCAAGCGAGTCAATTTTATTCACTGTTAAAGGAAGAGGAGGAGGAGAGTGCACAAGTGTGTGTGTGTGTGAGTGCTTGGCAGGTGGAAGAGAGCACACTTAGCCAACAGCCGGCCCCCCTTCCTTGATCTCCCAGAAGGCTCACCTCGACTTTCAATTGTCAGACTTGTTACTGAGCCTGTCTGACATCGGGGCCATCAAGTTATCGGTTGGATTGCACTTTATGACGTATGGTATGATAATATTTTTACCTCTCACTGAACGGAGAGTGTTGCTCCTGTTTCTGTAATTCCCCTCAGCCCTGAGGCCCCCTCCCGCCCCTTCTCTACCTCTTCTGGAGATTTTATTATTTGACTTGAGAATTTACTCTCGCCTCGCAGCAGCTTCCCTATTCCCAGCAGCACAGGAATCACGCGCCAAGGAGACGTTGACGGATGTCTTCTTCCATCCGCCGGAGAGCTGTCGTCCCGGACAACGCAGACGATGACGAGGAGCTTCTGACACGTTCTACTCCAGCTCTCGTCTCCTGACACGAGCCTCCTGCTGCCATTGCCAGTGTGGGCCGCCACCAGGGAGGATGCTGGGATACGCAGCAGTGATTCACCTATTACAACTGGCTTTGGAAATGTCTCTCTCTCTCACACACACACCTTGACTATGATGCACACACATACACACACCTCCAGGATAAGCCGTCACGAACAGCAGAGAGGGCAGGCCTTGTGTGCACAGAGCAGATGTATGAGTGTGTGTGCTATTCTGCAGACAACTGAAAAATACACACACAATGTCTAAATCTACCTTCCTCCCACAAGCACAATGAAGAGATTACTCGCAGTGTGCCAGGTAGACAACAAGACATGAGCTGTCAAACCCCTCGTAGCTCACCACAGCAAGAGCTAATCAGGGTTTAACACACCCAGGTACACTATCTTTTGCTTTTGAATGCACATATTTCTCGACATTAATCCCCACTAAGCCTTTGCAGCTAATGTAATCTAATTATTGACTTTTTTTTCTGCAAATTTAAAACACGCAGACCTTTTGGCTCTTTTTCTATAACTCAAACATCTATCCAGTAGAGCTGGTCCAGCACTTTTCAATGACCCAAACGAAAAACCCTTTTGCTGCCTCATCTTTTATTGGCTTAATTATTTAGTCATCTTTACAATAAGAAAGGGAAGTAAAACACATCAAAATGCAGCTTGAAATTTGACAAAAAGTCCTGAAATTTACTCACAAACAGAACTTTTTAGCCTTTCATGTCTCCTTTGTTCCATTTTAACATTTTTAACTTCCCAATCTTGCCATACCACAACCAGACATCTTTGTAGCTAGCAACTGACACTATAATGAATTTGAGCATCATATTTAGAAACTGGTATTTGAGTACGGATTGTTGTGGGGCAATGATATTTGAGCTGGCTTAGTTATGATCATGTTAGTGGTTTGTGAAGAGACCAAAAGAGGCACAACACGCCGGCTTGGATCGACCCATTCTTAGGATAGAGCATGAAAAATATACTTGTTGACAGATTCTCAGTTGTGCAGGTCATGGAAGTGCTTAAATTAAAAAAAGAAATTTGCTGCTGTTGGGAAATTCATACTTTGAAGTGAAACATCTAAAAACAACAACAACAACAACAACAAAAGAAGTCCAGCCATGTTCTAATCCAGAACTTTTTTCATGTGAAGAGAAGGTATTACAGTCCACAGGTCTTTGTGATGCATATTTGTGTAAAAGGTCACTGTTGCATGACCTATCCTGCATGACCTGCTGTTGCCTTACCACTTTCTGACACTTCTGATTTTTCTGTCATTGCATATTTGTTTAAAGTGCATGGATAAGTGTAGAAGTTAGAAATGACATTACCATGGCCTACACGGTTTTATACTCTGACATCCCTACATTTTGGACAAGTCGTCCAACATATATATCACAATTTTCTGGTGAAACTGGGCTGCTGAAAAGCTAAAAATCATCAACTGTTGTTTAATTACATGCATTTATTAGCTTTCTTGCTTCCCTTTGCAGTCTTGTACTACAAATCCATTAGCAAGATCACTAAAAACACATAATGTGCTACAGTCTAGCATAACAGAATACTCAGATAGGTTTTTTATTTATTTATTTATTTTTTGTGATAACTTCTGTTGCACATTAGTTTTTGCATTTCACACTATGTAACCAGTAGATACTATATCTTTCTTTATGTCCTATTTTTAAAAAAATAGAGTTACACAACCCTGTAGAGCAGGGGTGTCGAATTCGAGTCCTCAAAGGCAGGTATCCTGCAGGTTTTCATCGTTTCCCTGATTTAACACACCTGACTGAAATTAATGGGTTATTGTGAAGAAGTTGACAAGAAGCTGTGGGATCCAATTGATTTTATTCAGGTGTGTTGGAGCAAGGAAATCACTAAAACCTGCAGGATAGTGGCCTTTAAGGACTGTAGTTTGATGCCCCTGCTGTAGAGCGAACGAACAGAAATATCCTTCATATGTGAAGCTGGGATTAACATGAAGTAGCTACAGCAAACCGCAGGTTAGATGTTTTTAGATTCAAACATACGCTTGAAGTTAAGATCCTTTATTTGGATCCCCAGTAGCTGGAGGTACCACTGGGTCCACACCTTCAAGTTGTGGTTTTGCCAGTGACGGGTAAATCCAGATCTGTGTGTTTCACTGAGCATGCTGCTGCTACAGTAAAGGCTGAGTCTGTGTAACCACCGTAGGCTTGGCTGAGCTCTGCAGAGGCTAGACGTGCACCTCTCCCAGACCTGACGTGCACCACTGCTATGCAGACGGTTACGCGGAGGTACTCCCTTGTGATTGGTCAGTTTGGGATCACGTGTTGCCGGATTTCTGGATCTTCTCGCTGAATTTGTGTGGTAACCACCGTTTTTGAAAACAATAAGGAGTGGAGCAAATTGGCTGATCGAATTATTTCTTCGTTTTTTCTCCACAAGCTAATAAAAATACTGAACCATACTGGACTCCATTGTTGTCTTAAAACAGAAAATACATACCAAATTATAGTGAACCATCAAAAGGACTTAGACCTGGTGAGTTTACCAGCTGATACTACCCCTGCTGCCACCTTCAGGTTAGGAGGAGAAACTGCAACACAACACCAAAAAGACGCGCACCCCCCACGCTTGACTGTGAGAGCAAACTCACCAGCATCAGGTATGCCGTAGCTGACCACAAGCAGACGCCGCGCGGACATAAATCAGCCTTAGCTTTCTCCCACCTGATCATTTTCCATTTGTTTGGACAGTAGGTAACAAGAGGGGTGTGTTTTTGTACTTGGCTTAGTTGTTTTGAGGATCCAAAATGGGGGTTGGAGGTCATGCATGGTTGTTCAATTTCATATGCTTAACATCAGGGTGGCCTTTTCTATCTTAAAACCACTGTTGTGGACAAACTTTTCTTTTTTGTTTCTGTGACCAAAACTGTCACAATGGAATAAAATGGGCCACTGCTGTGGAGAAAAATAGATTTTCACTTCACACAAATACTATTATCCATGGCAGGTTTCTCTTCCTGTCAGCCCTTTCTCTCCCTCCCTTTGCAATTTCCACAAACAAACATTTTTTGCTGCTTGGTACAAAATAGATCAAGAAAGCACACAATTATCTCTAAAAACTGGAACAGATTTTTATTAAATTAACCTTATTAGTGCATTACGGTAAGCAAATGCCAAAAAAAGGAGCTCCTCATTTGCATTAAGATAGATTTTTCAGGTTGGCTGCACAATTTAATTAAAGAAAAGATTAGGAATCATTAACCAAGCTGCTCTACCTTGCAGTAGCGACAGGCTTACATCTGACTCAGGTTAACAGAAACCCAGATGGTGGCTCTCTAACTGTTGAATCTCCGTAACCGAATCAGAATGATCCTATTAGTTTTCAGGGATGGGGCGGGGGCAGAAAAGTGAGGGAATTCTGGAAATTTGCAGCACTTACACATGGTGCAGCCGGGGGCCAGGTTTCATCTGAGGCCCCTGTGTGGCTTGATTTTTGTGTGTCTGACTAAAGGGGGGGGTCAGGGGTGACTCAGGTGGCAGGGGTTCTTTTCAAGGCCAAAAATCCAAATGAAAAATAAATATGCAAAACTATAAATCTACTACATGTAAACGTGGCATCTAATAAGTTAACCTGTTGCGATGCCAACAAATTCTGCTCAATATACTGTTAAAAGGAAGGAGTTTGAGTCAAAAAAAAAAAAAAAAACACAAAGGAAATGCCTTAAAATATAACTAACTAAATTAGTAAATAAATTTATTTAGCTATGGAACACTGTGAGAAAATTTTACACACTCTTCCTTATTGGTCCAAACCAATAAGGAACTCTTTCCCTGCTACTGTTTTGCATAACTAATTACTAGTTAAAAACATACCACTACTTTCTAAAGAAATCATTATTAGACGATGACAGACCAGCTTTTCTGCATCTTGCAGGATCATTGGCTGAAGCAAATACTGTTAAAATAATCAAAAATATGTCTTAACTTGCTAAATTTTGCTCTTTGGAAGGTAAAGTAAGTAAAATTATTTACAAACCTCTAACCAAGTGTTCACTTTAACTCAGGTCCTTTTGATCCAAAAGAAAGGTTCAGAAGCTATTTTTCTATTGTTGTGTTTTTGAAAAACTGCTAGCCTTGATCTCTGTGCTTTATGACTTCACAAGGCGCCATGAAGTAGCCTTTATTAGTTCCACAATTTGAATGTTAGGACCAACCAAAAACAAGAGGTACTTTCTTGCGTTCAACAACACATTCACCCCATATGCTCTGGTCTACACCACCACATTCTGGATTATCACCTCATGTTATGCACAACTAATGATGCAGCTATTGGTATTACTGTATTTTCAAATGCTTAGCATAGAAGCATAAGTTAATATCCATATCATTTGGTTTTATAGTCAGAGTTTACAGACTTGGGGTCATTGGAGCAATTTAATACAAAGAGAATACAGGAGTTACCTCTTCCAGATCTTGCTGCCACCAACAAATATTTCATAGACTTAAACATATGTGACAGAGGAGGAGAAAGAACAGGAAACAGGGAGAGCCTCTTTCATGTTTGACTTTTTTTTTTAATATCTACTGTGATGGAACTAAGTCAGCGGTCACAGGTCTGATGCACACACAGACTAAGCCAACAGGAGAGGATTTGACAGTTCTTTCTGACCACCGTAGGGTTAAAGAATTTGGTATGCAAATTACTCGGGAAGGATGTTGTTAAAAGTGCGAGAGAGAAATAGACAGAGAAGAGGAGAGAAATAAAGAAAAAAAAGGGAGGTACACATCCAAACCCCTAATCCTCTTGCTTTCGCCAAAATGACAAATGCAGGAACTGAGGCATAAAAGAATCACTCATGTATGTCGCACTTGAGTATTACTGCAAGGCACCTGCATTGAAATGAACAGATACAAATAAATACAAAATAATGCAAGGGTGGGGGGAGCGGTGGGACAGAGAGGAAGAGGGGGGGTGGAATCACTAAGAAGCTTAAAAGAGTCTTCGGCATTTGAATGCAATCAAGCGCCATTGAAATGATACCAGGTGCCTGGCAGGTGGAGGGAAACAGATGCGCTGGGGTTGGCAGCCTCGGTAGCGTACAGGTGTGAAAAAAAATGTGCCTGCTCCCTAATTACGGATTTAAATGCTTAATTTCTGTGTTTCAATATTGATTGCTACCTTTCTGCTCCTATTTTCCAAAGGAGCGGACCGAGTATTTGTAGGGAGGCCGTGTCAGTGTGTTTTCTCTCCTTTCTTCTCCGTTTTTCTCTTTCCTTTTTATTTTAATACAGTCAAACAAATTTCAGCTTTTCTCCTGAGCATGGCTCTGTGTTCATGTTTGGATTCCTTCCCAAATCATTCCTGAGTGATTAAAGGGGGGATGTCTTCGTTATTTGATGGCAGGGCAGCAGAAAGGCCCGCTTGCAGCGTCACTCCTCTTCTCCCTTTGTAGATCGGATCATATACTGGTAATGGGACGCACAATCAATGGCCGCGCATCAATGCCAAAAGCTGCCCCCCCACCCACCTCCCTTTCCTTTCAGTGGATCCAGATGGATCTTTATCTGGCAGTGTATTGATGAAATTCGCTCTTCTCATTTGCTGGCCCTCCTTCCTTCCTCTACACGCAAATGATAGACTCATGTACCTGCTGCAATTTGTACTCCAGTTTGAGATTTATAACCTGCTGTGCTGCAGATTGCGAGTGAGCAGGAGGATTCAAATGTTAGTTGATGAATCTAAAACAAATCTGATTAATGTGCACATGCACTTTTACTGTTGGCTTGACCTAAACAGTATTGTTGCATGATGTGAGTGTTACTCATGCTGATTGACACATTGTGAAGACTCAACCTCCTCCTCAGGGACATATTTTCTGCCATTACGTCATGCTTTTAGTCATATTTATTATTAATTAATATTAGTATTTATTTGGTGTTTTCATTTACAAGTAAAGCTTTAAAGAGAATCTCACTCTGTGTACAGCTTAATGCATACCTTAACACCTCTGTCACCATTTTATTTTTGTCCCCACATTTTGAGGTTTTATTTGTGGGAGGTAGCATTTCAGGAACGTGGCAGGGGGATGCATGCTGGGACCAGTCCAGGCCCACCGAGGTGGCTCCCGTTGCAGGCCAACAGCTGCCTTTCCCAGGTGGCCTGACATTTGAGTCGCAGCCGGCCAGATTAGATGGAAGGTGTAAGTAGAGGGACAGACGGTAGGAGGATGATGGTGGGTCGGGGTGGGGGTTGAAGGAAGAAGGGAAGAGAAGAAAGGAGGCAGGACGATTAACTTAGTGCCAGGTCTTTCTGCACACAGGGTTGGAAGGCGGGCAAGCCCAGGGGACAACCTGAGCCCCTGGATTTCAGTCCAGATGGCTGGCCAGGACACCCCAGAGGACCCCTTCTTATTGATTTAGGAGAGAAAACAGAGAACCTGGCTTTGCTTTGGGCCCTGACAACCGCCAACTGTACCGTACAGGACCTGCATGGCTGCTCCTCCTCCTTTTTCTTTTCTCATCCTCATGTCAGGTTATCTGCGGCGACCCCAGGGGAAGCAAGGAATGTGCAAAGAAGTGGGGTAGATATGAATAGAAGTCGACTGATTTAGCAGGTTAGATGTAAAACAGGTCACACTTTTGCAGGTCTAATCCCCTTTTCTTTGCGGTCAAATTGTGCGCTGATATGAGACGGTATCGGCTCCCTGGAACCAAATAGAGCTTGAATGGTGCAGGTCTCTGTTAATACAAAGAGCTTCTCAGCTAGTGAGCAGCCGAGAGGAGATGTGCAAGATAAGATTTGTAGAAACACATGAAAGGGGACATGGGTATAAATATGTATGCACCCCTTGGAGTGGAGCCCTTTTTGTATGCCCATTAGTACAGTTTTTGTGATACCGCCTGTCCATTGTCAAGTTTGCCACCCAGTCAATTATATTCCCTATTTTGCGATTGGAAACATATCTGAGGGACTATACAGTCAGGAAAAACAAATAAAAAATCATAGGCTATAACCGACAAGGTATTGGTCAGAAAATAAAACCAAAGATCTGTCAATACGATTGTTTTTCTTGACATATTGTTTCTAATTGGCAAATTCTAAGAACAGTTTTTGTTATGCTCACTTGCATGTGATTCTCCATTAAAAGATTTAATTAATATTGAATTTAATTAATTAATATTAACATTGGGATTTCACTATTATTCTTAACTTGTATATTGCTGCATTTTATATATATATATATATATATATATATATGTGTGTGTGTGTGTGTGTGTGCGTGTGTTAGACATCTATGAAAAATAGATATATTCTCTTTGTTTTTAGTCATAGAAATAAATAACCTTTGAAACAACTCTTATTTGACTTGTTTTTGCCAATGAATAACTGGCCTCTATGTTCCTCTCTATGGATGGTAAAAACTTCAGAGATCTTGTGATGTTAAATATTATATTGGTCAAAACACCCTTCAGTTTCTACAAGGTTAAATCAGACAAACTACCTTAGACTTCATTGTTTGTCTCTGTTAGCATACAAAGAGTTAACTCCAGCACAGATCTCTTACCATATGATATTTGTCAATATTGGCGATTAGCTATGAAACAGATCCCCTTCAGCAGGGGACCAGCGCAGGGAGGTATCTGTAACTTGACGCCTACACACTGCAAAGACTTTATTGACCTGGCAAGGTGGACCTCTTTGTGCTGTTTGGAAGATAGCTACATCCTTTTTGTACTTGGTAATGAGCTTAGTGAGCAACTTGTGTGTGTGTTTCTCTGGTGGTAGCACCTTAGGCATGAAAGGTTTTTTGTGTTAGTTGTGTAGGCACATACAAATTGTATACTGTGGATCCATAATCCTGAGTATGGGTATGTTCACCTCAGGGCTCACTTGCGTCACAGCCTGTGGGTGCATGGTGCTGTAAGCTTGATGATTAAGGCCATCATAAAACAATATCTATCAGTCGTACCCATGTCAGATTTTTTGGACAGCTGTGCACATCTCTTCCATGATGTAACCAATATTAAATAGTACACCAATTCAAGCTCCTGTAAGAGCGGGAATAATACATCACTGCACATTTTTTGTACCTATGGGCACAAATTCAAAATCTGTTCATAGGATGATTTTGCTTAAACAAAATAATGACTCGTATCTGGAGAATCTCGGTGCTAAGGCGGCTCAATCTATTGCCTTTCAGATTATGTCAGATCAGGTGATCGGGGTGCCAAATGTGCCCTTCCAGTTTCATACAGTCAGGCTTATATTCATACACGCTTACAGTTTCATACAGTCTGATGCAAAGGTGATTTATATAGAGCGAAAGTAGGGAAGATACTGTAACTTCTACCACAGCAGATGAATGTGTTAAAACAAATGAAATGCAAACCACATGGTGCCACTCCTGTAGGTTTAGAACAAGAAACTGAGGTTATGATTCACAGACTCACCAACACTGGACAGTAGTAGATGGAAAAACGTTGCCTTGTCTAATTAGTCTCTATTTCACCACGTCCATCCACAGTGTAGCATCTTCTGATGGCTACTTCCAGCAGGATAATGCACCATGTCACAAAACTCAAATCATCTCCACCTGCTTTCTGGAACATGACAATGAGTTCACTGGACTCCAACGGCCTCCACAGTCACCAGATCACAATCCAGTAGAGCAGCTTTGGGATGTGGTGGAACAGGAGATTCTTATCATGGATGTGCAAACAAATAAGCTTCTTCTGAAGGCTTAGGCATCCAACCTGCATGAGTAAGGTGTACCTACAGAAGCAGCTGGTGAGAGTTTGTTAACTAATTGAAAGAAACTGATGAGAAACAGTCTGAGCAGCCTAAACAGTTACATAGGGTGTATGTGGTCTAGTTGTTTTATAACTAACTTGCTATCTGCTTGTTTTAGCTAATTATACATCTTGTATTTTAAAACCTGCAGGACTGACTTGGGTCTTGTCTACATGTATACAGATGTTTTTACAGATTTTTTTTTTTTTGTCTGTTTGTGCCTTTTGTCTTCACACGAATAAAGTTTTACCCCACTGAAAATGTAGTTTTTGGAAAACAAAAATTTGTAAGATTATCCAGCCATGCCGTTTATTTGCTGACAGGATAGCCTGTTTTTGGCTTATAGTGTCAGACAAGATTGCACTCAAGACAAGCTTGTTAACAGGACTTTTTACATATTTGAATTTTAAACTGTTGGCCACTGATTGTACTGAAGAAAAGGCAAAAATACATTTGTGCACTGTCTTTTTTTTTTTTTTTTAATCAGCCTTCTGAGTTACCATCATTATTTCAGAAGCAAGACTTCCTGACAGAGATTTTTTATGTAAATTTGCACATGATATTTCAGGTAACATTGGACATAGCCTTGTGAACCCAGAGATTTAAATTCTACTTGTAAATTTGATCCATACTTTACAGATTTTGTCTGTAAAATCAAACAAGCAGATTTAAATTTTACTTTCCTTTTTTTATATATACACAATTGGTAAATACAAGTGATAAAATATTAATAATATGATTAAATAAAACACACAATAAATTAAGTTGTGTAACTTATCCTAGCTTTATATACCTGTCAGGAGATTTCGACTTTACGAGGTTTATCCAGAAAACTAATTGCACCTGCTGAGCTGAGCCTGTTTTCCATGATAAACTGCAGTCTGTCTTCTAGGTTTTTACTAAAATTGCAGGATCTCCCTAAATACCAGTACAAGCAGCTATTTGGCTGTCTTTCTTTGTTGTCTCTTGTTTTCCTCCTTGCTAACATGGACTCAAGATGCCAACATTTATAACAACTGTCTCCAATGAATGAGAGCTCAGATTCAAGTCACACATTGCAAGATGCATGCCATGGGATGCAGTTTTGTTCCAAATTCCCACATGGTTCTGATATTTACAGAAAAATATGACTCCATGTTTTGATGCGAGTTAAAATCTAAATGTCATGTGAGAGAGTTTGAAAAGAAAAACTCATTGGTGTCAGTATCTGCAAGGAGTGTGTGGAGACGTTTTAAGAGTGTGTGTATGGTGATAATTGAAGCCCACTTGCTCCTATGGGAGTTCACTGATGTGTGCTTCCAGCTGCAGTGTTGCTGGATGTGGAAAGGTGTGTTTTGTTTTATCACTCACAAGTGTTGCTGTGGTAAAGGGTGTGATAGTGCTGCTAAAACCTGAACCTAGTTCAGACCTGTTTGTGGTCCTCTGAAGCCAAATGGAGAACAATTAGTTTTCACTGCATCTTAGATCTATCAGAGAAAACTATAGCATACAATCAATTACACATTTTACCCCATTCATCTGTAAAATACACAATGAGACATTAAGAAATCCCCTTTTTTTCTTTTTCCCACATTAAAAATCTTATAAATCCAATATTAAAATAGTATTTTTTTATCTCTTGAGGAAATATCTACTTTATCAAATCAGGAGCTTAATTTGGTAAAAGTCGTGTGGACATATTTAGATGCATATGCCACTCTCTGGTTCCTCATGTTCACATGTTAATAAGAATATATAAAATTTAAAATACGTGAAGTGACAAACTCTTAGTTAAAAAATAACTAGATACAAACTTTGTAAATGACATAGATCATAAGTGCAAGTAAATGCTCACTTCTGTTGTCTCTTTTCTTGTCCTGTGATATTTATTTTTGGCCACATTATTATGGGCTTGCACAATGGCAGCTTATTTTCCTTTGTGATAGCACTGGACACCCCCTCCCTGCCTGTGAACTGTAAATGTCTATGTCTACCTGGCACCATGCACAGATATTAGATTTGTAGGTCACAACTACAAGCATAGCTCAGGGCAGTCTGCTATTGTTCCTCCTGCCTCAGTACAAGGTGTATTAAACACACATATGCTCCTAAATGAATATTTAGATTACTACCCTTTATTATTAATCTGTCCTGGAAACATTTGAATATCACCTCAAGCATTGAGCTTATCTGCCTCACCACCCCAACCCGCCTGTATCCCTCATTTCTTTCTTGGAGAGGGAATGCCACAGTGTGCTCAGTGATGTATAATCACCTTGAAATTAATTAATTGTAACACAACAACGCCAGTGATAGCATCAGTGCCCGTGTGGTTCACCCTTTGTCCACCCACCCGCTCTTTCCTCAGGTTGCTGAGGTGGCTGTCGTGGACGCCACATCAAGCTAAAATGGCTGCTATCTTAGCGCTGTATGTGTAGGGTCTCAGCGAGTAATTAATCTCAATGAAGCCCATAGCTGAGGTAGGTATGATGGCCTGGAATTGAATTAACCCCCCCACTCCTCACCGCCGCCGACGCCATCGCTGGCGTGCACCAGCGCTTTAGCAAGCGGAAATATGCCGTCTCTACTTTCTCAGGTTAATATGAGCCACCTGAGCCTCATCATCATTTAACCAGATATTGTCATAAGACAAGCTGGCTCCTTGTTTTACTTGAGCTTTTCTCAAAATATTGTAAATTAGACCTCAAAATATACTTTTTCATTCCACAGAATATGAATGTTTGCACATGTTGTAGGAAAATGTAATGTGTGTGAAAGATGTGCAGAGTTCACTCTAAATCATTCTAGCACAGTTTATGTCTGCTGTATGTGAAACCCTTTAATTATTTATCTTTATTTTAACTATATATATACATATATATATATATATATATATATATATATATATATGTATATAAGAGAGAGAGAGGGAGAGAGAGAGAGAGTCAGAGGTAGAAGTTCTGATGGTTCTTCAGTACCAGCTCGTTAACCATGAGATTGGCTAAAATTAAGTTTTTTTTTTTTTTAAATTTGTTATATTTGTATTTTATTAAAGTAATTTGATAAATAGATTTTATTAATATTTTTTAATAATATATATCAATTTTCTGTTACTAATCTTTGATTTTATCACACACTGCAATCAATGTTACTACATTTACAATTATCAAAAAACAATCAAAGAAAACAAAACAAAACAAACAAACAAAACAAATAAACAAATTAAAAACAGGCAAGAGAAAATCGAATCCAACCAGTGAAACTAGAAATGTTTTAGAGTTTATAATCATTGTTGTGAGGTGTAGAATTCACAATTTTAACTGAGTCTAATATTTTTTTTTTTTATTTTTTTTTTTTTTACTTTTATTAATTAATTTAACCCATCCTAGTTGCTAGGAGCAGTGGGCTGCACGGCCAGATTCCACCGCCCGGGGAGCAGTTGGGAGTTCAGGGCCTTGCTCAGGTGCGCACATTTTTTTTTTTTACCTCAGTTGCCAGCCCAGGAGCTTGAACCCGGGTTCTCCAGAACAAGCCCACCTCTGTAACCGCAAGCCTACCACTACCTCGAGTGTGCAAGTGTAAAAAGGTAGCATCAGTCTCATTGGGACAGCTAAAGGGATGCTGTTGGGTAGGGGAAAGGTGATGTCTCAGTCCCCTTCCTCTGTTAAGTGAAGGTTTTGCTGCTTTGACACAGATGTCTTCCTTTAGTCTTTTTTCAAGATGTTAACATTCTAGTCATCATGAGACACACTTTGAGGACTCCAATGTTAAAAGCAAGAACAGAGAAGAAACTAAACCCAGTCGTCTTGACTAGACCTTAGTTGGATACTATGACCAGAGTGAATCTGAACCTTCATAGATATTTATTTTGTATTACTTCAAATCATATTAAATTTAGATTGATACAGAAAAATAAAACGGCCATGCTTTCATTCTAGGGTGGAGGATATATAAACTCATTGAAGAAGCATTTCCAGCAGCTTGGGTCTTTTTGGGACATCTTCCACAAATAAATAAGTGAAAACATAAGTGGAAATGTGTAATTCAAACAGATTTTAAGTGACTGGAGCTAAAGTGGATTTATATCTGATCAGTATTGAGTGGGTGAGCAGCAGAATTGTACCTGCACACCCACCACACAAAGGCAACTAAACCTCAGAATGATTTCTATATGAGACTCAGGCTTAACTATTCATTCAATCTATCCATATCTGGTCCGTCGTCACAACATTATTTATGCTAAAAGATTCTACACTTTAGTTTAGCTGCATCCACGTTTAAATGTACGGATGCTGTAATGTCTGTCATTGGCTTTCTGTGTCATGTTTCCTCATATTGTTAATAATGTTTATTTACCTAAAAAATATAAAGACATATTAAAACATAACAATTTTACAAGCACACTGTAATAAAAAAATATATGAGCAACCTACATTTTTAGCAGCTGCATGTTGATTAACAACAATACCAGAAAAAAATTACTTAATTGATTCAAAATGGTAAATTTTCACTCTTTAGCTCCACCTTCTTCTCCATATTTGGTCACTTCCACATCCAACTTTGAAACAAATAAATTAATGCAATACACTCTGTTTTAAATCGATTATTTCCTGAGATTTCTTAACATGTGACAGATGCTTCCCTACAGACGACAAGCTGCACCATATCTTCAGTGTAAGTCCGATCTTGGATCAATATGTTCATATCTTGATTTATGTGTTTTGTCTTAACATGTGTTTCTGTGTTACTGCACTGAATAAATTTATATTTACATAATGTCACCATGCTTGAATAAAATATCTTATCTCTGTGTTTTGCTTTTTAAAATTGACGTCTCATCAATCAGCTGCAGCGTAATAAGCTGATGCTGTATTTTGGAGTGAGGGCTATTGGATATTGACCACTATCCTCATCCATATTGATTTCTGGTTGAAAATACACTGTATTTCCACTTTAATTATTTGCATGGCTGCTTTTTTGTGGAGATGGACATCAATATGGCAGAAACTAGTGAATCACACCAAACCTACAGTCGTTAAAAGAGAAGCTGCTGTACTAGTGCTCTCTGGAGACTCATGGTTCATCAACAAGATATCTGAAGTGAAATAAAAGTGGGGGTCATGTTTAAAGATGTTCTCAATGCAACTTAATCATGGTCTCATATTATCATTATTATTATTAATGTATTAATTTCATGTTGCAGAATTTAACAAATGGTCAACTTTGGTTTCTTCTTTAATCTGTTTTAAGAGATGAAGTATATATATATATATATATATACATATATATATATATATACTGCCTTAATATGTTTAAGAAGGTAATAATAACAAAAACAATAGTTTTAAAAGTTTTCTTTATTACTCATATTGTTGCAAAAATGCCCAAGTGTTATATATATTTGTTGTACATGCAGGCAGCTGCATGTCTGAGATTATTATGACATATCACTGTAAAAGGCCCATTTATAGTCCATGCAGAAGATGGATACGTTGACGGACGGAGAGTTTCGTCCATCTTCTGTGTCAGTTACTCACGTAATTTGGTCCATTTTCAGGGACCTTTGCTGTCTGTCGCTTGACGCAGAAGACGAAGCAATACCACTGGAAATCGCGGGGGCAGTGCTGAGCAGAATAGCTGACTTGTGACCGGCAAAAGAAACAAACCAGAGAAGAAGAAGAAAATTAGGAAGAGAACAAAAAAGCAGAAGAAGAATGAAGACGAGCAGAACATTTTAGAAATTGAGTGAGATTTTGAATAAAGGATATGCAAGTGTTTAGGGCATGTTGGTTGAACTCAGCACTGCCCACTAGTGGAGGAATTGACTTAACAACCATGATAATGCAAAACATTCATGGAAATATGAGGAGAGTGACGTATGACAACGTTTGAAACGGATGTAGCTATTTACGTCCGTAAGGGAGCAAATAGACCTTAGGAATGTGTGCATTTGTTGTGTAAAACATACCAGCAGTGGATGGAAATAGCTAGAAATACCACTTTTCTAAAATAATGGGTTTATTGAACAGTCTTCATTGCACTCCTTTAACAATGTCTTTTTATTGCAACAAAAAAGTGATCTTATTCACATCAGGACACCCACCATCTTCATTGTCACTGCTGCATGAGGAGCTGCATCATCTCACAAACCTGTGGGCCATCGTATAGTTAATATGTTTGGAAAAGTACTTAGACATGGCGCACCACTTAAAACAGATCAGAACTTTACACATTGGCAAACACGACTCAAATAAAGCAGAAAAATATGTTACTGTAGTCCAGTAAAGTCATTTCATTACCGATATTTTAAGTGTAATGCACTACTTTACTTCGTTACCCAAAAAAGTTATATTATTAATGTAACGTGATACTTTGTTTATACTTTGTAATGCTGTATATATATATATATATATATATATATATATATATATTCATTTAAATTCAGTCACTGCATTGAGTTAAATGACAAATGAGAGCAGTATGAAATATAGATTTATAGTTAAAGAGCGAGCTTCAGACTCAAACACTATACTTGTAAGTAGTCAGGAGTCAAAACACAGGAAAACATGCAGGAATTCTGATATGAGCTTCTCAGAACAGGAACAGAAAAAGAGCATAATTTTCACGATCTGAAGCATCATAAACTGTATTCAGTGGATTCTTACACTTCTTTAATCTGACCATTGGTACTGTAATTGTACTGTTCTGTACTGTAATTTCTCTAAGAACATCCTTGTTATGTCAGTAGTTTGCAGCCATTGTATAAGAAACCACTGACTTGTGGCTGTTTATCTGTACAACACTGATGTTCTTCACCATAGAAAATGTGTCAAAGAAAAAACAACAAAATATTCAAGCATAAAGTAAAATTCGGAGGTAAAATTAGATCAAAATGAGCAAACAGAGCAAACAGCCAGTCACTCGATGCAAACAACAGCAGCAATATTTTACTCTCCAAAGAACCAATGTCATCTTTAACTGTACATCTGTGTGCAACACATCAACTCTGTTCCTCTCTCACTCTCTCTCTTCCCACACTAACGTTACATCATACGAAGAGCCAGGCTCTTCGGAGGACACTTTTGTTACCTGTATGCTTTTCTTAATAAATTAAAGAAAGTGCCTTTAGGAAAAACTGACTGGCTGTTCCTGCCTCAGATAAAGAGGACTCAGGTTATTGCATGTTCACTCCAAATATATGGGCAGCCAATTTTACGAAACAGAGGTTATAATGCTTGCAGCTTACGAGGATGTGAATGTGAGTGAGATAGGAAATATAAAAGCATTATGTTGATTAAAAAACATATTCTATGTAATGTAAACTGTCAATACATAATTATAGCAAATAAAGTACACTGGTGTACGCCCATACATCAACAGCATTATTAAATTCTACATCAAGATTGATCAATATAGACAATACTAGTGAAGCTGTGTGTGGAAATTTTCTGTCTGTTGTGTTTTGTGGTGCTTGCTCCTCATAAAATGATGTGAGCAAATGGTAGCTTAGCTCTATGTTTTCTTAACCGAGAGCCCTATGACTGCCATTTACTGCAGGTAAGATTGATTACACAAATGTGTTTCATCTTTTTTAGTTTCTCTTGTATTTAAATCCACATAAGGTAGAGACAGAGGGGGAAATTAATAGAAGCAATGGAAGAATAATTAAAAAAAAGAAAGAAAGACAAATCACATGCCTCCATCAATGGGATTGTTTCTGTTTCATCAGACTTTTCCAGACTGAATCAAATATTTTTTGCTGCGAATGCTTGCAGAAGACAAACCAATCTACATTCTTCTACATAGCAGCACAGTTAAAGGCCAAACAGGTTTATGCTGTAGCCAAAAACCAACACACCGGTCAACAACAAGACAACAAGACTGCTTTAACCTCTAACATCCATCATTGTTTTTGCATGAGTAAGGTGAGAGAAGAGAGGTTGTTTCAGCAACGTGTGCCTTTGTACATGTGTGGCATGTGTCGGGTGTGGTGGGGTCACGTCTCCTGATGAGTTCCATGCAAAATCAAAACGTTAATACACGCAGCGAGCGTGACGGCAGGCGGCACACCTTCCCATAAATCACAGTAGTTTTAATCATACCTGTCTTGCCGTCTCTGCGCTGCCATCCCTGGAGAAACGGTTCCGCCTGCCCGCCCCTCTCTCCCCTTCTCTGTGTTTGTCTCTTTCTCGCTTGTGTTCAATTATCTAGCAGCTCTTTTGGTGTTTATTTATTTATCCCAAGTTCATGTACAGTATGCATGCACGAATTTTCTCCTGGGGGGGAGTGGCTCAGTGGAGCGTGGCGGATAACCACACCAGCAGCAGGGAGGGAGGTGAAGGAGGAGGTGGAAGGAACGAAGAAAAGGCCAAATGAGGCAGATTAAAGGTTTAGGTAATTTTATTTTATTTTCTTGAGGGCAGACTTAAGGGTTGCTGGTTTGTTTCAGCCTTCTTTAAACAATCATTTAGGAACTTTCCGGCTTTATTTTTGTGGCTCATTCGTGTGTGTTAATAGTTTGAAATAATGGAGTTCTGGTGCATGGGGCTAAATTTGATGTTGGTTTTGATGTTTTCAGGTTTTAGTTAAACTTTTTTTTGCATCTTTGTTCATTTCATGTTTAGCTGCTACACCTTGTTTATTCTGTTCTTTTATAAATTAAACAGCTAAACACATTAGCACCCAAGGGATTTTTCCTAGGAGTACAACTTTAAAAGCTTTTAGGTTGCATTCGTTTTGTGTAATGCAGCAATCAAACTCGTGAACCAGGCTTTGTATTTACATGAAAATGTCAGAGTAACATGAAGAAGAAAAAAAAAAATCCTAAAACAATGTAGGGAGGAAATCCAGGAGGAAGTGAAGTGTTGAACACAGGGTTTTAGCAGAGAGAATAGAAGAAGAAAAGACAAACCAGCCGAGGAGCGAAGGGTTTCTTTTTTGTTCAGACAGTGAAAAACACAAGGGAGTTGATGGTTTTACGCTGAGGGAGAAGCAGGTAAAGGCTGCCTGAAAACTAATTAGAGGCCATATCACAGCGGCAGCAGGGTCTGAGCCACTTTCACTCAGCAGCGAGGTAAACAAAGTGCTCGGCTGCTTGTTCCTGTGACAGGCCAGATAAAGTGGTATTTACCTTTCAGTTGTTGGTTTCTTTTACAGCCTGTGCTGCACGTATGTGCAGCGTGTTTGCCAGCATTTATTTTGCAACAGGGTGTCAACAGAGAGGCAGCGAGAAAAAGAAGAAACAGAAAGGATGCAATTATAGACTTAGCTGAGGTGGAAATAAGGTAGACAGGCTGAGGTGGGAGAGAAGTGTCAGGAAAGCAGGATATCACATTGTGAACCTCGTTTACACAAAACCCACATCATCTAAAGGTCTTCAAAGCTTTTTGAAAGTAGTAGGAATCAGAATGGGTCTAATTTTATTTGTGCAAAGGTAAGCGAGCAGCCTTGTTAGCGTCATATTTAGCATGAACAAGACAGAAACTTTTGATTTAGCTTCATATCAAGTCATATGATTCAATCTAAATTATTTAGTGAATGGCTTGTTATAAACTGGACCCAGTATCCACTGTTTTCCTCTGATGTCTTCAGTAACTGTAACGTAATTGACTCTTTTTTTCCCCCTCCTAACATTGTCACGACATCAACCCACTCTTTTATGTATTTTTACCATGACTCAGTTACCGGTCTAGGAGTGTTCAGAGCTCAGCGCCGTGCATATAAGAAAACTCCGGCTGTCAACTGCATTAAGGGGAGAGGACCTACCTGCAGTGTCCAAACTCTAGCGCCACAGGTCCACTTGTCTAACACTCATCCCCAGAACTATGAACCGATTGACTGGATCCTATTTACCTGTGGTTTAGCCACCTTACACTGTTAACCAGCATGTTCCATAATCATTTAATTTATTAGTCAAACACAAATAATCCATGGTTATGGAGAGGAAAAAGAAGCCCTGCTCACACCTGGCTTTCTGCCACTTTTTGCCAGTCGTCTCCAATGTCACACCTAGCTGGCATTTATCATTTCAATTCCCAACCCCACCTGACCCCACTCAATACAGCATAACGGCCAAATCCTCTAGTGTGGGCAGTACTGTGACATCTATTTCATTTCTTGAATTTGTACCAGTCAATTTCCATCTCAGCTTAATGGTTAATTTACTCCTCTAATTAATAACATTAAGATGGCATTTGTGGCATTTTTATGTTTGCAGCTTTGCAGAAGCACCCGTAGTTCATGATATAACATTAGCTTTAGCATGCTAACTTACTATGTTAAGCATAGTATGTATCAACAGAACCAGCCAATGCTACAAATATTTAGTGTTAAGTGACCTTCTGTTGGGTAAACTTCAGATGTCCAAGGGTCAGTAAATGCAGCATGTAATATACTTCTATAAGTTCGTCCTCGTTTTTTTTTTACACTTTTTTCCTGGTGAGTGCTTCTGCCTGGCCCCTCATCAGAACTCTTCTAGACCCGCCCCTGCATAGCTAAAATATAAATACTTTCTACAGCAACATGCTTTCGTCAGCTAATGTGTTAGAGAAGGTCCTGTCAAAAACAATACTTTGGGGTAAATATGTGACGGTGTGAACCACGAACCCCTAGTTTCCTCCTTCTCAGCTGAACCATAAGAAAACGCAACAGAGAAAAAAGCAAATCAGCTGATCACAGACAACCATCGCTGCACAAACAGAGAAGACCAAAAATCCACGAGAGCAGAGATGTTGGTGCAAAACACAGCTGGGCTGTCGCAAATTTAATTAAGAATGCAGGAAAAGTCCAGGAGTGAAACCCTCTCACCGGGAAAAGAGTGTGTGTTAAAACACTGCCATTCTCCACAGGGGCAATGTCCATGGGTTGCTCCATTAATGCTGTGTTTATTCTCAAGTCCATCCACAGAGCCTTTCCCATTGTGCTTCTCTATATCCCACCATCATAACAGAGAAATATGGGATGTATGGGGCTTGTCATGCCATGCATGCATTAATTGTAACGCAATTAATTACATAAATTAGTGTAGTTAACATGCTTTTTTTAAATAGCCATATATATATATATATATATATATGATCATTTCTGTCTAGCTCTGTTGTAGCTTCTTGTCTTTATTCAGTGCTGTGACCTCCTACTTTTGCCCTGGTTGGCACAGTTAATCTTGAATGTAGTTGCATAAACCTCTTTAACACTAAACTCATCATGGGCACACTTTTAGGTTCATTCACCTTAATGCAGGACTCCCCAATTCTTACCCGACTATACATGCTGCAGTCAACCTCCTTACAGCACTGAATGAGAACTATGTATGTGATGATGCAGTTCTGCCCTGATTGGCTGACTGGTTGGCTCTAACAGTGATGACATTTTGATACGTTTGTAATAACAGATCTATTATCTCTCCCAAAGTAGTTGTATCACACAGACAACAAAAATTAGTTTTCAGTTTCAGCAGGACAGCTGTGAGAAAGATTTATCGTACTGTTATGATAACATCTTCTTCTGAACAAAGCAACTAAACAAAGGATATGTTGCCATGTTGCTGGTAATCCCACAAGACCAGCTGTTGGTGTGAGTTCATTCATGCCGGTAAACTGTCCAGCATTGCTGCAGCTGTTTTCTGCTCTTACCACACCAATAGTTCTTTTTGACCATAATCTTTAGTTTTGCTTTGAGATCTGGGCTAGACGAGTAAATGAAACTGAGTACAGTAGTTGGCTAGATGAAAATGTGAAGGACTGAACAGTTCAGACCTCGACTTTGACATGCCTGGTGACCTACAAGTAAGGAATGTGTGGGTGAGAGACATGCTGGAAGGAGGAGGGCAAACTTTGCTTCTTGTTGCAAAAGGTTAGGACTAGCAAAGCGTCATGTAAAACAAGACTGATAATAAACACAGTGCATAATTAACTTTACTTACTTATAAACTGAACCACAATTAACACAATCCAGGCGGCGATTATGTTTCCTATAAAATGTTTTGAGACTTAACCTATCTTTAGTGTTATGGAAAGACTTTGTGAGAACCTGAGTTGCTTATTGTATATTCTAGTATTTTAACATCATGTTGTCACATGAGGTCTTTGACATCTCTGACACTTACTGTGTTGAAGCTAAAAAGCAGATTTCATAGAAAGTAAAGCAGACAGGACTTAAATATTGCAGATTTTCCTGAACACGGGATGTATACATTTTACCTGTCAACTATTCCAATGTCTGTGTATTAATTACCTCCTCCTTGGCCTTCCTCTTAATGGTCGTAAAAAGACTTTTGTCACCTCTTTGTGCAGCATCTCTGTGACATCTGTCTCCCATGTTTTCAGCTGGAGAGAATAGCACTGTCAACCTTTCACATAAGCGACGTCAAAGTCGCCTGTGGCACCTTTCTCCTTTGCGAAACAAAAGCTCCCCGCAATTAAGGAGGCCTCTTCTCATCGCCGACAGCTCCCCTCCTTTATTTTTCCTTCCCCTGTTTTTACTTTATTCCAACAATTTCCAGCAACTCTAGCAGACACCTTAAGTGGCACTAAGTGATCAAAGAGGGGAGTGCATATTGGATAACGCAATTAGGTTACCACTGAGAGAGGAAAGTAACAAAGAGAGAGACAAGAGAAGGAGTCTGAACAGATAATGGCTTGTAAACAGAGGACATTACTTTACACAGAGATTATTCAGATCCAGACCTGACACCGGATGCACCGGGGTCTATTAGCAGAGTCATACCCCGTAGGAGAAAGAGGACTGGATCACTTTAGTTAGGAAATGGGAGAAAATAGCTGTCTTCAACTAAAAAGATGTTTCTCAGGCTCCTCTAATTGCCAATATTCAAAACAAAACCACGGCAGTTGAAAGGAGAAGCGAGGATATCCTGTCAAAGACAATTTTTTCCTCCACTCCTCCTCCACTCCTCATTGTCGCTGGTGTGTTTAACAAGAGGACATAAGAGTCTCCTCTCATCATAATGGAGATCTGAGAATACGGTGTGTGTGTGTGGTCGTGGTGGTGAAAAAAAGGAAGTGGTGATTTCCTCCACCCTTACCTCCCTCCACTTCCCCCAGCCCCAAATCCAGTGCTAAATGACTTGGGTCAAACGGTCAAAGTGTAATTATCACAGAAGACGACAGGAATCGCCAGTTAGCCTGCTTACCTGACATTAACCCCAGTCTGAACTAACAGGAGGCCGCCGCCGCCCCGGGGAGCCAGATGCTAATTTGAAGCAGAGTTTGGAGTTGGGGTGGGGGGGAAGTGGAGGGCTCGGCTGGGGTAATTGTGGAGATCTAATAGGGATCAGTGCTGTGGGAGCTCTCCATACATCTGCTGTCTGGCTGAGACCCACCACACCTGAGACTCGCTGCTTGGCTGCGGTCGCGCTCCCCTGTAGGCTTTGAAGCTCAGCGGGTGCAGCATGGCGCCACTGCTGGCAAGAGTGAGGCGAGTGAGTCTGTTGTGGTTTGAATTGTAGTCGAGTGGGGAGGTTGTGGTGCTCAGGCTGCATTCACAGTGATACTGAGAGAGTCTCTCAGATCCAGTGCTTTCTAAAGATTCACCTCTTCCAATAGTATGTTTGTTAACAGGCTTTTTTTATGAGGTCTAAAAGTTATATTTAAATTTCAGTCATTGTAGAATCTTTCTGTGTAAAGTGGTTCAGCTTAACTGATAGCAGTCAATTCATCAGTCACTCAATTTCATGATAATCACATAGTTTACAGTCTGCCATGATTCGTGGGTTTTGGTTTTGTTTCTAATCTAGTTCTTGTTAGATTTCCATGTCTCATTTTTATTTCCTCATCTTAGTGTGTAATCTGGTTTCATTTCTATTAATTAGAAGCACTTCCTGTTTTATTGTTTGTACACCACCTTGCATATTAAGTGTAGTTTACTTCCTGGTCTGGTCCTCTGTTCCCTGATTAGTACGTCCATTACTTGTTTGTAATTGGTTCTTTCAGTACGAATTCTTCTTTTTTTTTCCATTGCCAAATCCTCATTTTTGTTGTTTAGTTTTGGTTCTCATTATTTATTATCCTTCCATTTATGGGCTTTTTATATAGATTTTTTTAAATGATCCATATTTAAATACCTGCCTGCCTTGTATAATGCGCCAGAACATGGCAGCTCCATGCTCCCTCTTCAGAGGTGGACAAAATGCTAAACTTAATTTCCCAGTTGGGATTCATAAAGTAGAAATTGTTATAAGTTACATAATCTTAATAATGTCTTCAGATTTTTCAGTTTTTTTTTAAAACTGGTCCTAAGTTTTTGTCTCATCTGACCACAGTAGTCACAATCGTTGTCCTCTTTGTGAGGGTGAGCTTGTAAAAAGGATTAGAGTGTTTGCGGTCTTGTCTTGGAGAGATAAGTTCCACTTTCTTGGCATCCATGAGCACCAGCTTTGTGCAGTGTCTTATTTGAGATGTTGGTTTCATGAATGTATGTTTGTCCATCGATGGAAAAGATGACTGCGCTAAGATTCAACAGCATCTGGCTAGTGGAAGGCAAAACGGTGTACGAGGCAGACTCCAACCAGGCAGAGATATAAAAACTTCCAACAAAATGCTCAAGAAATAGTTCATAAAAGTAATATAAAAAGTTTGGAGTAATCAAATTACAGGCCTGAATATAGACTCACTGCTCACTGTTTGGCTAGTTGCTCTCCCTATTTCCTTCAGTACTTCCTTAATCTTTGTGACACAGGCTCCGTTCACACTGCAGGCAAAAGTGACCCAAATCCACCTTTTCGCCTATATGTGACCCATATCTGATCATTTTATCACAGCACAAATCTGACTTTTTCAAATTTGATCCAGGCCCCTTTCACATCCAACACACATCCGATTATTTTCAAAGCCAGCACAGTCTGAACGGTCATGCTTGAAATACATTTATTAAAGGTGCATGTGGCAAAAGAATTGCTTGCACCAAAAGTAATTTAGCTGCACCACCAAAATTTGTGAACACTTAAATTTAATCTTACAAAATCTCATTAAAAACAAAAACACACAGACTTTCTTAAGTCTGGTTTGGTTTTTAACTATTGCTGGGCAATGATAAAAATTTTTTTAATCATGTCCACGTTGTTATGCACAAAATTCAATGATTTATTAAAAAAAATTTCAATTAAAAGTACCTCAGTATGAACAAAAGTGCAAAAATCTTTGGGTTAAAAACACTTTTTTCTACAAACAGTATAATCTGCTTTTTAACAGAAGCAATAAAAATATTTCTTGTAAATTTCAACTTAAAAATGTATGTAATTAGATTGAATAGTAATGACAAAGAATTAGAAAAATGGCTGTATTTATTAGTTAAAAGGTAAAATATCAGCAGGATGAAAATCAAAGCTGTGTGAAACTCAGTGGGAACAATATCTGAATTTTTGCTGTTTAATTGTTTTAAGAGAAGAATGAAAGATAATAACCTTAAATGTGTGTAAATATACAGATTATCTACTATTTCTCTAGATTGTCTCTTAAAATTCTCATTCTGACATATAAGTAACATGAGAAAAAGTCACATCTGATCAGTAGCAAGGTGATAAAAACTTAAAATGTTAAAATAAAAACGCAGTAATTCAGAGAAATGATCACAGTACATCAGGAACAAGATTTCATCAAGTATGCGCTTGTTGTATCATGTGGGGACGTCAACAGAAACCTGTTCAGGTGATGCTGCAGTAGCAAATCTGCAGATAATCTCAATCACTAATCCCCAAAATGAAGTCCATCCCATTCCAGCACCACGCCTCCTGAGACCTGTGGTGTCGGCGTAGTCAGAGTCAGTGAGGAACAGACATGGTAACAAACTGCATAAATGCATGATAAAATAATTGTCGCCATAATTAACTGATGCTTTAATCCAATAATAATACGTCAACACGCCCAGCCTAATTTTTAATATAGTCTACAACATATTATAATGAAGCCATTTTACATATGAAATGCTTTTGTCTGCTGTCTACATTAATGAATATAAATATCTGACCATGAGCCAGGGCATATCAGCCAGCGGCAGCTTTGCTTGCGCACGTTGGATTTGCGTGGCACAGAGGTAAACATCTCCTCCTCTAACTGCAGATGGAAGGAAAAACATTGCAAGATGTGTCGCTAGTCGTGTTAAAAAAAACAAAGTTGCTAGAGGCGTCGAAGTACCTGCTAAATTTAGCAACAGAATCCCTAAGCTGGCAACACAAGTTACAGGCGTTTTCCATACTTGCACAGGTGCATGTCTGGTCAGAAATTAGGTCCAGCATTCTGATTTTACACACACAAAATAAAAAAACTTGTGGTATGTGGTATTTTGGGCCCTGATTGATACAACAAGGTGTTGGAAACATTCCTCAGAGGATTTGATCCATATTGACATGACAGCATCACACAGCTGCTGCAGGTTTGTCGGCTGCATCCATGATGAGAATCTCCCGTTCCACCACATCCCAAAGCTGCTCTACTGGATTGAGATCTGGTGACTGTGGAGTCCAGTGAACTCATTCTCATGTTCTAGAAAGTAGTTAGAGATGATCTGAGCTTTGTGACATGGTGCATTATCCTGCTGGAAGTAGCATCAGAAGATGTAACTATGTGGCCATAAAGGGATGGACATGAAAGGGGTTTAAATGACTTTGAAATTAAACTCCTTCTGATGCTCAGTTTGAACTTCATCAAGGTTTGTTTATATATAAAATGGTTAAAAAGTGCATTTTCATCTGCTTTAAACAAAGAAGTAGAAAAAATAATAATAATAAAAAAGCCTTGAATAAATTTGTTCCTGCATTTATTACAAGGAATGTCCATATAAAATGTTTGACTGCTCTGATATTACAGTCCAGTGAATAGTTGTGCAAATGTCAATCCTCTCCAGTATAAAACACAAAGGTTAAGTTATATGAATGGATATAAGGGGCAGCAGAAGGCCTTGACCCTCTTGTACCACAGATCACCTCTACACTTGACTCTGGCTCGCTCATTGTGTCAGTGCAACAAGAAGAAAGTCCTGAGAAGCAGCCTCCTGGTCATCTTTAATTCATGCGATTAAATATGCAGGAGAAGCCCTTCTTGTACCAGCTGTTAGACTCTGTTAGTAAGCCATAATTCAAGAGTTCAAATCCGAGCAAATTGAGGGCGAGGTTGGACAGAGCGCCGGCCGGAGAGGCATTATCCTCCAGCTGAGAGGCGAGAGGCAGGTTCAGTCAGGTGCAGCATGAAGCTGAGGCTTGTTAATCCTCACGGCTGGCCGAAGATAAAACGACGCAGTTCCCTTATAAATGTACATATGAGGAAAATAAGCAGCGACTCAGAGGTGGATATGACGGCATGCTGTGTTATTTCTTCATTTAAAGCTCCTAGTCGCACGGTGAGGCAGATGAGTCCATCATATCCATTGCTGCAGCTTTGACTTTTGACCTCTTATTTCCAGCTTGTACCACAGCATCTAATGCACATTTATTTAAACCGTGTAAAAGCATGTAACCTCATAGAGGAGCCAGCAAAATGTTGGTTTTCTTAATACAAGAGCAGACACCATCATCTTTAGTTATGATTATCTGCATTTGTGTGCACGAATTTCTGGATGTGAAACAGCACCTCATCAACAGAGTGAATCTACATGAATGTGTGTGTGGGGTTATATGATATGTACACGTTGGGCTGCGTTTCCTCATGTGGCTCAGTAATGATGTGTGTGTGTGTGAGTGTGCACAACATGTGAGTCCGTGAAGGAAATCACCATTTCAATATACCTCTGATTAAACTTCCCATTTACTGTTCAGAAAGTACACAGGAACCTTCCCTTGGCAGGTTGCCTCCTGCAGCAGGTCGGTGCCAAGCTCTTTGAAACCCAATCAGTTTCTGCTTCTCAGATCTCTATCCGCTTCATAGCCTCTCCGTGTCTGGGTCGTGTTGCAGGCTTGTTTCAGAAAAAAAAGGAAAGAAAAGAAAGAGACTGGTGGTTGGTCATCTGTCAACACAACCAGCTGGCATTGGATCAACACCTACCAAGTCCAGGAGGCACCTGTTGGGACCCAGCAAGGTGCAGCATGATGGGAGGAAAAAAGCCCAAGAAAAATAAACAGTTGCATTTTCTTGCAAAGCAGTTTAATGTCCTTAAAAGATTTTGCAAGAAAGACTCACTAAATTGATTTCAAATTTACATAATACACCACTGATTTAATTGTTTTCATCTGGTTTCTTCAAGTCATAAATGACCTTTTTCATTTTAACCAAGACTTTCTTCTCTCTAATGTTGTAAATTATTGTGGATTAGACCAAATTCAGGGAAGAATAACCCAAAAAAAAAAACACAACAGCTCCAACCACATTAGTTTTGTGTGCTGGAGCAGAAAGAGAGAAGGATAGAGAGACTGAGAAAAAGAGATACAGAGAGTTAGAATGACCAGGGGAATTAGAGAAACGCTTATCCCTACGTCAGTATCAGCACGTATAAGCCCAGTGCTCCATTTCAACCCCAGAAACCTGCCGTCCAATCCATCAAAGCATGACTCCCATCGACATAAAACCTCCCTCTCTGCCTGTATTTGTCTTCTTAATTAATTACTTCACATGCCACAGTATGTTTCTCAAATGATAGATGATGGAAAATTATAGCCGTGGTGTCCCAGGCACAGCCGGTGGTAGATTTGTGCAGTCAGCTTCCAGCCTGCATTACCTGAGTAGATCTGGCAGAGCGCCTGGGCTCTCAGACAGGACAGATTTGATGTTTGCCATGTAAGAGGCTTTTTTTAAAAAAAATGTTTCTAATGCCGGATTTAGAAGGTAAGCACAATCTGCCACGTTCACCTATGTGATATTATCCTGCAAGGACACAGCAACACATAACCAGCAGAGGACAGTTCAGGATGAGCTGTGCAGGACTGAATTCATAGTGTTGTTCAGGAATTTGTCTTTTTCTTTCCTTTATTTTATACTCTTTCATCACAAACTAAATAATCTCTCATCTTGTTATATGATTTTATATTATATGTCATCATTTTCAACAATTTCTTTCAGTATTCATGGTGTTATTTATCAGATGATTTGCAAAGGTTATTTCTTTATGTTTTGCATGAATTCAATATTTTATACATTTACATTCAGGACAAAATACTTTAGTTGAATTTGTTTAATACTCAAGTCTAGTTGTAATACATGTGGGGTTTATATTTACAGTAATTTAGCTGATTGTTAGTTCCAGTTTTAAAAGAAACTAAAAAGAATTATAATATCACCAATGTTTGCATGACCTTCAGACTTCAGGCAACTAGTTTGGTTCAGTACTGGAAATCAGTTTATAGGGTCAACACACACAAACATGATCCACATGCACAACCATGATGAAATCACTTCACTATTACCAATTTTTTTTTAATTACGTTTCCCCCCCAAATCAAAGAAGAGAGGAAACATGGAATCATGAAAAAATAAACCACTTTTAGTGTACTTTGTTTTAGCTCCTTGGCTTTTCTGGTAGCTTGAATTCTTTGAGGACTTCACCAATTAAAAGCAATATAACTTATTAATCGGATTCTAGCTATCTCATATATCAGTCGTATTATTAGCTCTGCAAGATAGAGCCCTATCAGGAGTCTTTCACTTTTAATTATTCCACAATTTCCATAAATCTGCAAGTGAGACCCGGGCTATTTGTTGGCCATGTCTTTGAGTTGATGTCCTCCCTGAATAAATAGTCTGAACGCTCTTTGCTTTGTACCGAGATACATCATGATCCTGACCTCAGCATCACCAAACTCCTTTTAGATTGATGGGCTAAGTCCTCCTGTGAACTAACTATAGACTATAGATTGTCATTTCCCCAGTATTATTAACAATGGTAGAAATTTGCTTGTTTTCTTCACACACACAACTTCTTTTTTTTTATTGAACTTGCAGCAAACCAAAGTTCCAGCATAATCACTTGCCAGCCGAAAACAAAGGAGGCATGACTGGTTGAGAAAAGTCCCGTAAACAAAAATGATTTCATTTTCAAAACCACCACAGTTCCTCCAAATAGAGAAATGACAATACATGGCGCATCACTGAGCAGCTGAGTACTGCTTCATGCACTAGGACCAGATATCAATGCATTAGCCATATTTATAGCAAAAAGGAGATAAGACGAGTCAACATTAGACAGTCTTACTGGCTGGAGAGAGCTCAGGAGAGTACAGGTAGGATGCAAGATTCATGCTGAATTAGCCGTTGATACACTGAAAAAAATCTCCAAGCGTTCTACTGTTAAGTTTTATAAAACTTGTAAATATTTATGATCTGTATTTACATCTTACTCAACACCTCATTTGTAGGAGGATGAAAGTTGCTGCTGTTTCCTGTTTGTGTGACACAGTTACCTTTCAGTCAAGATGACGATGTGATCTCTTCATTTTGCATAAGATTTTTCTTTGTAGCCCAGAAATATTACAGGAGTAATAACCCAACAAATCGTCAGGAACCTCACTGTTTCTTATTTCTGATCACTCGTACCGCCTCAGGCCAGGTTTTCATACAAATTCCAGGCCTTTGATTCACAGTGCTGTCCGGTTTTAATAATGCAGGCGTGTTCGCGGGTGGTGCCCCCTGCTCAGGGGTCTGTCTCCCCCCCCCCTCTCCACCCTTTCTGAAGAAGACGTCCTCCCGGCGATGTCAGACATGGCCGGGACCGGACAGGAAGTGCTCACCGTGAGAGAAAGTCAAGATGGGAAGACTGGGAGCGGTGGGGGTGTGAGAGACAGGAAATGAAAGAAAAAGAGAGAAAAGTTTCTTTTTCATGCTGGGAGCACAAAAGAGCATATTAAACAGTAAAGTTTATCAGTCTAAATTAAGTCTTAAATTCACAGCATCTTTAATCTTTCCACATCTGAAACCATTTCCTCTCTCCCCACCACTCCTGCCTCCACATTTTCTCCTGCTAAAACAGTGAAATAAAATCCAGCCCGTGCAGTTCGTTCTCCCTGAGCTGGAAAACACCGAGACACATCATAAAAAATTAATTACTCCCCCCCCCCCTCCCTCAATCCTTGACTCATTTCCATAAGATTCTTTTAAAAAAAATGTAAAATTCATTTAAAGTAAGTGGTGACGTTGTCTTTGAAGATCACGACAACTAACACGGATCAAAGCGGAGGTTCTGTACGGATGAGGGCCTGATTAGCATAATGAAATTAACTTAGAGACAAGAATCTCTAATAGGTGCTACAAAAAAAAGTGCATTAACAATATTTAAGGGAAGTGCTGTTTGTGCCAGTTATACAACAATTAAGGAACTTGTATTTAATTAACGATTTGTTGATTAACTTCTTTTTTACACTCGGCTCATATCAAGAATTCTTTTAACTTCTGAGGCTCATTTTTTTTTCCTTACCAACTTGACACACATGATGATTCTTTGCCGCATTGTTTTTTCTGAAATCGGGCCATGAAATCAGCCTAAATTTGCATATTCACAGCGATAATTGCAAAGCTGGCAGATAGTTGTGCTATAATTGCAAACTAATGACTGCAAAATTATTTGGTTTTCTTTTTTTAAGCAGCACCTAATCTGAGTGACGGCTCCAGCAGGTTAAAAAAAAAAAGGGTTCATCAGAAAATTTTCCTTTGAAATGACTATTAAGCAGAGTCACGGTGTCTTTACTGTCACAGCGTGGGATCCTGTACAAGCTATTGGCTTCTTTTTTTCCTCATAGTGAAAAATAAAATTGCTGTTATTAATTGCAGCTGCAAAAATACCTGAGCAAAAGCATCATTCCTGCTTTGATAACAGGAAAATGAAATATAAGACGTCTATTAAAGCACCTTTGAATTTCTTTGGGCTTTGCGAATGCTCGACTCCAACTGTAAGCTATGGCAGCTGAAACACATTGATTTCTTTTTAATGTCTCTTTGTTTTTCTCTTATGATTGCATCAAGTGGTTTAAAAGCAGATGTAATGATGTGACAGGTCGGAAATGCTCCCTGTAAACACGTCGACACGCTTGAGATGAATCTAGATATTTGCCCTGAATATGACCTGTGGGAAATCCTTAATAATGCTTTAAAAAAATGCCCTTGGAGCATAAAACTTCCATGGATAGCCTCTTAAAGCCTTTTAAATGTATTTAATTTTTAATATATGAAATAAACTTTAAGATTAAGCAAAAACAAGCTAAAATATATGTAGAATAAATATATGAATATAAACAAATAGTTTTTTGTTATATTTTTAAGTAGATGGAGAAAATATTTAAAAAATGAATACATTACTTTTTTAATTGTTTATTTTTACTTTAATTGTATTTTTTTTTTTATTTGTGTGATCACTGAGGAGCTTTCTGTCTCATATGAAAATGGTTTTTAATCTAAAATATACATTTATAATAACAACCTGGGAGAAAGACACATCAGCAGGTTTCTTTTTCTCAACCACAATCCTCTTACCCATCATAATTCCTCTGATGTAAAGAAGTTTACAATATTCAGATCAGGTGTGCTGAGAAAATCCTGTCTAATGATCTGCTCTATATTTTCCATGAATAGCACAATCGTGACGCCTGTTCTTTCTTTGGAATATTCCCAGAAGGGAATGAGCATCGGCTTTAGCTACAAGAAAGTGAAGCTTTTTATGTTCAATATTTGTTTAGAATAAAAATAAAGAGTCGAAGGCGACCACTTAGGAAAGCAAAGGAAGGAGAAAGATGGCACAGAATGGAGGATGGGTAAATTACAAGGCAACAAAAGATCCCCAGTTTACCACTTGAATCAAATGAGAGCTGGACTGTGAGAAACCCAACTGTGATCACACAAATATCAGCAACTTTGTTCAGATAAATAGTAGTCTGGCTCTTTTTGTTGTTTACTTTCTAATCTGACCAGCACTCCTCTCAGTGGGAGTCGGGTGTATCCCCTGTCTTTCTGACAGAGAAAAGAACACTGTCCTCTTTGGACCTGCTGGTAATTATAATAAATTACAAGAGTGCAGCGTTGTTGTTATCTGTGGTTAGTTAACAGCACCTCCCTCCCGCTCAGGGAACAGAGGGATTCAGGGAGGAGGACGACAACGAGGTTCCAGTGACCCAGATTTAGTCTCAAAACATAAATAAATTATCACAAATATACACACATACTCACACGTACATTCGCCTTCAATAACACACACACACACACTTGTTCCCATGTTAAGGGTGCACCTTCAAAGTTGGAATTTAATCATGGTGAGATGAAGATTTGCTCACATTCCTGTGTGCTCCATCTGCATGCATTTATGCACAGACTCATGCATATGTACATAATATAAACATTAACACACGTATTTAATTGACTAAAGTATAATTTCAACTGAAAACTGTTTGATTTCCGATTTTCGGATGTGAGGATTTACCACATTTGTGTCTTTTGCATCATTAAAAGTGGTTTAGGTTTTTGACTTTCTCCAATTTTTGGACACTTTACAGACTAAGCGGATAATGGATTCATTATCGCTGCAATACCAACAAGCCATCAAGTGATCTTTGTATCCATCCTCCATATATCAACAGAAAAATAATGCATGCAGTGCATGCACGATTAAAGCCACGAGATGAGGTAATGAAGGTCTTGTCTATTAATTCTACATTTCAGCGTTGCAATTTCCTACACAAGCTAAGTTTTAATCAAATACTATCTTGCAAAAATTTTTGAATCTCATAGATTTCCTGAGTAAATAAAGGTACATGTAATAATAATATTCCAGAAAAGGTACAGCAGCTGGTCCATGTCTGCTCTGCACATATCAGAGTCTAATCTGACACCGGTAAATGATCCTCTTTATTCAAACTGCATTTGTTTAGAAAACGTCTTGAGAAAACAGGGTTCTTGTCCTTGGAAAACAAACTCATAAAAACAGAGGAATCTGAAACTGTGCAGGAGTGACAGTGTTTCTAAGCAGGCCAGCCTGCCGTGGCGGCGTTTTTAAGAGCGTTCTCTGGCGACTGCCGTGACACTGCCATTCCCATGCCCCGTCAAATTCTTTCCTCAGATCCCAGGCATTTAAACTGCTCCCTCCCTCCCCCTGCGCCACTCAGGATGTAGCCAAAAGTCCACTGACCTATGTGGGAGTGGATATTTTGGAAGACGGCCCTGGCTCTTTCACTCTCTATTCCTGTCCTCGCACGTTCATTAGCCTGGCCTCGAGAGTCAGAGTGTTTAGATGTTGTTATCATTCCTCTCCTATCATTTTTCTTCCCTGTTTTTTCTCTTTCTCTTTTTCCCTTCTGCAGAGAGAATTTTGTTTCCTTTTTTTCTAGGTGGGGTCATCTGCTGTAATGAATTCATGTATGTCATGTTAGAATCACTAAAATCACCAAGTAGATTAAATATACATGTGTTTACGCTGCTAAGAATGTAAGAAAAGCTCTTCAAAAACCTGCAACATTTTATTATTTATTTAGCGTTAAGTAGATATCATGACAGCACGTGTACACGTCTCTAAGCATCATGCTGTAGATGCAGATGAATTGAGAGTGCAAGGTGGCAGTGGCTACGTAAGTATAATATAAAAAAACGGGATGCAAATTGTATTTATAGCTGCAGATATATATATATATATATATATATATATATATATATTATAATTATTTCTGTAGTTCTAAAAAAAAAGCTTTCTACAGAAGAAATTTTATTACAAATTAAATATCTTGCAACAAACAGAAAAGCCTTAGAAAATGTCCAAGTATTCAAAATGAGTGCCCAGCTGGTTGGACTTTGTCCTTGACTGTGATATTAATCTTCATCACACGACTTTGCAGCAACAAAAAGTGTGAACTTTTAGGACATTTACAGCTTTTTTTTTTTTTTGTATTATCTGACACTTTCCTGTTTATCTGTCAAAGGAATGTTTTAGAAGTAAATGTGGATAAAAAAAAGAGACAAAACACCAATAACGATAGCCAGACTAATTTTTGAGGCCTGCGTGACACATGTGAAAAAATAGCCTTGTGTAATTGCCTTTATGTGGGAAGCCTGTCATGATCAAATTTCTCCGTTAACAGATTGTTGCTGCCTTAATGCCAGAGGTCAAGGTGGAGGAATAAGTCTTTTTTCTGACCAGACCATTATTTACAGTTGAAACAACATAAGGAAGTTGTTCCAAGCAGAGTGTTAGACTTCCATATTACAAGCCAGCAGTGGAAATAATGACCTGTAGGTGCTCAGCTGTTGGAGGAAAATTAGTCTTTCTTTTCATTTCATTTCATTTCCTTTTTTTCTATTTTCTTTAAAGAAAAAATGTAATTTATTTATTTTTGTTCGGGGTAAAATACTCTAAAGCTGCCATGGTTTCCTTTTATATTCCTCCTCCCATTCTCCAGTCTAGTCTCCCACAGCAGTGTTACATCACTGGAAATATTTCCTACTGGAAGTTATGAGCTTTTCTCACCTTTGTTTTGTTGCTGTTTTGGAGAAACTTCCTCATTGCAATGATTGCAACATTTCTTCTCCAAGTGAGCTTGCATGCTACATATTTCCTCCTCTAAAGATATCAAGCTTCTTATAATAGTGACTTTCAGTCCCAGCGTGTAATGTTTAGGACCATCTGTTGTCAGGAATTCAATAAAGAAACTTTGTATTTTAATGACATCAGAACAAGTAATTAGTGTCCAAAGATATGGGTGTGCAACATGGTAAAAGCTCACATCTTTGGATATAAAGCACATTGGATTTAAACTAGTCCTTTTATGGATTTTGCGTCCAGTTCCAGGGATAGGTAGATGCTTTTCACAGTGTGAGCTGCTTACGTTTTCAAGATAAGACCTTCATTCTTAGTGTTAGTATAAGACACACTATAGGTGCAGCTATAGAGTACTCTGTGGAGCATTTGTTCAAGCAGGAAAAAGATAATTTAAGTTAATCTTAATAACATGCAACCTTTGGTAATTGTGAAGAATCCATCCATCCATCCATCCAAAGAAGCCTCTTCTCACTGGCCACTTCCTCCAGAACTTTAAGGGATGACACCAAGACCATTCCCAGAACAACTGTGGGAGATAACGTCTCCACCAAGTCCAAAATCTGCTCAGAAGCATTTTCCTGTTGAGACATTCTTGGAATGTCTGGCTTTTCTTGCTGTGGAGAAGCAACAACTCTACTCTAAGCCTCTCAAAAATGACCAGGACCTTTAGTCTGTCTCTATGGGTAAGGCCAGACACCTGTCAGATAAATAGCAGACACTGCTCCACTCAGGTAAAAGACAATGAGAATCTTAAACTTCTCAATATATCAAGTAACTAATTCCCAACATAGCAACAACAATCCATCTTGCTCTGACGAAGAACCATGGCCTCAGACTCGGAGGTGTTAATTCTCATCCTGACTGCTTCACACATTGCTATCATAAGTAAATAGGATCACGTCATCTGCAAAAATGTATTTTAAATCAAACTGAACTGGGAACTTCTTATCTCCAGGGCTGTACTTAGGAATTGCAGTAATGTTATGAACCAAATCTGGGATAAAAGCAAGTGGACTTTGTTGACATTAATAAAACGAACCATTTAGCAAAATAACTTTATATGTTTTGCTTCAATTCTAAACAAAATAAATGTAAGGAACTTTTAAAGATGCAGTCCGAACTAGTTATTATCCATTTCAGTCATTTTCACTGTAATTTAATTATAATACAATTAAATCAAATTGATAATTCAACCAACAATAGCCCCATTCATAATAATTGTGTTCATATTATGCCAGTTCATGAAAAAGCTATAGAAAAGATGGGATGGCATAATTCTTCTCTTTGATTCAGCCTGTTGTTCAGAGCATGCACAAGGCAGGAGATGACATACACACAAAAAATTTTTAAAAGGAAGAAACACCTCCATCATAACCAGGAAAGGTATTTTATCTGTTTTAATCAAATATTTTAAACTATATTTAGATGAAAGAAGCTATTTATCTAACAAATTAGTTTTTCTGTTTTGTGATAAAGTGGAAAAATTATTATTATTATTATTTATTTATTTATTTTGTGCATGTTTTGAGGAAGTTCTAGTTGGTTATATTTAGCAACGTGAATAAACTTTTAAAAGGCTGTAAGACCTTTTTAAGGTCCCTTACTAAATTAAATGGACCCAACTGTGCATAATAAAAAAGGTAGAGGTCATTTTTTAAATGCTAAGTTATAGTAAATTTAATTTATTATATATTTTAGCAGCAACAATCCTTTAGGACAGGTAGCAAATTTCTGTATAAATTGTGACTCTAATGGAGATTTTTCAAGTTGTGTTTTTTTCTTTTAACTGAAAGTAATTGCCATTAACTGGTATAGAGATATTTTGTGCTGCAAGGTTATAAAGCTCCAGGCACAATAATATGAAGATTTTAACCTGACAGCAGCCCTAGTCCTGTTGCTTCTTCCTTCCCTTTTTCCTCCCTCCTGTATCCCTTGAGTGGCCTGCAAATTCAACAGGGAAAAGCTCTGAGAAGAAAGAAGTCAAGTAGTTGTTAGAAGTAAAGGATTCAGGGCCCAAGGAAGCTAATCAACGTATTACTTGTGTCACACCAACTCAAATTAAAGCCCACAGATATTCCTCGTCGTCTTTGAATATTGTCCCGAGAGACCAGTAAAATATTTAAACTATTTCAGTTACCTGCTGTTTAAGTAGGTATAAAGCAGGAAAAAGTGGAAAGTTGGCCTTTCATGTGCTACTGATGGGCTGTCAGTTGCTCAGCGGCGCAAATGTTCATATATCAGGCTCGTGGCGGACATGACTTTTCATCACTGTTAATCAAAATGAATAAACATGCATAATTGCACAGAGCAGGGAGAAGTTAGGAAAATTCAGAGGGAATTTTCAATGCTCTATGAAGTATTAAAACTAAGCCTGGCCTATTTTTTTTTTTTTTTTTCCACCTAAGCAGCCATACTTCCCCACCTTGCTTTCCGCCAACTGCAACGGGATGTATATCTCTCCTTTTCATCACATGCACTTTTCTCAAACACACAAACCATTAGGACAAAATATTTACTTTCTCACAGACATATTCCCGTACTTCTCCTAACTTTGATATTCCCTTTGATTTCCAGCACCCCCTCCTGCCTTCCCTTTTAGACATGTAGAAGTTTAAGAAATCTGTGGGTTTGATGTGATTTTTCCCGCCTTTGTACATCATAGGCAAACATGAAAAAAGTGCGTTAACAGACAGGCAACGAGCTCAGGCAACAGTGGGGAGCAAAGATTGACATGTTTTTTTATTTTGACAGCGCTCACCCTCCCTGCCCTTGGTTTATGATCATAAATAGTGCATGCTGCTTATTAGGAGGCTGCTGCCACGTTCCCAGCTAGTGAGTATGTTGCTTGCCGGTGTTAGCAGACAATTTGCCAGTACACATGTGAGACATTATTAGTGTTTCCCTTTCATCCTGCAGCTTACTCTCCTCTTTCGGTCTCTTTTTCCAGTCCTGTGCCATCCATGCAAAGCAATCTGGGATAGGTTGTACACAATGATTCTGCACGCTGCTCGTCATGCAGCTAAATTTGATGGGAAAAGCGCATAATTTGCCTCTTCTTAGATTAAATCTAACTAATGTGATTATGTGGCACATACACAGGAGTGTTTGCAAGTGTACAAGCAGACAAAAGCCAGTATGATGACAGAATTTCAAGATGTTTCAAGTAGCAAGGAAGGGAAGAAACAGAGGTCGGTTCTATTAATGCTGCATGGAGCAACATCTGGCTCCAATTACCCACTGTGAGGTAGGTGCTCTATTATAAAAGGAAACTCAAAGGATTTCCTCTTAAAATACATGTTATCCCTTAATTCCTGTCTAAATTACCACTTAAGCAAGGTCTGTAATTCATAAACCCTGGTAGTCCAGGTCTGTGTCCATGCTGGCTGCAGGAAAAACTAAACTCTGTGTCACCTTGACCACGGAGGTAGCCGTCCTTGGAGAGCAGAAGCAGGGTGACATGGGCAGGGCAGAAAAACTCAGAGAGAGATTAGTAGTATGGTCGCACCTCTCCTCCCCTCAGATAGCACCCTGCTGGTGTGGCGAAAGAGGTGAGGAGGGACATAATGGCCAATGGAATCTCTAAAAGGATGTTTTGCGAGAGGTGGGAGAGGAGGTGGGGATGGTGCGAGGGCTCTGGGATCCCGGGGGATAGATTTGCAAGTGGAGATAGTCTGATTCACCTCTCCCTGACACTGACGCCAGGGGCCCAGGGCGAGCAGTCAGCCTGTGGTCAAGGCAAGTACGACCCCAACCTTCAACCCACCTCCTCCCAGCTTCTAAACGCATACCGTCTCTCGGAAACACACACATAAAGAGAGTACAGGTCTAGGAAGAAAGGTAATTTGAAGCTAGGTTCTCTCCTGAGGTTCACTGTTGTGGCGAGAGTGCCGGTGTCACCAGGTCAGAGCTGAAGTTTTCTTCAAAAGCTTTCAGAGTCTATTAACAGAGAACGGTTGTCTGCCTGGTACAACACGGTCGAAGCCAAGAGACTTTTCTTAAGTACAGGATTAAAAGCCTTTGCAACAGAATACACACACACAAAAAATGTAGCACAAAAGGTAGCTTCTTTTCATAAACTGAAAGCCCCTTTTATGTTCTTTTGAAAGCTGTAATTAAACATTTAGTATTTCAAAGTAATGTTGCACAAATACCTTTATTATCAAAAATTATGGATGGTCAAGGCTAAAATAAATTTTACTTACAGTTGTACCAGCTTAACCTGACTTAGTTTTAATTTAACATCTGGCAGTGTTTGCAGTAGCAATTTTGGTTTGATTTTTCCAAGTAAAGATGGCAGATAATAAAAGATGATGTGCAAGCAGTACAGACAAAAGTCTTACATGGTACTATTTTTTATTTGTTTGTTTGTTTGCAGCTCCTACTGACTCCTGTAGAATTTCTTACCATTATTTTGAGCTATCATCTAAATCCGATAACGTTTAATTCCAATGCAGCCCTCATGTGCAAGTAAGCTAACAAATTTACTGCTTTTTATAGCACCAAAACATTGCAGCAATGAAGAAAGACCTACAATTTATAATAGCTATAGAAGTCTACTGACACATTTACTTATTTCTAACATTAAACCACAAAAAGAAAAACCAAATTCATTTTTAGCTCATGCAATTACCAGTAATCCTGAACAAATGATAAACATGAATACAAGGTAAACTAACAGAGAAGCAACACCTAACATTATAGTGACTCTATTATGCTCATTTTAGGGTAATTTATTTAATATGTGAGTCCACAAGGGCAGGAATTAATCCAGCATTTTTCACAAACCCCTTTATTTATTTTATATTGATCCTCTCAGATCAGCCTCTGCCACAAACAAGCAGAATGAGACTCTTCCGCCCTGAGCCCCGCCTCCCTCTAATGTGGCTTCCTCTGATTGGTCAACTGCTAGGCAGTAGTTGTTGGGAGCGCGCACTGGTTTTGTCACAGAAATACTGGCAGAACCCATAAACAAACTAAAGTATATAAATACTCAGTAAACAATGTTAACATAAAACATACACGTACATGTTCGAGCCCGAATCAGACCCCGAAAAATAGAGTGAACAACTCCACAGCCCACAGCCACTCAGCAATGCAACAGGATGTATCTGTTTGGTAAATACTCTGCTTACCAGCTATAGTCAAATATAAAGTTGTTTGCCATCTTTCACTTGCCTTATATATTTGTGCATGCCCCTGTTAATAGGTGAACATGTGGCAAATGTACCACAGTGCCAACTATGGTGGTGCTGCCAAGAACTAGATACGGTAATGATGCTATTTGCTAACACTTTCATGCATTGTTACAATATAGTTAGCTGTATTTCTAGCCACTACATGTACATCCATTGTTTCACATGGCTAATCAGCTGGACGTTTTAGTCTGATCGTTACATTGGTAACATCCCCCCATGTACATATTGTTCCACGTAGCTAATCAGCTGGGTGTTTTAGTCTGATCGTTACATTGGTAACATCCCTCCATGTTCATATTGTTCCACGTAGCTAATCAGCTGGTCGTTTTAGTCTGATCGTTACATTGGTAACATCCCCCCATGTACATATTGTTCCACGTAGCTAATCAGCTGGGTGTTTTAGTCTGATCGTTACATTGGTAACATCCCTCCATGTTCATATTGTTCCACGTAGCTAATCAGCTGGGTGTTTTAGTCTGATCGTTACATTGGTAACATCCCTCCATGTTCATATTGTTCCACGTAGCTAATCAGCTGGACGTTTTAGTCTGATCGTTACATTGGTAACATCCCCCCATGTACATATTGTTCCACATAGCTAATCAGCTGGGTGTTTTAGTCTGATCGTTACATTGGTAACATCCCCCCATGTTCATATTGTTCCACGTAGCTAATCAGCTGGACGTTTTAGTCTGATCGTTACATTGGTAACATCCCCCCATGTACATATTGTTCCACGTAGCTAATCAGCTGGGTGTTTTAGTCTGATAGTTACATTGGTAACATCCCTCCATGTTCATATTGTTCCACGTAGCTAATCAGCTGGTCGTTTTAGTCTGATCGTTACATTGGGAACATCCCTCCATGTTCATATTGTTCCACGTAGCCAATCAGCTGGGTGTTTTAGCCTGGTTGTTACGTTTGTAGCATTTCCATCTATAGTGCTGATCGTTAACTTTCACCTCATCATTACATGTGTGCTACCTGCTGGTAGCGATCAGGTAACATAAATGTAGGTTAATTCCTTTAGTTTGACTATTACTAAAATACAAACTATCAAAATAAAAACAGACAACTTATTTGGTTTTACTTGCAGCTTTGGGCTCAGAATCAGAAATGCATTCCTTGATTGTTGGAACAGCCCCTCCCATCAGCTAAAACCTGGTAACAAATCCTTCATTGTACCATCCCTTATCCATCCAGCGGTCTTCAGTAAATGCTGGTTACAAATACAAACATTTGCGCAACTCTGTGTCTGACTCTCAAAAACGAACTCCATCCATTGCTGTCTAACCGTTGTTTCCTTTGGGAATTTGTAGCTTTCCCTCAAAGCAGAAGAAGCATTTCTTGTGTGACATGTTGACACTGAAAATGTTGCGGTGTTCACCGCTGTGTTTCGCCTTACATTGAGCAGTGAAGGTGGGTGCGCTTTTCTTCTCGTGAACATGCACAAACTGGAGAAGATGACCAATAAATGACAGACTTCTAAGCAAATAAAACAGCAACTGAACATACAGCATATCATCATTCTAAACTCAGTAACTCATTCACACCTCACCTGAAGCCTTCCTATTAAAACAACCTAATTTTTCAATCATGGAAATATTTATCAGTGTCAAAGCACTGATGCTAATGAACACCTTGCATTTTTCTCAAACGCCTCATGGGCTTTGACAAAACAGCATTATTTGCTGCTCCTGTACTGAAAACATTTTGGCTTCTCTGCATGTTTTACATGTCTGTGAGAATAGGTTGCAAAATGATTTTGGTGTTTGCATCCAGAAGTTCCTGCTCAGGGCATTATCACGGTAAACTTCATGGTTATCTTTTAATACAAGGCAGCTCAGACAGTTACAATACAATGCTTTTACTCCAGTGTGAAGTCTAAATAAAGCGGTTTAAACAATTAAACATTTTTTTTGCCAGTTTCCTGTCCAGCCAACAGGAGAAATGCTATGCTTCAGACTTTTATGAGAACACTGTTATAACTAAGAAATAAGCCATACTGAACCCAATTGTAATATTTTCCCCAATTGTCATGGTTTCATTTATCAAAACAGCTTTCAGGCAAACCAAATAATGCACATAGGTAGCCAGCAAAATATGCTGAGTTGGGCCACAAGTAAGAACCATAAATGAAGCAGAATAATACTGTATGTTCTGCCAGAAATGTATCCCAGAAACATGACATAAAATATGTATATACTCCATAAATATCTATATTTCTGGGAATTTTAATTTAATTTAATTTGATTTATAGAGTGCTATTTTTATGAGAACAATAGAAAATGTTTAAAATGTGCAATAGACGCTGAACAAATGCATCACACAAAGAAATAAGGGAAGTCAAAATTAGATGGATGTTGTTCATTTACACCCAGCTCACATGAATGAAGGTTTCCTCAGTGCAAATTTACAAGCCATAGGTTTGTCACCTGGTTTAAGTCTTATAAAAATGCCATAAAAGACCTTTATTTTCCTTGAATAACTATTTCTCAGTGAGGAAAATAAATCCTATATATCCTTCAAATCAAACCCTTCTCCTGAAATTTTTTTTTTTTTTTTTTTTTTTTTTTTTATAGAAAACCAGAAAATGCCCGAAGGCTCAGTTAATATGTTTCCAACCTGGAATTTTCCTGACCCAGGAGTCCTGACTGAGCAGGTATTGGTGCACCACAGGAGGATTTCACAAGGTTTTGGGAGGATTTTTAATTTGTGGAAACATCAGTCTGAAGCGATAGTCCAGCAACCACAAGGCTACATCGTCTCCAGAAATTTGCCCCAACCCTGTTATTAAGTCGTAATTTAAACAACTAGTTTATTTCATCAGGAAACAGAGCAGAAAATGCCAGATTCATGGAGCGTTTGCTCGTCGGGTAAGATTCCTGTCAGGATGGTGACCTTCATTTATTCTAAGAGAACTATGGTGTATTTTAATGAAAAAGGGGTTAGATTGTTTATCCAATATGGACAGCTTTTCTATGATATTTCTATGTTATGGATCTTCCATAAAGGTGTAAAAGGTGCTCCTTTTTTCTTTTACAATATTTTTTTTTCTCCGTATGGTCTTATAAATTGCTTGCTTTGCCAGTCCTGACCATATCAGTCCTAGTTCTGTGTTTGTTCAGGCTGATAACGCTGAAATCCTGCAGTTGTACAAACCCAAGTAAACCTGTCTTCATGCTTGCAGATTAAAAACGAAAATGGGCCATAGTTATGCTTAATGGGATTCGCTCAAAATAATTAATTTCTGTGCTGAATGTAAACTTAAAAGATTTTGAAGTCTTCAGATTCCCAAAGTGGAAGAGCTCCTGAGCTTTAGTTCAGTCTGAACCGTGAGTTTGTTGACTGAATCAGTATCATCTTATAAATTACTTCTGAATCTCACTTTTATAAACTCGCTTTTATGTGTTGATGTTTTATTAATTTTTCCTGATGCCCGTCTTTTTATGTGATGCTTTTATGTTGTTTTTGCTTTTATGTTTGTTGCTTTGCTTACATTACTCTTTAATAAAGTCTCACTTTTTGACTACTTGTTTTCTGTGCCAATGTTTTTCTTCTTTTTATTAACACAAGCTTCCTTTCAAGTGTTTTTATTAAAGATTGTCCATGCATTTGTGCAGCTTTTATGATCCATATATGTCTTTCATGGTTCAGAACTCTCTAATAGCTTTAATGACAGGAGGAAAGGAGCATGTGAGGTGATGTGACTGTAATGATCGGAGGAGGTTTAAGCTGTTTTGTGTGTGTGTGTGTGTCCTGCACTGACTGTTTGCATATTGAAACTCTTGTAGCTGCATTTGCAATTATAAACTTTCAGACACCTTTCCTTTAAACAAACTGTAGTGACAAATTTCTTACATGAAAGCAAATTTAAATACATAAAAAGGAGAAAAACTCTTCAAGATGATGGTGCTGATAGCAAGAACTGATGGCAAGCTTATTATGTCCCAATACACCCCACTAACCACCAATTGAATTGAATTCAATTGAATTCAATTACTGTTCAATTACAGTTCAGTTCAGCTTTATTTGCATAGATCTTATTCACAGCAATGTTATTTCAAGGCACTTTTGCAATCACAATCAAATTCAATACATTTAATTTTAGTCATACTAGGTTAAGTTTATAATATCTGTTTATAAAAGTCAATTCATAAAAAGATATCATGTAGTAGTATTTCTTTCCTCCATTCTGGGATTGCAGTGCTGAGTAAAAAAATCCCTTCTTACATAAAGAAAAACCTTCAGCAGAACCAGACTCAGGAAAGGCAGCCATCTGAGGGGTGAGGGGGACTGAAAAGAGGGGTCAACAAGCACCATAACTCTAAACCACGGTACCAGGTGAGAGAGAAAAAAAAAGAGAGAGAGAAATACAAATGACAACTGACACATTCCCCATTTTTTTTTTTTTTTTGCACAGTGTACATCATTTTGGAATTTAATCCCGACAATAATAAATGACTTGGTGAATGATACGATTGCATCATGTTTTTATAAGTGTTAAGACGCTGGGGGAAGACTCCTCAAATTTTACTGCCCTCTGGACAACTTCAAGGCAAATATTAATCATTTCTGATCAGATGTTGATTTAGATTCACACACAAAGAAAAAAAATCATGCATCAGCCTACAGAGAGAAAACAGTTGCATCTGGTGTAATGCAGGAAACATGACATCACTACTTTTCTTTAAATTGAAGCTCTAATATAACAGAATGCATGGTTTTAAACTGTGAGGGCTGTGAGATCAAAAATGTTGTGAAGTCAGTGAAGGTGTCCAGAAGTAGTGTCTAACAATACATAAATACTAGTGGTTTTTCAGGATATTTTTTTCTGCTGAATTCTGCTGCATTCAGTTACCCTTTAATGTCCTGCTCAACCATTTGGTAGAGCACATTTTGAGTTACTATATCTTAATGGAAAATGCGTTGAACTCGACTCAACCTGTTTGGGTCATCTCTACAACTTGGTTGAGGTATGTAATGCTTAAAACATCCACTAGAGGGCACTCTATTTTTTGGCGTTAGGACTTCTCACTCATCCTGCTACTAGCAAGTTGGAAACTAAAAAATCACTCCTCACATGTGGACTGTTTTGGGCTACAATTTTAAAGGTAATCTTAGTTTTCTAACATATTATATCATCTAACATGTTACTTAAAGAAAATGTGTAACTTGCTGCAACAACAAAACATCCTATAAGGGTCAAATAATTTTTTAAAAATGTGCTCGACCAGACGGTTGAGTTGTCACTTTATGGTAAACTTTGGCGTGGAGCGACAACTCAACCGTTTGGTAACAGTTTAGTGAAATTATGCTAATTTCAATAAAATGAACTAGTTTCTATGGAATAAAAACACTTCTGTTTATACACTGTTATGTTACAATTATAGATTTATTACACATAAATTTGTTAATATGGTAAATGGACTTGTACTTATACAGCGCTTTTCCAGTCAGTTTAACCATTCAAAGCGCTTTACATTACTTACCACATTCACCCATTCACACACACCCCGATAGGCACATCGGGAGGCAACATGGGGTTAAGTATCTTGTCCAAGGACACTTTGACATGTAGTTAGTGGAAGCCTGGAATCGAGCCGCCTACCTTCCGGTTGAAAGTCAGCTGCTCTTCCTCCTGAGCTACAGCCGCCCCAGTATGATTGTTGCATTTATCTAACAAACATGCTGACATTTATATATAATGGTGTATCTTTTCCCCCCTTTTTCTTATTTTGTGTTTTACAAATAAAAGATGGATACTAAATCATTTTATGGTTCAAGGCCATGGAATTTCCAGAAGATCCTCAGACTCTGAGGCTGATTTGGGTGATAATGATGATGACATAATTGGGGATCCTGATTATCTGCCCAAACAAGCAGAGGTGGTTGGGGATCTTTCTACTGAATCTATAGATAAGGAAGAGATGCCCTCCATGAGCACATCTGCTAAGAGGAAAAAAAAGGTAAAAATACCCTAAAAATAGTCATGGAAGAGCTGGATGACACGCCTAGGTCACCCCCAGGCTCAAAGAAGAAGAAAATGACAGAAAAGAAAGAAAAAGATGTCAGGAGAATCTGGAAGCATGTAGATATTGAGGAATTCCAGGTTCCTGATTCCAGTTTTGCATCCCCTGATGCTGTCAAGACACCCTTTCAGTATTTCAAAATGCTCTTTACTGATGAAACAATTCAACATATTGCTCATCAAACCAATCTGTACTCTGCCCAGGAGTTGGGGGATCCAATCAAGATTAACCCTAATGAGATTGAAGACTTCCTGGCTATGCTACTTTTGATGGGTGTTTTCGACTTCCCGGCCATGGAGGACTACTGGCACCCTGGATCTCGTTTCTACTTAGTTAGCAGTTTATTTGTATAGCACATTTCATGTACTTGACAATTCAAAGTGCTTTATATAAAACAAAGGCCTTACAGATATTTAGAAATAGTATAATAATATTTGTAGGTATTAAAAGATCATATAATGACTAGTATACATTTATAATAATGTTTAAGTTAGCTTTACCATAAAGCTACATCTCAGCCATTTGGTAGAGACCTATATTTAAAAAACAGGAGGGTCTATCAAAAATGTTTATTTTAATTTTTGTTATTAGTGACACAATAACATAAAAAGTACACAAAAGAAAATTTTACAATGTTTTTTTCTTGGAGTGAACATTAAAGGGTTGTGACTAAATCTTGGTAACCTCCACCAATAAAAGTTGAACATCTGTAAAGGTAGAATTTATTTTGCATATTCACTGTGAAATACAAAGAGCTACATGAGTAGGCATGACTGAGAAGGCAAAAAATAATATTTCTATTATTTTCTTAAGTACTGCATCAGAGAATGTTATGCATCTCTGCCCTCTTCCGCTACACCTTGGACCACTTTCAACACAAGTTCAGGTTCTGCTTTAGGTACTTCCCACCAAGTCTCATCACCAGATGGATGTCAGTCATTCCTTTTTAGGAGGTAGCACCACCTTTCCTTCAGCCTGACAGTTTGCAGTGGTTATTTTGTGATACCAGGCAAATCTGAAACACACGTCATACAAAGTTTAATACCTAATAGGAACAACTTGCAGTCATAACAACATTGTACACAAGGCTTTATATAAATGAGCAAACTGGAATTAGCTTCCATTAGCTTACTTTCATAAGTGGTCTTTTTCATATGACCTTGTCTTAAGGAGTTACCAAATTCTCCTTGACTTTTCCAAAGTGTTTTGTCTTGCAGCCTCCAGCTTTCTTTTGCTTTCCTTTTAAAGCTCATTTATGCTCTATGCTAAAGATACAGACTGTCTTCTATATCTCTTGTGTAATTGTCCATTTTCAGGACCCTTGCAGATGCATACTCCAATGGAGCGAACAAAGTATTATCACTGGAAATCGGGGGCAGTGTTGAGCAGAGTAGCTGACGTGCAAACCAAGAAAGGTACAAAGAAAAAGAAGAAGCTGTGATGTTTTTAATGGCCGCACAGAGCACCAGCATGTACTGCACTGCCTCTTTTATGTCTCTTTCTGAGAACATACATTATCATGATTTCCTCTATCGTAACCATATTTACTGTTGTCTAAAACTGATGTCAAAACTTGGACAGGAACTCTGCACTACTGTCTCGTGAATGTAGTGTAATAATCATACCAACATAAAAGACACATGAAAGTATGAGGGCATTGACATTTGAAATGGATGTACCTAATTATGTACATAAAAGGAGCATAAATGGGTCTTTAGGCTGAATCCGACAAAAAGCCACAGACTGAGCAGCAGGTATACAATCGCCTCACTGTCCTCCATTGTACTGTTGTGTTTGTAGGCAAACCACCTAAACCGAGTAGAGGCAAGCCGAGTCAGGTAGAGTTAAGTCGACTAGTAGAAAAGGGCCACGAAGGGATTGATAGGGGTCACCAAGTCTGCCAAGTACCTTGTTGATTCTGATTCAGTCCAAATTCACTGAACTTTAGTTTAAGTCTTTAGTTTTTTTTTTCTTTTTTCTTGTCCTGTCATACATCTGCCCCAGTACTGTAATAACAGTTGAAAAATGATTAGTCTTAATGCTACTGCAGCCCATAGAAAATGCACTTTGAGTAAAGAAATATTAAAGCCTTTACAATGGCTAACAGTTCAGCATAAGAACAGCAGCAATTATACTTTTTTCAACAGTTTGATTCAAAGTTACATTATAAATGCACAGACAGGCATTAACTTCCTCTGCTTTTTCAGCCATCGCAGCATGCTACTCTGTCTGCGAAATGCCCCAAATGTGCATGAGGGTGACTGGGAGTCTTTTGGGGTAATTTAACACCAAGAGAGCATAAGAAACAGACTGTTTCTGAAGGTAGTCATCCATCAAACACTGAGGAGAATGTCCAGTTGGTGGCTCCAGCAGGCTTAGAATAGCCTTTTGTTCAAACACCTTTAATAATTAAACACCTACTCAGCCCCTAAGGCTTCACAAGATTGAAGACTTTCGTGGGGAGGTGGTGGTGGTAGAGGGGAAGTCTTCCTCCCCTCCCTGAGCTGTTGTAACCTGCAGACTTTGGCGGAGATGAGGTGTGCCGTATCACCTAATGCCTTTTCCTTGCGCTGAACAAACCCCCTCTGACTCCTTTAGCCACTCATAAAAGGAAAGTCCATGAAATGGAGCTGTCTCTTTAGCTGCATCATGTATTTCTGGCAGTTTATATATGGACTGATTGGAGTTTTGAAGCTGGTGGTGGTGTCAGTGTGGTGACATTTAGTGTTAGTTATCAAACAGCATTCTATTGACCTTAGATTAGCCAAACTCTGGGTTGACGTTTACTGAATGAAATTAGAAAGTTTTGCAGCTTTTCAACTTGGACTGATGTTGTAACAAAAGCACTTTACGAAATGCTTTCCCACAAGAATGAATAAATATACAACAGGGGTACCTGCCACAGTCTTGCAGTTTTCAACCATTACATTCTGGACTCTTTTTGCACCCCTTGAGGTTGTCTCTTGTGGATCCAAAGTAAATCAAAGTAGTGTTATGTAGCTTTCTTATCTTAAAAATGGTCTTTCTGACTCATTTTGATAGCACACTGACATTCATTATACACATTTCTAGAGCTATCATTGTCATATATCGTCCCAAGGCTGAGAAACTGCACCTTACAACTTCTCTCCAGGAACAATGCATCACTTCACAGCAATATTTCGCTTTTGGGTACCGTGCCACCAGCCAGCAACTGGATATCAAGACATTGGCCATTGAATACACACCATGGCTCATTCCTCAAAGAAACCCAAATGGACATTATCAGAGGAAATGAGGGGGGCAAAAAGGAGAAAGAGCAAGAGATAAGTCAGCATTAAACTGCCTTTTACTCACTGGAAAGAGCTCAGAGAAGAGACAGGATACAGATGAATGCTGAATTAGCCTTAATTAGGAAGCATCATCTGGCATGATATGGTGATTTAAATAAGGCATAGTCCCAACAACCTAATTAAATGACCTTTGTTTCCTTTGATTTGTTTTGAAAGAAGAAGTCTTAACCTTTAATTTTCACCTACTCCCTTTAATTGATTTTTTTTTCTTTCTTTTTAAATCAGGATTGTCCAAAGTTTTGTAAGCCATTGCAATGACAGGGACTTGATAAAAGCTTAAAGAGTGTTTGACTCAACTGTGTGTATCAGCTGTGTGTTGTCGTGAATGGGTCACAGGCTGTTGTAAGAGTCTAGTTTTTCTTCCTGCCACATTAAACAGTTACCCGGCCTATTTTTGATCCCATGAGACCAAATAATGAGTAATGCAAAAAAAAAGGGGGGAGCTGCAGATTTGCTGAGAACAGGCACCTGAGAGAGAACAGCTGTCTTGTAAAAGGTCACTCTCCCACTGTTCCTCAGCCTTTCTCTCCATTTCCGGCCTCTCAGCTTCAAGACCCCTCTCCCCTCACTTTCCCACCCCCACCCGTTTGACTCCAAAGTCACGTATTTTGGCTTTTTTTCTCACACACATTGCTCTCACTCCCTTTGCGCTGCACCTAGAGGATTCTTGGCAGAGCCTGACCACCTTGTAATCCCATGTAGGAAAAAATGCAGTGGGTGGATAAATGTACTGCACTCTGGTTTGTAAAACTTCCCTGTGAGTGGATATATATGGGTCTCTTGAGGTGTTTGTTTTTCCCGAATGTAGTGTAGCTATCACCGTTATGCACATGTGAACCCCCACCATCCCCCTCTTCAACACGCACACTCTCACATACACAAGCACTTCTAAACATTGACAAACAGTCTCCAAAAGGCAAAAAATAAACACAAATTGAATTGGTTACATTTGACTTGCTTTGGGGAGAAATTTCTCATAACCCGCTTGACGAAAAGTGGCCGCTGCAATTTTGCAGGCAAACAAACAATGTTTGGAGTGATCACTTTCAATAAATGCCCTACTCACATATTTGAGCTCTAATATTTATCATGAAATCGGCCTGGCCACCAGACGGACTAAACAAATACAGAGCTCCCACGTCTCTTATATCAACATACATGCAAAAACCAACAGTAAACACATACATACCCCACCATGTCACTGATAGTAGTCTTACAGACTGTTAGTAAGGCTGGACTGTTGTTTAAAGCAATCACACTTGAAGCTGTAAGAAGCAACACGGGACACATTCAACACAACTGCTGTGTATTTAAAATACAACTCCCCTTTACCTTGATGCAACCTTTTCAGTGTTACAGAGGACGTGTTGGGTGGTAACAGCTTCTTGTGGGAGGATTGTGAGGGCGTGGCTAGCAGTGAGCTTGTTAAGTGTATCAAGGTGAAGCTTATGACAGGAACAAAGTCAACAAAGGAGAAACGAAAGCAAGTAATTTGCTTCTTACATGTAGCATTGCAGCCTGAATTTCTTTATTTTTGGGGGGGGGCATTAGCACTTTTTTTTATGTTAAAATCAAAAGGTCCACAAATGACCACATGGTATTGTATTATTGGTTAAAATTGTCAAATCTGATGGAGAAGGGAAACAGAGATAGAGGCAGGTAAAGCAAGATAAAGGGAATTTACTAGTAAAAACTGGATTATTATTGAACTAGATTATTGCCCCTGAAATGGGATGATATTTCCATCACATTTTGAGCTACTTTTGCATTGAGTGGCTGCACTTTGCATGAGTTCAAAGGAATTTTTTTAGCAATTGCGTAGTTCTTCGGTTGGAGATCTTGTAATACACTGTAATCTGGCCATCTTTGGCCCAAACAGTTAACTAAGCTAAATCTAAAGGAAAACATTAAACTTTATGTTAATTTTCAACTTAATCCCATTATCTACCCTATCACAGTTTCATATATATATATATATGTCCCCTCGCCCTCTGTAGGCGGTCTCTCATCCATCCAAGCTTGGGTCCTCTACAAGAGGCCAGGGAGCTTGAGGGTTCTGCGCAGTATCTTTACTGGTTCTAGGACTGCACTCTTCTGGACCAAGATGTCTGAGGTCCTGGGATCTGCTGTAGCTACTCTTCCAGTTTGGGGGTTACTGCTCCGAGTGCTCCGATGGCCACGGGAACCACTGTTGCCTTCACTTTCTAGGTCTTCCCAAGTTCTTCTTTCAGGCCTTGGTATTTCTCCAGTTTCTCATGTTCCTTTTTCCTGATGTTGCAATCGCTTGGTATTGCAATGTCAACCACAATGGCTTTCCTCTGCTGTTTGTCCATCACCACAATGTCCAGTTGGTTTGCCATTACCATTTTGTCGGTCTGGATCTGGAAGTCACACAGGATCTTAGCTCGGTATATATATATATATATATATATATATATATATATATATATATATATATATATATATATATAAAGGTTAAGCTATTGTAGTTTTCACATCTTATTGATTCATTCCCATTCCACAGTAAGAGACATGGCCTACATCTTAATATGTGACATTGACATTCAAGGTTTCACTGTTTTATGATGTTCACATCTCACTACTTCTCATATTCATGACTGCTTTTGACGATGATGATGAACTCATTTGATTAAGCTGACGACGCAACGCATGTTTAAAAATATGGCAACAGGCTGTAAATGGTAAATGTTCTTTAGAAAAGTTTAGAAACATGAAATAAACACTTGAATTTTTCATTTGTACATTTATCTAAGCCTTTTTTTAAACATCCAAGAAAATAATTTGCTGCATTTTTACTGATCATCTTTACTGTATTTAAAAAATGTTACCAAACTTGATTCAGAAACACTCCGAACAATAAAGACAGACTTTTTTTTTAGTTTATAGAAGTTTATAGAATTTATTGTACAAGTAGCTGAAGTTACTTGTCTATAGTCACGTTTTGTTGTGTTAAATCAACATAATTTTAATGAGACTGGTTTGTGAACTGATGCTAATTGTTTTAGTTTTTTTGAGGAATTTGTGTCCATTCTTGCTGAATCTAAGATTTCAGCTGTTCGGCAGTCCGTGGGTGTTTGTGTCTGAGTCTCCTCTGATGTTTCATACATTTTGAATAGGAGACAGGCAAACACTTTTTCCTATGATGCTATGTGGTGAAAACAACTGTCATTCTATCTTACAAGCTTGTAACATGCATATATGAGTGGTATGTATGCTGCACATATATAAATTGTATTTGGTGAGGGTCCATCGGTGGCTCAGTGCAGGTCTGAGTGCTCTGACTCGATGAACAGCTCTGTAAGTCTTTATGCTGTGATGACTTCTTCTCCCTCCACTTCCTTATCATTTGTATGCAGAAGCAGGAGTGGATATAGGGTGTGTGTGTGTCTGTGTGTGTGTGTAGGGGGGGGGGGTGGCTCGTGGATGCTATGATGGCTGACCAGGGTTACATTATGGTCAGCAATGTAATCTGGATCACAACTTTTAATTGTGTTTCAAGTCATTTCAGAGTACAAAGGCTTCTGTTTTGAAGAGTTTTAAATAGAAACGGGAGGAGAAGATGGTGGAAATGAAAGAGAGTAAAATAAGGAAATAATGATGGCAGCAGAAGGGGGGAGGGGGTGGGCAGGCCGTCAGACCTCGGCGGGCATTTCAACCAACTGCTTGTCAAGACTGAGCTGGCAGCAGAGTCCGTGACAGCTCTGACAAGAGTTAGCGGAGGTCCTTCTGCGTTTTTCTTTCATATGACAAGGGGATGCGGGCAGGGAAGTATGTTCAGCAGCTCTCGACAGGCGAGGTCGCGAGCGTGGTCTCCGGTGGGTCGCTTTAACACAAACCTCCCTGTCACGACTCATAAAGTTTGCTAGTAGAAAGCCAGAAGACAGATGACGACAATAAAAAGTGTGTTTCAAACAGTTAGGAAAGGCGAGACAGGTGAGAGGCGAGTTGTCTCTACATGTAAACTAACATGTTCTCGGCCCTGTGAAAGATGGAAATCTTAGTGTTTCTTGCTGCAGTGTGAGAAACACCAACGAGGTTCAAGGGAGGCAGCCAGTGGCACCTCGCTTGTAACTGGTGCAACCATCTTGTAGCCATCTAACTGTGCCACAAGCTCGACTATGCTAGACAGGAAGACATGTCCAAAACTCTGTCTCAAAACAGTTGGTTACTTAAATAAGTACTTTTTATGGTACTTTTGAAGTCCGTTCTCTACCTGAGAGTAATTGTTGATATAAGATCAGCCATTACATGACAACCAGCTAGTACAAGTCCAGCACAGCTGGAGAAATGAAGTGTTTCTAACACATATGAGGCTGATACTTATTCTCCTAAAATTATACACAAATATTCTTAATCTTAGCTACCAGTTGTTTTTCTGCATTGCTTTGAAAAGTTCATAATGTAGCTGGTGAAAACAGAATTTTCAAAAGCGCCTTGTTAACTGATAGTTTACTAGAGACAAATGTAAATAAAGGTACTTTATACCCTAAAAGGAAATCTCTGTAGTTTGGTCAAGTGTTTTAAACCTTATTCGAGCTGTGAGCTGAAATTCTTTCCACATTCAGACTGAATAAGCAAATTCAGAACTTCCACTCTTGCAGATAAAATCATACATGAGAGTGGTCCTTGATTTACTTACCATGCAACTCCCAGCATTGACATCATATTAAGCATGATGTTGCTGGGCTTCTCTTGCATATGCTCATTTAGCAGTTGCATGTGGAGAGGCCAAAGATCAAACCGTCACACTTGTGATTAGGAGATAACCTGCTCAACCACCTGAGCCACAGCTACCCCATGGAGACAGAGATGCAGAGCTGTTAGCTGTTTTCTGGCACATCCTGCTTGTACAAAGCTTTGAGAAGCCCAAATGTATATTACCAGTGTAATTATAGTGTTACCATGGTAACTCATACAGCTAGCTAAGTGATGTCTTGATACACACCTTATTAGTCACACCTTGCTGGTACCGGGTTGGATCCTTTTACCTTTAGAACTGCTTTAATTCTTGGTATCACAGATTCAACAAGGTATTGGAAAAACTCCTCAGAGGTTTTGTTCCATGTTGACATGACAGCATCATGCAGTTGCTGCAGATTTGTCGGCTGCATCCATGATAAGAATCTCCCGCTCCACCACATCCCAAAGCTGCTCTATTGGAATGAAATCTAGGGCCCTTAGTTATAAAACTGTGCATAGCAACACAGACTTTAGGTGGTGTACTTTGGGAAAAAACTAAATGCGGCGCACAAAAACTATCAGATCTATAAAAGAGCACATCCCATAACTGTTTCCATTTATAAATCAGAATCAACTCTTAAGTCGGCACATGTGTGGGAGCACCTTGCCACGCCCACATGGTGGCTATAAAAAGTCAGGTGAACGCCTATACTAAATATCATTTCCATGATGGCTGAGGAGGGGAAAGGATTTTTTCGGAATGTGAGACGAAGATCCTGACTGACCACTCTTAAAAACGTAAAACAAGTTTTCATTTGAGGGCATGGCATGGGCATTACCAAGTGTCAGAAAGGCAGAGGAGAGCAGCAGGTGGCAGATGGAGGAGTTGGCCATCCCTGCCTTACACCATTACACCACCAACAGCCCCAACCATTAATATGAGGCAGGATGGATTGATGCTGTCATGTTGTGTCCACCATACCATACCATTTCTGACCATACCATCTGAATGATGCATCAGACCAGGCAACATTTTTCCATCTTCTGTTGTCCAGTTTTGGTGAGTCTGTGTGAACTGCAGCCTCAGGACCACCAGGTGTGGTCTTCTGCAGCTGTAGCTCATCTCCTTTGAACTTGGATGTATTTTGTGTTCAGAGATATTTGCTGCTTACTGGATATTTTCTCTTTTTAAGAATATTCTCTGCAAACCCTAGAGATGGTTGTGTGTGAAAATCCCAGTACTTTCATTAAGGATATAGAATAAAATTCAAGACATTTTTATAATTTTGGTAGCACATTTTTACCCTTATGAGGATTTTTTTTTTTTTTTGGTTGTTAAAAGACCTATTATACAAAAAAACAAAGATCCCACAGCTGAAGAGTAGCCTGTGTTATAGAAATGGCCCCCAAACATGCACCACGTGCATAATTAGCCAGCCTTTTTTTTTTTTTTTTGCTTTTTCAAAAGTATTTAAATTTTTTGGCTCAATGTTCAGTAAGCCACTACACTCAATACTTTTCAACCTTTCAAACCAGCCTCACAAATACATTCTCAAAACTAACTGTCAGTAATAAGAGTTCAGCAGATTTAACCATGAATATGCATATTAATCGCTCACCGCAGCACATTGCTGGAAGAGTAAAAAAAAAATAAAAAACAAGACAAAAAAAAAGAAAAGTTTTCATCCAATTATACTTCTAAATCAGCAATAATTACAACCCTATACATCATCTGCATATTTCAATTAATATTCAAATCTTTTATAAGAGTTTTCATGCAAATGTATAATACATTCAGGATTAGGTATATTACTGTTAAATCTATCTCTATCCAGCCTCTACCTTGCTTCTCTGTTAATAAGCTGTGTTCCCTAGTAATGTTCCTGAACTTATTATAATGCAATATGCTCAGGCATAAGAATCACACGTCCTTAATATTATTTCTTGCAATTAACATGGAGCTGAAAATACAGAGGGCCTCCTTCATTAATTTGCACACACACTCACATATAATGCAAAACAGAGGGAGAATAAACAGGTCTCTGTCTGCCTTGTGCACACATGCAAAAGTCAGTCAAGTGTTGCAAATCTAATTTAAATATACAAATGTTTTGTTTTGTCCATTTCCCCCAACTTGACTTGGCCACACAGCATATATAGTCCTGACTGGGAAATGATGCTGCTTAGTATTGCTGCCCATCAGTCAGAGGGGATGGCAAGAACAGCACTCTTAAGACATTTGTCAATATTTTGTGCATTTGCTATCTGTCCAATTTATATGTTCTATAGTCCTAAAGCTCAGGGGACTTCAATTAGAGAAGTACCTGTATCTGCTGCTGTGGTCTACGGCTCCCAGGAGCCCTTGTGCTTTCATATTGAATCATGGAGAGACAGTTAATATTCCAGCGGAAGAGAGAATCTATAAAGTCGCCACCATAAACCAGAGAGGAGCCTTTGTAACATCCAAATAATAGCAGTAAATAAAGAGCTTACACCTGTACGGCGAAGGCCAGGTCTGGCGATAGGATGCACTTGACTGGCCCACAGACAGCAGTAAACACTCAGGGTAAAGAACAGTGAGCAGTGTTAATGGATAGGTTTATTTTAAAGTGTGCCATCTGCCATCAATCACCCAGAAGTATTGCAGAGCTGAGAAACAAGTTAGCTTAAAGTCCCCTGTTTGTTCCTTCTTCTTTTCCTCCTTTGTCAGGAGCCCGATTAAGATGGCTGGGAGGTGGGGAAGATGTGGCTGCTACACAGGATCCCTCAGAGAATAAAGCATCAAACCCACTCAGCAGCACCACTAACAATAATAAAAATGCCTTGGCTTAAAGGTGACATTCCCAATTTACGATTATTTGTGTCTATAAAGTGTATTCCTTGGCTTCTGACTCATTCACACCCCTCCCTTACAAGAACAATGCATTAAGGAGGTGGGTGCTGAGGGTAAATGGAAATTCTATCCATTTTATTAAACCGACAGGCCTTGCTATACCTGAGACTTTCAATTTTGCCGGCGTGACCTCCAAGGAGACATTTCTGTCTCCTCTCTGTCTACCTTCGCCTCATTCAATTCCCCGTTTGCTCGGACCAGCCCTCAGCGCACCCGGGGGCCCACAAAACCGTTATGGATGAGCTCCGAGGCAATTCAGAAATAGAGGAGACGAGTGTAGATCTCTGCTTCCCACAAAGATTTACTTTAGGGCATAAGATGGATGAAATCAGCCTTTGTATCTCTTTTAGTGATTGTTTTTTTTTCCGTTGTTTCTCCCTTTTTTTTGTGAAAAAGGAGGATATTCGATAGGATGGGAAATGTAATGGATTAGGAGGTTGAGATCAGAACAAAACTAACAGCAGAGGTGGAGATGTGGTGTTAACCTGAGTAATGTTGCGATCAGGGCCAGCTGATATGACTGTGGTCTTCCAAACTCTGAAACTGTATAAGACTAACTTGATTTGTCATGGGAAAAGGGGAACACTGAAGGCTGGAAAGGAATCAGTAATCATTGAAAAATTACCGTAGCAGGAACCAAGCCACCAAAAAGTCAGCTATAATATGAGTATCTTAGATTTAATCATATAGCCAGTTTTTTTTGTCAACCTCATCTGCTAAACAATGTCAGAAAAGTGTTTACTTATTTCTTTTTTCTTACATTTTATTTAGAATGTATATTTTCAGAAGCAGACATGCTCCAGTGTGTGATTGTCACAGTTTGGACTCGACCCACCATTCATTCAGGGTTTTAGGTTAGTAATTTATAAGAAAGCTTTATAGTCATCCCCCGGTGGTAGAAGTATTGATCATGCAACTGCATGATCTCCTGGGGTACTTTAGCAGTTCTTAGAACTTGATAAAATCTTGTAGTAGCATTGATCATATGCTGGTTGAGTCGGTATTTATCCACCTTGTATCTTTGGAGCTGGTCATAGGATCTGAACTCCTCGTTTTCTTTAAAAAGAGAGAGCAGTTAGATTATAAAAATTATAACTTGAAATCTATTTGGGCTACTCAAGCAGCTTGAAGGCAGACATGAAAAACTTTACATGAATGACATGAAAAGTGGCACATCGATATGAGATCACACCGAACCCAAACAACATCTCTCTCAACATTTATACCTGTTTGACATGTTTGCATTCTGCCATTTAGACCACTGTAGTCCATAGCTATGGTATATGAAGCAAAAGGTACTGGATGTATATGGGCGAGCAATCAATGATGCAATACCAAACATTTTTAGGTATATATCTATATCTAATAGATTGATATATCAATAGTTGTCGTGGGAGCTCCTTCTTGGTTTGGACATCCCTACCAGTTCTCTTTGGCTCCCTAACTGTTATCCATTTGCATACTTTTCCTGTAGGCATGGAAACCCAGAGTGGCCATTTCTGCAACTAATTTATTTTTGGTGCTATTATCTTTAGATCTTAAGTTAATTATTTTGTTATCTCAAGATTAAGAAGCTCATTTTCAAGTGATAAGTTCATTTTTCTCATCATCTTGAGAAATCTGCCTTTTGTTTTCTTGAGATAACCACCTACTCTAACAGATTATCAAGGTGAGCTTGAAAGTGAGCACTTAGCATATAATTTAATTAGTAATTGGTAAGATTAGCGTATAACAGTAATTTAAGGCATGCTGTACATGTGGTGTTCTGTTCCATTTCTGACATTGGTTTTCTTGAACTCTAACAAATAAGACATCATTGTTTTTCTCATAGGCTAAATAGTGAAAATGGTATCTCAATAAAACAATCTTCAGTATCTTCAATTGACAGTATCCGCTCTTGCTTTTCAGATGTAGGACAGGTGGCATTTTAGTATTTATACGGACTTATTTGTGCTCATTATCAAGTATGACACAACACACAAGACCAGTCAGTAATTTGGAGATACTTCCCCAAGCATTTAATGGGAAACTTTTGACTGGTAGTGTACAGACCGAGCCTTCTGTCAGTCCACTGTACTCATTTCATGCATATTTCATACCATTTCCAAAGATCTTGCAGATGTGTACCTAGCGACAGTAACAGAACAGTACCACCAGAAACTGCGGGGGCAGTGATGTAGAGTATAACTCATATGCAACCTGCTAACAGGAACAAAGAAGAAGAAGCTGCCCCTTATTTAGTGGTCACACAGACCACTGCCTTCTACTACACTGCTTCTTTTTGTGTCTCTTTCTGAGAATGTACATTTTCATGATCTCCTTCACTGTTGCCATGTTTGCTGCTGTCTGAATCTGACATCGGAACTTGGAAGTGAACTCTTAACACTGTACTGGCATCTAGTAGATGTATTTCCTAACGACCATGCAAACGTAATGGGGGTATGTGAGCAGTGACTTTTGACATTTATATACCTCTAATATATATAAAAAGAGTATAAATGAGGGTTTAGGTGATATAGGTCAGGAGAGTATAAACGAATATTGTTTTTCTTAGGCCTTGTCCACACGTAGCAGGGTATCCCACAAAACAAAGATATTTTATTAAGTTTTGCCCTGTCATCCACATGAAAACGGAGATATATGTCATTAAAAACGATTCTTTTAAAAGCCTCCGACCAAAGTGAAGATTTGCAAATACTCCGTTTGCACATCTGCGTGTGGTCATACACAACCGGGGTTTTAGGTTTGGGAACGTCACTGTCTGCGACAAAAATGCTGTGACGTCACATGTGCGACCTTTGTTTAGAACAGCATGGATGTCCTCAAAACTGTGTTGGCCTTATCCATTCTCCAGGCACTTTGTGTTTGTTTGTTTGTTTGTTTTTAGAAGCTCAAATACCGCTCCACATAGACGACCACAGGCAAAGGATGAGATTAAGGACAGTTATTGTCCGCCACCTAACCATTATACGTCCAAGGTTTAGGGTCGCTACTGCCACCTAAAGGTTTGGCATGCTTATGAATGTGCCTAATAACGCGGTTATGTGGATAGGGTTAGTTTTTTTTAAAAAAACGAAGTGGTGCAGACTCTTTTTTTTAACTATACGGATTTTCTGTTTTACAAAAACCTGGCTAAGCGTGGACAAGGCGTTAGAGATCACATATACTAGTTAGCATGTTAACATTCAGACCAGTGTCTGCATTGTCTGCAGTTGAGAACCTGAAGGTATAAAAGCCAGCTCTGAAGCTGAAGATGTATGCAAGCTTGAATTTCCATCACTTAACAGGATACAGTAGCTGCCACAAAGAGTACTAAAGGTAAATATTTGGAAACCACTACTACAGAAGATAAATGTGACTAGAAATAAAGTGCTTCAGGCTTCAACAGCAGTAATTCATGTGATAACTTTTGATCATTATCAGGAACAGGAAATACTTAAATACATCTCTGAAAGCTGGAGAAGATTTACAGGTTTAGATTAGAGGATCACATGAAAAGCACATCTAACAGTTAATGTTGGCAATGACTTGCAAAAACATCTCAGCAGTTTATCAGTGTCAAACATTGAAGACAGGAAGTTATGCTGAAAGGAGCGTTTATTCCCTGAAAAAAAGATGGTTGTTGCTTCATTCGGTGGCATGCTTAATTGATAAGAAGCTATTAAGTTTTACCACACTATCCATCATTAGATTTGTCATGGAAATCAACACAAACTCGAATGGTTAAAATTCGATGTTCTGCCAATAACAGAGCTTGGCAAAGTTTCAGAGACAAAGTCCAGAGAGAGAAATCGAGCCCATCAGCCACAGAGCTTTTATCAGTGCACAGATCGTCTGCGGGAGGAAAGTCTCGGCTGCTGAGGGGAAGCTCCTGGACAGGAAACAGACATTGCTTTAGCTTGAGTCTCCATTGCAGGGAGGTGATGGCGCATAAAGTATTCCTGTGAAGGATGGCTGTGGAAAGGAAGCAGCCTGAGACACAGCCAAGTTTCTTTTGAGTTATGGACATTTTCAGCAAAGAGCCTTCAAGAGCGGCACTCCACAAAGTGACTGAGCTCACACTCAGCACGGACAATATAAATGGAATTGTCGACATTAGTATTTCCCCACTCATTTTTCTCCCCTTCCTGTTAAATGTCTTTTTCTTTTTTTTATACCTCTGAGGCATATGAGAATCAGCTGAAAAGCATAGCTAGAGTACTGAAGGTGTCGGGTGTGTGGGGAGAGTGTAGTGTGTAAGGTAGAAATTTAGTTTATTTAACCGTCTGTCACGATTGGAGCTGTGGGATCATAAGTGCGTCTCTTTGACAAGCATGACATGATGTAGCAGATATATTATTAAAAAAGCCAAATCACATCAGAGGGATGAAAATAAGAGCTGTTTGTAACAAAACTTTGCTTCATCCTTTTCAAACGGAGGGATCAGCAATGTTTAGAGATAAACAGAATGTTGATTTGGACTCACCAGCCACCACATCAGCGATGGTGCTTTAACCGTGGCTAATTGTATGTCTAAACCCTCTTTGGGATGAGTGGCGCGTCGGGAATAGAGCAGCTCTGGGTTTGACAGTGATGGTTCACGAGATGACAAACAAACGCCACTGAGGATCAATGTGAAGAGGTCCGTCTTTGAAACACAAGAGAGACGGAAAACGACAAAACTGATCTTCCGTGACAAGTGCCCATGTCTTATCAGAGAATTCAGCAGGGTGCTGGTGTGTTTGTGGGATATTGTTTGCACTCTACAGGGATAGTATACGGAGTTTAGTTTCTAACATATGACAAACTTACCATGAAGAAAGTGGCTTTGGCAAACTTTTGACAAAATAGGGTGCTGTTACACAGAAACTTCTTTTCCATATTTAACAGATAATAAATACATGAGAACTTAAGTCCATAATGGAGTGAAATAACTACAATTATTATGACTTCTATAGATGAGCATGAAAAAGGATAACTAACAAGGTACAGCAGCTTGAAATGTTTGTTTGAACATGTGAAGATTTAAAGTACTTGATCATAAAAAGAAAGTATTTGATTAAATATACATTTATTGTCTTGTTCAGCATTAAACAACACCGTCTATTCTTAATATAAAAGGACTATTAAATATAAAACAGAGGCTCATGCTGCAATTGACAAAGTATAAAAGATTTGTTGTATGCATGTAAATTAAGTGAATATATTAAATAATAAACAAAATATTATTCTTGGCAAGTACAACATCAGGGAAAGACTGGATTTGTCATCATTATTTAAATGTGTGAGTATTAATGGGCTACAAATAGACTATACACACACACTCACCAGCCACTTTATAATATCCACCTGTTCAGTTGCTTGTTAACACAAAAAAAATAATCAGCCAATCACTTAACAGCAATGTGATGCATTTAGGGCCAAGATCACTTAATGAAGTTCAAACTGAACATCAGAATTGGGGGGTAAAAAAGGGAGATCTAAATGACTTGTGACGTGGTTGTTGGTGCCAGACGGACTGGTCTGAGTGTTTCCGAAACTGCTGATCTACTAAGATTTTCACACATAGCCATCTTTAGGGTTTACAGAATATGGTCTGAAAAAGAGAAAATATCCAGTAAGCAGCAGTTGTGTGAGGTCAGAGGAGAATGAGCAGACTGGTTGAAGATGACAGAAAGGCAACAGTAACTCAAAAAAATCACTAGTTCTGACCAAGGTATGCAGAATGTCACATCTGAATGCACAAAACATCCAGCCTTGAAGCAGACGGGCCCATCTGTCAGCTAAAGACAGGAAACCGAGGCGACAATTCACACAAGCTCACCAAAGTTGGATAACAAAAGATTGGCAAAATGTTGTCTCATCTGATGAGTCTCCATTTCAGCTGCCACATTCAAATGGTAGAATTAGGTATAAATAACATGAAGTATGGATCCATCCTGCCTTGTATCAGTGGTTCGTGCTGCGGCTGTTTAACCACCACACCTACCTGAGTATTGTTACTGACCATGTCCATCCCTTTATGATCACACTTTACCATCTTCTAATATGTACTTCCAGCACGATAATGCACCATGTCACAAAGCTCGAATTATCTCCAACTGGTTTTTTGAACATGACAAAGAGTTCCCTGGACTCCAATGGCCTTCACAGTCACCAGATCAGGCCCGAATGTTCCTGTCATGCAGGAGCTTCTGTATGTCATTGTATATGTTCTTCCAGTCTCTTTCTTCATAAGCATTTCCCCATCACATTTGTGACGTTTCTATGCCTTGACTGACTTTATTACTCTCTGCTGCTAATGGGTACAGTCAGGAGTTAAAAATACATGGTTAAGGGAAGGAAAATATGCCTTGTCACAAACTACGAAGTTTTATTTCCACTGGTCCATCACATGATGTGGTGCTATTCACCCTAAACGTTATCGTTTCACAACAAAGCAAAAACTTAAAAATGCAATACTAGCTTGTAAAAAATAAATATAACATAAGAATAAGTATATTTCACAAACTTTATATTTGTGTTTTCTGAATTTTGCTATTGGTTTTGTTGTATTTTGTCCTGTTTTGCCTCCATGACCATCCTACTTTTCTAGCTTCCATCACTTCATCTGCTCAAAACCCAGAAAATCTGCACGAACCTGCTATATGTGTCTGAAAGTCTAACAAACAAGTTACAGTGACTTTAAACAAAAAATAATTATTGGACAAATGAGCGAGTGTAACACCACGTCCAATCACTGGAAAAAATAACTGCTTTGTGCCGTTTGCCGATTACATCAATAAGATTTTCCTCGGCATGGGGCCATCATTACATCAGTTCAAACAGCAATTTTACTCATTTATATGGATTTCATAATGTAATATTCCCAGCAAAGTAAACATTTAAATGTGTGCACAGAAGAAACAAATGTATGCATATTGAAAGTAAAGAAAATATAAAGTTTCTCACAGAACCAAATTGGCAATCACCAGCCTCCTACCCCATGGTCATAATGAAATTGCGCCAGCAGTGGTTGAAACAAATGACATGATTCTATGTACACACAATTAAAGCAGAAAGCTATAATCGTGCATTCAGCTCAGACTTAGTTTATGATAGCACAAAGCAAAACCAAACCTATAAATAATGAATTTGTCCACAATTATTCTGTCTGAGATTTGCATAATTATTGCTTTTTTTTTCTCTCTCTCTCTCTTAGAAGCATCTTTTAACAGTGAAATCCTTTTAGTGTTTTAAACAGCAGTGGCTATACCTTCATGCAAAAAGAACACATTTGAATAGTTATAAACAAGGAAATGCAGTTAATTTATAATTAATACGTTTTACACACTGATATTGCTGCAAATGCACCAGTTACCATAAATAACTGTTCCTTTTGTACTGGTTCAGCTCAGGCTGCCTCTTATTCTGCTAAAAGATGTTTTACTCTTCCCTTTAATAATAGAAAACTGATGATGTGAATAAGGCGTGCATTTAATATTCATTACCAGATATGGTAACAGTTATTACTCTTTAAGATAAAGTTAAATTAATAATCTGCATCAAACTTAAAAGACGCTGTAAAGATAATTGACAATTTTTTTTTTTTTTTTTTGTGACATATCATTGAAAAAATCTAGAGTCTCAGAACTTTCCAGTCCAACTTTATTTATAGAGTACTTTAAAACATCCAAATGTCAGCGAATAAAATTAACTAAAACATTTGGAAACAATTAAATAAAATAAATCAGCCAAAGAGAACAGGTGGGTTTTATGAAGAGATTTAAAATCAGGGAAGGAGGAGGCCTGTCTGATATGCAGAGTACTCCATGTCCTCGGAGTTTCCAGCTTTTTTCCTCTTCACCATCAAGAGCAGCTGCTCAGATTAGTCTCAGAACTTTAATAACTAGAAGCACTCAGAGAGCACAGACATACGCCAAGCCTTTTTATTTTATTTCTTTATTTATTTTGGGCCAATGATTGTGGACATTATTTTTTAGTTTGAAGCTCTAATGGAAAATTATCCCTACCCCCCCTATAGTGAAGAATCCATTTAAAAAAATTCCTAGATCCAAGCAGTGATTGGGATCTCCCTCAAAATCTGATCATTTGTTTCTTATCCCATTTCTGACACTATAATCCAATATAAGCCATAAAATGGATCCACTCAGTTCTAGGCTTGATGGACATCAAAATTTCATGTAAAAAAATCTCAAAATACGTGTAATTCTTGTAAATAATTAAATATTAGTTCTTGATTTACAGCCCATGTGAGGCAGGACATGCATCCTTCATTAAATCAGGGTAAATCAGGTAATTTTCTTTCACATATTCCAGTCTCAGCACGTCTCCTGTGTTACTCCTACTGTATTACATAAAGTCTGCCATAACTTTCCAGCATCCAATGTGATGTGTTCAAATTCAATATTATGCTCAGCATTCCTGAAGAAAAGGAGCTGAAACCATAGAATGTGTCATAAATGACATGTTATCATACCGGAAGCAAGATCAGGAGCCACCCCTCGTATCTTTTGTGTCATGTACCTGCTGTTTGATTTTTATCTGTGGAGTTCGGCTCCCAACCAGAGTAGCAGCTCTCCACCGGCTCTTGAGCTGTGTATAACCAAAGCAAACATTAACCAGGTGACTTATCATGGAAGTCTGTGGCTGACCTTTTAATGCGCCTGTCATTGATTGCATAGCATGGTACACTCCGTCCATCCCAAGGTGATAGATTATTCAATTAACTATTGACCTTTCCCGCAGACTCATTTGTCGATGGAAATGCTTTTATGACAGCAGTGCATTTAGAAACCAAAGGATGCTGAGTTTTGATTTTAGGATTTACTGTGCACATTATGATTTCCCCCCTCTGTTTCTATGCCCTTCTTTCTCCTGTTTACTTTTTGATTTACACTTTAATAATATGAAGTTTGGCTCTGGTGCTGAACTGGGATTAAGCTTGTCCAGATCATGGAAGGCTGGTCTACTCTCTGGTTTTATGCATGCCTTTGTTCTGGTATCCAGTCAGATTTTTGCTAAGTTTTATTGTTTGTAGAGTTTTAAAACTGCACCATCAATTATCTAGTAACTTGTTGCAGAGAAGCATTATTCTTTATGAGGTAGCACTGACCATCTCTGTCTCTACCAACTACCTAACTGGAGTGTAACTTTCAGGGTTGGCAATTTTCTGGGCAACACGCCATGGCAACGTATGTTGCTGATTTGCACTGAAATGAGAAACTTGTTAAATTCAGATTGTATACGGTGTATTTTTAGCTTTCTGTCATTAAGACACCACAACATGTACATGTTTTCAAACTTTGTGTGAATTTTAGCGACGATTTTAGAGTGGTATGACTGGTCAGCATCGGTGTCAGCTTCAAATAGCAAAACAGAGACAAGAATGATCCCAGCATGACGTTGCCATGGAAACATGTGATCAGACATCTGCTGTGCATTTTAAAAATTCTGCCAAAAAACTTTCTTTTTCCTCTTTTTATTTTTAAAATGAGCAATTTAGCAACTTCTTCAACTAAGTTATGGTCACTGGATCCTGAATCCAGTTTTTGGGGACTTTTAGGAGAAAAACTATGGTCAAAATGAAACTTCTCCACCATTGCATCATTATATTTTCCAAGAACTGGGCTGCAAAAAAATTGATTAAATAGAATAACTTAATCTGGCCTATTATGGATTGTGAATACTCTTTTTTTAAATAAAGGAAACAGAGACTCATTAGACCAGACAATCTTCTACTTTTGATGAGCCTGTGTGAATTGTAGTTTCACTTTCATGTTTTTTTAAATTAGTATAGCTTTCCTTTTTTTTTTTCTTTCTTTTTGCAGTCACATCCTGGCAGTGTCCAGGTTAAAAGTAAGCATCAGATTTTCTTTATTAGTTTCCCTGCAGGTTGAGTTTGTTCTTATTAGTAAAGCTCCAGCTGAACTGAAAGTCTGCTGATACACTCCGCTTCCTACTATTCACTCCTCACTTACAGCCGGACCCCGCCCATCTGCCAGTGCATACAGGTTAACGCAAACCATAGGACTTAGCTGCCTCCTTGCCTCAGGTTAAATATCCAGCTGTGACTTGATGCTGCGTGACATGTCTAGCCAGCGCCAGTTTAAGGAGCCTTCTCATCCTCCTGCTCTGCCCATCCTCATTGTTGTTAAAGAGGATGTGACAAAGAGCGAAATCGGTAGAATGAATATTTAATAACCCCCCTCCCCCCCCTGACTTATTCATGTTCTGCCGGCATTTCTGCCTCGCACATCCCTGCTCTCTACCTGTCACGGCTCCTCTCGCTGAAGAAGCATGGAGTCATCATGGTGGAGTAATAACTTTACTTTCAGCAAGAGAAGAAGTAGAGGAAGACATCTTGATCAAGCAGTCCTGAAGACATAATGTGGGCTCGTGGAGAAGTGATGGATATCTGATATCCAGTACACCTCTTAAATTTCATTCCCCCCTTTAACAGTTTTGACAGGAACTGCTTCCCCCCTTGTCAGAGCCAATTGGCTGAGGGATCGAGGGATTGAACATCTACGGGAGGACAGGAATACCGCAATTACCGACAAAGGAGAGAAGGGGGGGTATCTGTTAGTGGTGTTTGATGTGATTTATCCGACAGCGCAGGGAGTGCATTTAAACGGGGCCCTGTGACGCGTGACATTGACAGAGTTGTGTAATCAATTGGACTCGTCCGAGAATGAGTCTTTGAGAAAGCTGCTGTCAGGATTTGAGTGACGGTTCATCATAACTACCTCATTCGACCGTCTCCCACTCTTTCCTCTTGCCCTGATGAGAGAAGAGGAGAAGAGGAAGGAGACCTGAAGAGAGTGAGGAACATAAATCACCTCCTCCTGCAGAGAATCGGGCTTCTTCTCAACTGGAATCACTTTCAGGAGTCGCCTTACTTGCCAAATCTCTGTTTTTTTTTCTGAACTCCCACAATTTGATAACATGTAAAATCCTCCTTGTTGATTTAGGTTTCTCAAATTTGTACATTGCTAAATACTTTTTCTCATGTTCAGTTGCTCTCTATAAAATATACGATGCTCACAATGATTCCAGACTGTAAATACCCATAACTGAACCCTGGGAATGTGGAGATATTTAGATTAATTACACATCATATCACATCAATTTGTTCTTAGGTTTTGAACTTGTTTAGTGTTTTTGATGTCTTCAAACTCTAAACACTTTTAGTGTTTTAGATAGAAAAAAACTTTGTTTGCTTTATTTATAATTGAATATAATATTAAAAATTTCCAAATTTTTACAGGCAATACGATCTGATAATAACAGACTTATAACAGATAAGACCTAACCCTTCCTTGATAAAAGCTTAATGAGTGTGTTTCTACTGATATAAACAAGACACTAATTTCAATTTGAATCATATTAAAAAAAAATAGTAAGAATAGTTGAATTCAAATAACGTTGTAGTTGCTACTTCTCAGATATTATTTATAATTACTGTCCACAGGTAGCTTGCAAGTTTAATTTAGTTTAATTTAATTTAATTTGAAAGTCATTACAAGTTACAAAATGTTTGCAGATCAAAGGTCTTATTTCAAAGAACTGAAACTAAAATATAAAAAAAAAAAAAACATACATTTCCATTTTGTTGCACATGCTCTGCTCGTTTCTGTCACATTAAATTACATTTTATTATAAAACCGCACAGATACCCACCTTTTTTCATTAAATAAAACACAAATGTTGGATATCTTTGATCCGAATTTTAACAGTTGATTTGTAAAATTAACAAAACCTTCCACATTTTCACAGTGGTTGTCTGTGTTTGACAGAGATTCCACTAAAATATCCAACATTTTTAAGTAAAAAGCTTTTGAACCTCTAAACTTGCTCAGTAATTTAACCCAACATTTCAAATCTGATCACACCCCGTGAAAGTGGCTGTAGCCTCGGAAATAATTACCCTATGGTTCTGATATTTAAGATTCCTTCATTGTGGAGATTCATTTTTAGCCACAGAAAGGAAAAAATCAGACATTTCAGATAAAAACCCTTTCTTGAGATGACACAAAAGAAGTCAGATGAATGAATTCAGCTTCAATTGTGTTTCCCCTCTTAAACTTCCAGTTTCTCTCGCTGTTATCGCTTTGTGACATTTTGCAGTCTGAACGTCTCTGGAAGACTAACTAAATGAACTCATAAAATGACTCAAATATCTGGAAAGGCATATTAAAAATTCCTGATTACAAGGAAGAAGCAAATCGTCCAATAAATAATGTTGATCCACTATGTTGAGGTCGCTGAGCAGAAGAACGCTACAACTCAGAAAAAAAAAAAAAAGCTCCGGCAAAAACATCCATTGGAACAAAAAAAACAAAAAGCAAACATACGTGACAGTCATCATGAGGCAGCATCTGTCTTCTGGTCAATAATTCAACAATGTGAGACAGTGTTTCAGGGCGAGTTTTGAAAACAAGGATAGGTTGCACTTATACCGACCTGGAGTCATGAGAAGGGTTATGGAGCCTTGTCAATGATGCATGAGAGCCACATTTTGAGTCCCAGCCACTGTTCATGCATTTTTCAAGGGAAAATACTTTGCAGAGAGAGGGATGGCTTACTGTGTTTTGTCTAAAAATAAACCCTATATATCTCTTTACTGTTGATTTGGCGTGGCCTCATAAAACTGACACCGATGTGGGTGAGCTGGGAGTTCTTGACGGATGTGAGTATCACTTTTCCTTTAGTTTCTCTCCCCTGCACCTCTCCAACATACATGATCAATCTAAAAACACATGTATTTACATATTTGTCTTTGAATATTTCACCACTGAGGTTTGAGTGCATCAACTTTGATCCATGACCCTCCTTTCTTGTATTGCTGCCAGTGCATGACTAAAACATTTTATGACTTTTGCTTGCATTTGGTCAGAACAGCACTTTTTAAATAATGCCTAAAATGGAAACTAATGATATGATTTGCCAACCTCTGCTCAGTAGATATGTGGTCTGGCATTTATCTATACATACATTTGCTACATACACAGGCCCAGGAAAATTACCAACGAGGGAAGTTCAAAGTTTACAGGGGAGATGCAGTTTTCCGTGTCTGGATGAGCTGTGTTTAAATGTTATGAACGGTAGAGTTGACAGTTATAGATACATGTAAAGTTTCTTTAGGCTATATGCATTTAAATGTTATGTACACACTGACTTGCTAGGACAGAGTTTGACCTATTTTTGCCTTCAGAACTGCCCTCATTGTTGGTGTCATAGATTCAACAAGGCGCTGGAAACATTCTTCAGAGATTTTGCTCTATATTGACATGATGGCATCACACAGTTGCTGCAGATCAGCTGAACATCCATGATGAGAATCTCCCGTTCCACCACATACCAAAGGCACTCTACCGAGTCCCAGTTCCACCATGGTTCTGAGAGGGATACCTGAATATCTGATCTGAGCCTTCCTACATTTTTGGGACCTCTCCATTGGGGTCCTAATCATATCAATCCAACCCTAACGAGTGGAGCTTGATGCTACACTGTGGTCATAAAGGGATGGACACGGTCAGCTATAAGTCCTCATAAGAACTTCACTACCTATGTAAATAACAACATAAGCAAATGCTATAACATAATTTTACTACCTCAATACTTAAAAAATCTAAATAGAAAAAAAAAAAAGAGTATAATTGTTTTTCTTCTTCTGGGTCTCAAATATCCAGTTAACTGAATTTCAGTGAAGCCATCCAACATCAATGTTGTGTTTGGCTGCAAATTTGATCATAAAACTTAATATGCTGATAATTCTGGCACCTTAGAGGTGATGTAGGACTAAAGATTACATGAAATACCATACAAAGGTAAGGTTTTGAGTTTGTGGGACTGTATTACCTGTGAAAAACAAAAAAAGATAGAAGACTGTAACATTCTTGTCTCAGTTAAAAGTCAATTTTTACATAGCTGTGTGCCTGAAACAGCTCCAAAACCCTGGGCACATCAGCTGCAACAGAGAGTCTTTTTTTTTATATTAAATACATCTGCAAGATGTGTGATAAAGCAGTAAAAAATGCATCTGTAGCAAATGATTCTCCAGGGACAGAGGGGTGATTTCCACCAGGCCTGCCACTAAAATCACACAGAGGACAGCTCGTGCTCAAACCGATAATTTAGGAAGACTTATGTTGTAGAAAATGCATGAAAAAGCTGTGATCTGCTTCCCCAGACTTCAGTGCGCTTCTCTATCAGTAATTCAGATTTATTAAACAATTTTTCATGACTGTTTGACTCTGTGTCAACACTCCAAACTCTTCAGCGGTGCTCATACTGTTACGTTGCCGTTCCTGGTTTTAATCATTTTTGGACGCCTTCCACTTCCTGCCTGAAAAGTGAAACAGCTTAGGAATGTCATTCTTTGAAAAGAAAACAGAGAGGATCCACAGAGGAAGTCCTCCCACAGTCCTCTGGTCTCCACACAAACACAAACACACACACACACACACACACCTCTGCACAAACACATTCTCACACCCACACGTCAAACTCTCCCACACAGCCAAACAGGCGCATGTGTGCAACACAACCAGACTCTCCACACACACTTCTCACTTACAGACACACACTGATTCACGCTCTCTTACACACACACACACACACACAGAGCTGCAACAGGCCTTGCTGGGAAACATCAGACACCCAGGGAGGAAGGAGGACAGGCTTTTCCCACATTTAGACTCCATGGATACTTCAGATGTCAGGTTAAAAATAGAGCCAATGTTAACCAAACCAGAACTGAATCAACCACACCAACAATCCTGCCTGCTCTGCACAGTTACACTCCTGTGTTTTTAATGCTGAAGCATTATCAGGATTGTTTCTTTTTTTTATATAAGATTGTAATCATCTGCTTAAATATCAGATAAATGTGGTGAACAACCATGGGAAGTCCAGCATTTTCCCACAACAGTGAGGTTATGAGTGCTAACAATTACACATCTTTCCTTCTGTTCTCTGCAGAATAATATGAAAGTATCATGGCTTTATGCTGCTTGAAACATACATGAATGCACATTTCTGTTTATGCCACTTTAGGTGTCTGCAAAAGCTGCTGACTGCACACATGCAGTCAGTGCAGTCATGAATTTTTGGTACACACATGGTCCAAAACCTGTGTCAGTTTTTAAGTTGTCCTATTCAGCGCCAGCAGAAAGTTTTCAGACCCTTTGATGTTTTCCACATGTTATGTTTCAGACTTGTCTTAAAATTTATTAAAAATAATAAAAAAGTAAAAGACTGAAATATCCCAATCTTAATTGTTTATCCGAATTCTTTCAGTGACGCCGGCTTCTGAAACATGATCACCAATACCCAACTTAACTTAATTGTGTTGTATAAGAGGTGAAAACCAAGACATATGCAGACACAAAGAAAGCAGGTTATAAGTTAACTACAAAAAAAAGCTAAAAATTGCAAAAACTAAATAAATACATTCATAAAGTTTAAATTAAAACAAATAAACAATTTAAATTGGTTATCGAAAAGCCAATCAAATCCAACAATCTAGCCAAATACAAAAATTAGAAAAGATGACTGAAGACAAGATGAAAGCCAAAGAAATCCGGTTAAGATACTAAAAAAGAGTAATAGAAACAAAACCTAGGTGTGGAGCATCCAGCTACGTGAAGCTAGGTATGAAACAAAAGAGCAGGAAGCAGAACTAAATGCACAAAGGAAGACGATAGACAGTAGAGATATAAATATTTTTATTAATTCAGTGGATTATTATTCAGTGTTTGTTGATATCACAAAGTTTGTAACCTATTTAATGAGACATAATCACTTCCATTCATAGGAAATTGCAAAAGCAATTGATTCGTGAGCTCAGTCGGAAATTTAAATGAAATACAAACTGTTCATTCAATGAAAATAAAGTGTCACATTCTGCAGTTTGAGCTTTAAAATGTTCACATTGTGTAGAAAAAGCTGGAAAATTTGTTTTATTTTTAGAAATGAAAGCAGCATATTGTGTGAATTTTACTGCTATCAAGAGTCTCAAACTAAATATGTTTAACATTTTCCTCATCAAAATAAAATGAGTCATTTTGGTTGTTTTATGATTTTAGATTATATCTAGTTTCTTCAAAGAATTAAAAAAACAAACACAAACAAACAAAAATGATAGTATGAAGTTTTCCAAATAATGATTTTTAACAGCCTTTTTTAAATAAAAGTTGTGATGGGTGAAATTGACCTAAAGCACTATTATATTAAAATATTTTCATATGTTATTCCAAGATATTTAAGGTTTGCCCTCATCTACAGTTTTCCTACATCTAGCATCCAAGTCCAACCTAACCAGACTAGCTAATATTCAGAATTCCTCTGCTTTCATGGGACAGTCTTACAGGAGGTAAATTGGTGGTGCACTACTCCAACAATCAAGCAGCTATCATTGATCAGGCAGAAGTCACTTCACATTGTGAACATTTGTAAAAACAAAGGTCCTTGAGGATTTTTTTGGACAATAACAAGGAAAATTCTGTGATCTGATTAAGACAAAATTGAAGTATTTGGCCACAATTCCCAGCCAGGCACTGAGCATCACCTCATTAAGATCATCCCTACTGTCAAACACAGTGATGGCAGCATCATGCTGTGGGGGGAACTTCTTCTCAGACGGGAGGGGGAGTCGAGATAGAGAAAGGCTAGGATCAGAAAAAAATACCAAGGATCTGAGAAGAGGTGAAGTTATATGTTTCAATTGAACAATCACTCAAAGAAAACAAAGTAGTATGAAACACCTTAAGTCTGGACCTGAGCCTTGCAGAGCACCTCTGGAGAAACCTGAAAGTGGCTGTGAACTGACACTCGCCGTTCAGCCTGCGCTTGCATCATTCTGCCAAGAAGAATGGGCGGATGCCAAACTTTGAGGTTCATTCCCAAGAAGAGTGGAGGCTGTCGCTGCTGCCAACAATATGGAAAACTTGAAAGGGTCTAAAAACATTCTGTTGGCAACTTATCTTTGTAAAAAGAAGAGAAAAAAAAAAGAGCCAATGCATAATTATAATAATGTAGACCTGACAAAATCAACACTGCGGGGTATGGGCTGACATTTAATAGCTACAAATTAATTAGCTGTAACTATTTACAGAGAGACACGAAGCAGCTTTGCATTTCTAAATCATCAGTTTGTAATTTAAACATGGAAAAGTTTTCTATATATTCTTGTCTTCTTGTATTTAGTCTTTGTGGCACATTATGGTTGTTTTCTATGAGTATCTAGTCCAGATTAGTTTACCCTGAGAGGATTTAGTCCTGCTATTGGGTGTTAACATCACCTTAAAGCAATGAGAGCACGTCTTAATGTCAGTGTATTCATTGGTTTGTTAAGAGTGTGTATGTATTTTGACAGCATGAAGATAGTGACTCATTTTTTCAAAAAACATGTTTTCTGACTATAAAGTCTCTTTCCCTGCTTCATATTGATACCATGTGTACATATTTTTAGCAGTGACCTGTTCACCACACCCTTTGCGTTACTGAGCACTTCCAGCCGTGCAAAGTTTCTGGCTGCAGGGCACAATGACTGTAAAATCTGCAAAAGAGGAAAGCTTTGTCATTTTTTTCAGTAGGCATTTCATTTCAAGCCGCTGACCTTCCAGTCACGAGGCTGTCGCTGCAACTTTCAAGCGACCGTTACTGCCATTATGCAAAATTATCTCATTTCACATTTGTTCACTTCTCCAGCTAGCACCGATTGTCTGACTGTGTCACCATCTCCGAATAAAAACCCGTCTGGCCTTTTTACATGTTCTCCCTGCTGCCTAACTCTTCCCTGTTCTTGGCACCCAGTCATGTCTGATTTAGTTCAAGTCCTGTAAGGGTGTAAGCCCTGTTAAAACACATGGAAACCAGATAATTAGATAAGTAAAACACATGGAGCAAAGATGGTTAGAAGACATGTGATGCAGCTGTATTTATGGAGCAAAATGGTTTCACTTCCACCAACAAGAGACATGTTTTAGATTTAAATAAAAAAAAAAGGTATTTTCATTATTCCTGAAGGGAAATAATGGAAGATTATTTAAAAATATACATATTTTTAGAGCTTAAAACAAAATTTAACTTGTAAGAAAACAAATTATAAAACAATTTTTGAAACAGAAATATTAGTAATCCATGAAAAAAGATGTAGAAAATGAACCGAGGACCAAGTTATTATGAAGGAAAAAGACAAGGTGAAACACCTCACAACTAATGAAGTTATTTCACAGCAGTTCAATAAGATTATAAAGGCTATAAAACAAACACAAAAGTCTCCAGAGACATGTTAATATTTCACTAAAGATGATGAGGATAAATAAAATGACAATTACAGTGACTGTTATTTGCATTACAATGCAGAATGAAAGATTTAGAGAAATTTAAAAATCTTTCCGTCCTTTCAATCAAACTCTGAAATGCTTTTTGGACTGAGCTCACAGCTCAAAACCTGGATTCTGTGATGGTTTGGAGGCACTTTAGTCCAATTAACATGGATAAACTAACATTTGTTTTGGCTACATTAATACTGAATGATATAAACAGCAGACATCTTTTGAAAGGAAGTGCTTGCTTATTTCAGCAAGACAAAGCACATTCTGCAATACAGCAGCACGTCTCTGTTATAAGATTCTGAAAGCTAAAATGAGCTGCCAGCAGAAAACATTTGGAGCTTTATAAAATCCATGCTAAGCAGCTGAATGCAAAACATGCTGTATTCAAAACTCAACAATTTCTCTCTTTGGTTTCCAATTATGGTATTGTTAAAAGAAAATGTGTAGGACAAAATGCTGATATACAGTGTTTTGCATCTTTTCCCACAAGTGAAACCCGTCACTTCCTCCCTATTCTCCTCCTCCTTCTGCTACGAGGTGATGCTGTGCTTGTGTATTTGCTTATTCAGTGGGCAGACCCTCTAAATCAGATTTATGTAGTTGCAGATGTCACCTCAGTGCACCAAGCAAAGAGACACCAAAGCACATTAAGAATTGCCCAGGGGAAAGATGCATCGCCCTCTTGGGTCACTGAGAATTATTGCAGGAATGATCAGTTAAGTTTTATTCTGTTTCGGGTCTAGGTATACTAACATGTTCTTCCCATAAATGCTTCAGTAGTGGACATGAGAAAATCCCTGCAGGGTCTAAGAAAATGTATACATTCAATTAAAACTCACTCTTAGACACCGCCTTTATCTCAGGTGTCAGGGTCCTTAATTGATGGTGTGACAGGAGAATCTGAATCTGAAAGAGGAGCTGCTGCTACTCTTAAAAAACAGATGATAAATTTAGCCTCCCATATGGCAGCAGCATCTGGCATTATCAGACCGTTCGAGTACACGACTCAGCAGAGAGGCCTGTTGCTCGATGACGCGATTGTGCCTCTGTGTTTGAAATGCCAAAGATTATCTGTGGCTCCGTGTTGAGATGTGTACCTCATTGATGTAACGTTTTACAGATGGTGTAGTAGCTGCTGTGTGTTCAGCTCAGAGGAGGAGAGAGAGAGAGCGAGCAAGAGCAAAGCACCGTAATCTCCTGATGTGTGATGACAGGTAGTCTCAAAGCAAAGCCTTTACACGCCGTACCTGCAGCGCCGCTCGGTTTGATGGGAGATCAGTGGGCTGTCGACTCTGCTAACAGCCGGGCTGAGCAACAAATCCAAAGTACGGCGCAGGAGACAAACACAAACCTCACACGTAGACACATGAAAGCCTGCAGAGTACATGGAAACACAACGTCTGGTTGGCAGAGAACAAAACTGGCTGACACACCTAGGACACAAACAGCCGTTTAGGTTTCAGCTTGACTGCTCTTCCTCAGTCTTGATACAGAATCAAACTGAATCCATTCTGACATCTGTTTATGTTCAGCTCAGGGGCTGAAAGGTTTCTTTGGAGGCATCTTTGAAACATAACTCCACCAATCCTACAGATGCATTCTTGTAACACTTTGGACACTTTTCAGTTCAGATAAAACCATAAAAATCAATTGAGGAAAAGCTTTGTCTGTTTTATTGTTCACAATCTTCTTAGTCTTATCAGACTCTTACCTCTCCATTACCACAACATCTGCAGGATTACCGTAATGCCAGCGGGTATCTTCATGATGAATGTCAGATATCAGGACCAAGATCTGGCAGCAGTCACTGTTTAAATGCAATTAGACAAACAAATTAACAGGGAAAAAGTAGATTTGTTGTTCTTCACACAGTAATTGAGTTATAATGTGTAAAACTGAAAATTTAGAGTACTGTAGTTGATTCTTGAGCCACACTTGATTCCGGCTAGAAGTGGAATCTTCTAATCAGAGAGTAGTCACTCTATACTCAATCGATACGCTTGATTGTCATCAGAAAACATCCTGCCAACATAACACACCAATCTGCCATTTCTCAGCAGATGAGCAGGCTGTTCCTGTAACCTTAACATGTGAGGAACTTTAACCTTTTAACTCTAAAAGGGGGATGTTGCTTCAAAGAGACCAATAGTTCCCAACCTTTTTTACTTGCAACCCTACTTCTACACTCACCAGAAACTTTTCACCTGTTCAGTTCCTTCTTAACACAATTAGCTTATCAGTCAATCACATGATAGCAACTCAGTGCATTTAGTCAAGTAGACATGGTCAGTGTGATTTGCTGAAGTTCAAACTGTGCATCATTGAGGGAGAATGTGGATTTAAGTGACTGGTTGTTGGCTCCAGATGGGCTGGTGTGTGTATTTCAGAAACTGCTGATCAGCTAAGGTTTTCATATCATCTCTAGGGTTTACAGAGAATAATCTGAAATAAAGGAGCCGTTATCTGGAGAAAAATCCCTTTATGATGTCAGAGGAGAATAGGCAGACTAGTTGGAGATGATAGAAAGGCAACAGTAAGTCAAATAGTCACTGGTTACCTAGGTGTGCAGAATACCATCTCTGAATGCAGAACACATCGCTCCCATGAAGCAGATGGACCACAGCAGCAGAAGACCACACCAGGTGCCACTTCTGTCAGCTAAGAAACCGAGGCTACGATTCACCCAGGCTTAGCAGAATTGGACATGCAGAAAATTGAAGATGGAATAGAAGATTGGAAAAACATTACCTGGTCTGATGAGTCTCCATTTCAGCTGCGACATTCAGATGGTAAATTCAGAATTTGATGTAAACAAGGTGAAAGCATGGATCTGTAATACTGTAGGGTATATTTCCTTTCAGCAAACTTTGGGCCTTTTAGTACCAGCATGGCATGGTTTAAACACCACAGCCTACCTGAGTATTGTTGCTGACCATGTCCATCCCTTTATGACCACAGTGTAGCATCTCCTGATGGCTTTGCAGCAGGGTAATCATCTCCAGCTGAGTTTACTGTACTCCAATGGCCACAGCAGTCACCAGATCTTTACCAGAAACGGTACTTTGGGGATGTGGTGGAACAGGAATTCTCATCATGGATACACTGTCTGATGACTGATGACTGTCAGTCATCTGTTTGGGCAACGTTGTGGATACCATTATTGAAGAATGATTGTACTTCTTGCAATGCCTGAAAAATCATTACTAAGAGATTTTTGTGTGTAACAGCAGAGTTTGATTTACTTAACCTTACAGTAAATTTCTTACAGTTTGCATATATGGAAATTTGAACCTTGGATACATAGTTGAAAAAGACCTTTTACTTCCAGTCAAAAAAAGCACTGAATGTGCTCTAACTGGAGTTAAAAAATTCAGCTGACCATATCTCTGAAGTACATATGCAACCATTAATGCACCTGCTAAGGTTTATCATGACCTAATTCTTTACTTTATGAAGGATGTCAGTGTCACACATAGAAAAAACACTTCAAACTGACCGAAACTAGCATTGGAGAGTTGGGGAAGAGTCGGGTTAATTTCTGTTGAGGAGATCAGAAAGAACTCTTTAGGGACGAGTCCAAAAACTGGAAAAAAAAAAGATGATGACAGGCATATGTTTCATGCATTTTCCACACAATCAGACTGACAATGGTGAGCTCAGTCTAAAGTCTGGAGATAACAGAAATGGTATTTGTTTCTTTTTCTTACATCTTTTAATTGATGCAAATTTCCCAGCAAATCTTGACAGAAAGGAGTTATGGGTCATTGTGGAGGTTTAAAAAAGTTCATATATAGATCACTGAATTTAAGGTATTTGGTTGATACCTATCGGGAAATAAAAAGGTCAGCATACTTGGCCTGAAAAAATAAATAAATTTAAAAAATATTTTTTGTTAAACAATTTTGCTCTCAACCAAGTGACTTCACAAATGAGAAATGAGTACATCCCTCCATCAAAGGGCTCTTTAATGACCTCTGGTGATTTACAGAAAATATTTCTCTGGAGCACTTATACATATAAATACATTGCATATAAATAGCATTAGAATAACATAAGTATTAGCTGCTTACATCCAGAGTTTTTGGTTTACGGTATAATCCTTATGTGGAACACATTGTTACAGCTTAATCAAAGGATCAGGGAAAAAAATGTTTGGTCAAAAAACAATTTTAATGAGAAAAGACATTTTTGAGGTCAGATTGGATCTAAGTTGAGTCAGTGAGATGTACACTGCTAATAAAGAAAACTTAAAGGAATATTTGAACAACACATCTTAGATCTCGACGAATGAAATATTCCAGTTTAAAATCTTTACATAGTAGAATGTGTTGACAGCCAAATAAAATAATGATCAATGGAAATAAATGATCATTAAATAAATCTGGATTCAGAATAATAATCAAAATAAAAATGGATCAGGGCATCAGTGAAGCCTTGGGCAGTCTGTGATGCAACATGGCAGCAGTGGATAGAACAAGACATGTGCCAGAGGTACTTGACATCCATCCATCCACCCATCCATCCATCCATCCATCCACCTATACACACAAATGAAAAACAAGGACAGGACTGCCCCCTTAAACTTCCAATCATGGATCTGAAATGATGTCATCATTCACTTTCATTGAGAGGTTTGTGATTTTTGTGCATCTGACATGTTCATTAACACTGTAAAAGTCAGAATGGTTATGGCTTATTATGGTGGTGGTAAGTGGTGTGTTTTTCATTCAATGTTTGGCAGCAATGCTAATCCAATAGCAGCACTGTTGGTTTATTAAGATGACACCTTCTTGTTTTACAGTGATTTGGTGATGCTGCGGCTGTGGAACTCCTGTTATTGAGCTGTATCTGGAACATTAAAACAACTTTTAACATTGTTTATCATTATGCACATTTTTGTCCATTTGAACAAATTCTTCCTCCAAATCTGGCCATCATTTTAGCTATTTTAGAGCATATGACACAAATTATAATAAGAAAGTTTCTTCACAAATTTTAGAATTTGACTAATTTTGTTTATAGTATTTCATGGACAGGCCTGTAATGTGTCTGATTTCAGTTAAAAAATAAATAATTCGACTATGTATCAAGAAACTATAACCCTAACATCAGATAATGCTTCTGTGCATTTTGTACTCACTATTAGAATTCAAAACAAAAGTGGATTTAATGTGACTTTTTGGGACATTTCTGTCCTAAAAAGTGAGGACAACCATATATATATATATATATATATATACATATATATATCACGACAAGACAGTTGTGTTTAGGGACCCAATGGCTAGTTACTCTACTGTGATGTTTTATAGGCCTATCATCACATAAATGAAAGATTCTGTCAAGCAGTGTCTTTGCATGGTAAACAATATGAACACTACAGTAACACTACTTATCAGTTCACTGAAATCCATCTTTCTTATCCTATTTGTTTTTTATTCTGCAGATTCTTCTGGTTCAACCTACCCCTGCATCAGCAGCAAGTGTCACATCATTTCCATCAGCCAAGTCTGTTGTGACACTTGATGTTCCTGCAACACCACCTTCCCCATCAACGCATCAGTCTGCTAATAATTTTCTACTCGAACATGTCCAAATTAAATGAATCCAGCGGCGAGGTGCAGTATCCACCTTACACCTCTCGCTTTCGAAAGGCACTTTTTTTTTTCCCACCTTCTTCGCCTTCCTCCTTCTCCTAGAAGCAGATCGTAAAATCTGTTGACAGTCTTGACAGAGTCGCTAAGAAAGCGGAGTTCATTATCAAAGTCATCGCTGGATGCTTAAAGGTTATTCACTCTCTTTCTTGGAGACAGAGGCTCGTCCACAAAGTGACATGTTAATGGTTAATGTTGCACGCCACACCGTGAAAGAAAGGGGCAGCACTAAGGAAATGGGGAGGGAACACAGTTGCAAGAGATGCAGTGTGAAATAATTCCAGACATGTTTGGGAAATCTTGTCACCTAATGACACCAGCAGGAGAGGAGGAGACGTGATGGATAGATAACATTGGATGCCTCCTGTCAAATGTGCCGCTCATGTCTTTATGCATCTTTCCTTTTAACCCTCACATACACATCACTGTGTTTGTTTCCTATGAGAACCGGCATGCAGGAAAATAAACAGGGATGAATCTGACGGAAAAGAAAACTGTCTAAAAAGTCTGTAGCATAAAATGTCATCCTTCTCTGTTAGGAATGAATTAGAAAAGGCCCCTTGGGGGAGCACCTTCTGTCTTTGTAGTGATGATTTATAAAATCCTCTACACACAAGGGTGCTTTTAAGAAAAAAAGAGGCCGCTTTCCATGCTTTGTTAGGGCAGCTTCTCCAACTTTCACATGAGAAAAGTGAGAAGATGCTAAACTTCCTCATAATGAATGGACGCCTCACATCCACTTTAGGGGAACATCCTTTTCTCATTATATCGCAATAAATTTAACTGGATGTGGCCTATATTTAGCGTGCTCCTGATCTCGGCCCAGAGATATGCGCCTCCCAACTCATGATTCCTCCCTCATCTTCAGTTTGGCACTGCCTCACATTTGCCCTAAGACAAATCTTTTCCTAAGTGAAAATGAAAATTCTTCTTCTCCAAATCATGGTATCAGACAGCGGGGGTTGTTGGCTTACACTTCAGATAAGCTTAGGTGGAAGAATGGATGCTCTGACTCACAGTTTTTGAGTTGGATTTTATACAGCGCAGCATTTGGGAAGATCTCTGAAGGATGGCAGCTGCAATTAACTGTGGCCAATGTGCAGAAACTCAAAATAAGGTCTGATTGGCATGGAGAGTGTGTTAAAACTGGAAAGTCAAAACACTGTAATTAGAAACTGAGAGAAAAGAAATGTATGATCCTAGAGAAGAGAATCAGACGAAATTAAACTAGATGACAATTCCTTTGTCTTTTTTGCAAAAACTTTCTGAAAGTGTCTTTTAGTTTGTTTTTCAGATCGGCATGGTTGTTGAACATTTTAGCCCATCTGAAATTGCTCAGCCAGGCCTCTATGTCTTCTCAGGAAGCTGGTGACTTCTACATCCTCCTCCCTACAAGGTTGCTGTGACCTCATGTCAGTATTATTTGTAAATGAGCCAATCACTTGACATGTCCAGATGGGATTCAGTCTTATCAAGCATCCATACCTTCAGATGCTTGGAACGCTGTACTTTTTTTCCCCCCCTAAAATCTAGAAGTCTTTCCCATTAAATGATCAAAACAAGCAAAGTTAATCTGACCTTCAGGGTTTTTTGTCTTTACTCTGGTTTTGTTATTTCCTGTGTGTGTGTCGTTTGCTCTTCTGGGGGAGGATTCTGCTGTGTCAAATCACTCCACCTCATCTGCTCTTGCTCTAATGAGCATTGGTGGAAACAGAAACCACAGGTTCATGTGCTAATTTTAAATAAATGGTTCTGCATTTAGGTCTGAAAGGGTGTGCACAGCTCACTTTTTCTTTACAAAACACAGACAACCTCTCACATGGAAAAAGAGAGCTACTTGCATACAAAACATTAGTTTGAGCATGTTAACTCATTGTAAATTAGCTTGCAGCTCACTCGGATCTCTGTTGTTTGTGGCTTATGTGCATGGTGCTCTCAAAATGCTTTTTTTTAGAAATTTTAAAAGTTTAGGTCCAACAGCCTTCAGCAATGTTGCACCATTACTTCATTTTGTAGCTTACATGTTGTCCCCATGGAGTAGTAGTAGTTAAAGCTCCATCTATGTGTTTGTTGTAATCATCTAAGCACTGATGCTAAACATTTTACTACAGGTAACTGAAACATATTTATCCAGATTGTCACCCACAGGTTAAACAAAACAAAACAATAAAAAACAAACAAAAGAAAAAAAACTGTTGCTTCATTATACCTTTGGTGTAAAATGGTATTTGACTTATGCTGTTTAAGATGGTAGCAACAACAAATTTTCTTTAACTATTTTTAGATGCAGTATATTGAAGTGCCATCTAAATATGGCATTCATATATATATATATATATATATATATATATATATATCATGCATAAATCTTCATTTAGTGTGGGGTTAAAGAGTTTAATTCCCCCACCTTATATGCCATGATCTCCAGATTGTATTAGACAAAAAGTGAGGTATAACACCACATTTCTTACAGAGTTAAAGCTTTCTGATATCAAGTGACTGTATACGGCAGTAGCATGAGGACATTGTCTTCATTGTGCTGTTTTTACTGTGATTTAGCTTAAGCTGAAAAATAACCCGTAGGTGTTGCAATAGATAATGGTGGGGGAAAGTGGGTTATGGACAAGGTATTTACTGAAAATTGAAATTGTTATGGAAAACCACCATTTCAGACCTGTTGTTGAAACATGTCGTAGCACTCAGGTAAATAAAAAATAGAATCTGTCATGTTCTTTGCTTTTTTAAGCTTTAGATGTCCATGTTTTTTTTTTTTTTCCTTTTCTTGAGTTCTTAATATTTTTTTATTTCAGAACAGTTTCCACTCTGTGTATTGTATTTATTTGTACTTCCTGTTTTGTGTTTCACACCTGGGTTCTGTTGCTGACTGCCACACCTGTGTCATGTTAGTTATTCCTCTCATCAGTATATGTACCACTCAGTTTTTTTCCTCTTAACAAATTCTCTTCCTTCCCACGTTTTTATGATTCAAGTTTTGTTCATGTATTTTGAATTGTTTGTGGACAAGCTTACCTACTTACTGCACTTTCCATTTTAAACTCTTGTCCTCCACCTTCACACAAACCCGACAAAAAGAACCTCAGCTTGAACAGTCCTACAATTATTTATCTATTATTGTACAATTTCCCCAGATCTATAGCTCTAAATATAGCCAGGTACTGTTTTGAAAGTCCTAAAACTAGACTGAAGTTAGTTAGAAACCATGTTTGTACATAGGAGACTCAAAAAGCCATACAAAAGGCAAACATTTTGGAAATGGGTCTGTAGTTGTTTAAGTCTGTAGGGTCAAAACCCATACTATGGCACCACATATGCATATATCTGTGAGTGGTTTCAAAATAAACTGCAGTATGTTCATGCTAATGAAGACACATGTCACTCAGAGCAACGGTTTGGCTTACTGATGTTTTTTTAATAGTTTCTGCACAACCATGGAGCTTTCTATAGATACACAATAATTACTGGTTTAAAAAAAAAAAACAAAAAAGAGCCACAAATGATCTGACTTGCATTTCGAATAACAACAAATGTCAGCGAGTGAATTAGAACCGGTTACGTTGGCCATTTAGAGTCATTTGAATCTCCATCAGATCTGCGGTTTTTGCTGCCAGTGACTGTGTACCGGTGCTTTGTTCCTTTCCATGATGAAAAAGCCTCTAAAACAGCAAACGTCCATGGGACTAATGAACTTCTTTTGTGGTGAGGAGTTCTTTAAATCAGGGTGGGGCAGGATTCACCACAGATTTTACAGACTGACGTCGATGACGTTACTTGAGTGAAATCATTTAATCAATCCCCACCCCCCATCACATGAGTGGTGAACATTGTTTGCTGGCAGATATTTGATTTTGATTAAGAAGCCAAAATTGGCAAAGTGAAAAGAGGAATACAGAGTGATGTCCCTGCTGAGACACAAACAATCTTCCCATATGCAGCCCCTCAAAAGAAGACCAAAACAATATTTGGTTCCCACAGCATTTATTCATCCTGTTATACATCAGAAAGTTGTCATCAACATTTCCCTGATATAAATCAGTGCCAGGATCACAGAGGAGAGGAGGAGGAGGAGAGGCTTAAAGGGGCTGAGCACTCTTAAATCTAACAAAATCTAACACTTGAATCGTGGTCGTTTTGGCAGCCTGGGGGCACAGCGGCGGGCTCCAGGCGTCAAGGCGCCACCTCAAATTCTCTGCTGTGGTCGGGTGCAGTCTCTCCCCACATGGCACTCATTTCTGGCTGCTGAGTTTCAGCGTGAGAGCCTTCTGCCTTTCCAGTGGTGGAGGAGATGCCTGAACAATTACGCTGGTAATTAGGGGAGGGTGGATCTCCGCTCTGGCACGGCCAAACCGAACAAGGGCCCACGCCAGTGATCAAATGACGTACATTTCAGAGCTGTGAGGACGGAACCCTGCCACGGATGAAATGAATAATTTACAGCTGGGGCAGAATTTGTGTTAACTGCAGCTCACTTCTGTGGAATTGCTGGGCAAAAGCAGACCAAATAAGTTGAAAGGGAGGAGAAGAAAAGAATAGTGTGGCGCCAACGATCATCAAAAGCTCAGATAGAAGTGACATGTCTCACACCCGCTCCCATTGTGGGGTTCAAAAAGACTTTTTTTAACTTTTGTTTCTTATTTGAGGAGGCAAAACCGTGTCATTAATGCAATTTTTCAGTGGCTTTGGCTGAATCCGTGTTGTCTGACAGACAAAAAGCTTTGGTGATAAGCTATAGCTTAAATGACAGATTGCGTCTTTATTCTGCACATTTCATTATTAGCTCATATTTTCCTTGCAGTTACGTGGAGAAGTCAGATTGTTAAGCTTAGCCCAGACTGGCTGACGGCCTTTTAGACTTAAAAAAAAAAAAAAAAAAAAACTTGGTGAACCTTTCAACTGCCTGCGTAATATCTGTGACACTTTACTCTTTACATGCTTCCTGTTCCCCAATCCTTTCTCCTCTACTTGCTATTTCTCAAGAATAAGGAAGTTTATTTATTCTGTTTGCTATAATCTGTAAATTGATACACAGAAGCTGCTCCTCCTGCCTCTTCCACTTACTTTTAACATGGTCCTAACTTCTAAAGAAGCTGCTGCAGAAGCTCATCCTTGTGTTCTTTTCAGGGTGTCTGGATGCAAAGTGTCAGCTAAACTCTCAAATGTAAATGCAAAATGAAACAATTCAGCTCTTGCTTTTCACCGCTTGTCTCATTGATCCTCTTTTACAACTTAGGAGACGAGCAACTTTGATCTTGACCCATTTCCTCCTAACAGCTTCTTTGTGAGCGCCGGCCCCGCTGCAGCGAGATGTGTCACCGTGCAGACATTTACAGCCATTTCAAAAATTCACTGGACAATGCAACGTGCGCTGCGTGGCCACAAAAGCCCCGAACTGTCCAATTATCTTGGCCTTGTGCGCCGTTTCACCTAGAATAGACGAGACACTGATGCCAGTCTTGCATTAGAGGAATGTCTCTGTAATTCCCTGTTTGTCAAACCTCAAATTTGGCTGCTCAGGCTGACAGATTGAGAGGTGATTTGTTTGATAACATGACTTTTTGTTGCTGCAGACTTAACCTTACAGTTACTTTGATTTGGTCGCTGTAGTGTGGAGATTTTTCCTCAACATAAGCACGGATTTTCTTTGACAGCAGTGGAAGCAGTGAAGCAGTGTTGACCTAAAATTAAACTGGAAAAAAAACAAAAAAAAAACATGAAGACTTGGTGAAATCATTTGAAGGCGTGCCTTTTTTTTAAAAGCACCAAAATAAACTCCACCATACGACACCTGTGACCTGCAGTCTGTCACCATTTGCAGACGGCTTTTATTTTTCCGATTCCTCTGCGAGTAAAGAGGGAATTGTGGCCTATTTCTTTGGAGAATAACCTCCTTATTTGCAATTAATCCTCACTCCTCTGAGCTCTGCCTTCAATTTAGTCGAAGAAGACATGGAAGGTTAGCGTTACTTAACCTCCGGGCCTTTGAAAAAGAAGTCACAGACACATGAACTCAACCTAGATTTCTTTAAATTGACATCACTGTTGCACTGTTAAATGCACAATTAAGTCATTATGCGTTTCCATAATTTGATATCTTCTCTTATAATTCCATCTACGTGGAGATATTTATACAGAAACTAGGATAATGGGAAAATGCACAAGCTATATTGGCAATTTAACATCATGCAGATTAATCACACTTGATGCAATGCAGTTTAGGTGTGTGCACAGAGTGTGACTGCACCTTGCTAATGCCAGAAAATGTGAGAATTCCAGAGAAGCTAGTGCTTTAACATCAAGTCAGTCAAATTCGTCCTTAATCCAGTGTCATTTAAACAGGTTTATACTGTTTAAACAGGTGACTCGAAACAAACTTGAGACTTTAATTCTATGTTGGGGAGGAAATATAATAAAATTTATTGGTTAAACTTAGGAGAACATGAGTAGGCAGTAAAAAATACAATAAAATATATGAAATTGTGAAAATCTTTTCCAGCGTTTTTAACGTTGCCATTAGTATGTGTCCTGCAGATGTTTCCAGCTCATATAACCCCACACATCCTTCAGAGGAAACAAAATTAGAAATTGGGAATGATTGGAGGTCATAGGAATAAATGGAAATAAGATGGGTTGTGTTTTGAATTACTTTACAAGCTTTTTCCTTCAACATATGAAGCAGGTCTTCTTAGATAGGCATCCATATTGGACCATTATGTTTCTACTGGAACCCAAATTTGATGAACAAAGCACAAGCTATAGATCAGGTTTTTATTTTATTTCAGATTTTTGCCCAATCCTACGTGATGCTCCTTTAAGTTAAACTTCTCTAAGTCGATTCAAAAGGCAAACTTCTACCAGCCAGATTTCCATCTAAATGTATCATGAGATTTTAATAAGATAAAAGGAGGTGATGCTGATTCTCCGCCTAGATTAATGCAGAGCAGGACAATACAACAAGGTGACACTCAAAGATTCAGCCCTCAAATGAAGGAAACTAACAAAATAAAAGTGGAAAGCATCTTTCAAAAGGAAAACTTAGAATTTTATTACATTTACTATACTATGAAACAGCCAAAAGTTTCAGTTCCTCTGCAAAATAACTGGTATTCATTGCTGGTTAATTTATAATTGCCTTTGTTTGAATATGTTTGGCAGAGCATTCTTGAGCATGTCGCTTATTCTAGATAGAATGTCCAATTAGAAGAAAAAATGGGGTTTGAAGGTTAGTAAGACACCTGGAGGGAAGAAATCCAGGTAACAAGGTGATATTTTCTTACATAATGAAAAGCTTTAAAAGACTGAGGTAGACCAGAAACAAAACTGTGTGCTGAAATCAGAAATATAGGAACATCTCTGTGCTCTTTTACTTGCTTCCTATCAAAGGTCCTGATATGCTGAATATTAATTGAGGTTTTGTTTGGGAAAAGTTCTTCTAAGTGTGTTTTTTTTCAGTCCTGTGTGTGCTCAGGATTTCACAAATGTGTGTTTGTGTTTTGGAAGAACACCTCCGCCTGGAGATATTCTAACTCCTGTGAGACTGCAGTAGACTGATGGGTGGTGATGACAGTTTAAATAATCCGGGCATTTCTCCAAATTGATTAACATCAGTCTGGTGTGTGTGTGTATGTGTGTGTACTTGTGTGCATCTGTTTGTGAAATTTTGTTGGAGGTGGAGTAATATAAGCAGTTACTAAAGAAATAAGCCATCAATTGTACTTCCGTGAAGCGATAATTACTATAACCTATAAATTAGATTTAATTGACTTCCCAAAAAAAAAAAAAAAAAAAAAACTTGGCTGATTGGACACAGTCTGCAGCTTCGTAGAAACCTGCTGAACCAAGAGACGGTAGTAAGAAGTTACACAGCTTCAGGCAAAACAAACACTTTTTTTCACATATAAACACACTGTTTTCATATAATCTGTGAGGGACCAGTGTGCTGCTTTTGGCATATCATCACAAAAATGAAATCATGTGCTCCATCCAAGCCTGTAAAGATAAATGAGGCTGTTTTCCTCTCAAATTTCTTGAAGAAACCTCACAAATGCATCTCACTTTGCATTTTCTGCCACCCCTTTTTCTTTATCGCTCCTCAGAAATTCCACTAAAATATTCAGGAGCATCCTCTAGCTGCCATATTTTCAGTTTTATTGTGCATGATATAAAGAGGAGCAATTATTTGATTTCAGAGTTATGAAAACATGTATGTTATGAGAAAACAAGCAAGTTAAGCTTTAATTGGTGCTATTTTTCATGCCGCTGGCAAGGTACTTACCTCTTTGGCACCTTTTTTCCCCTCATAAAATTACACATTCATATTCCTGAATGGAGATGGAAATTTCATTTTGCTTTATTCTGCCTTAATTGAAATGCATGGTGTTGTACCTGCAAACTATTCCATAAACATCCCCAACTCATTTATTTGAATCTACAGTAATGCAACTATATTGCTTTTCAGTAATAGCACTCATAATGTGGGAAAGTTCTTTCAATTAATACAGTAAATTCTGAAGTTAATACACTTTATTCAGTCTATAGAAGATGTATTACATGTAAAAGCAGAATACTCGGAGGAATTTGCTTCATCTGCTGCCAATAAGAAGACAAACACAGAATATAAACACACACTTCTTCTAAATCTCATATTACTGATAATCGTTTGGGTTTTTCCTCTTCTATTTCTTACCAAAATCCAACCGAACTGAAAACCCAGAGTGAAATCAAATCACACTCAGGACTGGATCTGGCAGTCCAGATATATGTGTTTTCCACTGAGTGGAGAAATTAATGCCCAAGTTAAATGAAGGATAAGTCTCAATTGTTATGTGGTGTAACAGACTCTTTCTCAACACTATATTGAGCAGTTATGGCAACAATTTGAGGAAACAGATGTGGGATCTATGAATCAAACTTTATTGATGCTTTGAAGGCTTTAATAACACACTACAGTTGATTAGACGTCCAATTTATTGACCCTGGAATTCAGATAAATACATTCTTTAGGAACCACAAGGAAGGCATGTCACTGTCTTGGATCATGCATAATCCTTTCTGTAAAATTTAATTCAGCATCAAATGAATCCTTTTATTAGATTTATCATTACACAAGATTTATGTTACAGGACGATTACTGTGCAATTTCCTCTTGAGCGTGGAGACAAAACTAATTGATAGAAACTCCTGAATCTACTCAAAAACCTTTTTTTTTTTTGCTTTTCTCTGTACACGTTTTAAAAATAATAGTAACTCATCTCTCCCTGTTGGGTGCATTTACTTAATATAGCTGTTTATTTAAAAATCTATTTCAGGCTCTGAGTAACTTTACACTTTATCTATGTGATAGCTGAGCTAAAGCTACGGTTTGTCAGCACAGTTTATTCAGAAGCCATCATGTTTTTTATTCTATGAGCAGCGTTAAACTGATCAGTGAAAAATTCCCAAGAGTATCTGTTCTTAAGATTCCACAAATTATTTTTTGTTGTAAAAAGGTTTGAGATAACGACTGCTGAGTTACACAGAAAGCGGCGCTCATCAGCTCTTAGTGTGGCTGCATGCTGATGTGTTTCCACTGAGAATCTCCTAAGAGAGAGTTTTCTTTCCTGTGGGGTGCATTGAGCGTTCCCCGAGGATTTGTTGGGTAAAGTGCGGATGCATCGTCGTCGGAGTCCCTCTAGACTCCTGCAACCAGGAAGTCAATTTGCACACAAAGTTGTTTGCATGTGTTAAGCTTGCAAACACACACATGCAGACGATCACGCATGTGTTGTAGAATGCAAACACATGCATCCATTCTGAGAAGAAGTCAGACATGGTATTCAACCTGGATGTGTTGAAAAAAGAATGCACAGAAGCACTTAAAATGTTTTTTTTAGTTCTCATCCTCATACAGTGAGTCACACTACCTCTTCGAATCGGAACGGTTACGCATTGTTGGGATGGTGAAGCAGGAAGTAGGTATTATGGAGCAACAACAGTTGGGTTAGGAGCCATAAATGCATTTAAACAGTGCAGAATGAGCCAGAATTATTGAAGATAAAAGAAACATGTTTCAGCAACATTGTAGTGAGATTTTTTTCATTTTTTAGAAAAGACATCTGTAACATGCTTAATAAGTATAAAACTTGTGCATTTTGTGCAGTTTATTAATAAAAATCTGAAAACACACTTACAGTAATCCCAATTTCAGAACAGCTGGTTTCACTGCAGATATTGGAACACTGCCTAACTTTTCAGTTTCATCCTGGGTTTTTACCAGCGAGCTGGTTGCTGTGCAGCAAACCAAGCCAACAAGCTTTTCCAGTAAGTTGCCTGGTTAGACACATGCCTGCTCGTCAGTTACAAGTGATGGCTTATCATTGGCCATATCAGTAGCTGGCTTGGATAAGGATATATGTTGTACCAGCTTCTTCGTTGTCCTGTGACAACCCAAACAAGCTGCAGCATGCAACATGGCAGAAATGTGTTCATTTCAATATTTGAGACTCAAAACAAGCAGCGTTTTAGTTACCAGTTTCCAGAACCGGGGAGTCTTTTCCTGGACATCCCTGATTGAATAATACTAACCTGGGCCTCCACTTTGTGCAGAAGAAAAACAAGTAACCCGATTCTACATCTGTGCTAACATAAAGCCACCAGAAGATGATGCACTGCGTTCCACATAAACACAGAACAATGTCTCAGGTGAAGACTTGCTTTTGATGCTGATTTTAGCCATGTATGACAACAGAGCTGCAACTCTGTCCTGGATGTGCATTTTAAAGCAACAGACTCAGGAAACTTCCAATTTGTTCTGTGAAGTGGCTTCAACAAACACGAGGTGTGGGATGACTACATGTCACAGTTGTTGAAAGCCCTCCTAAACAGCAAAGTAAACCATTTAGGGTAAAATATCTGTGTGTTCTTTCCTTTGATTAGCAACTCTTTGAAATGGTATAATGCTGTGATTATGTGAAAGGCTCAGCGAGCATGTGGTTGGAGCTGAATATTTTCTCTGAGACACTGGGGGAAATGAAGAAAATGGGAGAGAGAACGAGAGATAAAGTCAGGGAAGGAGAAGGAGGAGGACTATTACAAGAAGAGAGCAAGCCCTCTTTGTACAGACACTGCGACGCCAGATGGCTTCTTCTAATAAATATTCAACCTTAACTCAGTTCCCATGTAACTTCTCTTTCTCCCTGCCTCTCGTTTTTGTACCGCTGCCAGCACACCCACACGTTTCTGGGCCAGCAAAATGATTACAGTAAAGCAAACAAAAAGGGAAAAAAGGAGGGGAGGCTCGGGGTGTTTGACAGAGGAAACGGGCCGACAGGGTCCTGTATACAGAGAGATAGGGTGGTAGTGTGTGCTGAAAGCTAGCAATTTTTTTTTTTTTTTTTTTGTATTGGGGTAGGGAATGTGAAAAATGGGAGAAGAGGCGAATAGGGGGAAAAGTCCTCCATGGTCGGAGCTGGTGTGATTGTTGGAGTCGGAGCAGAGAAAGAGTCTGTTCTCAGGGTTGATTGTTTACCTAGTGGGGAGAAGCTTTTCCAACATCCTCTGAAGTGGTCTGCTTTGGGGAAAATGCCACATTGTACGATAAGAGCGAGCAAAATACTTTGCCGTTGATGTGAGGGGGTTGTCTCCTGCGTCACTGACACATTTATTTTTTTTTAGTTTGAAGAGGTTTTTTGAGGCTTAAGCTCACCTTGAAGGAGTGAACAGCAGAAACTGGTGAAAACTTCAGGAGAAATGAACTATTTTACTGTATATGGCATCAATAAGACTTTACATGAGGCTGAACTGAGTGAGCTTAAGACAGACATTATAAAGAGAAAAAGGTTTATTTTAGTCAAACCAGAAAATATGTGCATTGTGTCTTTGCACAGTTTTGCATTGCCATTGTCATTGCTCTCAGTACAATGCATTCAGAAGTGGTTCAGTAGATAAAAAGTACAATCATGCTTGTATCTTAGCCTGTGTTGGACCCAGGTTTCCACAAATTGTCATAAAGCATGTAAATGGGACTGAAAGTGAGCTGCCAGCTGTCTTGAAGTCTGATAAAATCAATTAATATCTGTCTTTTTTTTTAATCTAAGTTATTGAGAGGTTCAGAGGCTAAATTTGAGATGTTTGCACACATGTTATTGTACAGAATAAGTGTCCTGTGTCAGCTTCCTCACTGGGTGAATGCCTTTAGGTATTGAACTGATAATGTTCCTGTTTCTCTTTGATTGCCTTTCCATTTCAGTACTACATTCTCCCTGCTGTTTCACATGAACAGCTAATTCTATTTGAAAAATGAATGTGTGCGCTCAGGTGTTGTGTTTATATCGATGCTCATAAAACCCAGAGTCAATAAATACCTGTGACAACATTTGATGCCTGATTAAATGTGGGGGAGGAACAATTTCTTTGATGGAAATATTTTCATAGCATCAGTAACAGACCTGGGAACTTGTTGGAGAACACAGCTCATCACTTCATCCAGAAAAGAAAGTTAAAACTTAAGCATTCAAATTTCAGAAACAAGTCTGCTACCTTCTCTTCTCTAAGCCTTTTAATGGTGCACTGATTAAATTAAAGACTGTCCTGTGATCTGATGAGTCAGTATTTGAGATTAATTTGTGAAATAATGGATGCTGTGTCTTCCACATGAAAGAAACAAGGAACCACCTGATTAGTTTTAAGCACACAGCTCATAAACTAGCGTATGCAAAGCTCTGGGGATGTTCAGTGCACGTCGAATTGATAAAATGAAGTCTAGAACAACACATACTGTAAGCCAGATAACACTTTTTCATTAAAGGCCTTGTTTTTTTTTAGTAAAACAAGTTGCATTCGGCAGTTAGTACTACAACATGGATCTGTCATAGAAGACTTCAGCAGCTAAACTGACCCGCCTGCAATCCAGAAGGGAATATTTGGAACATCATAAGCTAATATAAAACAAAGGTGTTCCAACTTAAAATCATCAAGGAGGAAGAAATAATTAAGTTTTAAAACCATAGCAGTTTGTCTCCTCAGTTCTTTCACACTTTTGGGAAATGTTAAAAGAAAAGAGTGTGTGCAAGTCGTCCACTAATCCCAAAATAAATCTCCCTGTCAACTTTGCTTGTCAAACCAAGGTGATTTCTTCCAGCTCAGCCAGCTCTATCCCACAATCCTTTACTGCTGACCAGGTCAGGATTGCTTTCTACAACCGCAACCCTTTCTGCCCATCTGTCTGTGAGAGAACTGAAGTTAAAACCAGCTACCATCTTTCTCCATCACTTCCAAGAAGGATGAACTATCTTTTATTTAATTTTTTTTTTCTTCACAAAAAATGATAGAAAAAAAAATGTACTAACCCACCTTCCTCACATCATCACCCTCTATGTTTTATAAGAATATTCATTGTGCAATATTGCAAAATTGGACTGTGGAAAATTTGACAAATGACCTGCCTTTACAGGAAAATATTTTGGCATGTTTGTCTTGATGTGAAAATGATTGCATTCATTTTTTCCCCTGCTCTCATAGATGGTGGCATTAGTAAGAAGAGGAAATGTGTTGCTCAGGAAAATCACACGTGTGATGTCTCTTTTTGTGATAGACAGGTTGAAATGTCCGTCATTAGCTTCTCCGCTATATAATGACCTTGTAATCACTTCAAATGGAAATCTGCCTCTTGAGGTGTGCGCCACCGTCACTGAGCTACCCTCCCTTAATTCTTCTCAACAAGAATCATTACTTAATCTCAGCCACCGAACAGCTCTCTCCTGACAATGTCATCTCACAGTGAGGCCGTAATCACTGGACCAAGGCCACCGTGGCTGCTGCTGTCTGGTCCCTGCAGGGCTATCATGGGAAAAGCCAAAACCAGGGCTTATCTCTCAACATGCGGATATGACAGGAGAGGAAGAGAAGTACTATACCGACAGCTATGTCTCATATCCTGATTGAGTTTATGCTCCCTCAGTGGCTGGGGTGAACATCTACCTGAACCCAAACCAGAAAGGTTGTCACTGGTGACGTGAAGCGATGGGGGGAGTCTGGATAAACTCAGCTTCCACATGAACAAATAGGAAGTGGGGGAAAAAAACATTTGAGGCTAGATAATGCCTGCGCTGAGCCCCATTAGGATTGAGGTATTATCCCCTGGTTGACTTTGGCTATGAGAAAATGTGGATCCCCCCCCTCCTTTGCTTTGCTGTTTCCCACTCATAACAGACCTGTTGGCCGTCGAAGTTTATCAAGCTCACAAATCTAAACAGGACAGGGGCCCTGACCGGGAGAGGGACTTGTACACAGGAAGGGCCCTAATTCTCTCTGGATTAGAGACCAAGTTGCAATTTAGACAACTGCTTGCTTGTAAAATCCCTGCTTTCCATGTTCAGATCTGTAATGTGAAGAGTAAGGCTTTAGTTTTTGCTTTCACAGATCTGGTGTCAAGAAGTCACCTTTATCTAATCCAGCTAAATTAATTTTGTTACAGGCCATCTTTTTTACTTCTTTCTTCAAATATGCACATGCTTATGTTGTAGTGATGATAACACAAAGCCCAGTGATTATATAGACTGTTGTATCTGGAAGGTCATGAGCCTGGTGGCTGTGAGTGTTCTCCAGCTGAAGGATCACTTCAAAAAGTCTCCGATCCACTACGGCACCATTATTTGTCTCTCAGGACAAAAGACAAGAATAAAATATACACAGGTACTAGAAAAGAAGACTTAACCTTCCTCTGGTGGGTTTGCACTTAGTATTTTCAAGTGTAGGCAGCCAGATGTGTGGTCTAAAAAACAGAAACACAGGTTCACATGTGCTGGCTGGTTAATTCAGGTTGTCTTACTATATTAATGTCCCCTTAAAAAGAAATGAGCAGCAGTTGTTTTGACCTGAATGATTTACCTTCCTCACGTTACAGAGGATTGCAGCACTCACTTTGTAATCACAAAGGCAGGATGAAACACACAATGCTGATGTCTTATTTATCAGCTGCAAAGTAGGAGAACCCCACCTTAATATCAAGGTAAGTAGGCTTTGATGGCTGAAATAATTCCTAATCGGTTGGCATGACACTGCCAACATGGACAAAGACATATCGGGTGGGGCGAGTGGGCGTCAAAGGGGGAGGGTGGGTTATTTCCTTCGACTTCTGAGAGATTTCCTGAAGGCATGCAAAACACACTTACTACTTCTGTTGCTGATCCAAATCAGCGTCTTTTTTCCCCCGCTCAGACGTGCCTCACAGCTACATACAGGCAACTTCTTTCAACTGATTAATTCTGCTGTAAATTGGTCATAATGTGTGACTATCTTATGAAGCGCATTGCATCGGAGAAGAAAAGGCTGCCAACCACAGTACTGTGGACAAGTGTAGCCTCAAAGTTTAGTTTTATTTATAATGACTGCAGTGTTTTTACTTTATCAGATTGATTTCTCTGTTACTAATACCCCTATTTTATATGCTTTATTGATTTCTATGCAATCAAAAAGTTCTCATTCATCAGCAAAAATGAAGCATATGTAGTGGTCAAAACGTAGTACATTTTCTGCATTTGAACCTGTAATTCTTAGAATAATAGATGATTACTAACCCATCAATTGGAGTTGGAAAGCCGATTCTATGTGTGTCATTTAGAAGAACTCCAGTGGGAATTTCTGCTAGCTGAAAACTCAGAAAATCAGCTGCTTCTAACAAAGAGAACCACCACAAGACAAGCTAAAAGTTACAGCGATGGTGCTTTTTGCAACATCATAGGAGTCACTTTCATCTATCCAAACCAATCAGCCACATCATTAAAACCACTAGCCTAATATTGTATAACACTATGTTCAGACTGCAGGGCGTAATGCTTACTTCAGATTTTTTTGTGAAATCCAAATTTTTGGGGGGGTCCATTCATATTTCCAATTAAATGTGTATTTTATGTGATCTCCTGAACTTCAGGGAAGTAAACATGGACGGTAACAGTGGAGCATATGTTGCAATTTTAAAGTTATTGTCCAACGGCAGCCAGCACATTTTTAGTGGAATCGTTTTAAGGAGATTACAAAAGAAAGAGGAGAGGCAGATTTTTGGCCATGGCATTTTGTGGAGTACTGGTAGCAACGTCTGTACAGAGAAACGTGTGGGTGCGAAGTTGCAGCCAGTAGTGGTGGGAGAGTGATGTGAGCGCCTTTACAGATAGGGAGTTTATAAACAACTTTGTATCAGTGTGATCAACATGTACCAATGATGTCTAGGTTGGATTAATGTGACCTGGCTGTTCAGACTGAAGTTGCATGGAAAAAGATCGGATACGTATCAGATTTAGAACCACATATCCAAGTGGCCTGGGTCGCATCTGAAAAAATTGGATCTGTGCCGTTCAGACCTGTTATGAAAAGATCCCATAGGTCGATCATCAAGATCACAGGTCGCATAGGGGCAAAAAAATTGGATTTGGGTCACTTCAGCCTGAAGTCTGAAGGTAGCCTAAGTCTGTGTCATACAGTCGAAACAGCTCTGACCACAAAGGCCACTTGGTGGATGTCTGGCAGTGGTATGTTATCGGTGGGCATGCTGTTGATTCTGTAGATTTGAGGTCTCATGGATCTGCTTGTTTCCATAAATTCCAACTCATTCTCAATCACCTAATCATTCATTGATGATTTATCAGGAGCTCTTTGAAGTACATTGGAACCCACTGAGTCGCCTTTTAGTGTCAAACTGTTTTGTAGCTACTTTTTACCAAATGAAAGCAGCCGCTTGGTGTTCAGTGTTTGCTTTCAAACAGGAGATTTTACTTCATTGGTCCACATATTTCATTTCATAATGTACATATCTGATTTGGCAAAGCTTTTTAATTGATTGCCAGCTTACGCAACCTCCTCCATTTATATAGGTTTGGAATCAGCACTTAGAGTATACTGGATGTGGCCCCTTTCGGCTAGGTTACAGTTTCCCAGCAGACAGTTCACTAAAAAAATTTGATTGATGTCATTCGCTTTATGAGAAACATGGTCTCATGTTTGCAGAAAATGTTGAAAAAATGTGGCTTTTAATGTGGTTGATCCCTCTACTTATCATTTTCTTGCAGGATATATTTATATATGGTCAAATTTGCATGTGAAACTGAAGCTAATTGCATCCACTCAATACTGTAACCATTTAACCAGTTCTGTAGTTGGCACGAATAATATCAATGATGTCTGTGTCCTCTGCAGAGCAGAATGACCTTTAATATAACCATCAGGCATGGCAGAGGTCATGCTTAATGCTACGTGGTTAGCGCTAGCTTGTTAGCAGCCTGATCCAGTTAGAACTGCAACAAACCAGCACACATTTCACAAAGAAGAGGAATTACAGCCATAATCGTTTTTGTCATTTGCACAGCAATTTTACTCCTGAATGCCTCGTTTTAGGGAGGAATTAATAAAAAAAAAAAAAAAAATCACATGAGCTTCAGGTGCCTTGGAGTTCACCCTTTCCCCACTCATCCTTGCCTGCAGCCATGCGACACTCTCCCTTTCTCTCTTGGTTTCTTATTATCAGTTAATAATTCTTTCTCATTCAAGCAAATTAGAGAAACTTGACTGTGTTAGAGCGAGTCCAGCACGGAGCTGCAGGCAGAGACGGCTAAATGGCAGAAATTCCCCCCAGAGCAAAGAGCGCATGAAGCACAACATTGTGTCCACCACAAAAGCTGCTCTGTAGTTTTGATCCCCTCTAATTTAATTAGCCCAAGAGGTAGTGCATTAATTTGCCAGGAATTCTTCTGATGCAGAAAGCCGCCCCCGGTGCATGGAGGGAGAAAGGAGTAGAAGAAACCTCCTTACTGCTTTTGTGCAGTTGGAGAGGAGGACTTTTTCTTCCATTTTATGTGCTGAGCTGTGATAGGATTGATCTTTATCAACGTTTGTAATTCCAGAGACTCTCGCTGTCATTACAGGGCAAAGCTCATAACGCTTTAATGTTATTCCTTTTCTAAGTCAATTGAGTCTTTCTCCATCCTTTGGCCACAAGCAAGGACTCCAGCTTTCAGGGAGAATTAAAGATTGACTGTGCAACAATAGAAATATGTCAAATTGTCCCATTAAATCTTCAAAAACATGCAATCCTCTATTATTTACAATAGGAAACCACCATGTTTTAATCTATTTAATGCACTATAAAATCATATTCCCCCAATTTTACCATTTAGAAAAGTTTTAATTGTATTTCTTGTTAAACCAACACAAGGTTGCTCCTCGGAGTTTAGAATAATGTCCTTTCATTAAAATAGAATGACTGTATATAAACCTTTGGGAGGGTGATGTCAGCCACATTTTAAAGGTGGATTTTACCAGCATTATGGATTTTTTGTAGCAGAAAGAGATCACTTTTTGGTGAAAGAGTGGAGCTGAGTAGTGAAACCTAATATCTGCTTAGTGATGGAGTTATTTTAAAAAATGACCTCCAGTACATTAATAATGCTAATGACAACATAACGACTTTGAATTGGACTTAAATGAAAGCAAATTTTTGGAGCATGCCTCTTGTGGTCATTAGTGGTATTGCACATGCATTTTTCAAACATGGACAGTCTTTTATTTACAAACCATTTAAAGTTTTTTTTTTTTTTTTTTTTTTTCCTTCAAAATATGTGAATGTGACTGGTCTCAGTTTGCATGGCCAAAATCTCTATTCATAGAAGTAAACTATTTCATTTCACTTTTGCTCGCAACACGTGGGTAATTTAGAGACATTTTAAAATCATTTACTGGCTTTGGTATTTAAAAAAAACCTGGTGACAAATCAAACACAGATATTTCTTAATCCTTACAGTGTTTTACAATCAGAAGCAAACTGGTCAGCAAGTTGTTAATGCAGTTTGGTGGCTACACATAGAAACTGGGAAATGTGCTAATTAGAAACAAAATCCTGGAAGATGTAACTTTACACTCATCAGCCAGTTTATTAGGTTTACCTTCCTTGTTCAAAGTTAAAATCTTTTTTTCTTCAGAGTTGCCTTAATTTATGGTGGCATAGATTCAAAAAGGTGGTGGAAACATTCCTCAGAGGTTTTGTTCCATATTGACATGATAGCATCACACAGTTGCCAAAGTTTTGTCGGCGCATGCATGATGAGAATCCCCAGTTCCACCACGTCCCAAAGCTCCTCTGTTGGATTGAGATCTGGTAATTGTGGAGGCCATTGGGGTACAGAGAACTCATTGACATGTTCAAGAAAGCAGTTGAAACAGCCACCAATCCTTCAGCAGCAGCATGTGCATGTCGGCTAGATATAAAAGGTCATGTGACTGCTACTTAACACCTCTTGTGTTTTCAGTCTGCATGTCATTACACAACTGCCATTAATGCAGAAATGTTTAGAAATGATTGAATATTATTCTTACTTAATTTTATAGATTTCTGTACTAAAATAGAAGCAGACAAGTATTATTTTAATGGTCTATTTATTTTTACATTGTGGGGGTATATATCAGGTCTTTCTGCTCTGCTCTAATGCCGCCCACATGCCTACCTACTAATATGCATGTGTATAGTTCATTTGCATGATACAAACAGAACAGAAGCCCACATGTAAAGATGATTGATTTTTACCTTTAAATTGCTTCAGTTCTACATCACTCTCTATGATAATTATGTTCTCTATTACTTTTATTGTATCTGTGCTTAGTTTTTACAGGTTGTGTTTGGTTTCCCTCTTTTCTTTTATATTTCCTAACTCCAGTTCCAAATGCTGAACCCTGTGGAAATTACAACCTAAATATAAAGTGAAAATTAAATGAAAACCATCACTCCCTCATGTAATCTTTACTCAACCCTCACCCTAACTGCAAAAGTTGAAAGTTTAAATCGGAGATCATAACACTTTAGTTGTCACAGGAAAGGAAAACTCTATCACCACCACAGTGATTTCAATTGAGAGGACAAAGTAAAAAGATTTAATTATCATGCGCTCTTCTTGAGAAGAGAAGATTGGGGCTATTTGATAATCTAAAATTTTTGAGTTATCACGCACTGCTCCTTTAATAATCTCTCATCTTGAGACACTCTCTTGTGTGATTATACTAAATTAAAGAGGCCTACACCATCGTCATTAAAGAATCACTTCTCATTTTGTAATTGGAGTGTTTCCAGTGGTCCATGGCAAAGATAAAGTGGAACACCATGTTGCAGACGATGTGCATAAAAAGGTATCAGCTTCTTTTTGTTGTTCATTTTTGGATTCTCTGCTATGATTTATAATATAGTTTTAGTTGTTTTTTCAGTTTGGAATTTAAGTGTTTCAGAGTGTTTGAGGAAGACCTTGTGTTACATTCACTCAATTTCATTATCTTCGCAAATATTTACAGCAGATTTCTGTCAAGGTGTGACAGAAATGAGGACCCACATGAAGGGTGGAGAGGCAGGAGGAAGATGGAATGCAGGTAAAAGCGTGGTCCGGAGGAGGGTCGCCCGGAGGCTTCGCAGACAGCATGTGTGGCTCTAGAGGGCGGCCGGGAGGCCACAACGACAGCAGACATGGCTCTGTGGGGTGGCCAGAAGGCCATGCAGACAGGAGCTAGATCTCTGGAGGACAGCCCAGAGGGTGGCCGAGAGGTCGTGCAGACAGCAGCTGTGAGTCCACCAGAATCCGCTTTAAGACAGGTCCTGGCTTTAAAGGCGGAGGAGTGACCCCGCGGAGGCAGGAACCACAGGAGATGGAGGAGGAGCGACCTCCTCTGAGGCAAGAACCAGAGGCAGAGGAGGAGCATCTCGACCCAGGAACCCCTCGGGGACTTGAACCAGAGGCAGAGAAGGAGCATCCCTTAAGCAAGATGAGGAGCGTTCCATCCCAGGACCCCCTCGGGAGGCAGAATTGTTCTTGGAGCCGACGTTGGGTGCTGAAGCATTGGAGAAGACCTGGGTGTCGGCGTTGGATGCTGCAGATTAGGGCAGGACTTGGGTGCAGCAATGGGTCGTTACAGAGCTGGTGGCGACACTGGGGACATGAGGAGTGGAGCCGGGGGTGACACTGGAGACATGGGCCTTGGAGCTGTCTGATTACAGCCATCAGCTTCTCGACTGTGGCTCCTAACAGATCGGCTGCACCGGGAAAGCTGAGGTACTTGAACCTGACAGTCCATAGGTTCACCAAAGTTAGGACACATACGAAGGGTGAATATGGCCCTGCCAAACTATCCAGGTAAGACTTTTTTGGCCAGGTGTAAGCACTCCTCATAGTGTTGGTGGTCTGCTGGGTCCATGTCTGGTCACATCATTCTGTCAAGGTGTGGCAGAAATGAGGACCCATGTGCAGGATGGAGAGGGAGCGGCAGGAGGCAGATGGAATGCAGATAAAAGCATTTATTCCATGAACCAGAAACACAAGAAACTTAAGGAACCACATGGCAGGGGAAAAAAAAAGAAACAAAACAAAAAAAAAAAAACAGATGATGTGACACAGAACAGCTGAAACCAAGGAGTATAAATACACAGAGAAACTAACTAGACACAGGTGAAGTCAATGAACAATCAGACCTGGTGAACTAATGTGCAGAAACACAGAACACAGAACATAATCCTAAATACAAGAAGTCAAACCAAAAACATGACTAAAACCAAACACAAGAAACCAGAACATCAACCATGAATCATGACAGTTTTGGCAAATTGATTTACGTATTGACAATATTGAGGGAATGACATTTTGTCATTTATTTTAATGGTCTACAGGTAAATAATAAATCTGTTTTCTTATGCTTTTCCTGCCATCGCTTGACAGTTTTTGCAAATAAGAAGCTGCAAACTTTTCTTACAGGACTTTACATTCAGAAAAAAAAAATATAAAATTGCTTTAAGGTTGTTGTCTAGCTGCTTGTGTTTGGTCTAAAACCAAACTTATCCCCAGTTTGCGCTATTGCAACAGTTCTCCAGTGATTGCATTTGCTGAAAATAATGAGCTTGAATAATGAGGCCACACATACACACACACACCTTCAAGAATATACTAGCAAATGTTGATTGATGCCTTATTATTTACCAGCCAGACTATTTAAGTTATCAACCATCTCCAGTTCACACCCTCAGTTCAATAATGCACCGCTTGTTTTGCTGAGAGCTGTGGAGGTCAGAGGTCAGCTCTCCTCAGTTTTAATCCTCAGATTTGCACCGTCAGCCAGTACGCCCAGTGTTACAATGACAACTCTTGTGTTAGAGAACTGCATATTTGGCCAAGTTTAACTTGTTTTGAGACACTTGTTTGTCTCGCTTGGATACATGTACTTTAATTCGTCCACTTCTCTTTCTCTCAGTTCTCACCTCATTTATCACCTGGGTCTACGTCTTGCAGCATCTGTCCTCAATAGACAGCATCCAACACAAACATTATGTATTTTCCCTTTTCTTTTCTGTCTGGCCCCACTTTAGTTGGAGATCAGCCTTTTAAAATACATTAAGAAAAGTTTGGAAATTATTGGTGCCAGAGTAAAAAGGCTGAAAAACTGCCACTGTTAGTCCTTTAGTATCAGATTGTCACACCCAAAGTAAAAAAAAACACCCAGAAAAACTATATCAGGCTAATATATTTATCCACTAAAACTTAATTTTAATGTATAAGTAATTTTGATTCCTGCCTTGATTTTGTAGCTTTACCTGGAACTTTTCACTCTGACGCTCCGATCATATGAGAAGGTATGCAGCTGCTTCAGCAGGAGAGCGCAACACGTCGACCTTCCAGTGATCCACTTTGAGAGTTCATCTATAATTTAGAGACAATCACAACCCTCGGCTCAGAACTCAGGTTAACCAGCGAGCGTTGCATTTGTTTTGCCGCAGGCTGCGATGTTTTCTCTTCTCTACGAGGCAGAAACTCCTGCTCTCTTGTGTCCCTCTTTTTTTGTCCATCCTGTGTGCGAAGGTGCATTTTCACCGTGGAGAGGTAAAAGCATGGTTGAGATGTTTTATACTTGCAGTGCAAGTGCACCGTGCAGGGGCTCAGCAGGATAAATAATTCAGCTGAGTATGTTTGAACAGGTACGGAAATAATCCTTCAGCAAAGTGAGAGTGGGTATAAACCCTCCCTCTCCTCTTCTCTCTCAACAACCTGGAAGTGCAGAGAGGTCTCTAAACATATCAGCCAGGCTGGATGAAATATTAAAGGTTATTTGTAAGAGCGCTTGCTCCTTGAACGTCTTCTGTGCTGAGACACGCAGGTAAACTTAACTTCCCTTTCAGAGCAGACAGGTTAGGAAATCCGACACTGGTAAATATTACATGGAAGTGTGCACTAGCCAACGGGCAGGTAATCTGTTTTCACAGATACATTGTCTTGTTTCATTTTAAACAACATAATTCTTCTTGAATTTAGCTTTATCAGTTAGGAGTTTAGATGTGTTAGTGTTTTTTTTAGCGCTCCTTTACAGTTATACATAGTAATTGTAAATCAGATGTGTATGCACATGAAGGGAGGTGTCTGAGGAGTTTACTTTAGCCTGAAGCCAGGAAAGAAAAGTCAAAATTTGGTATTTAGGAACCCACAAAGGTGGTTTAAACAGACACAAATCAGCTGTTTCAGTCTGACAGAGCAGTTTAAAGCAGGTACAGATGAACTTGGATGGTTCTGAGGGCCTAAAGTACCATGGCCCCCGAGGAGCAGCAAACAAAAACTCAACATTTCATTTTTCAACAATAAATTTTCTGAAAAGTTTCCTTTCTTATCTTTTGTTTGTTTATTTTGTTTTATACACTTCAGTCAGGTATCTTGGAAGACTTTGTAGAATATATTTACCATTTCTTTCATTTTAACTCAAACTTTCCTTCATTAATGTTCATTATAGTATCAGTGTAGATTCTTTCAATGGCAGATCAACATAAGTTCAGATATCATGTCTCACTCTAACATCTTTGTTTTTTGCCTTGAGCTTTGTTACAGACCCCAGGAAAGGACAGAAAAAGGGGTAAAGGGTGATGGGGGGGGGGTGGAATCAGCGCTCTCACGGTGGCCGCGGGCTGGAGGGGTGAGGGGCGGGTGAGACGGGGGCGAGGGGATAATTAAGCAAACGCTGTGACAGCTGCAGCAGGTCCCGAGCAAAAGGCCTGAGCTTCACTGAGCTGAATTAATGGCATCAGTGGAGCCCGGCAGCAGCGCCGCCACCGCCGCTAACATTTGATCATTAATCATTATGCTTTTGACAGAGCTGGGCCTTGTAACCTTTCACCTGCCCATTGGCAAGGCCTCACCTGTACCTCTCAAATCTCACATACAAGTTTCAAGACACTGAAACGAAAACACATAAAAAAAAGTGTTAAAATATCACTTACCTGCAATGTGTCTGATGATAACCTCTTTCTAATGTACAAAAAAAAGGAAAAAGAAGCCACACTTGTATCGTTCTCTGCTGCACTGCAGTCATGTGAAAATGTGAATTTGTCACTTCCTGAAGCATTCCCATCCTGTCAGCTGCTTGCTGGGATTTCACCACTCACATGCTGGTATAATTACACAAATGACATAATTGACTCAAATGAATAATATAACCTCACATTTTCCCAAAGGGGATGCAAGGCACACAATCATCAGTCAACAACACATACCTAAGAAGGTGATACTGACACTGAATGTTATCAGCAGACATTAACCTCCTCTTGTGATGCATGAACAGTAGAGTGGAGGTGCATCTCTGAAAGAGAATAAAGCATTCATTGTGTTATTTGTTTAAGAAGAAAAAAAGTGATACCATTTTCTGCCTAAGTGCTTTAACTCAGGATGAAACTTTACTTCTTTTCATTTAGTCATTATTTTGAAGATGTTGTCTTCTTACTATTTGGCTGTTTTGATCTAATGGAAGTTAAATAAAAGACAACATAAAACAATCAAATTCTAAACCCTTTCCCTGCTTTGGTGTCAAGAGACATGGAGACTCGTAACACCTAATACATGTAAAACGCTGATTGGTGTTGTTGATCTTTTTCAGGTGGAAATTCGAGGAAATCGTGTAGTTACCTAAAGCTCCAATGACTAGCTGAAGTTAACAGATTTTTTTAAACTAATGCTGGATTACATGGCATTTAGAATTGATTTGTTTAACCTTTAAATTAGCCATTTATATCTACAAACACAACTTCTGCCCTTATATTTTGACTATTTAATGTTCAAAGGGTCTAAATAGTCTTTAAGGAGCCAATATGATAAGAGTAAAGAATGTAAGTGGTACAGTTCACTATAAAATCCATCACACTCCGCTTATCTCTCATCTCTAATTGTTTTTGTTTGCTTTTCTTTCTTGACTAGTTTCCAACTTTTAGTGAAATACAGTTCAGTGAGTCACTCTGCATTAATTATACCCACTCTAAAGGCAAAAGAGAGAAAGAAGAACATTCTGACTGCCTGGTTTGCCCTCAACAGAAAAGCTTACCCTTCACTACAGGAGGCGTCTGTTTCATCATTCCCATGAGGACCCTCCATCCATCCTCCATGCTTCCTTTCTCCATACCTAGTTCTGATCTGAATGTCGGCACAGAGCACGGTAGATGAGGTAACTCCAAGCAATCTCAGTATGGTGCTGCTTACATCAACCAGTTCTGATGAGCTGCCAGACCATCGCTGCTAATCAGAATTTCTGCTCATGTAGTTGACCTTCCAGATTTAATGGACATAAAATTAAAATGGGAAATGCTGGTTCTGATCCACAATGGGCCTGGCTCTCTCACAAAGCTTGTAATTAACGCTAATCGGGGACAGACTGTTCGCTTCAATTTAGGTGGGAACGTCTCAAATCTGAAGAAGACAAGCACATGCCAAGGAAGGCTGTTAGGTGGAAACTCAGGAGTTTTTAAAGATGGAACTTACATCATGGTATAGTTGTGTTTATGCAGAGATTACGGGAGGAAATTTACTTAACAAACCTCTGCAAAAAACATAGGTTAATATGACACATTTCTGTCAGGATGATGGAAACATTTATAAAGTCATATCAGAGCAAATAATCCCTAAGATAATGGTTTCAAACTCTTGTAATTGTACTCATTTTCCACCCGAGGCTTAGGGTATTGTTCAAGGGAAACAATGCTGAGTCAGTATCTTTTGTAAATTTTTTAAAGTTAGAACCTTGATTTTATTCTCAGAAAACATTTTATTAAACTTAAAGTCCGCTCTCTGTTTGCCTACAATCCCCGAATTCTTTGTAGCATAGATTCAACAAAGTTTTGTTTCCAGACTGCATTCAAACCTTGAGGTTTGATTGGGTCTCACCTAAAACCTGAAGATGTTGTTGGTTGTCTCTGCTTTGGATTATGTAGCAGTGGCCTCTGCAACACATTTTGATGCCTCAATTCTGTAACATACTTAGAGAGCAATTCGACATTTATGTGGAAATGTGTAGAACAAGACTTGTTTTTAAGGTTATCATCAGCACTATCTGTCCCTCATTCCTTTGTTATAAGCAAACAGGAGATCTGTACACATACTGACGTCAAGCTAAGGTGACAGTGGTCCACACTCTAAGAACCTATCCACATGATAATACAGTAATCAGAGCTTTTTAATAAATTTCACCCCACATATTAATTTTCAGGGTCAAATAAGTGCATTTTCATGTTGACAAGCAACAAGAAAAAAGTGCATTGAAAAATCTTACATACATGAAAGGATTAGGTTTACAGTTCAGGGTTGGAAACGTTGTTCAGAACTGAAAAATGCCCCTTTTTGATGAGTTCATTTGTGTTTATTGAATCATTTGCTGAAGTTTAGCTTGATAAGATTATTTCAACTTTGCTTCAATGCAATTTCTGAAATGAAGTTTGTGTCTTCTCGCCGTGCAGTAAATTTAAATTATCTGTCCTATATTCATAAAGACACAGAGAAATTTACTGATACAACTTGGAGCTAATAATGATAACTTGATTTAAGAGAAGGATTGTGTTGACCTGCAATGTGTCTTGACGCATGGGCGGCTTTCTGTGTACGTGCAGGCTATGAAAGGTTGCAATTCTGCTCAGGTTGGGAACCTCTGCTGTACTTAACGTGTCCATTTACCTGGAGCTATATTTACCCCAATCACAAAGAAGAGTCTCTTAAGACTCTGCTTTTGCTATTGAGTTTCCTCACAAGCGCCTCGCCTTGCACAATGAGCGCAGAGTGCATTGAGTGTAACAAATGGGAAGATGTGTGCACTGTGTAATGGCTCTAATTGCGCCGATTGATTTGAGTTGCCAAGTTGAACCATAGAATTTCTATCTGAGGAAACCATCTTGAAGGAGTGGCCAATGATGACATTTATTTTTCACAGTTAACATCTTTAGCCCTCCTTTCACACTAACCAAGTTTACATTAGAGATGGAGATCACAAGATGTGCTGACTCTATGTCCGAGCTGTGCGTGCGTGAGAGTGTGTGTGCATGTGTGTCTCACATAGACCTCCTTTCAAAGCACTTTAGATGCTATTCAATTGATATGGCCATTAATGCATGGAGGGGGAGCCATTTTGGCGTGACTCTTGATGTGTCTGCATTTCACTGCCATTTTTTTTTTCTTTCTTTCCATAATGAAGCTATAGTAAGCTTTCTTTTTTCCCCTCGGTTCTACAGCATTAGTAATTATCACGAGAATGCCTCCTAACCTCAGTGCAGAAGCAAGAAAAAAAATAAAATTTTTACTCATCAAAGAACACAGATGTCAATTTAGGTCCAGTTCCCCCTGTTAGCACAGGGTTTGAATTAAAAACATCCTTCACAGGTCGTCTCTTTGTAACAGCAGCAGGTTTGAGTAAAACTTCAATTATTTTCCATTAACAGGGGTACAATTGATCTAAACATGTGGTGAGTGGAGCAGTAGCACCACCTTAAAAGAAGGGGTTTAAAGGAAGTGAAGTTGCAGAGCCTGAGCACCCCTATGGATCAGCCCTCTGGATCTATACAATCCTGAGGCCCTCCTGCCTCAGCCTGATTGAATACCACGCAGAGGGCCTGTGGAGAGACTCTGATAACCGTATGCCATTGTCCAGATGCTCACCTACAGTCAGCAAGTGGGGGTAAAGAGGATGCAGGAGGCTGTGGTTTTTGACATGCTGCCAGTTTAAAAACTCTAAAGGGGAAGGGAAGGTTTGGCTAAGGGATGAAACTGTACATTCTGACAGGAAAATGCCATTGAGGGTGGTAAGAATTTAAATCTTTAGATCTTAATAAGTCCTGGCATTGAGTGAACTGTACCAAAACATGTTTAAATGTTCCGGCAAGTAAGTTTAAAAGATTTCCCAAAAGGCCAAGTTCCTCATTTTTACTGCAAATCATCTCTTAAAAAAATACATTTTCATTCAGTTGGTTTAAAACGTACAATTAATGCAGATAAATGGTTTTAAACATATCAGTGAATGTGTTTTATTTAACTGTACACAAAGTAAATATATTTATAAATAAATACAAACCAAATCAGTTCTGTTGATTCTTGTTCTACCAGCAAAATAAGTACATAAGTGTTGAAATATCATTTTATCCTTTATGTATCACACAATTTCTATTATAGTTGAAACTAAAATGCTTAATTTTCTTACTTTTATTTAGCCATTTGATGATGAATGATGCTTATAAATGCAACTAAGGTGGAGATTTTCTGGCCTGGAATATGAGTAAAAACTTTATAGGTAAATTTTCAATGTGACACATCTATATTTATCTTTTTGTTTTCTTTTTTAAATAAATATAACTGGATATAATCATAATTGTTCTCCACCTGATGACTAACATCAAGACATGAAGTTTTTTGTTGTTTGAGTTTAATGTTTAAATAATGAATAAAATGTGGTAAAATAAACACTTTAACCCTTAAAGCACGACTGGGCCTTATAAGGGCTCAAGGATTACAGACATAACATATATTATACAATAAAAAAATAATACTAAAACAGAGCAATGGTGTTTATTTTTAACTGTTGTGCAAAATTTAGACCTTATGTTCACAAGACTGAGAGTGTATTTTAGTGCAAAGATTAATTTTTAGAAATTGTTTTTGTTTCTGAAGGTGATCAATGTAATCTGTGCACATGGATCCAATGTACACTAGTCATGATGTTATTCACTGTCAAGGAAAATTTCCCATTTCTCCTCTGTTTCATTGCAATTTCCTGAGACATATTAACAGACACATTTTTTTTTACACTAAGAATAAATTCTCTGAATTCCCTAGATGTCCCCAGACACCAAAAACCTGCAAATAAACCATATTATTGTGAAGCAATTCCTCATTCACTTTGGGTAACGTTTTTTTCTTTGTTTTTTTTTTCACTGAAAATCTGACCAGGGCTTATTTATGTGTGAAATGTACCTTTATTCTTCTAATATTCTGAGACAGAACATGATAGAAGTCCAAAAGGATTTTGCATGAAATTTCTGCCCTTTAAACAAAGAAATAAGCATGATATGTATAAATACAGTTTTATATTATGATAATCTGGCTTGTTTAGGCATCAGTTAATCTGAGGGTTTACTTGAATGTACAAAGAAAATTATACCTGCATGAATACATGTAAGATGCACTTACCTACTCCTGAGATTCAAAATGAGTGTCTGTGCTTAGCATGAAGTAGCACAAATCAAGTCAAACATCAACCCTCCAGATGCCTGCAGTGGAAAAGTGAGGCATAATTTCTTCTACGTGTAAACATATTCATGAAACACCTGATCTTACACTCTTTTCATGTCACCTATGTCAGAAAGCGAATGTGCGCCGATGTGTATTTTGAAAAATATGAAAGGGAAAGAAATCAGACATCAAACAGGGATGAAAGGAGCAGCATTGAAAGTTGACTGTGACAATCCTTAATCGCTGGGAAGAGGTGTTGTAGTGGAAACAGGTTTATACCGATACCTTGTCAGAGGCACAGAGAGGCAGAATGCTCAGCCGTGTAATTCCACAGGCTGCCGAATTTCTGGTCGTCCTACCTTTAAAATGTAAACATGGGCGCGTACCCAATCACATTAAGTTGTGAAGCCTTCATTTTCTTTAGGTTTTCTTCTTCCTTTTTTATTTATTTATTTATGTTTTTTGAAAGGGCCACAACTGGAGTCGGCATCAGCAAAGGCTTCACACACAAAGGCTAATTTTTCAGGGTCTCTTCTTACCCTGAAGCAATCTAGCTCTGAATACACCCTTCAGTGGCTTGAGCACCTTGAGGTGTGCTCATCTCTAATCATTATTTGATGACAGAAATCTGCAAGCAAAAAACCAGGAGGAACACAGTTCCTTAGCAACGGGCGCCAGTAGTCCAAACAATTTCATTAAAGCGTGGCACCTCTTAGCAGGTGGGTGAGTGTTAGAGGAGATAAACATTCATGAGCAGATTGGCTGTGGTATTTGCCAACATCACAATTGATGATATCAATTTGTTTGTGTAGCAGCTCAAATATTGTAAGTGGATTAAGCAAAGGTGTCGAGGATAGTGAAGGAGAGTATCAGGATGTCTTTTTTTTATGTAATAGATGGTGAGCAAATGCATTGCAAATATGATGTCTTATTTGTTTAGAGACGAATCTCAATTACTTTAATCCATGGGCAGAAAAAAACATAAGCTTCAGGTATTTTTGCAAAGCACAATGCAGCAATTACAGGGATAAGCTGGAAATAATTTATTCTGCAATTTGTGGGCAGAATCACAGTTTATATTTAAGGGTTTGTTTTCCAAATACTAAATTCATACTCACATGTACTTTATCTCTAAAAAAATAAAACCATGATAATTTCCCCTCTGCCTGTGCCCTTATGAGAAACTAATATCTCCCCTTTCCATCTTCCTGAAAATGGCCCATTTGCTCAGGTGTACTAGCTAATCAACAGGTTGCACCCTGAACCTTTGTCTGTCCAAACAGGGTACAATTTAACAGATTCACCTGAACTTCTTCCTAAAAGAAGTCAATACATGTGCACAATGATTAACTGTTCCAACATGCAACGCCATCTCTAACCTTTATGCAATTCTTCATTAACAGGTGTGTTCCACCTGGCCTCACACTAAATAAAAAAAGGTAACTTATGTGTGACTTTGACCTAGCCGCTAACAGGTAATATGAAATTTTTAACTAAAGCTGTGTGAAGAGTAGTCAGGTGTTCACAGCTCTGAATCTCAGGGATGAAGGCGTGATTATCAGCTTTATTTGTCCCTGCAAAAAATCTCACTACACCTACATTTGAAATATAAAAAATGTGTTAATTCCAATGGGGTTTCCAGGTGTTTTATTGTTGTTGATTTTTTTTTTCTGTTTGGTCAAACTTTAGTAGCTTATTTCACACAGGCAACAAAACTCCCTCCACCTTCTGACGGCTACTTCCAGCAGGATAATGCACCATGTCACGAAGCTAAGATGATCTCCAACTGATTTCTTGAACATGACAATGAGTTCACTGGACTCCAATGGCCTCCACAGTCACCAGGGGGCTCATTTATAAAGCTGGCGTACTTACAAAAACCAGCATACGCCAATTATAGTCAACTTTTGGGATTTATAAAACCAAAACTTGGCAGGGGAATGTCCCTACATCCATTGCAACTCTGACCCTGCTGTACACAAAATCTGGAGAAACAGGAAACTGTGACACCAACAGTACTAAAATAAAACCAAAGAAATTTTGTGAATTGTGAGACATTTGTGCAAAATATAACAATATTACCTTTCACATAACATGTTATAAATTATTTGCAAAATTGAATAAGGAGGCATATTTGATGTTGATACTCCTGGGAGTGAAATATCAAAGAAACAAACTAACAAAAATGTATGGTAAATCATATCTACCACTAAATTATGTTCTGTCATTGTGAAACAAAACATACATGTTACAATGAAATCCATTCATGCAGCTAAATAATAAGGCAGATGGTCTGCACATTAAGTACAATACACATTAACTACTAAATTAATACACTTAAAATTACATGGTAGCCGGGCAATGGTGCTTATCAAGTTAGATTACAATTGCGGTATTTTCCCACCTGTAGCTGTTTGGATATCCAAGTGATGGTTGGATATAAAAGGGACACACTTAAATGCATAAAGACACACAATGGCTTACCTGGCATTGCTGGAGGAGGTGGCACAGAGAAGACTCAGGAGTGAATGAATTTTCAGAGACCAGCAAGACTTACTGGTTCACTATGAAGAATGGCTCATGAGCCAGTTCTGACTGCCCTGTGCAGTGCTGTTGGACCTCTGCAATGCTTTGGGTCCAACATTACCAGGAGGAATCACACTGTTTCAGTCCCTCTGCAAGTCCTGACACCAGTGAGTTTTCTGGCAACCAGCACCTTCCAGTGGGACCTGACTGGCAGGTCAGGGATTTCACAGCTAACCTTCAGCTGTGTTAAGCTAGAGGTATTGGAAGGTATCAGTGGTTTGCTGCAACAGTACGTTCCTTACACAGTGTACGTTCCTTACACAGTGGGTAAACAGGCAAACATAAAACTGCAGTTTGCAGCAATGTCCAGTTTCGCCAGTGAAATTGGTGCAATTGACTGCAGTCATGTTGCAATAAGGGTATTAAGTGTGAGCGAATCTGCTTGCATTAACCGAAAGCATCCAAATCACATGTAATGTTGCTCATCAATGTAGTGGCCCTTTGGCCTGGATTTAACCATTACTCATTCATTCTGAGAAAGAGCAGTGTGGGGCGCAGATTGAGGCTGGAACTGTGCAGGATGGCTGGCTTCTAGGTAAGGATTATTCAGGTAAGGTGCTTTTACATACTACTGCAGAACCTAACCCAATCCAACATTGCAGGTGACAGTGGATATCCCCTCAAACGGTGGCTGCCCACTCCTTTTCCAAACTTGCAGAGCCCAGAAGAACAGAACTACAATGTGCTTCACAGCCAGACACGTGCTGTGGTAGAGCGGGCCATAGGGCTGTTAAAGGGGAGGTGGTCAAGACTCGATGCCATAGGAGGAAGCTTATGTTACACACTTGTAAAGATGCACAAGATGGTGAGAGCATGTGCTGTGCTGCATAACATGCCAATACCACCAGAGCCTATTATTGACCATGACCTTGAACCCCATCCCCTCCTGTTTGAGCCAAATGCTGCACCAAATTTTCTTATTACTTCAAGTGTTGTGCCTATGTCAGTCAGGGCAGTCTTTATTTCCCACAACTCCTTGGCCACTTTGTTAATGACACCAACTGTGTTAATCTGCAGTTGCAGGGCTTCCTCTGTGAGAACACGGCTGCTACGGTGGTCGCACGAGGTACTGTGGTGTCACTGGCCTCAACCTCTCCAACCACAGCTGCAGCATCACTAACCCAGCTGGGCCACCCAGGAACTATAAAGAAATGTTATTTACCCTAAATAAACAGGTGCCAATCTCAACTGTGTCTTTACATGTATAATTTAAAACAAAGGAGTACATTACCAGCATCATCCGATCCCTCTGGTGCATTTCATTCTGGCGTGTATGCTTACATCACAATACCACTCAGGAGGGACTCTCCAAATATCCCCGCCAGCTGCACATCTGTGAGCTGTGGCGTTCTCCTTCCTCCACCTGTGCTCCATACACTCCTGCTGTGGAGAGCGATGCACTTTTTGGCCTCCACTTTAATGTCTGACCACTTCTTTGTGAATCCTGGAACCGTCCAGCCCTCTGATGAGACGCATTGACAGAGTCTGTCACCTGCTGACCCTGTTGAATAAATGCCACTGAGATTTCTGAAACCAAAATGGGGTCCAAGCTGGTACTAGCAAAGTGGACCTAATATAGTGGACAGGGAGTGTATGTTTCTTTTTTTTTATTATTATTATGCTATTTTGGATACTAGATTCTATATCCCTTTTACTATAGCTCAGTCTAATAATCTGGATACTAAGTGTATTTAGCATTTTTATGGCTATGTTATTTAAAGTTTCATGACTTACAAAAGACTATATGTTTCCTTTAATTCCTCCCAAGCTACTAGTCCTGATTTCTTTCTGTCATTACATAACAGAAACAGATGTTCCGTGATAAGCTTTCTGTTTGTAGCATTAAAGGCAAACACCACTTCATTTTAGCATATTTATTCATTATTTCTTTGATCAAGAACAGAGCAAACAAGGAATGTAGACATGAGCAGCTCTTTGAATTCTGGGGGTTGTGGTTTACTTTGAGGTGTCATACTCTGCATTGCCTGGAGGTATCACACAGACCATGAATAAGATAGAAGAGACTTAAAAACTGATTTGATGCCTCCTTTAAAAGGGCTTCAAAACATTGTTACCACATCACCTATGAACCAGAAAATGTGCCCTGATGTATTGAGGAGCTGTTCTTATTGCCCCCAGGCTTTAGCTGAGTGTCAATTCTGTTTCAGCAGCCATATTTGTGATGAAGGCCCAGCAGGTTGGACAGTACAACATCCAGAACAAAGACCACCTCTTTGTTAGAATGTGGCAGCAATGATTTCACACAGACGTTATACATGCAAGAACAGCATTGTAAACATGTTAGGTGTATATGATATTGTACAAGACCATGTTGACTGTATTTCACTGGATTTCTGTTCTGTACTGTAATTAACCTGAATGTTTTCTCCAAGAATAACCCCAAGAAGGCCCGAAACCATGAAAAATAACCAATCTTCAACCTGTAGTTGTAAATATGGAAGACTGGAAATAATCTGTCATAACCATTTCTTTTAACTTTTTATATTCAATTAATATATACTGTTTAGTTATTTTTTAAATGTGAGATTAAATAGGCAAGGGCATGGTAAGCTGCTTTCTGTCCAGAAATGTGGATTGAGGGTAATGATTAGACACTGTGAACACTGAAGTGTTTTATTTTATTTTATTTTATTTTATCTTATTTTATTCTTTCCTCTGGAGTTAATCTTAATCCCATTGGAAAATACAGAGAAAAAATAAGATAAGTAATTCTTAAAAATACTGTCATACATTATTTTGGTCATACCACCAAGAAACTTACCAAATAATAAGTGTATTGTATTGTATTAATTTCTAAAAAGTAATTATGTAGTATCTCCATACCATGAGTTATTGCAGTGTTATGAGAATATGAGTAGTTGAGTTATTTTGAAGTATCCATAGTACTGTATATTTAAGAAGTAATTTTCAAAATGAGTTTGTTTTGTTATTTTTATTTCTAAATGGTTTCAATATATGTGCTTGACTGTTTGATGAATAGCAGATTTGTACAGATTTGTCACTTGCAAACCTCATTAACACTGAAAAATATATGAAATAAAGGCAAACGATATCTAATTGAAATAGGTTTCAGCGTTACGTGACAGTGACATGGATCTGATTGGCATGAGGCTGATAAATGTAGCTCAGTACTTCAGCTGTAACATCAAAATACAATAATTTTGGGTAAATATATGCCGGTGTGAACTACTAACCGCTAGTTTCCTCCTTTTCAGCTGAAAGATAAACAAACGCAACAAGAGAAATGCTAAGTCTTTTTACGTAATATCCAAGTATTTTTAGTGAAAGTCCTTAAATTTTAAGTCATTAACAATCTAAAAGTTACAAAGTTAACTCATAATTGTGAGTAATTATTGCTTTATTTCCCAACAAATTAGAAACTAGGAGTTAATAAATCAGATCTGTTGGAACCTATATCAAACCAAGCCCCATAATTATGACTTATCATAGAAGAATACCATAGACAGTTATTATCTCAAAATAATTCAAACATATGAAGACACTATGTCAATATTTTATGATACTATGTTGTTTTTTGGATATAACTTATCACATTGATTTACATGATCCATTTCTTTCCCACTGAAAACCTGGCTTCTATAACAAGCGACTCTGCATATGTTAACCAATGAATTTATGGTCTGTCTCCATTTAAAACTGACATAAATGAACTGTCATTGCCTCCTCCCTATGAACCCTCCACCCATCTCTTCCGTACTCTATTGTATTTCTATCTGTCATCTTCTTGACACCTCCAAAAGATAACATGGAAATACATGTGTCGGCAAGCCTGACAATGAGGAGCCATAAAGCAATAAAGCCGGAAAAAGAGTCGGACATGGACCTCAGAGTGTTTGTCACTGTCATGTCTATTGATTAATGACAAAGAAAACGACTGAGAGATCTTCGACGGAGGGGCAGGAGGAGAAGGACAGCAAGTTTTTTTTTTTTTTTTTTTTTGAGTCAAACATTCAGAAACGAAATATGCATTGGCATTTTTGTCCACTATTTCTCTTATTGTCATAAATTAATTAAAGAGCTTTCAGGGCATTTATCTAAACTGTGTGTCAATGTAATGTTCCACAAGCAAGGAGAAAAAACAGCAAAAATAAAGAATACTCCTTTGGGATGTCTTTTTCCTGACAGTGGTATCAATTTTCTCGTCTTAAATGATCACAGACATTGCATTACTTGGAAATTAACATTTAGAATTTATGTGAGTGCCTCTCTCCTCACTTCCTGCCATGGCTGAGTCACAGAAACAAATAATTGAATTGGTACAAGTACATAAAGCTCCCAGCGGCTAATGTAACAGGCTTAACTGGGTTAACGAAGGCAAGGCAAGAAACAAGAGTGGGGTTATAAAAAAAGGCCATGCAGATCTGAACCTTTCTTTCTCTTTTACCAGCCCTGTGCCTTTGCGCATTTTGTCTCTCATCACCTTCCTCTATGTGTCACTCTTCATGCCTCCCACCCACTTTAATTGGACGTCTCCACCTCAGCTGTGCAACACCTAAGATGGCGGGGAAACCTAAGCTGTCACAAAGTATGCTTATTAAAATGGACGGGGGAAGATAAAAGCCTAAACTCCCCTATTTTCACGATGCAGCGGTGACTGTCTGAGTGCATCAGTTGTGACTTAACGAGACTTTCTGACCCTGAAGGAGTGTGTTTGCAGAAAAAACTGGGTGGATATTCCCTTTATAATCAGACCCCAAATCACACACCATGTAGGAATTCATCCTGCAGGCACAGAGCAAAGCAAACTGACAGCATGTGTATACTTTAGGTACATTATGTTATGATGGATTCAAACTAACAATTTTGAGAAAACAAATATAACAAACATTATATAGAAACAATGTGATCTACAAGATATTTCAGTGTGCTTAGGATCTGTGTTCTTGGAATAGATTAAAGGATTTTGTTCTTTTTTCCTTGTAGGCAGGGGTACCCAAGCCTAATCCTTGAGATCTACTTTCATGCAACTTTTAGATGCATCTCTTTTTCAACACACCTTAATCAAATGAATGTCTTACTACCAGGCCTCTGCAGAGCTGAATAACATGTGCATGAGGGAATTGAGCTGTTTGATTTAGGTGTGTTGGCGAAGGGATGCATCTAAAAGTTGGAGGATGGTAACTCTCGAGGACTGGACTTGGGCACCCCTGCTTTAAGGCAAATGTATGGTGTCACAGAGGTGCAAAATATGATTACATTGGCGAAAACCAAAATGACAACAAAAATCTTAAAAATTGCAAAGATCAGAGAAAAAAAAAAGAATAAAACACGTGAAATTTGAAACAAAATGACAAATGTATCAGAAAATTTAAGAAAACTGAAAAGGAAAACATGAGAAAACAAAACTATTTTGGAAAACTCAACAAAAAAACAAGAAAAGAAGAAAATTGACAATGAAAACAATGGCTCATAAACAATAAAAATAACTATAAAAAAAAACAAGACAAATAGAATTTTTCAGAAAGCACAACAAATAAAATCAAAAGCACTGAATTTTTAATTGAGCAACATCATTTGTTTTGAAATACTGTTGATTTATCAAAAGTTTTGTGCATTTTTTAAATCAGTTTTGTTGTGTCAGCTAAGATTTTGTCATGTATTTTTTTTTTTTTTTGAGAATGTACTATTTTTTTTATTTAGTTATATTTTGCATGTCAGCTCTACCATAGAGACTTCTAGCAATGCGATCCAGTTCAGGTCTGCAGTCACAGTTTATAAATCATGAGGAAGCTACACCGTTTCTCACTCATATCACATCATCCATCACTAAAGTAACAATGATGAAATCACATTTTACAGCCGACATGTTTCCTGAATGTACATCCTGTCTGACAGCTGTATACGAACCAGTGTTTTATCTTTTGTCTTCCCACAGCTGTATTTTTCACTTTTTCTTCAAGCACACACAAAAAAAGGGATTGATTCACTGTAGCAGCTGAGGTCAGAGGCCTTACTGAGGGACATCTGTGTTTGGCAATGAAAAAGATAAATGTTTCTTATTCACTGTTCTTTACCCAAATTTATCCAGCCAGTCCAGACTTTAACAAACATTTACCACATTGTAATACTTGTCTGTCAATGGGTCTATTTGCAGTTGAAGATCCTTCTACTGTGAGCAGTTCAAGAGAAAATAAATAAGAACACATGCAGGAAATGGTATTAAGTGACGTTTTAGGTCGGTTAGGTCATGACATGTCTTGAAATTTGTTAAATGCAACCTTTTATTTACAAAAATTGCACTGTATCATAGAGCAAAAACTAAACCAAAACGCGAAAGAAGTATGAAAAAGTCTACTTCCTGATAGCATGTAGAGCAGGGGTGCCCAAGTCCGGTCCTTGAGATCTACCATCCTGCAACTTTTAGATGCAACCCTTCTCCAACACACTTGAATCAGATGTCATCTGCATGTCGTTCCGCTCTGCAGAGGCCTGGTAACGAGCCAGTCATTTGATTCGGGTGTGTTGGAGAAGGGTTGCATCTAAAAGTTGCGGGATGGTAGATCTCGAGAACCAGACTTGGGCACCCCAGATGTAGAACTTGAAGTAATGGTTTTCTTTATGACGTTATCAGTCTCTCACACGTGTGTATAAAAATTTTGATCTTTACAACGTTGCTCCAGTTCACTGAGGTTTTTGCAGCATTCATTTATATTGTGTATAAAGACATACTCTATATGAAAAATAATCATTGTAGTCCAGTTATAATCCAATTAAAACAAATCTATTATGTGATCTACATTAGTCCTTATTTATAATAACTGTATTTGACCAAACAGCTTCATTTTTGGTCTGGTCTAGTCTTGCAATTTCTTCAGATGTAAATTTGTAAACCTGAACCATGCTGCCATGTTCTTTATAGAGAGATACTTGAATTAAAGCCATATTTCAGCTTACAGATTGCTTTTCAAAGATCATTACTGATGTCTTATTTGGCACTGTGTTAACATACACCTGAAACCAAAATGTCTCCTTTTATAGAGCTTGGGGATAATCAGTTAATCAAGAACATTTAATTATCAGCGCCTGGCTGCTAATTTATTTCCTAATTCCTGTGAAAGCAGTAAGAATGGATAATTTGTATGAAGAAAAATGTGCAGTTCCTTCCACATTAAGGGGTAGCTGTTGTTTGTATGCAAATCTATTCCAGTTTATTTGCTTGATTGCTTTTATTTCCTCCACTCATAGACTTTATAACATAATGTTTCAACAGCCAAGCTGCATGACAGTCTGCTAAGTAAGCTTCATGATCTGGGATTCCTGCAAAGACTAAGTTTCAGATGTCCCTGCAATCCCGCTTTCCAATATTATCTTGTCAAAGGTTCAAATTGTTGTTACAAGAGTTGTTATTCTTAGCTTACCTGTTTCCCAGCATGATTGACAAAACAAATAAATAAAAAAAATAAATAAATAAATAAAATCAATTTACGCTACCATCTGAATGTTGCAGCTGAAATGGAGACTCATCAGACCAGGCAAACTTCTCCATCTTCTAATGTCCAGTTTTGGGGAGTCTGTGTGAATTGTAGCCTCCGTTTCCTGTTCTTGGCTTACAGGAGAGGCATCAATGCGATAATTGTGCTTCTGTAGCCCATCTGCGTCAAGGTTTGATTTGTTAACATCTGAAAGAAACCTGCATATCAATCTCTGCATACCTTTGTTGTTACCAGTGGTTATTTGAGTTCCTGTTGTTCCAGTCTGCCCATTCTCCTCTGACCTCTGATATCAACAAGACATTCTGGTTCAGACAACTTCTGCTCACTAGATATATTCTCTTCTTTAGGCCATTCTCTGTAAATCATACACACGGTTGTGTATGAAAATGCCAGTAGATATAGTTTCTAAAATACTCTAGACTGAGACCAGCCTGTACCAACAACCATGCCACATTTAAAGTTACTTAAATTTCCTCTCTTCTATTCTTGGTTTCAAATTCAGCTACTCATCTTGATCATGTCTAAATGCCTAAATGAATTAAATTGCTGCCATGTGTTTGGCTGCTTAGGCAGTTATTTTAACAAGCAATTGAGCAGGTTGACCTGCTGTATGTGCATTTCACTTGTTAAAAATCTTTAAAAACCACCTGCTTATTTTTATACCTTAAAAATGACTTAGCTTGAATTATAGCCACACTTATCTACCACATTTTATTATTTTTTTTTTTTTTATTTATTAGGAACAATAATAATGAAAAGATACTTATAACTGAAATGCAGTTCTTTGAGGGGTAAAATTGTCGGATTTTACAGTTTACCACTGGACACAGCTGGCAAAAACAAACGTTAGCGTTTTTCAGATATTTTTAAAATGATACTATGCAGAAATAATATTTTACTTTCAATAAATGTAAGGCTATTTTATCAAAGGAAAAAAAAGTTTTATATATAGTAGAGCAATAAATTCAAATAAACCTTTTTTTTGACAAATTCCAAAACAAAAACTGTGTTTACTGTATACATATAAGAGATAAATACAAAAACACATCATTTAGTGTTCTTAAAAAATTCTTTTCCCGCCTGATCTCTTTCATTCCCAGGTTTGAGTCAAGTTTTCTGCAGTTTTAAAACATTCATTTTCATCTTCATGTCGATTTACTCCATTACATCCTAACGCTCAACATCAAAGCACAGAGGAAGTTACAGTAAAGTATAGGCACAGAAAAATTCTTTGAATGTGCACAGTGTTAAAATGATGCATTGTGCATCTTGTGAATCATCAAGAATTGATACTTCATGCCACTGTTTCGCCATGCATCACTATGGCGACCCATTTGGAAAACCTGGAGTTACATCAACTTGGAGTTCCCCATATGCCAGTAACCTTCCACTTTCCCAGCCCCTGTAAATGCTCTACTCCTGAACAGCTTCTGTTTGTTGTTGTCATGTCATGTGTTTTTTTTCCCCCACTCTTTTCTGCTGTGTGTTTTGCTGAAGCTTTAGACTCTCATTAAATCAACCGAGGAACTGCAAGCCTCTATAAACATCAAATCTATAAATTGCATGGATGGTCTTACGCTAGGTCTCAGACAGCGCTACCCTTTGAAGAAAACTTCTGGGACAAAAACAGAAACATAACTAGAGATTCTGAGGCAAGAAGTGAAAGTCTTGTTTTGACACTAAGATTAATTTACAAGTTTTCCCTCACTGGCAAAAGAGAAGGGGTGTGGGGTGGGGGGGTGAGTAGCGAAAGAGCAGAGAGAGATGAGAGGAGCTTTTGATATTTATTAGGCCTGGACCTCACCAAAGACCTCTCCCAGGACTGCCAATGTGACAATTAAGCCAGGTTGTGTTTTGACACTGTTTCCATAGGCAAGTGGCCAAAGTATATCTCCAGTCAAAATATCCATGCCAGCTAACAAGCTTGTTCCCTCTCCATAGAGCAAAGAAGAAAGGGAGTCTGCAGCCTTGAGACATGAACAAAAGCATAAGAAAATAACTAAACATAAAGAAAAAAAAACAAAAGTGGGTTGGTGGTGAGGTTAGAGGAGAATATAAGAAAAAAAAAAGAAAAGAAAAATCGGGGGATGGGGGGGGGCAAACCCCTCCCAAAAGAAGCCGCTGGAGTTTGCGGAAGAAAACGGTGTCAGCAACTAGATGTGATCAAGGTGTTGTGTGTTGCTCCCGTCTGACAATGTCCAACGCCATCAATGCTCAACACAAGCACAGCCAGATAGGAACCAGGCCCCTGGGTACACTCTCGCTCGCTTTTGTTGCTCCTTAATGACCTGCCGTGATTCCACCCATAACGCTCACAGCTCTCACTACACCTTTCCTATTTAGCCCACAGTCATGTCAGCTCCCTTATATCCTTGCTCAATCTTCACCCTCATTTCACTTCCTTGTTCTGTTGTGTGTGTGTGTGTGTCCATGAGTGTGTGTGCATTTGCTTGAAAATGCTCTTGTCTTAGAGGAGCTCCCTGCTACACAATGGCCATCTAAACTCATTAAGAAAATTCCATAAAGAGCCATTAACAAACGGGTTCTCTTTGGCCAGAGATATCAGGTCTAATTAGGTGACCGTTCTTGACAGGGTTGCAAAAACAAAAGGCGCACTCGAATTTGAAAAGGTTCAGGTCCCGCAAAGGGCCTCACGTTTTTTTTTCTCCTCCTCCCTCTTCTTCATCTCCCCCACTGCAACCAACTAATGACTGTGGGTTTAACAACAAAAAAGAAGAAAAAAAAAATACCTTTCTTCCTTGTGAAGGCGACAGGGAAAGGTTTGCCATCCGCCGAACAAAAGCCCCTCCACTTCGGGACCTTTTTCCCCCTCGCCAGGTGATTCGCTGTCCTCATTTACGAGACAATGAAGCCACAGACAGACTTATTGTAAACACTTTGCATGGACTTCTAAATGGGCTGCCATGCCAAAGCCAGCAATCCAGCACCCACTTCCCTCCTCCTCTTCTTCTTCTCACACTTTCAAGTACAGTGTGGATTGCTACCGTTCTTTTGCTGTACAGGAATTTGCTGTGGTGACACCACAGCCAACATGTAGCTGGTAAAGTGTTTCCTGGTAACGGAGGGAATAAGTAGTGCAGATAATGTAACAGATATACAAAACATTAAAGCTGTGATTTTTCTTCATTTTTTTTTAATACAGGCATAAAAAAAATTGAAAGCAAAAATCTTATTTGCAGGCTGTTATGCAGTTACCTGATTCATAGTATAATATTACTGCAAATTCTACTGTAAAATTCCTAATTAAGCTTTAGATATCTGTTTGAATCCACATAAGGTATACAGTAAGATGTTTCCTTACATGTTGCCCATGGAAAAAAAAATCAAGAATTAAATAAGTTGATATTACATTAAATTGAAGTATCGCAGCAGCTTAAAAACATTGCTTGTCAGGTGTAGATTGCTCAAACTGTGGTGCTTGCTGCTCCTTTGTCAACTTCTCAAGTACTACTCAAGTGCCACTTGGGAGGGTAACATTAAAACTGTGTGAGAACCTGAATAATCCAACCTGCACAGGCTAAGCAATGGTTAATATAGCCTGTCAAGAGGGTCGTTATTGATGTAGCTAGACCCGAATATCAATAAAAGAAAAGAAATATACATATATATATATATATATATATATATATATATATTGAATATTTGAAATAAAGTGACAGTTTTCAGAAATCTTATTTTTGTTGCTGTGTTTTCTTAGGGTCCATTTACACCAGCACTTCTGAATAAAACAATTGTTCATTTGCTCATAAAGTCTGGTTCATTTGGGGAGATGTGAACATGCAACTGAACTACTTAAGCTGGATTTATACTGAACTTTTGTCTGCATAAGGTTGGTTACAGCCTCATTGCCGTATGCTCCATGTAGGTCCATGGAGGCTTGACGTGCACCTCTTTCAGACCTGACAAGCACGCCTGCTTGCAGAGGAGTACTGCCTTGTGATTGGTCAGTTTTTGATTTGTTTCTGATTTTTGGAGCGGTAATCACGGAAGAGAAACTACAACACAATGGTGTAACTATGCTGGAGTTTGAGGGCACATTTCACCAACACCAGGAGACACTGCCCAAGCTTTATGCAGATCAAAGAAGCAAACACCTGTCACCTTAAAAACATAGGTCTCGGTTTGCTTTAACTGAACAGGAAGTAGACTATAACTTACAGGTAAGAAACAGAAGCTGCCCTGCATTGACCAGTAAATGATCAAGTTTTCTTGTTTGTTGTTTTTCTTGTCTTCTTCTGTAATTCTTGAGGATACACCGCCTCAGGTGAGGAGGGGAATATGCAATTCAAAAGGTTTGGTTCATTTGTTGTTACATTTTATTATGATATTTTCCTCTTTTTGTGTTTCTGCCACTGAAATGGTGACATGATAGCAACATCTTCATCATCATTTTGTCTTTACTGTCTTTTGCTTTGCAGCTGAATAAATGTCTTGTCATTTATTCACCTCTCAAACAAGGCTGAACTTCAAGTTTGCACATCTGATTCTACAGTATTTACAGTCGGGACCTTTGCTGCTGGAGCAATCCATCCCTGTTTGAATGAAAAGATCTTTCAATATAATGTGTTACGTTCCAAAGACAGATGACGATGACCTTTGTTCTGCTTTATGTTGTATGTGACTACATAAAATATATCGCCTCTGTTTTTAGTGAGTAGCTCAGCATAAATAAGGCACAAAAACTTGGGCTTTCATTTACCCAGACATTAATGGCTTTTTTGTTGTTCTATGTAATGATATACTGAACGTGCCATGGGAAAAAAAAGCTTGGTATCATCTGCAGTGTTTAGATGCTTTTCCAGGAATTGTTGCAAACACTGTAAAAAGAGCTCTACTAACAGCGGGTTTATCAAGTATACCACTCTGGGAAATTACATTTTCTCTGTTATGCTGAGTAATTGTGTTCATGTGTATGTGCACTTGTCTTCTCACAACTGCTTTTCCTTTATTCACTTACTGTTACCCACCCAGCAGTAGTCCTTTAACTGCATTGTTTATGACAAACATATCCTTAGTTCTTTTTCAGTGTGATCTCTTGTTTCACACCAAGCTGCTTTAGATTAAGATCTTTCAAGTTTTAAGTTGGCATTTATTTCCAGACAAAAGAATTTTCCCATGTTAACAGCTGATTCCAAACTGGCTACATTTAGATGCACACTAGCTGCACAACAGTAACACAATTAAGGAAATGGGCCATGAAGAATGCTGATTATTCCTCCGCCATTTCTGCTCTTATCTTAAGTAAAACGACAATAACACCTATAGCTTGTTTTCTTTGGTCTAAACCGGAGTGGAAAATTTGATTTGAGTTTAGTTTCACACTGCCGGGTAACAAGGCAACCACGAGTTGTAAATAAAAATCAGTGCTTGACATTTTTCCCCTTGGCTTTCCAAGCAGGCTGAGCTGCTTATACATCCATTTACCCATAAGTCCACATTTTGATTCCTGTTGCAGTTTTAGATTTTTTTTTTCTAATAAAACAATTCTCATAGGACTTAGGCGCTGACAGTAATCATTGTGCAATTGCTCAGTTCCATTTAACCTTTAATTGAAAGGCGCAGGAAATACATGACAACACCGTGTTCCTACGCATGCTCTTATAATCTAATCTGTTCTGTTAATCTAATCTATAATTTTGAAGCCCAACTGTTCCAGACTTCTCCGTATAAGGCTTTCGACCAGCTGAGTAGTTTTTCTGCCTGCCAAACTGACCTTGATGCGTAAAATCGGTGGAGTTTCCCTCACATTTCTTTGCATCGCTGACTACTTTTATGGATTTGGAATCGATTTTGTACACTGATAAATCTCTTTTAATCCTTTTCCGCATCCTGAGGTGCACTTGAGGCTGTCAGCTACCTTTTCAGCCTGGTGAATTACTGCTTTTGTTGTGCAAAAATTCAACTCAATTCATACATAATACATAGATTCAAGTGATTCAAGTGAAAGAGACTTGATTCAACAATGGCTTAACTGTGAAAGAGTACTGTCTGTACTGTAAATAAAGGGAGGAAGGGGGATCTATTGTCACAAGATGTCAGTGTGATGGCATGCTGTTTATAATATTAGAGGAGAACGAGCATGAAATCTGTCCAGATGGTGACAATAACCTGACCACTCCAACACACAGACAGACACACATTAAGTCTACTCTGTAAACAGACAGTGTTATAGGATGGCTACTGTCATACACAAACATTCACAGACAGCAAGACAAGCTGTAAATGTGGACTTTAATTATTTTTCCCTAAATATTTAGACTTTATTGTCATTAAATCTTTGCAAAATGAAACTAATGATAGCATCTCCTCTTGTGCAGCAACAATAAAGTAATAGTATGCTGCTGAACGAGACAATAAAACAGTAGGATAGGTAATAAAATATGGTGCAGCTAATGAAGCAACATGTGCACAGTTGCATACAAAAGTCTCTTAAGAAACACATTAAAACATTTTTTTTCCAAAAGTATGAATATAATAAACAGTGGCTTTTGTTCCAATGTGCATGTGCATGGACCTTGACCAATCAGATTAATGAAGTACCAGTAGCTGTCAGTACAGGACTGGTCCCCAGATTTTTGTGTTCTGACCATAAATGATAGCCTGGACTTTTTTTATGGCTGTGATTTTTGCAAATTTCAGGGAAAATCTAGCCACCACACAAGTAATAATACATATGAGGCAGTCATGTATAGCATGTGTGTGTATGTTTATATCTTACGTATATTTGTTTGGCAGGGCGTGGTGCTCAAACCTTTGCAGTCAAATGAATCTTTCTGCAAAGATTACTTTTTAGTTTCTGAAATGTCAATTTTTCACTGCCCATAAGAACATGCTCAGACATGCTTATAATACTTTACAGATGTTTTACAAACCTTATATGAAGAGTTCCTAAATATAAGCATGTTATGTTGGAAGAACTCTTTGATACATCAGTCTGTTTTGCAGCTTAACCAGGATTACTTTTTGCCAGTTGGCATATGGTGTGCTTGTATGTCTTGGTAATGTTAACTTAGTGTGCTTTTACCGGGACATAAATTGCTTGGGATTTAAAGTAATATTAAGAGTAACCAGACCAGGAAGTATTGTATCACACTGTAACATATTGTGCCGCATTGTGTCACTTCAACCTTTCTCAAATACATAGTTTATTAAATACTCAGTGTAATCAGTGATTACAGTGGCATTTTTGTATGTATATTTCTGTACCCTCTATAAAAATTAAAAGTAAATCTTTTCTTCTGTAAAGCCTGGCCTCATCTGACTGGACCCTGCCAGCCATCATCCAGTTTGACACAGTGTTTAATTAGATTCAAAAGCAAAATATGCTACAGAGAGTCTTCAGAAATCTTCTGTTGTCTTCCAGGAAACATTAAAATATCATAAAGGATACCTTTAAATATTTAGTTTCTGTATTTTTGAACATCTGTATAGGTGTTTCAGTTCAATTAAAAACACTTAAACATTGAATTTAACTTCAGATATACAGCAGTCATTGGAGAATGGCATTTTTCAAACAAACCTCAAAATCATCAAATGGAAGTTTTTTTTTTTATTTTTATTTTGCTGCTTTTTAAAGTCTTGTGGAAGAAAGTTGGACATCAATTTTACCTTCAAATAACTGGCTCATTTAGTACTGTCCTCCAAAATCTTACTTTGTTGAGTAAATGATAACATAACTGACAGAAATGATGACCCAGTTACTTCATTTTAAGGATTATAAACTATGTTGAAATGAAATGAAATGAAAAATACTTTATTAATCCCTTTGCAGGGAAATTCATGTACAATTACACTACATTCTTCATGCAACTTGACTTGTTATCAGCAATGAGGGGTTTTAACATACTTTTATAGAACTGTTTTCCCTGTCAAAGCTGAACCTCAAATCATTCTTCTTTATGTTCATGTTTAGCAGTAAAACATTATAAACATGAAAAATTTAACCTAAAATGTCTAGAGACTTACGTGATGATTCACACCAGATTTACCCGCCCTGACAATGACTAACAGCCGCACTCACAGCTCAGACCAGCAGCTGGAGTCTCTCTGAGAAGCCCCTTGGTTGCTCAACAGGTGCCAGGTGAAACCTCCCCAGCTGTCTCATGGATATTTCTTCTCCCCAAGCTCTCATTGGTCAGGAATCTCTGGTCTGTCTCTGGTGTCCCAGCACTGCATTCTTCCTCACCACAAGGAGCCGCGTGCTTCTCTGCGTACCTTAAAGGTTAATCACCAACAGGTGCTAGTTTATGTGCTGCTGGCTCAGCTGTTTACCTTCACAGGAAATCTGCTACAGGAACAGAGTTTTGTCACGGTGGGATTTTTAGCCTCCTTGCATAATGCTGACATCTGACCACACATTATGGAAGAATATAGACGTTGTGAGAGTTATCATTCGAGTGCTACTCAAGTTTGCTCTTTAAATGCGTTTGTGTATTTTGATACTATTCAGTGAATTTACTGGATCTTTTTTTGTCTTTCGATGAGCCATTAGATTATATCTTGACCTTCATTTAAGGCCTTGTAATGATACATTTTATTATACTTGCTTCAGTTGTGTTGCTCCAAAGCTTGAATCCCTCATGAAATATGATCAGTTTAAATTTAATTTAATGGCAGAAGTGTCTACCTGGCTTCAGCTCTTCTTATGCCTGTTGCCAGGACAATAAATTCAGTTTGTATTCTTTTCCAAAAACTTAAGGAATAAGCAGTTTAAGTAAAGAAGTTAAAATCTGTCGGACCAATTGAGACATTTCAGAGATAAATAGTGCCAGGAAAGTGAAACCGTTGACCTTTGTACTCCTCATTGTTTCCTCTTGTGTTCAGAGTTTGGTCATTAATATTGCTCCTAATGCTGTTTTCATTGCTGCACATGAAATATAAATTGAAACAAATGTGTATAGGATGTCACTCTGTGTTTGGGGGAACCTCTACCTGTCATGTAGTGATATGGTTGTGTGTGTGAGTGTGGCCGAACCCACCCACCCTCAGCACACACACCTTTCTCACAGCATTTATTGCTCCTGGACTCCTGAAACTCTGTTTGCAATTTAAGGCTGCAAATTAGAAGCATAAGTCATCTGTTTCCCATAATCCTCCTGTCAGACCAGGAGCTAGCTGAGACCCCCCCTCTCTGCATGCACACGGGGTTTGCACAACCCACACACATTTATGCATGCAGTCATATCACACACAGCATACTCATACTTGAGCTCTGAACTTTTTCTTGCTTTTTTTTTTTTTATTTTTTGGGCCGTACCTTACAGTAAAACAATGTTGACATGATAGTTTAAAAGGAAGAAGAAGAATCCATCAGTCAAGCAAGGTGATAAGAAAAAAAAAACTATCCAGTTGTAGCAACATTGAAAACACAGGCGGAGAAAAAAGGAGGTTGATCATTGATTAATCTGTCTGGGTGTTTACTCCAATAGCTGCAGTGTGTAAACACTTGTGATTGCTAATACACTGAAGGACTCTTAAAACTGTCACGCTTCCAATTTCACGTATTACAGGCAACCGGAGTGATCTGCAGAGGTTAATACTGTCTGTCTATTTAGTCTCCTCTGCAGTGTGTGATTATGTGTTTTCAGATTTGTTGTGCAGGGCGTGTGTTTCCCTGTGTGTCAAATAAACATCTTGTATTTTCCTTGTGTGCTCTCATGTGCATACCTTTCTGCATGTGTAACAGTGGTTTGTTCAGAGTGATAATGCAGCAACTCTGTACGTGTGTTTGTGAGAAACCCCGGCAAAGGTGACGTGTCCTACGTGTTCACTGACAGCTTTATAGGCTCTGTGGCTCATGTGGGGAACAAGATTATGGGAAAGGAAACACACACATACACACACGGACACAGTAAAGCTGGCATTTGTCCCAGATGCTCCAGTCAGGTGAGATCCAGGGTTCAGTGCTCATGTTATTAACAGGAACTGGTGGCGCCCAGTAAAGACACCTACAACTTACTCAAGTAGAAAGCTGAATTGTTGGGGGTCAAGAGAGATTGAAGGGGTCGAGTTCACCACTGTAATTATCTGTGTGGACAGACGGCTGATCCAAAAGGTCCCTTTTGTGTGGTTGGAAGAAATTTTCTATGCTATATAAATGACGAAAGGAAAACAGTATTTGAGGAATATGATAAAATATTTGATATCTGTTAGTGGTAAATATCTAGTTTGACTTTGTGCAGAGAGTCACTAAAGACTCAACAGTTTTGCACATCACCTTGGAGGAGTCTTTAATCCATTCCTCTGTACAGAACAGTTCCAACTGTGAGATACTGGAGAGTTTTCTCACGTTATCTGCTTTTGCTTTTATAAAATTTTAATTTTATTCTTCTTTACCTGTTCAATAGTGAAATGGATATCCTGGGATTTTCTGTTAGACTGCTGACCGAATTCAGATGTTATTATTACATGGCAGACATAAGTCATGACACTACCACCAACATGTTCCACTGATGCTTTTAGGTATTTGTGCTGGGTTGTGCGAGTTTTCCTTTCTCCAAACACAATGTTTTCCATGTTAACCAGAGGTTTGTATTTTGGTCCTACATGTCCACATGTCACCTGCCCAACAGCCTTCAGGTTTGTCCATGTAGCCTTTAGCAAACTGCAGCCTGGCAGCAACGTTCTTGTATTTGACTGCAGTGGTTTTTTAAATTGGAGCCGGCAAAGCTCACCCTTCTCACACCCTGCTCAGGAATGAACCTCACACACTCAAAAGTGCTTGAGATCAGGCCAAACCCTTTCATGATACTACAGAAAAAAAATCTCAAGTTCCTTCGTCAAGCAAAACCATGGCGAATGGCGTCCACCGCCATGAAACAGGAAGTACTTGTAACTGCCCCAATGTACTCCTGATCTCCACCAAACTCAGCAGGGAGGACAGAGGTCAGGCCTGGAACTGATTCAAATAGACATATGCTGGTTATATGGCTCTATAGCGCCCCTCATAAATATTTAATCTATCAGCTCCAACCACTGCTTTAACTGACATTGATGAAATGTGGCATATATTATATTTATATGACATGCAAGGACAAAAAAATATAGCCTCTTCATGTCCTGATGTTGTCAACACCATAGCCCCGCCCCCCTGGGAACAGGAAGTCCCACCATTTTAACCCTTTAATACCTGTAAAACCAATTCAAACTCATTAATATCATCCTTCATTAACTCATGGTTGAACTGACTTCTTGCAGCATCATGATTAAAATGGCTTCCTGCGGTGGTTATATCATTCGCCATGAAACAGGAAGTGACTCTAACCCTGCTGTCAGTTGACCAATTGAGCTGATATTTTCCTGTTCTCATTAAAGTTCCAACTTGAACATGGTTCTACATGAAAAACCTGTATAGCGCCACCTAGTGGCCACGTGGAATTTTCCTCTTGATAAAATCATGCTCTGGTTTGTGAGAATTCAACACAGTTTGTAAGAAACAAGGTCATGAATGCTTCAGATGTCATCACTGGTCAGAGTGAGGTGCAAGTTGATCCTCTCATGAGGAAAATCACCTCTTGATGGAGATAAACTCTGGAAGAATGGGCATACGGCTGTAGGCAAGAGGAATAGGCCGGAGCGGCGCCAGAGGTGCGAGGGCCTTCACCACTGCTTGCAGCTTTAATTAAACTTAGTTTTACCATTTCTTAAGTAATTCTTTTTTTGCTATTCTTGCACTGCTCAAGCATTAAACCTAGTATGCAGATGTCTGGAAAAGAGGGAGCTGCCACATGCTTCCCATTTTCTGCTCTGTATCCAAGAGACTTGGAAAGGAAGTGTATAAACATCCAAAATCTCTGACCAGGTGCTTGATACAAATGGGAAGACTATTACACAGACACAATGTGGATCTATGATCCTTGGTGGATTATTTAGGGCCATTTGGGGCTTGGTTGATAGTTCAACAGCTCAGCAAAGGAGAAGAACAGGTTTCCTTGTTGTTTTATTGTTGTCATTTTCATTCTGAGTCCCAGATCTGCAGATGTAAATGTAAGTTGATCTGGGAGATAAAAAGCAGAAAGCCTCACATTATCTGACTAACAACATCCTCACCATCAGTGCGGTAACTTCACACCACATAGTTCTGAGCACTGTAGACCATTACCGTAGGATTCGGACATCAGTGATATCTGTCACCCATTGGACATAATGGCTTTAGACCCCGTCTTCTGGAAATCTACATCTCACCGCTGTTAACCCTGTAAGAAACAAGAAAAGCATTTGACTGCAGCAGTTGGAACTCCTAATTAGGTTGAAGTAGGTCTCTTTGAACCGTTGGTGTAGGAGAAAAAGCGAAATGTGAAACATTTTCGGCCTCATTATAAGTTATCTAAAAGGCAAGGGCTCGTGATAATGAGGGCCATCCAGTGGGATGCGATGCGGTGGGATGAGAGAGCCTAATTGTGTCAAATGGCTGGAAGTATTTCACTTTGAATTATAGGAGAAAAGGGGTGAAAATAAAGCAGAAATGCACAACATGGGCATAGTGCTGTATGTAGTGTTAGTGTCAGAAAATAAATTAACTTCTACAGGAAACACATTTCTGCGCACTTTTTCTGGACAGGGTGGTATTGACACTGTCTTACAACAACAATTAGGTCCACATGTTAAATCACTTACCTAGAAACAGAAAACGTCTGTGGAAACAATGTTTAATATCTTTTGTTTTTCATTTTCTGTTGTTAATAAGCAAGTGTCTTTTTTTGCTTCTGCTTGAAAAAGAGTATATCTCTGCTATAAGACTTATTTGAATACTTTTGGAGTCATAGTAAAGAGAAGATGGCACATTTCACAAATAAAAAAAGTTTCAGGCTTGCCATAAAAAAAAAAAAAAAAACACTTTCATGATGAATACAAATATCCTCTTGTAATGATGAAGCTGTAGTAACTTTAAACCACAGTTTGTGAACACTGTCTCTGCAAAGGCCAAGGCGAGGTCTCCGAAATGCCATTTTTGCACAGTTTAGCATCATCGCTTCCCAAAGTTACCCATTTGTGGGACCTTATGTTTTGAAAGGTTAATTTATGACTACATAGGTAAATTGGATAAAATCTGTAATGTTAAACTTATAAAAATCACAGTTGCCGACACTGAATTAAGCAAGTCTGTCCACAGTCACTTACTTTTCTCATGTATTAGTATTTTGAGATTCTCATTTGTTATCCTTTATTTGACAATGACACATCTTATTACTTTGTCTGGATCGTCTTTTCATCAAATATTGGCTGTTATGTGGCTTATATATTTTCTGTTTGTTTTTTAAGCATCTTTTAAGATCATGCTACCAAATAAAACACCCACAATCACTGCATTTCCATTACTCCAAGAATTGTGTAAATAAATTGCAATAAATCCCACTCGCAATAAAGAACTGGTAATAGAAATGCCTACATTTTGAAAAAAAAAAAAAAAAAAAAACTCAAATATTGCTAAAATGTTTTTTGCGCTCTCATGAAGTGGTTTTTCAGATGTGTCAATATGGAAGTTTATCGCAAAGGTTTAACGGAAACACTATTTACACATCACTGGATTATGTTGTAGAGGGTCATGTGACCAGTTCATTTACAATAAAGGTGGCACAGTATTCATAGCTGGAGGAGGACTCAGAATTTTTTTTACAAATAATTAAAGACCGCGATCCTTGATAGCAAACAACAGCAAATCCAATTTTACAAGGAATTAGAAATCTCCTTCCTCCTCAAAGTGGAGTCTCGTGGGATGAGATTTTACGAGAATAACGGCTAATGTCCTAAACACCATTCATTGGAAACACCTGCAACCTCTGTTGTTGTTTTAGAAATGTTGCTTTCATTTTGCTAAAAACTGTAATGGAAACACAGCTAATGAAGCCTTTAATCATCTGTCATGTTGGAGTCCTGCAGTGTCTTCTTGTCTTTCCACTTCAGGTGTACAGTCATCATGAATTCATTTAATAAAGTACATATTTCCAAAGTTCACCTATTTGTCTGTAATCTTGGAACCAGCTTATTCTAAGGATAGTAGGCAGTGCCAGTGAACCAGACCTCTAAAGAGTAATTCCAATCAAGACAAGAGGTTTAGCGGTTGGAATGATGACGATGGAAGAGAGAGGAGATGAGAGAGGATATGTTGCTCTAACAAAAGATGAATACCTTGTTTTCACTCGCTGACAGCCAGAATAGAGCAATCATCACCAATCTGCCTTGTCGGCTGATACACATCACAATGTGCCTCTTGAAAAGACTCATTTCAGCGACAGGAGTTTAAGTGCATCATGCAGGTGACAGCTGATAGACCCCACCATCTGAATTTCAAAGACTGTGGAGTCTCAGCTTATTTCAGAGGTTGCTGATTGGGATGAAGTCGATAAAGATTACAATCTTCCTGACTTAGTTTGTTTTGTGGTTATGTACAGATTTCATCTGAGATTTTATGGTCTAGCTATGATATGGTTATTAAAACTAGAGAAAAGCATAAAAAAAAGCTGCAGGTACAAACCACTTCCACGTTCCTAAAATCCAACCAATAGGAATGCAATTTAAAATGATGTGTTGATTAGTGTGAAACTGGCACAATTTTGAATGGACCAAATACAGTCAATAAAGAAACTAACAAAAAAAAAAAAAAACATCTTGTTAAACCGCAGCAGCCTAAGCAACATGTATATATATATATATATATATATACATATATTAGCAGTTGTTTGTTGTCTTAACTGTGTTGATGGAAATGGTTTTACTGAGCTGTTAGCTGATATTCTTGACTTTCTGTGGATGCCACACATGTTTACAGTTACATTTACAGTCCTGTCATTCCACCTGTAAAACTGGATGTTAACCCCTTAACGCCCAGTACCGGAGGGTGCAGACGCAAGAGGTTAAGCTAAACAGTCAAGCTAAGAATGCAAAGTTAGAGAATGTATAGACAAGAAATCTTGATAATGAAGCACTAAAAGGTGCATGGATGGAAGATATTGTATTGTATTGCATAATGTGAATATTTCTCTCTCTTCACCATCTAGAAGCTGTGAGATTTTAATCCTGCTTTCTGTCTGTTCACCTGATGCTGTTGTTCCTTCTGTGTTTAGAAGGAAGCAGCTTCACAGCATTAAATTCATCCTACTGACTTTTTACTTTTTAGTTAGTAAATCCTGAACATTTCATCCTTCTTTGTCATAAATATTTGATTTTATAAATATTTAGAAATATTTAAACTGTTGCTGTTTAAAGAGAAAACTGCTGCTACACCTGTTTATGTGTTTAGTGCAGGGCTCTGCAGCTTATAGATAGATAGATAGATAGATAGATAGATAGATAGATAGATAGATAGATAGATAGATAGATAGATAGATAGATAGATAGATAGATAGATAGATAGATAGATAGATAGATAGATATGAATTGATAATAGTAGTTGATCACAATGCTCTGTATAAGTCCATGTGTGCATGTTTGCAGTTATAAACCTGATTAAAAATTCTCTCACTCATTCGATCTTTGGCATGCAGTGAGGAAGTTTTGAAGTTAATAATCTGCAGCAACGTTTGTCAGTCAGCCTCTGCTCTCCTGAGCACATTTGGCCTGCTGATGCAAATCATTTCACAGAGTTGTCAACTAATCGGATTAAATAAATATAAAGGGAAAAAAAGGTGTTGCTTTTGCTCTTTTAAATTGAAAGTAAGTCATTTCCTGAAATGTCTTGGGATCCAGCTCACATGAGAAATCTGCTCAAGCAATCAGTCATTTATTGGTATTGATCGACCACCCTGATACTTTCTTCAATGTGTGCACTGAAGCCATAAAATTCTCCTTTATTCCTCCTTTAATCATGTCTGTGTTTACATATTTGGCAGCCAGCCCTTCTGGTAATAATGCTCAGTGGGAATACCTGCTTAAAGGAAAGATTATAATCTGGTATTTGGCTTGATTATAATGGTGAAAAGTTGAGATATGGCTCTATAACGTACACACACTGGTCACTTTATTAGGTACATCTGTTCAATGGCCTCAGCCAGTCACATGGCAGCAACTCAATGCATTTAGGCATGTAGAAATGGTCAAGAAAATTAGTTAAAGTCCAAGAATGGTGGTGGTTCTTGAGTACTGATTGAGCATGGTTTAAGCACCACAGCCTAGCTGAGTATAGTTGCTGACCATGTACATCCCTTTTATGACCAGAATGTAGCATCGTCTGATACTTCCAGCAGGATAATGCACCATGTCACAAAGCTCAGATCATCTCCAATTGCTTTCTAGAACATGACAATGAGTTCACCGTTCTGTACACTGTGCTCCAAGCAGAGTTTAGTGAGTGATCTTTGTCCCAGCTCTGTAAGTTCCCTTTACTTTAACATGTATCCAGCCTTATGTAAATATTCATCAAATTCCCTCCAACATAAGGTGATGTTTTGCCCATGGAATAGATTTTTTTTGGACAAGCTATCAGCCCTTATGAGCTGTGTTAAATCTAAAGTAGCTTCCCACAGCCAATCCAAACACATTTGGTCATGTCTTTGAAAAACATTACTTCTCATAGATATATAGTATTCCAGACCAGTGGGGAATATGGATAAACATTAAACCGTATGCGTCTGAGAAGAATACAGCTTTGCCATCAGTGTTTTGGTGGAAATAATCCTGGATCCAGATGTCCACTGAGGCTTTAAGATATTAATCTTTGAATGTTGTTTCAAATGCACACAGGTACTCATCATGGAGCATTCAGTGAAATCCCTGCCACTGGATTATCAACATGACTGTTTAATTCTGATGTTATACAGCATGCCTTGGTGGAAATTTAAGCTTTATTCCACTTTGTAATTACTTGAGGTGGCTTACCAGAGGAACTTTTAGTTGTAGTTTGTGGAAAACAATGCTGGAAAAAGCTAAAGGATTGCAAGAATGAACATTTTAAAGAAGAGAGCTCAAACGAATGATACAAATTTGATGGTGTACAACGATTAGAACAAAGAATTAGGATACATTGTTTAACTCAGATGCTACATCAAGGTACATGGTGACATAAAGACCCAGTATCTGGATGCTCTATCTTTGGCTACTGGAGATGTTAGAGTTGAGAAGAAAGATGGATGCACAGTGCTTGGTCTGGAAGGAGAATGACAGCAGAAGTGAGATTTAAAAACGTTGGAAAAAGACTGACGTCATGATTAATATTGAAGGAATGACAGTGTGGAAAATGAGGGAGAGGCAGGGTAGAAGAGGGAAAGAAAGAGTGAACAAGATGGATCGGAACTTCCTAACAGAATTTTCTCCAAAGCTTTGTATATGAAATTGTGTAATTGTGTTATTCTTTTGAAGGTTTCTTGGGGTAAAAGAATCAAAGAAAGAGCCGTCAGTGTTGAGACAAAGACTCGGCAATCTGCTTGTTCTCAGAATGGTTGTTATCGTCTAGCTGCCAACGTAAATGCCCCAAATATTAAACAACTTCAATTTCAGCTGACAAGCTATTGTTAAATATCTCATTCAATGGTCCCTGTTGTTGGGTTTTGCACCACTGACTTATGCCATTAACACGGTAGCATTATTTTGAACCAGCAACTGAAGTGTGCTACTCACTGCAGTCTGAAAAAAAATTAAAACTGCAGCACATTATATGATATATAGAAAAAATTGCCATTTTTATTGTCCATGTTGTACTTTTAAGCTTTTTTTAGGTTTTATGTTTTCTGTGTTCTGCTATAATTGTTCCATCATGACATCAACAGATATTGGCATCCATCTCAGCTATCTTAGTGCACCAGGTGTGCAGCGTGCAGCACAACTGGCCAAAATGAGGCCATTATATGACCTAATGTAGGAGTAAGATAATCATTTATCATCATGTTTTCCTCAAAATGTTTTATTTTCTGTTTTAATAATAATGGATTAGATTTATATAGCGCTTTTCAAGGCACCCAAAGCGCTTTACATTGTGTGAATCCATTATTCATCCACTCCTCACTCATACCTGGTGATGGTAAGCTACGTGTGTAGCCACAGCTGCCCTGGGGCAAGCTGACGGAAACGTGGCTGCCATTCTGCGCCTACGGCCTCTCCGACCATCACCGAACATTCATCCACACATTCATACACCAGCGATGCCAACACTGGAGGCAAGGAGGGTTAAGTGTCTTGCCCAAGGACACAACGACAGATGACTGCGGGAGCGGGAATCGAACCGCCGACCTTCCGATCATTGGACGACCTGCTCTACCGCCTGAGCCACTGCCGCCCCAGTATCTTGTATCTTGAGAGTCATAAAGTAACAAAAAGTGCTGCTTTTCAATTCTAAACCATTGGGCAAGTTTTTCTATTTTGTTAGGCTAACAGAGCATAAATAGCCATTCCTTAAGTTGGTAGAATGTTAATTTATAAACCACAAGATTTTGTGGTTTGATTTCTGGTGTCAGCTTCTCTATCTAATTTCTGGCCCAGTGAGGTATGAGATTAATCTGGTACATCATAGGACGTCTAACAGGAAGTCTTAATTTGCAGCTTGAGTTTGATATTACATGTGTTTTTGTTGTACATTTAGTTTGCTTTGCCCAATTAATTTATTTTTGAGCAAAAATTCTGATTACTTTTCACATAATGGACAATTCACATGTACTCACCTTACTGAACAAGGTTGCCTATGTGGTCTGAGTCAATCTAAAGTAACAATAGCCACTAGGAGTTGGAAAAGAAACCTTGTTGACAAATCGGTTGAAGTAACAATGACATAATAGACATTTAATGGGCCGATGGGAGCTCAAAATGTCCTCAAAATGGATGCATTGGAAGGAGTTATATACTAAAATATGCTTAAATGGAAAAATATGTCTTTAATGACCTGATTTTCTGTATGCACATTTTCAAATTGAAGCAAAGTTGGAAGGTTGGAACTGTAAAATTTCAGTGTCCCCATGTTTTGGCTAGTTTTAAAGTCCCATCTTATTATAAGGTGAGATTTTTCAACTAAATAGCTTGTCTCCACCAATAAAGTAGACATGAATCATAAATGTATGAGACATCAACTTTACTTTAAGATCCCAAGGAAACACAAATCATCATATTTTGGCTTGACGCAGTGAGTTGGGAACTGTCCAGTAGGGAAAGAGGCCCAACAACCATGTTAGCCTTCAGTCATGCAGCAATCCTGACAGCAATAAATAGGTTTTTTTTGCAAGTCTGTAAGTTTTTATAAGAAAAAGAGAAAAAAATTTTGCTCTTTTTGGTCCCCTGTCCGTTCTCCACCTGCATCTTACAGTAATGACATCATGGATTACCTCACCATGAGAGCATGTTCACCAGGGACGTGTCCTACATGCTGCCACTGGACTGCATCCCAGGTCACCCTGGATGAATGCAGCTTGTCGCATCTCAGTCCCTTACGGCACGGCAGACTTAAATCAGATGCTGTGAACAGACTCGGTGAGACCATCATGAAGTGCTCTCAGATACTTAAACAAACAGGCAGGATATGCAATCCTCCCGCTCTGCAGCAACTCACAGCCAGGAGAGCTTTTTACAGGCCTCTTGTAAATGTAGTGACCTGATGTTTTCAATTAAAGTCTGCTCAGAGGTGAGTTTCTACCCTTGATGCATAAACCAACCTTAATAAGTTTTCAACGAGTCGTATCTCTTGAGTTGTTGTGAAGAAATATGTTCTGTTAGGTGGAGGCCCAGAGGTCGGCCACACAAGAGCAGGTCCAGCTGTGAGAAGAGTTGAAGGTTTGATGTTAGCTTTGGGAGGATATACTCCTCCACATGTGCAATGAACTCACAAACAAGAGGCACTTAATCAAATACTCTTATGTCAGATACTTTCTTGTTTGTTCAGGGTGATCTATGGAGATTTTTTTGTTGTTTGTAAGTTTTTTTCTAGAAAAGTAAGATTTGCATGTATCACCTTAAATGATCAAAATATTAGAATACACATAGAAAGAGAAAGAGACACGTAAAAATATAGTTGAAAATAAAAATGATGTTTAATTGGCATTACAAAGTGAGACTCGTCCCCTCACAGAGCTGCTGTTCAGCTATAGAAAGTTAAAATCCCTTCCATTTCCATCCACTTACAGCTTTCTGAGATATATTTCATACAGAAGTACCCTGTTCCTAACACATTAAATTACACATTAAAGGCTGAATATTTGGGATTTTTTCCTTAAAAATAATTTAAAATGTTTTCATTTGCTGCGAGGGATAAAAGAAAGCTTCCCTATAAACAATCTGTCTCCTACATCAACAATGTCTTTGTCAAGTTTTTCTCCTTCAAAATAAGAGTTCCGTGCCAGAATAACTTGGGTGCACCATGTTGCTCTTTCCAACTTCCTGGTTCCTTAACCAATCATATGCAACTCCCCATGGTTGCTTAACAACTAGGCAGCGTTTGGTATTTTATGTCGGCAAAAGAGCAGCAGTGTGCAGGTATGAAAGCTAGTAAAAGAAGCGGACTAGAAATAGTTTCAGAAAAATCTAAAAAGCCTCGGCATCCAGCTTAAAAAGCAAACGACCAAAAACAGAATAAAACGAGAATCGATATTGGAGAATTTTTTGCAAGGTGGAGAAGTCTGAGTTGGCAAAGTTTCTCCTCGACAGGTAAACACTGGAATTTTGCTTAAATTAATTGAAAAGTTTATCAAAAAGATGAAGGCATGTTATCTGGTAGTTCATGTGTGAGTGTTCACAGGTGAAAAAGTTTGTGATTTCATTAATATTGCAAAGTGCATCCTGTCATTAATGTGAGTCTGTATAGGCCAAAAGGAAAAAAATGCTACCATGCAGCAGCTAAAATGTAGTTTTTGACTTTTTTTTCTTTTGCTTTTATTTGTACATTTTATACAATTTTTTACATGAATTATCTGATTGTATGGCACTATTAAATCTCATTGTACTTGTTACAATAACAATAAAGATATTCTATTTTATATTATATTTTATAACAAACACTAACCAATGTTACCAAAGTGCTAAAAAAAGTGTTGACAAAGTAAACATAAAGAAAGTCCTTTTTTGAGAACACACTTTTTTTCCGTGTTGATGTGATAAGGCTGCAGCAGAGCTGGAAGGGGAAGGATCTCGACGGGGAAAATGGCCTTGACACAACATTGATGTTTACTGTGACTTTGAAAGCTACTTAAACCATGTAACATACACTACTGTACCAACAAGGTGGGTGTTTTTTAGCAGAAACTACTGTTATGCTGCCTATGGTAATGAGCAACACTGTCTAACAAAACCGAATGAAAAAAGTTAACTTTAGAGAAGTTAACCTGACTTTTAGAAGTCAGGTTTACTGGTTGGAAAATTCAACATTAAACATACCTGGTACAACTTTATTATCTAATTTCTTTGTTTAAAGATGCAATACAGAACTTTGTTCATTTTTTCAGTGATGCACCCCGTAACGACATAATTCGACATCCACCTTGCATCCTTCCTGTACTGTGAGCTCTTTCCAGCTAGTAAAAGTCAGTCTTATCTTGACATTTATCCTTTCTCTTACTCTGTCTATTTCTCTCTTTTTTTTCCTCTCTTCCTCCAGTAATAAACTTTGGTATCTAGAGGTGAACCATTTAACTTCTGACAAGAACTATTATTATTGTTTTCTAACTAAGGCTTCTCCTAGGATGTCAAAGTTTTTTTTTTTTTTTTTCTTTTCTTATGTTAATCTATATAATCTTATATGCTTAAACTTTTATTCACGCATCTTCTAATGTACTGTATGCTACTTTGTCCCATTACTAGAGAACAGGGGAGTATTTTTGGGGCAGATGGGCTACCTGTATTTTGGTTATTAAGCTAAATGTGTCATAGCATTAAAAATCAGTCGAACTGAACTAGACCACCACTGTGGCAACATCTACATATGCATTTTTTTTATGTGTAAGACAGTTTTGCCTTTGAGGTAAGCATTTGCTTGGCTAAGCTATGTTTAGATTTTTGTCAGGGAAAGCTAATGGGTTCAGAAGGTTTTAACACTTGAGAGAAAAAAAAAACAAAACAAAAAAAAAACTCTGTCCAAAGATTTTTTAAATTTATTTTTCCAAGAGAACTGATTGAAGGCAGTGCTGCCCCCCTTTTAATTCTTTTAACATTTTCACACTATGATTTAAAGTTTTCATATATTGAAAGTGTAAAATCAGAGCCAGCTTTAGAACTGAAAATATCCCATTATTGTTGAGTGTAACTTTTTTTCTTCTTCTTCTTCTTTGGTTGTTTTAGCAACGAGAAACTGACTCATTGCTTCTCGGTGGATATTGAAAATTTTATGTTACAGAAAACCTTTTAAAAACATCCCTGAGTAAATGAAAAAAATGCAGAATTGCATGCCTCAAACAACTTTTAAGGCCTCTGAAAAGCTGACATTTCCCTGATAGCAGGTTTTCCCCCCTGACAGCAAAGGGTGTGTTCACGTTTGATATCCAAACAGGCATCAACACACACAGTCCGTCTGTTTGACTGCATTCATCACTTTGAAAGCGTGTCTCTTCCATCCTGTAGTCAGCTTTCACCTCTGCAGCCGGAGTCAAGACTGATGTTATTACCTTATCAAAGGTGGAGGTGTCTGCAGCTCTGGGGGAAACGAAAGAGAGGCCAGGAGAGAGAAGATGGGAGGGGTGGACGGTTTTCTTTTACTGGCTGGCAGCCGACGGGACACCGGGCGTATTTATCCTTCGCCGCCGGCTTATCAGCGGGGCCTGTAAATCTACCTGACAGGTCTTTACAGGTGCCGTTAATCCCACTGATTCAATTCATTTTGCTAACTGCTCGGATGCGGCCTCTCTCCACAGGGAAGATCAAACCTTCACTGCATTCTTGCCGCGTTAGTTTGTGTTGTCCTCGGAAAGCCAAATCCACTCTCTCTAACATGGAGATGAAAGGTGTAATGTAGACTCCATGGTAGTCAAATTATTCATCCAAACATGTTTGTGCTCCTTTTTTTGCTGCACACAGAGTTGTGCTTTTTTCTTTTTTTGCTAAATGTTATGTACTGAGGAGAGATTTGCTGTGCAGGTATGTAGTATTTCAGTAGGGCTCACTTATAGTCATCTGTACCTCTGAAGCATTAAACTCTTTTTGTGCCGTGTTACTCTGAAGTCTGACTCTTTGTGTCTTTTAATCAATTTTAAGGACCTTTCTATAATGACATTTTTTCCATAGATTTCTGTTGTTGTAATACTATTATACCAACAGTGAGAAATTCAAAATAAAGTATTTGTAGATATGAATTTGTACATATGAAGATTTTCAAGCATGATAAAATTGGTGTTCTCTTCTTCTGTGAGAGTGTCATGAAATGCCATGACCATTTTCCAGTTATCTTCATGGCCATATAGGCATAAATAAACAAAATGTTATATCCCAAGAAAGAAAAATAAACTTATTATTAATGGAAGGTAACATTGTTAGGAATCGCTTGGAACGCCTTCTCCTTATGTAATTTTCATTTTTTACCAAAAGATATGCATCCACATTTAATGGGTTCTTCCTTTACCCATATTCCAACTCTCCACTTAGTTTTTTGGATGTCAGCTCCAACTGAGTTGGCAATACACCGAACAGCCATCTTATTTGGTTCGCTTTGCTACTACTTTTTTTTTTTACTTCAGACCTGACTTAATTCATTGTGGCATTAATTCAACAAAGTGTTAGAAACATTCTTCAAAGGTTTTGCTTTATATTGACATGACAGCATCACACAGTTGCTGCAGGTTTGTGGGCTGCATCCATGATGACAATCTCTCGTTCCACCACATCCCAAAGCTGCTCTGTTGGATTAAGATCTGGTGACTGTGGAGGCCATTGGAGTCCAGTGAACTCATTGTGGGCGACTGTAGCTCAGGAGGAAGAGCAGCCGTCTTTCAACCGGAAGGTAGGCGGATCGATTCCAGGCTTCCACTGACTACATGCTGAAGTGTCCTCCCGATGTGCCTATCGGGGTGTGAATGTGTGTGTGAATGGGTGACTGTCATAAGTAGTGTAAAGTCAAAACTGACTGGAAAAGTGCTATCTAAGTACAAGTCCATTTACCATTGTCATGTTCAAGAAAGCAGTTGGAGATGATCTGAGCTTTGTGATGGTGCAATATCTTGCTGGAAGTAGCATCAGAAGATGCTACACTGTGGTCATAAAGGGATGGACATGGTCAGCAACAATACTCAGGTAGGCTGTGGTGGTTAAACCATGCTTAATTGGTACAAAGGGGCCGAAAGTGTGCCAAAGTAATATCCGTCATATGATTACACAACCACCAGCAGCTTGAAACACTGATGCAAAGCATCTGAAACTCAGACCAGACAATCTTCTATTGTCCAGTGTGCGTGAGTTTGTGTGATTTGTAGTCTCAGTTTCCTGTTCTTAGCTGACAGGAGTGGCTCCCGGTGTTGGCTTCTGCTGCTTCAAGGTTGGACGTGTTGTGTGTTCAGAGATGCCATTCTGCAAACGTTGGTTGGAACCAGTGGTTATTAGAATTACTGTTGCCTTTCAATCCTCTTCAACCAGTCTGTTCATTCCCCTCTGACCTCTGACATCAACAAAGTATTCTGCTGCTCACTGGATATTTTCTCTTTTCTTTTTTCTGTATTTATTTTTTTTACTATTCTCAGTAAACCAAATCCCTCTTATAATCTAATTTATTTCATTCTGATTTCTAAATAATCTTGAGAAATAGAACTAAAGTAAATTCATTTACCTTTTTTAGGCACTCAGTTTAGTGGGCTTTCGTGGTGCCTCTGTGTTTATCCAAAGCTGCTTTCTCTTCAAGATTTCGTATCAGTGATCTGTCAGACAGTGTGCTGCAGTGTCTCAGTCTGTGTTCATACTTTCAGTAAAAACATCCACCATTCAATGCTAATCAAGGAAACATGACAAAGAAAATCATTGGAGGGGCCAGTTTTGAACTTTTCCCCTTCCCCACCTTTCTGTGCTTCCTCGTTTCCTTAGATCTCTGTCTGTCAAATAAACCAAAACATTTATTTCTATCTGTAACTTTCAGTTGATGTGATCATCAGCAGGCTTAAAACATTAATACAAGTTAGAAACTGAAACGTGAATGATCCCAATGTAGAATTTCCCTACATTTCTTTGGAAGATGTCATCCACATCAGCAGAGCAGCAACCTTGCACTTTTGCCTTTGTCACTGATGTCTCAGCAGAAAACGGAAAAGAAGTTTTTAAAGTAACAGTTGAAGCTGTACAGCAACTGTTTGCTGAGCTCAGTCATTTTCAAGCAAATAAGTTTTACACTGAAGTAATAAGCTTTGTCTTCCGGTCGTATGATACTCTCGCTTCCTTCCTAAATGCAGCCCCATGCTTCTCCAAGGCCTTTTTGTGATCTTAAGAGGACCACTTGTATGGAAAAACATGGGTAGATTAAATCTTGGCAGGTTTGCGTGTTTAAACGCAGTGGTTACCTCCGCCCGGTTTCCTGCTGCAGCCATCAAGCAGCAACCTTATCGCTTCCTCACGGTGATTAGGCGGCTTCCTGGGGACTGCATCACAGGTTCAAGTTCATTTATGTTTGCTGTGCTCTTGGGCAGCAACCTTTCGGTGAGTCATAAAGAGATTCCTACTTGGAGAAAAAGATCAAAACGATGACTTTTAAAAGTAAACAAGACTTTAATTACCTCGTTTCCTCCAACAGATTGTAATCTGTTGCATCTGTCTGCAAAGACATAAATATGTGAACCTGTAGTCTGGGCTTTTTCACCTTATGCTGCACAGAATGTGCCTATAATTGTTCAGTTGTATATAATTTCAGTGTTTTTACAGCAGATTAGCGTTGCTTTGTAGTTGTGTGTTTCTGTCAGCCATCACATATTTCGAAATAAATACATTTCCAATGATGTAGCAACCCAGTCGTACTTCAAACACCTACCAAATTGTATGGCAGTATTAATCTGAACATTTATGTTTGTACATATGCAAAGCATCAGTTTTTACATTCCAAATTATTTTAGTAGTACCCAAGACTGATCTACAAAGGCACACCACTGCAAACCCCAATCATTAATCATGACTGCAGATGTGCAAGACTGCTAATCGGCCAATCAGTTCCTCCTGAGCTGCAACTAAACTATGCAGCTGAATCCTGAACATGAAAGGAAGTGAGGATAAGACGTGTAAATATCATCGCAGAAACTGTTTGGCTAAGGGAAGGGTGTTGGTTTCAGTCTCCGTTAGGCTTTACAAACAGCACACTAACATCTCAACATACCAAAAGCTTACCTGTTAGCAGTCCCATGATGTTAAAAGCTAACATACTGTTAAAGTAGACGGTGTCTCTTAGATGCACAGTAGGTATCTTTTGGTATTTGTCAGGCATGCAAGAGCCATAAAAACAATTGATAAAACAGTTCAGATAAGGAAGAAGAAAGGTGTTGTGTGGTGTAAGTCAGGGTCCTTTGCTTCCACTTTGGTGTGAGATTTATGTTAAACCGTCTTTTCTCTTTTGAAAATTTGAGAAAAATTGTGAAAGCTGTAAAAAAAAAAAAAAAAAAAAAAAAAAAAGAAAGACCTTACAGCCAATGTTTGTCTTTTCTGCTTAACTGTGGTAACATGGCAGTGCAGCATGGTTAGAGCCAGGCAGGGTGACCCTGCCACATCTTGATTAGAATTTACCTTTTAAATAAATGGAAATAAATTTCTTTGCACAAATGAAAAAAAAATGGAATAACACCTGAATACTTAAGCTAACACATATGTACAATGCTAAGGACTATGTAACAAATTGGCAATGAGATTAGGCCCTGATATCAGTAGGTACGTAGAATATGAGATTAATTTCATCTTGTGTATATCTAGCATGGAGGAATTTATTTATTTAATTATTTATTTTTTATTTGGGGGGGCATGGTGTTAATTAGTTTCAGGTTTATGTAATACCTGAATAAGCAAAGTGAAATAGCTGTCAGTTCCCTGAGAAATGTCTATCATTAGAGCTGTTAATGGACAGAGAAGATAATGGTATCCAGATTTAGGATTTTAACCTGCAGCTTTCCGTTTTAAAATTCCACGTGTCCACTGCTGCTCCCTCAGCGAACAGTCTTCCTCTGCTTTCTCTCAATCTCTGAAGGGACGTCCTCTCGCCGGCTCAAAGCAGCGAGGGGCATTTATCTCTGACCCGCAGGTTTGGCCTCACTGTCTAAGCTGCCAAAACAGTCCCATTCAGCATTGTGCTGAGTTCATCAATGCTTCGTCGACACACACGTGGGCACACACACTCGCATAGAGGGAAATGCATCAAAACAGATGCACACTGCAAAAAGTGAACAGTACTAAATGTTCATCAGTGAGACTCTTTTTGCACTGTTCATCAGCCAAACCAATTGGTCTGGATTGTTTTTTATGACTTAATGATCAAAACAGTGGTTTATTATTTTTCTGTCAATCAATCAATCCATTAAACCACCATTACTAAATCACTAATGTTCTACAAACATTATTTTATGTCAGTTTAATAAGTTTACCCTCACGTGTTATGATTAAAAATAAACCATTTCAAGGTTCAGTATTGAGTTAAATTATTTAGATAAGCTGCTATTTTTTCTCATAGTGCAGACATTCAAACAAAATCACAATAAATCCCAAGCAGGAAAAACCGGACAAGCTCAGTTCTTTTGGCTGGATGTCTAGGGGCCTCAGTGACAACTCCTACCCCCTCCATTGCAGAGTGCCTATCAACCTCCGACAGGTCAGGTCCTCACAAACACATGCGCAGAGGTCTCCAACCCACGACCTCTCCCCTGTCACAACTGTCACTTGACTTCAGTGAGCAGAAACCCCTTTTATCAGAAAACCTGAGGCACGATTCTGACAAAGCTGAGGAACTGCCACAGACTGACCCTAGTGTATATTTAGCAGCAGCTTGGCAGTCGCCCATCCCAACTGTCGAGGCTGTCAGAGCCTCGCATGCTCACTGGGCTTCCCTCTTCCCCCTCCTCACTTTGATTATGTAGAGAGGGAGTCGCATACACTGTGCAAATTGGACTGAACCTAACAACTAGATCAGGAGAATTCGTTCACAGGCATACACTTAGTTTCACTTGCAGATTTTGGCCAACTGTTAAACCCAGACCAGATTCAAGAGTTTTCTCTTTTTTTGCAAACATGTCCCATCTTATTTATTGATTCCGATTTTCACAAACACAAAAGCAGGTTTGTAACACAAAGACTGACCCCAACCATGGCCTCATTTTAAACATATAAGCTGGTCAAAGGTCATGACATTATTATGAACCCTACCTAAAGACCAGCTCGGCTCAGAATTATCGGTAAGTGTTTCTGGGGGGGACAAGAGACCAAACTTGCCTTTGCTCTACTACTAGCAGACAGAACCACAACAGATGATGGTAGCATCTTAATGAGATTTTTAAAGTTGGAGCTATTTTATTGGTTAGACAGTAGTTGCTCAAAACATGTTAAAACTTTGGGAACTGTGTTTACTGAACAGTTTTTTACTTCAAATCTTCAGGATTTTTAGGGCAGGTTTAAAAATCAGAAATCCATGATTCAGTGGGATTGTTTCTAAATGGCAGGCAGAGGCAAAATAATCCAGAAAGTTTAGAAATAGCCCTAGTAAAAGTCAGCATATAACTAGCTAACTATTCTGCCTTCATTGTGGAAATGCATCTTTCCTGGTCTACTTAAATTATAGAGGAACAATGAGATCCCAAAAACTGAAGTAATTTTGTGCAGAGCACCAGTTAGAGTTCAAGATCACCACCAACACCAGCCTATTTTTACATAATCTTTTACCAGAAACAACTGGGATTAAAAAATACCACCTGTGACCACCAAACCGAGTCTCTTCTTCCCTATGAGATTGTCCACAACTTGTAATTAGCCAAAATGCTTAAAACCTGCAGTGTGTGTTTGTGTTTTCACATATAATTAGTTGGTAAAATGGATTCAGAGGATACACTGACACAATGCAAAACAAGCACTATAACATAACATGAGCACAGACAAAATGCAAGAAGCAAACAGATAATCACATTTCTTGCATTATGCACAGCTGTGCTAACAGTATACATAGGAAATAAAAGTAATCCGATTAGCTTGAAGAACTGAAGTCTAAAGTCCTCGAAGAACTGGTGCAATTTTAAACTTAGCAAGGAAATTAGGACTGTAGCAACAACTGATCATACTCAGCTTTTATGATTGCACCAGACTGGTCTCTAGGTAGACATGAGAATAAAGGTTGGTTCAAACTGTTCAGAAGTGTGTTTTATGGGATACAATAACTCCTTTTGGTTTGGGGTTTGCAACTTTTCAGACTTTTTACATCTCTAAAAAAACTATCATGGATCATTTAAGGAAAACCCTGGATGTGTATCATGACTGTTTACTTTTGTTCTGTCATTCTGAAAGATGTGGAGGAAAACACCAACCTAGTCATTTCATGAACTATATTTAGTTAGACCTAAAACTTCCGAGTCACTCGAAACTTTAAAGTACTGAGGCATGTAAGTACTTTGTAGTACTTTCATGCATTGATAAAAACCAGCATGTTAAAATTTAGACATTTTTATGTCTTACACACAACTTGTTAATAATGCTGTTATGGGAGCAACACTTGTCAATTCTTTTCACACTGTTAATATCTAAGCATTTAATTTTTTATAACCCCAAAAGTTCCACAACCCCGCACACTTTTGGTAAAGTAGGCCAGATGAGAATCTAAATGACACATTTCAGCATCATTGCAAAATGAGCGAAGGACCCTGACTTCCAAAGTTATAATTTAAGGACTTCTGCCTGCACTTGTACTTTTAGCTTAGCCTGAACAATGTGGTGGTATATGTTAGGTTTTTGTTGCTCTTTTGTTCTGTTCTTCCCTAGATTTGGAGTTTTAAAAGTCAACATGATATCTAAGGTATACAGTAAGTATAACTGTATTTTTCTGTAAAATTATGTCCAACCCAAAGGTTAGTTCAGTATACAAAAAACTAATTCTACTACTGTTAAATTATATTCTTTTTGGACTCCCTAAAGAGCTACCTTAGAGGCCTTACTGGGGATCACACACACTGAATCTCCTCACCAAATAGCGCTTAGCAGGATTCTCAAATTGAACCTAATCAGTTCTCCAGTCACCATGTTTAAATGGTCTTTTTGCCAGGTTAATGGGATTTCCGCTGAAAGGTCTGCGCTCGACGTCTAAAGTGGTCCAGACAATCGCAATGAGCTGTAAGTCAAGTGTGATTAACCCGCTGACCTGCCTGCAGCCATCGCGCTGCTGCTCCCTCTCAGCTCAATTGGAACTGTGTTTAAGTCAAGTCAGATTTACTTATTAAGATGTAAACAATGAAACAGTGAAATAAAGCGGAATGAGAAGCGCAGATGGGAGAAGTTCCTTCCAGATTTCAAGCAATAAGGCTACAGCTTGTGTTGTATATCTTCGCTGCATGTCAGTTAATACATATAAACTTTGTGCTTCTCTTAACTGCTGTAATATTGCAGAACCCTCTGGATTTAAATGTCCCTCTTATCATTCGCATCAGCTCTGGATGGGATTACTTTGGCTTCCAGTTCTGCAGTGAGCAATCTTGGAGTTATTTTAGACCAGATCTGTGCTTTCACTCAAATATAACACAAGTTTGTAGCACTGACTTCTTTTACCAAAGTAATATCCCAGTGGCTACTAGTGGCAGGATAAACACAGGACAGGTCACCATTCCATCGCAGGCAGGAAAACTAATAGTTCCATATTTTCCCAACAGAGCATTTCACTCTCAAACTGCAGGTTCACTTGTGGTTCCTAAAGGCTCTAAACGTAGAACGGGTATACCTTTAGTTGTCAGACCCCTCTCTTTGGAACCAGCTCCCAGTTTAGGTTCAGGAATAAGAACATTTTCTCTATCTTTGCGATTAGGTTTCAGATTTTCTCTTCTGATGAAGCATATAGTGACAGCTGGCCTTCTGGGATTCTTTGCTGTCCTTTTAGTTGTGCTGATAAGCTAGATTGCTGGGGGACATACCATTATAGACTGAGTACTTCCCTACACATGTTGCTCTTTGTTTTACATTCATGAATCTAAAATTGTTAACATTATTTTGTTCGCTTTGTTTTTCTCAGAAGGTGTCCTTGACTAAGAGTTATGGTCCTTGTTGACTGCTCTTAACTCTGCATAAATCAAAGTGACTGAGATTTGGGGAAAACGCAGCAGTGCTAAAAAATGGTAAGAGGCAAAAAAGATGTATCGTATAAATAATCTCAGAGTTTGAAGCTAAATTCTCCATTGGACATGTTCATCAAAGTAGTTCTATATCTACTTTATTTCTGTTTTTTTTAATGTCTTTGTTTATTGTTTATTTTGTGGAGCTATATCAACAACAATCTTGCTACTTAGCTAACCATCCCTGATAATGGAGCAGATTGTTCCGCATCGATCCACAGGGTCGTGGTGTTGGTAATCATCCGTTTGTGTGGGTCAGTGTCTGTAATGATTTCTCTTAACTGATGCCCTCTGACCGTCATGTAGTACATAAATCTGTATGTTTGTGTGTGTGGTGTATTATCGCTGAGCATTAGCCAGTGAACCATCTTTTTACATGCCAGGGAGGCAGAAATGAACGGCGTTATCACCTCTTATGGCTTCTTCTAAAAGAGTGCTCACTTCTGTATGATTCAGTCTGTCAGTGAAGCGTTGCAGCTTCTGCTTGTGTGTGTGCGTGTGTGTGTGAGAGAGAGAGAGCGCACGTTGTTTTACCTTGATTTATTTAGTGATGACTCACTTAGTGTGACACTGTTTTTTTCACTTGGCTGCCAAGACGAGCCTCCAGCAGCACTCCTCAAACAAGCTTGAAATATTTCTTTGACATTCGAGCTTTACCTGTGCCATTTAGTGTTTTAGTTAGGTTCTTTGTACACATGTAAAATAATCAAATACAATAATTTACTCTATGCATTTGTTTAAGGTTAACATTTCTGAGATTTTTAAGTGTTTCTCTTGGTAGAAAAATAAATTAGTTTTGTTTTCTGTCATGTGTTTGAACTGTGTTTGGTATCCCACTTGTACTAGTCAATGTCTGGTTGTGAAGAAAGCCAAAATGAGGAAAATTTCTTTCTTTGCACCAGTTTGCAAGTGCCCACCAGGTCCTTGTGTGGTCAACCACATGCAGGTGAAAAGCCTGAAACTGAGCAAACTGTATGCACCTGGATGTATTTGCAATTAAAACAAAGGGGGGAAAAAAGCACACGGCAACAACATAAACGACATGCTGCAGCAAATAATGCTTCACCAACAGTAAGGCCTGTAGACTGATTAAATGCACCTGCATGGAAAGCTTTAACATGGTTGACGCAAATACACCTGTGTGCTCATTCACAGCTGATTTACAGATGCAGCTATAATAATTGGCTTTAAGTTCAGGGGTTTGTAAGCCTTAATCTTTTAGAACTTAACCCATCTCAACTAAAATAAAATAATAAATCTGTAAAATGTAAGAACAAACCCAACATAAAGCTGCCAAGCAAAGCAGAAAATGGTTCATTCTCTCATTAATGCAGCACAATGCAGCAATTTGAGTTGAAAATGGCTCAACTTTTTCAAGTGTCTCAGTCAGTTTTGCCCAAATAAGACATTATAGGTCTTGCGATATTTCCTTCACCTTGCCAACAGAACTTTGTCGATGGTGTATTTAATAACCTGTCAAGGCGGAGCTTTTAAACTGCACTATGCCAAATACAACAGGCAGCATCCACAGCATCCATTCCTAGTTATATTTCAAAAGTTTTCTGAAACAGCCACTCATGTTAGAGCCTGCAGCTGGAAGAACAAAAATATTAACATTTGTGATCACCAGTTTGGAAAAAAACAATTACATAGTGTAAAAAAAGATTCTGCTTCTAAAGATCCAGAGGACAAAAAAAAAAAAAAAAAACACACACACACAAAATTAACTAAATGATTTTTTTTTTTTTTTTTTTTTTTTTTTTTTAGTGCTGGTCAACAATTAAATTTTTAATCCCAAATATTTGCCTAACTTCCTGTGCTTAAATGCAGTAATTGCAATTTATTACACTCAAAATTAAATGATGATGCAAAAGCAAAAAGTTCAGTAACTTTTTTATCATGAGTACTCTCTTTATGAAGTAGCAGTTAAAACATTACCTGTAAATCACAGCCTAAATGTAAATGTTATAACATCAAATATATATATGACAAAGTTTGGGTTGTTTTTATGTCAAAAACTAGCCAAAAAATCTAAAAGACATACATACAACACCTACTATAACATTATAATTTCCTTTTGCAAAAAAATTAAAAATAAAAAATAAAAAAAAAAAATCCCAAACCTAGATGTGATTTATATCCAATCCATCAAACAGCAATAAGTATTTACAAGTAGAGCTGCATTTGTTAAAGCCACTAAGTTCAGTTATTAGTTCACATCGTTGAAGGGAAAATATGAAAAACTGCAGAAATATTACAGTTATGAAGTTGATCTGTGTTTGGTTAATAAGTTGCAAAACAGATAAATAAGTTGGACCCAGTTTCTGAGTGTCTGTTGTGGACTTATTGTATTGTAAAACTTAAAGCTTCATAATACAAAGTTTTTTAAAAAGACAAATTATTTGCTTTCTCCTGGACCAATGATCAGATTTAATTATGGTAATAAAGTTTGCGTATATCCTGAAGTTCCCAGTAACTGAGAATTTCAATTAACTACTATCAACTTGCTCTGCATACATTCCAGCAGTAAAGATATCATGTAATATCTCTAATGTTCAAAGCCTGTAAATCATTTTGTCAGCGAACAAGTAAAGACACACCTACTGTCTGTGGAAAATTGCCATCATTTGTTTTAATTGAGCACTTTTTGATGTTGCTTCAGTTGTCAGAGGATATCTCGTTTGGGAGGAAATCTTCACATGTTCACTTCAAACGCTCCAGGCAAAGGATTCCTCCTCCCTTTTTGTCAAAAGTAGCTTGCTTTAGAAATTAGCTTTGATTCTGTGACAGCTACGGTACACGTGTGAGAACTAGGTCATTCGGTATTTAGAATACTTAACTTATCAGTCCTTAAAGAGGTTACTCATGCCCACCTAGGATGTTTGGAGATTGTTTTAATAGCATTTAACTTATTCCACCAACTAGTAAAAATAGGTTTATAACAAAAGAGCATAGAAATAAATCCTATTACCTTGTTTGCATGAAATGATGATAAAGGTGAAAATAAAACATGCTGTGGGTGTATGTAAAAAATCGCAGAAAAACAAGATTATGACTGCAGAGTGTCCAAGAGGAACTTGACTGACTTGACAGAGTAAAGATCTGAAAATATATTAAAGCTGCACACTACTGGGCTGAGTATCTATAATTTTAATAACTCTGACAATTAAAGGTGGTTTTTACCTTTATCAGAAATTAATTAAGCTACATAAAGAAGTATGGAAAGACTCTTCCGCATATGTTGTGATTTAGCTGAACCATCCATCTATTTTCTTTTGTTTATAAAAGAAAGATTACTGATGGCAGCAGGAGGTATTAACATATCCTTTTGACCTAAAACTCTTTTTAGTTCCTTTGGGGGGTTCTAAAATGGTCTCAGATGAGAAATGTAATCCTTTAAGCATGATCTGAGTCTACCTCATCTTACCTTGCTGTGCACAGAAAACCTCCATGAGGCACCCAAGAGGATAAGAAGCCTAACTGTCTGTTCTACTCCTTAGTGCCCCAATTGACCAGGCTCACTTCATATCTAAAAGGCTTAGCCCACCCACTCTAAGGACAAAATTCGTTTCAGCCCCATCCATCCATCTATCCATCCATCCATCTACCCATCTCTGTTTATCTTAACAGAGAAAGCAAGACCTGCTTGCAGTCACTTCTTCCAGCTCCCCTAGAGGAGTCCTAAGGCATTCCCAGGCCAGCTGAGAGACCCAGGAACTCATTTTGTCTGCTCGTATTTCAGTCTCATTATTTTGCTACCCACAGCTTGAGACCATAGGTGGGGGTAGAAATGTAAACCATAGTTTACTGGGAATGTTGGGCGGAGTTACTGCCCGAAAGCGCTTCAAGCTTCTAAGTGGACTGTGTTCCGTGCCTTTATTATTAAAGCGGTTGACCGGAGCTTTGGCAGTAAGGTGGTTGGTGCTTGTTTTAGCAGTAATCCCCAAAACTCGTTGGTGGACACCAGTAGTAATAATAATAATAATAATAATACATTTTATTTTAAAAAAAGCGCCTTATCAAAGCACCCAAGGACACTGTACAAACATAAGACACTAAAAGTAAGCAAAACATTAAAAGCACAAAACAGAATAAGTGATAGAGGAAGGAAACACTGTGGAAAGATGTATATGGACTTAGTGAGGGATGCCTTAAAGCTGGAGAAGTACTATTGGGCCTTTTGGCCTGTGGGACTCCAGGGGCAGCTGACAGGTATCGTCAGGCTAAACAGATTGCTGCTTTGGTAGTCACTGAGGCAAAAAGTAATGTGGAAGAAACTTGGTGAGGCCACGGAGAACAACCACCATCATGTGGCTAAGGAGGGAAAGCAATGCACCATCAACACTGTGGGGATGGGATGCTGCTAATCCTTGGCTTAGGACATTGTTGGCTGGTGCAGGGAATAGTTCAAAGACTTCTTCACTTCCACCAACACATCTGATGAGGAGGCAGAACCTAAGGAATCAGGGGTGGGTTCTCTTTTCTTCAGGGCTAAGGTTTCCAAAGTAGTTAAAAAGCTTCTTGACGACTATCCGTCAGATAGCCAAACCTCAGGTTGAGTAGGAGTAGTGTGGTTTTCATTCCAGTCATAGAACAGTGGACCACCTCTACTACCGCTACAGGGCCATGGAGGGGCATGGAAGCTTACCCTTGAGCATACATGTCTTTTTAGGATTTGGAGAACGTGTTTGACGGTGTCCCCTGGGGAATCCTGCTGGAAGTGCTCTGGAAGTATGAAGCACCGGATGCTCTTGTACAAGCTGTCAGGTCCATGTATGGCCAGTGTCAGGGATTGGTCTGCATCACTGGCAGTTAGTAGGATTTGTTTAATTTCAGCCTCTTGGACCCACAATCATATGCTTTTAGTGACAACCAAATTCCCATGACTGTAATCCAATCTGCCATTTCTAGCAAAGTACATGCCCTGGAGAGGTGGTGACTCTGTCCCCAGTGACCTAAACCATGCCAGACAATGTTGAATGCCATTCTAAAGTTTCTAACCCTACAAGCCAGGATATACTGGTTAATAACATTAATTGTAGACCTCTTGGATATTGTTAATGCATCTTTTCTTTGAGGTCCTCTAATTACTACAAATAATGTAGATAAATCAGTTTCCACATATGGCACAGTTAACATCACTTTACACACTGAAAAAGTGAATGGTTGTTATACAAGTGGCAAATTAATTTGAAACCAATCCAAAAGACAGACCTGAAGTTTTTTTCGTGTTCCTCAAGGTCAATTTCTCGGACATCTTATTTTACATGTTCATGTTTCTTCTTGTTCAAATTATGCAACAGTTCAACAAAATATGATCACAGTTATTGATAGGTGGGTCTCAATAACCATAAACCTAAAAATTATAATCCCTTACAAACACTCACCTTGAACAAATAAGCAAGTGGATGTTCCAAAATTTCATTCAGTTAAACACAAATCAAGCAGAAGTCATAGTCTACGGAGCTGAAGAGAAACAGTTAAAATATGTTCTCAGCTTCAATTTTTAATGTCAAAATCACAAAATAGGCCAGGAATCTAGGTGTCTTTGTGGTTTTTATATCAGCTCAGTTATAAATTTAGCTTACAGTCACCTCATAACTTGAATTAAATATTTACTGGCCTGCAGCTTATATAGAATGCTGTTGCATGAGTCTTTGAAAAGATCAGAAAAGTGGATCATATCACTCCAGTCCTGAGGTCTCAACACTGGCTTCACATCCACTGAACAGTCAATTTGAAATACTGCTGTTGGTTTATAAAACTTTAAATGACTTAGGAATCATTGTAGGCCTCAAGGGTCACAGTCCTGCAAGTTTAAGACCATTGAGCCTGATTCAAATTAAATGGATCTCCTGAACAGCTTGTTGTCAAGTTCTTTGCAAGCCTATTGAAGACCTGTTAATATGAATCAGGTGTATTGAAATAGGGAAACCTCTAAAACCTGCAGGACAATGACTCTAAAGGACTAGGATTGGACATCCCTGGTTATAGTTAAGTTTTTCTGGTATGTAATCAACATTTAATACATCTCAGGTCATAATGAACAGTAGTTGTGTAGTTGTTGAATTGTGCTTTCTATATAAATTTGCCTTGCTTTGCTTGAGATATCCAGAAAATAAATTTCTCAACAAGAGTATGGTGTCTGGAGGCTGGCTTTTAACTAATAACTTATTTTCATTGTTTGGGCTGTTTCATTGTTATATCTAATTGTTGGTAAGAATGCCAACCTTGAGCAAAAGACTTACAAATTTCAGATAATTTTTGTATTCATATCCTCTTGGGAAACTCCACCATCCATGACTCTAAAATTAAGAGAGTTCCAGCTTTGCTTCGGCTATGGACCAAAACTGTTTCATTCCCTACAGCTGAACTCTGAAGAGCAGCTTAACCATTGAAAGGGATTCCAAATAAAACTCCTGAGCCAAGTCTGCTGTACTCACTTACTAATGTTTGCATTACCAGTTGTGGCTCGCAGTGGGTGACATAATATTTGACATGAGATGCCAAGTGTGAGACAGTGTGAGTGTTTTGGTCTCCTCGGGATGTGGAGGTATTGCGCCAGCTGGCTGGATTGGTTAAGAGCCTGTTGACGGATGGGCCAGAACAGATGCACAGGTAGACATACAAAATCACACACCAGCATGAGAGTTCACATGCACATCTTTTCAGCTGTGCTTGCTTTTGTTGCCTTTTTCTATTTTTTTTTTCTTCAAGTCTGTTAAATCAAACCTCTCTTTTTTCAGTTCCTTTTTATATTCCTTATTTCTTATCCCTTGGTTTGTCTTTCTATGTCCTCAGAGTAACAGGATATAGATGTTTGACTTCTCTCTGCTCAAATAATATTGTAGTGGAATTTATTTCAAATCAGTAACCAAAAATAGAATACAAGAAATTAAAATCAATGCCTTATTGATATGAATACTATTCTTGTGCAGACTGTAACTTCATCCTGCAACTCAGCCCTTGAGTCATACCCTCAAGCTGAAATAAACCAGAATATCATCACTTCCCATGTTTTCTGTGCGGGCACACACTCGAGAACACAATCTTCTTCCCAACACACACCATTTCCCAACAGGTGCAGAGGAAGATCAAGTTGCAGCACTTTTCTTCCTCCCTCCTCCTCTTGTCCTTCCCGCCTCTCTCTCTTAAATTAATGCCAGCGAGAGCAGCTTTAGAGACATTTCTGACGTGTATGTGTAAGGGGGTGAGGAGGAAGGAGGGGGTCGCTAATAACCAGGCAAGGTACACTAATCTCCGATGGCAACATTTGGTTTACCTTAAGCTGGAGGGACAGCTGTATTAAAAGCAGGAATAATCCTAATCAGTTCAAACTCTATCCTCCTCCCTCCCCTCCTCCCTGCTTCACCTCTTTGCATATAAAACTTCCACATTAGGCTTAAGAGTACAACGGCTTAGCTGCTGTTCACCCCACATCTGTCTTCCCTCTGCGACAACCAATCAGAGAAGTAGATGGAGGGATGAAGGGAGGGAGGAGAGGAAGGTGGATCAAGAATGGAGGATGGGAAGGAAGATGGCATCCTGAAAAGAAGAAGTAGTGAGGAGGAAATAGTAATATGAATGGAGGGACAGAAAGATAAAGGATTAGCTGAGGTAAATGAGAAAGAAATTAGAAATTTTACTCATTCTGCAGCTAGCTGAGAGTTTAAGGTGTGATGCAAGTGATTCACATTTAAGATATGAATCAAATTCATTCTGTAAAGCACATGAATGTATCAGCTTTTTCAAACTGTATAAACATGAAATAAAAGAAAAAAAATACATTTAAGTAAATATCCAAAAAGTTCAGAAAAATTTTAAACTTTAAGCACTTGGTTCGGCATGACATACTGCATATGAGACAATTTATTTGCACTTTTTCAGTCAATTCTTTTGTACAATGAATAAATTTGATGAAAGTCAGAACAACATGCAAAGAAATGAACTATGTTGCACAAATAAATGAATTAAAATGTGTGCATGACTACAGAAATACAAACACAAGAACATTTTTTGGTGCAGAATATTTAGAATCATGTAAACTTTACTTTTCTATCACAAAACACTGGTGCATAATCTCATATTTAAAATAAACTATCAGTAAGTCATCTCACTGTTATGAATAATTTCAAGATTAAATAATCCCACACTAACTGAAAAAGAATGTCCCCATTAACTACTCTCAATGTATTGAGTGTGTTTATTTATTTAATATTATTATCTCAGGTGTCTGCAACATGGATCATGAACAGCTTGTCTCAAAAACTGTATTTCTATGTATGAGGTATGTGTGGTTCAGACCTGTTCTACTCCAAACAGCTTCTATCTGGCTTTTATTTTCTCTCCTTTTTTTTTTTTTTTTGCCTCTCTCCGAGGCCCTCGGCACCATAAATCCAACTGATTACTCCGCACCCCTTTTGCTTGACTGCACCTTCACAATCAGCCGTGGCCGCCAACAATGAGGCCCTGATGAATCAAACATCCATGGCATTAGTTTCACCTTGCTGCCCCTTTCCCATGCGCCGCCGCCTCTTTGTCAGACCCAGATTTGATGAGAAGGACTACTGACACTGGCTGCAACTATTGATAGACAATTCTGTAAAGACGGACCTCAACAACCCTACCGGTCCACAAACGCTCCCCCTTTTCTTTCTCCATTTGCCCCTAAAAACAGGGGACAAAGCTTGATTGGAGGACTGCACCAAAAACCCCCTGCTGTCCAGTTTGCAGGAGGCTTTGTGTTTAGGTTTTGGCTTTAGGGGTCCTTTAGCAGTATCTCAATATTTGCCAGAGACATATTTTCATGAAGCATCCCTTCAGTATACTGGCAAAGAAATGGTCTTTGAGACCTTAAATAATTCCAGATGATGTCTCATAACATCTTTAGATTTGCACAGTTTGTTTGATTTGCAAATTGTAGTCCTAGAAAGCTGAAAACATTCAACAAACGTTCAAAATTTTACCCAAACTTTATATACTTTACGTACAAAAGGGTGCATTTTCCTTGATATTTTGTTGCTTGAAGCTACACTGTCATAAATCATTTTATATTTTGAGAGGAGGGAAATGTACAGTATAATGAGTCTTCCATCTTTAACTGCTATATTGGTCATTTAAAACTACCATTTTCTTCAATCCATGTAACAAGATATGAAGTACAATCTGACTTAGCAACTGGTTGAATACACAAAAGCTTAAAAGAATTTGTCATTGTAAATTTTGGAAAAATAGTTGCCAATTTTGTAAAATTATTACATAATGGATGACCCATTGGTCTGTCATCATAAAATAATCTAAGCCAGCCAAAACAACCAGGAAGTAACCCTCCAGCCAACTTTTAAGATGTGTTTACTCCAAATGCATATTAAAAATTCACCTTGTCTTAGGCTGAAATTATGTGTATGTTTATCATGTATTTTGTGTTTGTTTAGAATGCTATCCTGTGAAATTAACGCTACAGGGGGTATTACAGAAAGGAGGTTTATCAAACTCTGTGAGCCTGTTCTCGAGATTGCTAAACCCTCTGATGTCTTAACCAGGGTTGTCAGTCCAAAACACCAACTATGTGGCAGCTATCACAACCCTGTGTTGGTTAAGTCAGTGTGTGCACTTCCAATGAAAGGTATCATCCATTCAACCCCAAAATCACAATGAAAATTACCAGAAAAGGAATCCATCAGCATCCGCCACCACCCATTGTGACGCTTGATAGAGGATTTCCAGCAAAGTCATTGCTTAAGTTAATGAAAACACATGGAAGCCTACAGTTAGCATGTGTTATCTAATTACTAGATTTAATAAGCATATATTAAAAACATCGTACCTGGGTCCAAGCGAAAGCAAACTATAAAAACATTGTTCAGACTGGTAAGAACTTCACCTCTGCATGTTAGAAAAAATTCTTCTAGTAGCCAATAATTTCCATTTATATTGCTGTATACCTGTTTCACAGCCAATAAGAAGTTGTTAGAGTGATGGAAAACAGGTTCAGGGGGACTACAACAACCCCATCACCCCTGTGGAGGAGCTACTCCCTACCAGGCTATGTTCACAGCAATGTTTCTGTATTAACTTATATAGATTATCCATTTTGGAACAGAAAAAGCAAAATTACCCCTCCATGTTGGCAAGTTGTGATATTTGAGTAAACTGTAGGGGCTGTGTAAGGACCAAACTGAATAGATGTAAGGTCACAGGGTCAACAGTGGCAAAAATTATGTTTAGAAGACAAGCTTGTTGACCAAGTTCAAAATCATATACAGCTTTACAATGCATTATTGCTGCTGCACAGCGACAGATATGCTCGTCACAATAGCTGGAGAGCGATTAGGACTATTTTAGAAGTTGGTATAGATGTAAAAGTATATATGAACAAGGCTGAGACTGTTACATCCGTGCACAGAGAAAGATACGGGAGAAACAGTGGGACAGTTCTGATGGGGTGTTTTATCCTCCAAAGACTGTAGACAAGTATACAACTACGCTCATGATATAGCTGGTTGCATACAGGAATGCAAGATTAAAATGCAAGTATATTCTCTGCCTTTTTAACACAAATTCAGCCACTACAGTGTTTTAAAGCAATCCTCTGGACTTTAAGAACCAAGAAATAGAAATTCATTTGCATTTATTCAAGCTCTTTGGATTACCTAGATACCATGTACATTAGTTACACTTACTATTTCCATCCATACTCAATGAACTTTGAACAGTCACATAAAGTAGGTTTAAGAGTTGGTTTTGTTTTGTTTTCAGGCAAGAATACATCTGACAACTTCAAATACATGTCTGATTTAATGAGACTGAGCCCACTTGGAAATTTGCTCCCATGTTTTCAGAGTGGCTTTGTCCCACCAGCAGGTCATGTGACAGTCTCTTCAGGTATCAAGGTGACTGAGCGGAAGCACTAATTACCCCACTGAGAACAACGCGACCTTGGCAAGCTGTTTAATCATTTCCTGCTTGATGGTATTGGTTACACGTGAGACAGGACAGGGTTTGTGTTTATGTAGCAAGTAGGAAGTAAAATGCTAATTTATTGTTGATCCTGAGCAAATGCTGACCATATTACCAGTAGTGCTGCTTTCTTGCTCTGTTTAGTTCTGCCCCTCCCTAACACAGGCACCCCTGTGGTATCTTGTAGATCCTGTGATATCCTGTTGAAGCTCTGCTTCTTAGTTGTCAGAGTCCGTAGAAACTGCATCAATGAATGTTTGAGAAAACACGGTCCTTTGGATTATGCAAGTCACCAACTACTTGTATGAACTTCTTTGGGTTTTTGAATGGGACATGTGTTCTCTCCTCCCATGGTTACCTCAGTGTTGGTGGATGTTTGCTTGAGTTTATAGGTGTTGTAGGTGACACATATATACAAACACACACAAAAAGTAAAATAACACAGTATTTAAATGGACCTACCGACCAAAGAGTGGTCGAATATCTATGCATTTAATATGTTTATATATGCCTGGCTTCCTTTAACCAAACCAATAAACCAGCTAACTGACATATTAAGCTAATGCTAAGTTGAGTTAGGGTAAAGTACAGCAGTTTAATTTCTGTCTTGGTCAACCACAGGTGACATCACGAATGTTTGAGATCCCACAAAAAATGCATCTCCGTATGTTTCAATTGACTTTAAATGTAATTGCCCAGCACAATTTGCTAAATGAAACAACAGGCTCACACATACACATTTCAGGTATGAATTGTCCCGCTTCTCATTTACTTTCAACTGTGTGACATCTTGCTGAACTGAATTCTGATTGTGTTGCCTCACTTTGCTTTGTAGTTGAAATTAAGGTGACATGAACAGTGATGGCGATGGTGGAATCCAAATATAATGTGCTAAAAAACTATCTAAAAAAGCTAAAATTGGGTTTATAAAGGCAGATTTGTCCAGTGGTCTTGCAGCTCTTTCTGTGGTTTGCCTATACAATGAGCTGCAGACATCTCAGCCATGTTGTACCATCATGTCAGTAGAGGAACAAACCCTGAATGTGCTGTAAAACTGGGATCTCCTGCTAACCAGCACAGAATTTGGGTGACATTTGCAGGAAACTGGATGTAGCTGCTGTAATGCTTAAGGCTTCTGTTAACCAGGGTAAAGGAGAGCTCCAAAACACTGTACACTCTGAGCTGTATAAGCACATCCAATGTGCTACCCACAATGTTTTATTCATTAAAATATATTTGATTATATTTTAATCTAATTGACATTTGGAGATAAATGAAGAGTTTTATACCAAAATGAGGAAGACACTATTTTTACTGAATTAACATGTTTTCTTAGATACAGTTACAGCAACTTTATTTGGATGAATATCACATATGGAAGATATTGCTGTAGTCAGATGGGTTCTTAAAATTGTTTGTTGCATAAATAAGCTTTAAGGATGAAAATTTTGTCATGGTTTAATGATTGCTGGAAATGAGGCTACTTTTGCAACTTTAACTTGTACCAATGCTTCTGTGCAACAGCATTTCTACATTAATTCAAGTTGATGACTTGATGAGAGATGAGACCTACTGCAAATTAAATGTCTTTATTTTGTGTGACAGTTTGATTTACCTTACCTTTAACACCTTACAAGCCTTGGGATGAAAAGTGCTTCAATTGGACTTCGTTCTGGAGACCAAGTAGTCATCAGAAATATATATGAAATATGATTGTACTTGGGTTACACTCACCATACAGCTGGTTTAATGATGGCACACTCTTTAATAAACTTAGCTTAACACATAAAAAAATGCATTGCTGCAGTTTCAAGAATCCAGACACAGAAACATGGATTTATGGTGGACAATTTGTCATGATATGATACAATGTTTTGGCTAAATTAAATAAGCTACTTATCATTTCCCATTTACAGCCTGTGTACCTGCAATACTTCCGTTTGCGTTGGAATGAACCCGCATGACACCTCCCCTTTTTGGTTAGACTGTAGATGACAGATCCTAACTACTAAAAACAACTTTTAAAAAATTATAGAATTTTATAATTAAAAGAAAGTTTTTTGCCTCCATGACATAATTTTATTATCATTATCCAGCAGATACGTCACCTACTAGGTAAGGTATGGTTGGCGGAGATTAGAGATTACCGAACAAATCTACACCAAAACATCCCATCCTGACCCGGCCCCCTTGGCTGAAACGGGGTTTTAGATTATACCCTTTAAACACAAGTTATTTTGCCTTTTAAAACTGTAACTAGTCCTTTTGTGTGAATTCTATAAAGTGTGGTAATTTTTGTGCCAATGCAGACCATCTGTCCATCTATTTTCTATACCGGATTATTCAGGGATTTCAGTGTTATTATACTCTCTAAAAATAAAATACTTGCCAGTTTTGGAATACCAACAAAATGTCAAATCAATACCAACACTAGAAAGCTATTTCTTCTGTTTGAACCAAACCAATTTACATGAAACCACCAATCACAAAATAATCATTCATCCAGTATTACTCCTATAATTAAGTGAAAGGTGGTAAATATGGAGGAAAACTTAAGGTGAATTTAATAGATGTAGTAGCTCTGTCGCTGTCATTGTAAAACGTTTTAACCCAAATCCTGATCATTTCCTAAACCTCACCAAACAACTTCCGAAAAGTCTCAAACACAACTGAGAAAATAACATTGGGACTTGAACCCTAAGCTTTAGATGCAAAAAATGGACTTTCAAATTGTGAGAGTCCTACTAAAATCAATTCATTAAAAAAATATATATAACATAGTAAAATTGTACAATATGTGGAGCGAAAACACAACCAAAATGCTAAATTGAGCGTTTCCAAAACTTCAGCACATCTGCTGCTGAAATTAAATCATTATTTATTTGCCAGCTCGCCAAGATTTATTTGTGTATTCATTCAGTAATTTCTGTACTGACACATTACAGGAAATATTCAGCATTTCTTTTTTTCATTTGATTTAAGGTCCAGCTGATCCACCTCTTTGTTGAATGATTTAACAACAGAAGTAATGAAACATAGCACAAGTCCACATCATATCTGTTTTAATTTCTTCCTGTCCTCCCTTTTCTGTACTTCATCTCATTCCTGAGTGAACGTGTGATGAGATATAAATTAGTCATGTTTCTTTCTGTCTCAGAATATCTGCTTCCTCTCTTCCTGTGGAGGAGCCCAGCAGGTTGCTTCACATCTCCATGACTCCGGATGGGGGAGAGATAAAATACAGGTAAATGGGCTGGGATGCGTTCAGTCTGTGGGGCCTCGATTTAGTAATGAGTTAATGTGTGTGTGACTGATAGAGACAGCATTTCCTTACACAAGCAGTAGGACAGTCAAGATTTTAATGTTAGACTCACTTACCACTTTATTACGCGCACCTTACTAGTACCGGGTTGAACCTCTTTTGTCTGTAAAACTGCCTTAATTCTTAATGGCATAGATTAAACAAGGTGTCAGAGATTTTGCTCCATATTGACATGACAGCATCACATAGTTGCTGCAGGTTTGTCGGCTGCATCCATGATGACAATCTCCCGTTCCACCACATCCCAAAGCTGCTCTGTTGGATTGAGATCTGGTGACTGTGGAGGCCGTTGGAGTCCAGTGAACTCATTGTCATATTCAAGAAAGCAGTTGGAGCTTCATGACATAGCAATAATATTCAGGGAGGTTGTGGCATTTAAAGCATGTTCAGTTGGTATCAATGGGCCCAAAATGTGTCCCACAAATGAGCAGTTGTAACTGGGATGTTGTCCAAGGAATTTGGTGAGCTTGAGTAAAGTGCAGAGTGACAGCAAACCAAACTAAAGGAAGGTGTCATTCCTCACAGAAATCAAGTTCTCCTAAAAGAGACTAAAAAGCCAAGGAACCACTATACTTTCTTTTCTTTTTAATTCATATATTCATCTTTTAATTTGTTCTCTTTGGAGATGGGAGTTGCTTAAGGTGGAAAGATTATTAAAAAGGATGCTGGGGAAAAAAATACATTTCTTATTTAAACTTTATTTTATTTTGCATTTCTAAATAATTTGCATTTAAAATTTGGTATAACACAACAGTTCAATAAAAAAAAAGTAAAATTGCATAATTGTTTTGCTAATATTTGTTGTTTATAACAATGAACTTCCTCATTAATGTTATTTTTCAGTAAATGATTAACTGAAGCTTGTATTTAAGAATAAATGCACTGTTTAAAAGCTGTTTTTGTCGCTGCACAGACATTTGGAGTTTATCCATAGGATAAAAAAAAAGCCCTCTTTGTTCAGGATGATGGCTTCCCCTCAGTCTCAACATGTGTCGGGTCCAGTGAGGTTTAAATCTGCCCACCTGTCCACACACTAATCCTCCCAGCCTTATTACAAAACTGTGCAATTAATTAAAGGCTCAATCGCTGGGATTAGTAACCTACATTCAACCTGATACTCATATCAGTAACTTGCGTATCAACAAAAATAAAGAAATTGAAAAATTTACCAGGAAAAGGATGATTCAGATATCAAGAAATCCACCAAGTAAGTTTCAACTTTGAATCACTGCTACAAAAGAAAAAAAATACAACCAAAGGTGGGTTTATTGCGACAGCAGTGCTCGTCTCATTTACAGTGGCATTACAGAGATTAAGATTATCTGTGCTGTATGTTTACAGCATAATGAAACAGGCCTGATATAATGACCATCAAATCTGGATTAGATCATTCACAGCAGAGGAGGGAATTTATTCCAGTGATTATTGTGAGCAGGCTGAGCTGCAGGACAATCCCTGACCAGGCTGACGTATGCCTGCACACCTCACACAAAAACACACACACCTTTGGAACACACATGTGCTTCTGCATGTTCATATCTTTTATGCATTTTGTTTATTTTTTTTTTTTTTTTTTTAGTCATTTCACAGTATTTTATTCACTTCCACTCCGGTTTACTTTGTGCTCATACATATGTAGAAACGCTCAGACACACACACAGGAACCAGGAGCTCTATCAAAGGTGTATTTATGTGTCCGTTGTGTGCATCTGTGTGTACAAGGCCGTTACAAAAGCAGGTTATGGCAGCACAGAAATGACACGGTGCAACAGATGATGGGCATTATCCCATCAACCTGCTGTTTCTCTACTCACTCTGTCCCCTCTATGTTCTCTTTGAAAGGACAGCAGGAGTGTGTGTGTCTGTGTGTGCATGAGAGAGATGGATGAAGGGAGGGAGTCCTTTCACACACACACACACACACACACACACACACACAAACACACTTTCATGCACACACACATTCTGCACCTGTCACAAACAGCCTGTCAGAGCAGAAGAAAAGAAAGTTCAGTCATGAGGAAGAACTGAGGAAAGGGATGTTTGTTTGAGCTGATTTGGGATTTTAGAGCCGTGGCTGATAATAACTTTGTTGAAGATGCAATTTTGTAACAAAATTTGATTCCTTTCAAGGTTAAATCTGACATTTTAAACAGTGTTTGCCCCAGTGTGGAGTGAGATGTGAATTATAGCAACATTAGGACAAGATTCCTAAATATTGGGATGTAACTAGACATTTCATATTTATCAGAATTATCAGAAATATCAGAAAGGGTTTTATGATTTGGGAGGTGTATGACATGTATGACAACAGCATGTGTCAACGGCAACAGAATTCATTTTGTTAAATGCTTCATGCTCATGGTATTCAGAGTCAACAGGGAACCTTGTAGGACTTCTTCGAGTCTTCTTCGATCAAGCCATTTTGAGGCCTGACTATTGGATTTCATAACAAACAGGATAAAACCATATGGTTCAAGCTGTTCCACAGTTTGACTTAGAACAGGTTGTTGTATTTTTGTAGTATGTTCTAACCCAGGGGTGCCCAAGTCCAGTCCTCGAGAGCTACTATCCTGCCACTTTTACATGCCTGGACTTGGGCACCCCTGTTCTAGCCCATATCACTGATATCATTAAGGACCAAAGAAAACTGCAGACATTGACAAGATTTTAAAGAGCCAGTCTGGGGACATTGGAAAAACTATATATTATTGCCTGGCCTTGGATTTCTAAGGATAATTACATTGTGCCCACATGTTTCTGATGAACTGACAACTTGTCCATGGTCCTCATGTTCTTTATCTTGTACCTAAATTAAGCATTGCTTACTAATTATGGTACTTTATTACAAGAGATCATACGATATCACTGTAACAAACCAGTTTGTTCATTAATATTTTGAGGTTTATGAGTAGGAAGCATGTCCCTCTAGTGTTACCATACAGTAGACCATTGCACGTGTCCGTAGGATTTGTAATTTTTAGGGAACAGTAAAGCAGTGGAGTAGCTGCTGAAAGTTGTACCTGGTGTCCCGTCTCCATTTAACTATTAAGAAAGGTGACCTCAGTGCACTATTATTTTAGTATTATTCCTCTTAAGATTCAGTTTAAACAAAAATAACCCATGGTACGTGCTATAGCCAGAAATTCCCACACATAACTAAATCTTGTTCCCAAGTTTAATCTTGTTAGTAACCTGAGGCCACAACTTTGTAACACGTGGCCACAGATTCATATATTTTCTATAAACATCACAAGATGAGCTCAATAACATTTAGGAAACTAAATGTTTAGTTTTAGTTAAGCACCCTGTTAGTTTTAGTTAAGCACCCTGTGAGAACAGAAGGGACTAAATGAGCTTTTACAGCAGTAATGCCCAATCTGACCAACAGATACTCAGGATTTGATATGAGATGAGTGTATCAGCCAACACCAGACGATCTGCATACGTGCTGGCAACCCTGCGTGTAATGTACCTGAGCAGAAGGTTAGCTTCACTGCCTGTAAATTGCCACCACCCCCCACCACCACCGCCGGACAAAAGGCTCAGCAGTGGCCTGGTGATTGCCTCTTTTCAAATGGAAATTCCAGTTGCCTCTCTTCTTCCTCGTTCCCTTAAGCAGTGTACAAATTACAGTTTACAAGGCAGGGAGGAATAAAAAAAAAAAAAAAAAAAAAAAAGGGTAGATAGATAGAAGAAAGCAAAGGTGGGGGGGAGAGTGAGCAGAGCAAAGCAAAGCAGAATATCTTTTGGCCCAGAATTTTTTTTCTTTTTTAAATTCAGGAAAGCGACATGTAAATTAGCCTTTAAGTGCTCCACTCAGGGACTGTGATCGTGCCCTAATTGTCACAGTCAATTGTGGCCAACAGTCTCTTCAATCCAGGCAGCTTTTGACAACAAGCATGCCAGGATCAAAAGACAAATCATTGACTCACCTCCTAACACATACACCAACACACACCATTTTTTTTTCTCTGCGTTCGAGGCAGCTGCAAAGAAAAACGGCCTGAAGGGAGAGGTAAGAGTGATAGCTTTACCCGGTGAGGATAGAAAGATGGCAAGATGTGGTAAACACAATTTGCTTTCTGCACCAGTTTTATAGCAGCGCTCCCTAAAAAAAAAATCCTTTGAGTATGAAGATAATAAATGGCACGGATGACAATCCTAGAAAAGATAAAGACAATTAGCAGCAGAGGTTTACTGTATAGTGCATCCAGCAGGATTGCAAACTGATTTTCTTCAAGTCCTACAAGGCCGTAAACTATAGCTGAGGATGAAACAGATATGTTTGTCTCAGGCAGAGCGGTCATTTCGGAGCAACAAATGAGCAAACTCTGGCATGTTATTGAAGAGGTCCAGGGTTCAAAGCTGACTTTTCTGCAAAGTTCTGCCACAATTTGAGGAAAAATAATTTGCTGTCTGTCTAGTTTACTGTTAGTAATCCTTTGGGTAGACAGACAAGCCCGCTTGTACTTGTTTTTGGGGGAATATATTGAGACAATGAAATTTATTCTGGTAATGTGGAAGTTTAATTTACTGCACAATATGACTCATTTTATGTTATAAAAAAATGATTTTAGAAGAGGATGAAAATAATAATAAAAAAAAAAGTTATATAGTGCATGAGGTTCACTTTTTAGCTACTATGTACCCTGATTTACACGATTTATTTTATGATTTTTTTTTTTTAATCACACAACAGATTTATAATGAACTGTTTGCGTTTGATGTGCACAAAATTAATACTAATCCTATCATATCTGCCCCTGGCTACCAAAAAGAAAAGCATGATTATTTCATGTGTTTGCTAAGGCAATGCAGCTCTTGGTTAAGTGTAAGGATCAATTGTAGTTTTTGGTTAAATATTAAAGAAGTCCGATTCTGTCAAGATGTCATGACTTCTTCAATATTTAACCAAAACTGCAGCCTTTTCCCTGAACTTGTAAAAAATAATCTGTCTAAACCAGACTAATTATGGGACATAGGTCACAAAGATCTTCATCTTTTTCTGCCACTCTTTCAGTGTTTTGCAAAGAAAAGTTCTTTAAGATACCCAAAGCAGAAATGCAGATTTGCAGGTCAATATTAGAAATCATTTCGAAATAAAGGAACAATTGTACATCCTCCTTGATGGATTAGTGGTTTCCACAGGTACAGCTTATCACAGTTCAATTTGACTATGTTTTTTAATAGATTTCCCATCATAGATTGTCCCCATAGACTGAATAAAATAGGTGTGGTAGGTGGACTGAAGGTTTGAGGTTCGAGGTTTCAGCTGTCACCACCTTGGTATTTTGAAAGTGGAAGTTTCAGAGTAAATGGAGGACTTCACTTAGAAATTCAGGGTGAAGAAGTAAAGTAAGCAATTTTTGAAAACAATACTTGGTCAAAAATAACTGTAGCCATGAAACTTAGTCTAGGATAATACAAAAGCCACATAGTTCCAGACAACACTTGAGCTTCAGTCTCTGAAGTCACAACCACACCTTCCCACATCTAAATATGGGATTTGTTTGGGATTTTTCTACCTCCTGAAACTCCTTTCTCTCTTTACTATATTTTCTTTTCTTTGTTTTACTTTTGCTTAAATAAAAAAACTGTTTTATAGATTTCTATTCTTGGCTGTAGCATCTCTTGTAGTAGATGAGTACACTTTTTCCATAACATCTTCTCAGAAGACTTATTATCATTTCTGTTACAGGAAAATATTTGTACTTCTCTGTATTTCCTTAAATAGTTAAAAAATGTCTTGGGCAGCACTGGATCCAGTCTGCAGCTGGAGTGCACATACGGTAAAAGTGTAGGTGGCTGTTAGTTTTGGTAAAAGAGGAACTGAACATGGAAGTACTTCCCTTGGATATTTGCAGATATTTATAACCACTTATATAAAGAATGCAATCCAAATTAATATTTCCCAATTATATAACTGAGGTCAACAGGAGTAGTTTTGAATGTACTTTTTAAATAAACATGACAAAACCTCTTAGTCATTTTTTTTTAGCTCAGAAGGTGTTTCTCAAAGTGAAGGAGATTGTTTTGTAGGTAACATGCACATAGAAAAAGCTAAAGAAGAGTTTTTAGTAATATTCAAGATCTGTAGTCAAGTCATGGGGGTTTGTGAATTTGGTTTATGGCCTTTTGTGCCAAGCATTTATTTAAATACATTATTATTATTTTTTTCCATATTTTGAAAAATAGAAGCTAAATGTTTAAACATTGATCAACAAGTAGGAATAGAGTGAATTATTACTAGAAATATAATCAAAATCTAACTGATCTTTGGCCCAGAGTTGATCTCTGGACTTTTGCCAGATGGGTTTACTTTTACACGTATCGAAATAAATTTCGGCAAAGATAATGGATATTATTTCACTGAAACTGGCAAGCTTCAGTTTTCACAATAAACTATTCTAACATATTTAACCCATACACATATATATGGTTATCAAACAGTAAACAGGAATGACAAAAGTATCTTTTATTTGTTGCAGATCTTTAAAATGATTAGTTTGGAGATGCCAAATATTAGCAGTAAAATAGTAAGATTTAATTTTAATAAGAGAGACTTTATAACATTTGGTTAAAAATCTATTAAAGTAGCCACATAACTTTGGAACTTAAACGTCACAGTTCTGGCTCGTTTTGATGTCACAGTGACATTTGTTATGTACGTTCAAGGAGCCATCATTGCCCAGCAGTGTCCCTGGCTGAAAAACAGCACAACATGTCGTTTTTTCCATCACTTTACAGAAGCATTTTGCTTTACGGCGTTGCATCACACACTATCAACTGCATATCAACACACTGGCCTGTTTTAATGTGAATGATTGAGCAAAGAAACCCAAGAGGACATAATTGGAGCTCAGAGAAGAGACAGGATGCAAGACTGACGCCAAATTAGCAATCATTGGGTGCCTCAGGGAAAATATATGTTATAATACCAAAGATATATGACATAAGTTCAGTAGTGGGCCTTTAAAGGTGGATTTTGTAAAATTGGTCTTCAAAAATAATCACCACAAAAAAAAAAAAAAAAAAAGTTTTGAGTCCTGTATCAGCTTTCAGTCCTTTACTGCCCAAAGGCTTCCTCCCACTGAAGACAATTGTAACCCTTCACTTATTTAACAAGCCATGACTAAGAATGCAACACAACAAAGTACTTACTGTTGAAATGAAATATGTTTGAGGCCAAAAATCAGAAGGTCTAAAAATGGTAGGAGCCCAGAGGGTGAGTAATGAGTATCATAAAACCCACACACCATCTTACAAAAATAAAGTTTTAAATGGTCTTAACAACAATTACACAACATGGCCTAAATGTACAGTCTTTGAGAAGAAAGAAAATAACATTAACCTGTGCGCACTTGTAACAAGGGTAAAAATAATTAATAAAAAATGGCCTGGTGTCTCCCTCCAGGCAAAACTCTGAGTTTGGTGGATGTTTGTGAGACCCGTCCACTGTTCTGAGTGTAAGAATGCATGTCCTACCACACTCCAGGTATGAAGTTCAATACAAGCAGTAGCTCACGATCCATGGAAAGTTCACTAGAAGGTCTCTAACCAAAGGGATCCTGTCTCTTGCTCCAGGTCTCCGGTTCAACTCTAACAAAATATATGCAAAGGAAACGAATATGCCTAAACTTTTGGTCAGTCTGGACAACCATCTGGTTTTTACCTGCACTGTTCTCGCAAGGCTAGCTGCATTTCTCTCTCATCAGAATGTGGCCGTTACAGTGCATCTGACCTTTACCAGCGCAACCAAACAGGAAGTAAAACCTTACTGTCTAAGGTGAAATAATGCCACATCAACCATTTCAGCTCATTTCTGGTCATTTTGCTCTGTTTGCAGCTAGTCTGTTTATATGTTACTGCCAGTACAGGCCACTTCTTCTTCTTCTTTGTCTTATTCTTCTTCTGGTGGTTCCAGTGTAGACTACACACTTTAATGACTCACACTTCATCTAGTGGTACAAAGAGGTATTTCAGGGAAGTCTGATCCATAGCTAGAGTTTTCTCAGTCGTAAATCTTAGGTCAGGAATAGGGACAGTACTGGGCAGTGATGGCTCCAGAATTAAACATAATATATGTCACTATGCCACCAAACGAGTCATGGAGTTTAGGGTCAGAAAGGTACTTAATGCTTATTTAAGTCACATGTGTTGCTTTTTTCCAATATATTTCTTCCTATCTTGTTGATGTATGTAAGTGTGAGCATGTGAATGTACATATGTTACAGAAGTTAAGCAGACTTTGTTATGATTTCTTAGCAATACACAGTAAGTTAAGACCGGCTTTTCTTCTGGATCTGCTGGAATGCTGGAATGAACCATCCAACATTCCAGCTAACGCCCAGTTCTTGTGGACCGATCCAGCCAAGTTGGACAATGTTTCTGCAGATATACTGTATTGTAGATCTTTTTAAATTTTCTTTGTGTCCTGAAAGGATGTAACCTCATATACAGAGGCACATATTAAGAGCATGCAGATATGCAAATGTCTGTCGAGATTAGAGCTACAACAATTATTCAAATGTTTGATTAATTATTCATCGGAGACACTGTCAATTATTTATTTCAGTGAGAGATAATTCTTTTCTTTTTCATCTTAGAGTAAAAAGTTTTCTTGAGGGATCTACCAACATCCCAATCAAAATCATTTTATTTGTGAAGTACAGTAAATGTGCAGGACTTGTTTTGGTGGCACGAGTCTGTGTCTGGATCAAGCAGCAGACAGTTAGACTGTACACATTATATATTCTGTATGTGTGCTGACTCTTTGTGTCTGGTTCCAATATGATTGGATTATCAGTGCTATTGTTTAGCAGAAGTACTGGCCATTTCAATTAGTTTAAGCTTTATTTAAGCAGATGATGTAAAATCTTATCAGAAATCTTATCAGTTTACATAAAAGCTTATTGCTTTTAAGCGCACCATGTGCCACAATATCGCATTTTGTTTCTGTACTTTGTTTCATGTCCATTTTTATTGTCATCTTATCAAATAATAATAAAAAAAACAAAGAAAATCTCATCAGGATAAAAGTGCTTGAACAGTTTTAAATTATCAAAAGTCCAAAGCTAAGTTGTGCAACTTGATATCATAAAAAATGAGTCCTTCAGTCTTCTGTTTTCTTTGAGTGCGGAGTCTGATTTTTGTGTTTCCTTTAAAAAGAAAGAAAAACATTTTTATATTGCATTTTTATTTGGAAGCTGCAACCACCCAACCTCTCTATCTGCAAGTCTACAAGGATCCACGGGGACCTTTCTTACCAAAAACTTGTAACTGTGAGCTGACTGTTCAGCAGGCAAAGAAAACCAAGAAGGACAACATGGATGCTTGTTGTTATTCAAAGGGGATTTGCTTTTCCCATGCCATGCAGGGCAAACAGATGGTTTAAACTCTTGACAAGATATCACATAAATCCTAGAGACCCTGATTCCTTCTTAAAGTCAAGAAAGAACCCTTAACAGTTGCGTTCCTAGGATGCTGCACACTCAGATCTTACCAAAGCATCTTTTGATTTCTAGTATGCTTCAACAGACTTTGTCCTTCATTTTGTCAAAGTTCTGCATTTTCAAAGTCTCACAATCCTTTGCTCACATCTGTGATGCTGCAGGGAGAAAATATTGGAAATTTTGAATTTATTTGCATCCTAATGTGCTGAATCAAAGGACAGCAAAGCATAAATCACCAACATAAATGGGTGTTGGATAGCCAGGTAACCGCTACCAGCTATTTAATGGCCAGGACAGTTATTCACTTGCTATCTATAGGGTTTAAATGAAGTTGGGTTCATTAGCATGGAGTAAACAGGCTTGCTGGTACGGAGCATTGTATTAATATGTTCTCCAAATGCAAGAAAGGTATGTTTATTGTATTACTTTTTAGTCTAAGAAAGACATGCCTTGGTGAGACTTGTCCTACTAAGGAAACATCCAATAGCTGCTGCTTTTTGTGAGCACTGTGCAAATATTCTTGTAGTTATACTTATTGTAAAATGTTGGCCAGCTACCACCAGACTGAGATGTAAAACTATATATTTATGCATGCACATGCATAACAAACTTCAGCACAGTTGGCCTAAACTGTAGTATGAATGCAAACATATGCACATCTACAAAGACCCAACTTGTTTGCACATGCTGATGCACAAACCATAAACTGGCCTTAAGGCATTTACCAGACTTTGACCCTGGAGGTTGAGGTTCAAGTAGTCAGATTCAAAAAGATGCTTTCAGATTTTGTCTATATAATTTAAATATTGGTCTTTATTAACTCCAGTAAGTAATCACACCCCTTTCCTTGAGTGAATGGTTCTTTTAATGGTTTCCATTAGATATATGTTCTACTCTAGTAGAGATGAGGCGAAATGTTGATGTGGATTGTATCATAAAAAACTTTTGGAGGTCAAGAAAATTAGATAAAGTCTATATAAATGCAGTGCATTTAAATCTTTTTAACATGTTTTCTATATATAAAATACATTACATGTAGCACTATTTAGTCTTAAGAGGGAAAAACATCCTCGTTTTGAGGTCAGAGGGGGTGATAATGGACATCTAGGACACCTGATTACTGAGGACTGACATCTAAACAAAGTGAATAGTAATGGACATTAAACACAGTTTTGTTAGGTTATGATAACATCATAAGTTGCCAGGAAATAGACACTTTCATCATGTCCATTACATGGTAGAAGGCTTAATTTTGTAGCTCCAATCCTTTTTTTTTTCCTTTCATTATTTATCTTTGAACTTTCAGTCATTTCACTGATGACTACACATGCCAATTTACATCCATACCCACACACTCATTTACACATGCTGTATATTTCATGCCAAATCTATATGAGCAGCAAGTGATGATAGCAAGAAAAAAAAAACCTGTAATTCAGCATGAAAAGTTATTTCTTGGCCTTTGAAGTAGTAGCTTGATAAAAGTGCATAAATAAATCTGGAGTTTCATCATTAGATTTAAAATATTGATTGATCATGCTGTAGGAATGATGGATAATGGTGATGCACCCCAAATATCCAGGAGACAAATGCAAACCATTGATAGAAATATCTAATCGTAAATATGGTGTTGCAAGAGCATACATCAAAAGAAAACAAGAGAAAAAAAAGTCTTGACTTGAACAAAAGGTATCACAAAGAAAAGTTTGTTTTTGCTCAGTTGTCTTTTCTAGCCGATTGTTTTGCAAGCCACAAATAATTCTGACCTCTTTCCACAAAAAGAAGTATTTTCAAGCACATGATACATTTGTCTTTTTTTTTTGCAAGTGTCTCAGTCGGATAAATGCTCATTTGTAGAAGCCTCTGCTCAGTTTTCAGCTAACAAGAACAACATAAAAAATCAATACTTTTTTTTGAGTAAGCATTTGTTTCTGCAGCAATCAGCTATGCAGAGACCTTGTTCTCCCAGCGAGCTTTCTTGTCCAACTGAGAGAGATCAGAAATGCTCAGAGAAGAACAGTTTTTTTTTTGTTTTTTTTGCCCTCTCTTGCTCATGGCAAATATACACCAAATTCATTTTGCATGTTTGAGGAGTTGTCGTAGATCACACGCTCAAGCCTTCGCCTCTCTGTCTTTAATTGTCCGTCAATCGCTGGAGCTCTTGTGGTGTTGAGGCTCTCGCGGTGGCTATCACAGAGCCAAGCCCCGTCGAGAGATGTTGAGTTTGATGTTGCAGAGCTGGAAGAGTCACAAACAAGCGCAGAGAGAAGATGTGATCTGGGATGCTTCTGTCGTGCATTCAAACCCTCTGAACGCCAACAACAATTTATTTTAATTAAGAAGAAGGAAAAAAAAAACACAACTTTCTTTTAGGGCTAAAACACAAACCGTTTGCTAAGGGTTTAACACTTGAGAGGCTGAGCTGCAGCCTCTTGACAGCTGCTTTGAATTGTAGACGTACATTTTCAAGATGTCCCTATTTTTTTTTTTTTTTTTTTTTAGTAGACCCACTTTGTGGTCAAACCAGCTTCGTTTGGTTTTCTACATCACATAAAGTCATTTATTTGTATTTACAGCAACTCCTTCCACTGATGACATGTTGTTAAAACTTTGTCTCCACATTCAATGTTCGTAATAATAATAAATAGTGCACAATGCCTACATGAATCATCAAGACGACCAACTAAAGATAAAAGAAAGTATCATTAAGATTAAAATCCATGGCTTTGAATGTAGTTCAGAGAAGAAAAAACATATTTGTAGACAATGACATTTTTACGAGAATTTACCGTGAACTTTTATTGCAAATAGTTGAGCGTGTTGGGAAAGTAAAAGTAAAACTGGAGCTAACATTTGAATTTACTTAACTGGCTGAATCAGAGCTTTAAAGTCCTCTGGGTTTATAAGAGTCTGGACGGATGTCTCATCATTGCTGGGTGGGAGTCGATTTGCAAAATTCCACACAAGTACTTAATTGATTCTCCTAAAGCAAGAATCCACTGAGTTTAGGTACAGGTTGGGTGTTTCTACTCAACCCCTCTAGTAAAATCTTCAGAAGATTAGCCAACGAGACCATTTTTTTGTGTGTTTCACCAAATTTTTTAGAAACATTTACTATAAAAGTTGCAACTTTATCAATGTTTCTGACGTCTATGTTACCTTAAACTCTCTCAATAATATTGTGGAAATGATCAAATGCTCAACATGCTGAACTTTTTGTATTATGTCTAGCATTCTGGTGGTTTGTAAAAGTGCATCTACAGCCAAAAAAAAAAAATAAATAAATAAAAACATAACATTTTTTTTTTTTTTTTGTGTGTGTGTAGCTGTAATAGCATTAAAGTAGCATTCTAAGATGCGAAATCAAAATCCTGTTATTAATATTGTTATATTATTGCGCTCTACTTTCATGCTGTAATATTTAACTACAATAAGAAACTTCAGAAAATGAAGTGCTTGGTTGGAAAAGCTGATTTAAATTACTGCAAGTTTTACAGTGTAGCATGTGGCTGACGTCATTTGTCCAATATGTGCATGTGTCGTTAGTGAAGCATCACCACCCAATGCATGAGGTAGGGATCAGTGTTAAAATAACCTGGCCAATAATAATTTATAGATATTCATACAGAACATATTGAGAGAATTAATTTCTTAATGATAAAGAAGTGAAATATAATTACATTAATGCATTATTTGGATGAGTTAACAGGGACATGTGTTCTATTTTTACTGATGCTAATGTGCCTGTTTTAATGGATTTCGAATGAAACCCATTTCAAAGAACTGCTAATGCACCTGGTGTTTGTCTTGATTTTATCTGCCCCTGGTTCTCACTGGAGAGTTTATGTTTCCCATGCTGCACCAAATTTTGCTCCAGACTATTTTCAGCTCTGATAAGGCTGTGGAAGGAAAAGATGAATCATTGCTTTACTTGGAAAAGTGTCAGATTTGTTTGTTCTAACAATTAAAGAATTGACTTTTGGCAGATGAAAAAGTGAAAAAAGAAAAATGACGACATCTAGCAGCTTCAAGACAAACACATCAGCATTAGTGTTACATATCCTGCTGTTTCATTAGTTTAGTTACATGCTCATTTGACCTCATCATGTGTAATGTTGAACTTCTTAAATTTGACCTGCAGGGAGGCAAACTTTATCCTTTTTGCTCAAGATATTTTTTATTACTACCAATTAATGCTGTATATAAAAACCTCATACAACAATGCAGAAATTTAGGTTTATTATTCTCCTTATTCCTGCATCATCGTGTCTGTTATATATACTTTATAAGCTTTATAAATGCAATTTCTTTACTTGTATTTTCTTACCTGCTGCTGCAAAATTAAAAACCAGAGTGTGAATGTACTATAACATTCAGCAGAGAATCTCAGACTTCATCCTCTTAACCTGAGCAGAAACGATCACCATAAATACTTCTCGTATCATAACAGGGTTTTGGTAAAGAGCAGGAGTGGGCATAGATTCATCACTGGATGCTCCTTAGTGTCATGTGACTCACAGATATAAATTAGGCCAATAATCAGGGACGCCTGGCGGCTGAGCTGTTGAATGCACAACATGTACATGCGACTGTGTTTTAGTCCTGAGGCACGTTTCTGCGATGGCATCCCTCTCGTGGGTTTCACTGCATACCAGCGAAGGTAGCAAAAACAAGCGATTATAGAAAAAGAAATTGGGGCAAAAATTTAGATGTTGGATGATGCTGCTGTTTATCTGTGAGTAGTGATGATGATGATGTTTCAAGTCTCAAGATATCTCCAGCGTTTAGTCAGGCTGACCTTGTTTTGTTTTTGTTTCTGAAATTGGTAGAATGGGACAATTTGTTTTAGAGGGAAACCCTCATTCTGCACTGACCTCTGACCTCCTGCTTTTGGATGCTTTATTGATTTGAACTTTAACGCTTTTGAGACATTCGGTCATATGATAGCAGATAAAATGTGTGTATCCAAAAAGCTGATGGAGCAGACAAACAGAAGCTAAAAATTCAGCTGACAGATTCTCTAAATACTGCAAAAGAGTCCAGCAGCCTTTCTGCAGCAGGGACTGTCTGTAAGCATTTACTCAGCCAAAAACAAAGAAAAAGAAAAATTTGCTCTTTTTCCTTCACACACACACACACACACACACACATACTAAAAACCAAAAAGGAAAAAAAATTAGGATTATAATCTTGAAAATCAGCAGTCTTGCCTGAGGCAGACAGCTGCAGAACTGTAAAGCTCCAATTTAGGTGTTGGACTTTAAAAACCATAAAAACCCAAGTGAATTTTCTACTTATTGATTTTTCTGGAACAAAATTTTAACTTGAGTCAAAAAAAAAAAAAAAAAAGGCAGGATGGATAATGGTGCTGCAAATTTATTAGGAGGGGAAATACAAACAGAGAAAGCCACATTTTATTTATCTAGTTATTTATTCTTAGAAATCAATAATAATTTTTAGATAAGAACACTTTTAGTCATTTGATATTTTTAGTAACAATTTTCGCTTTTAATTTAAAAAGAACAAATACAAGTCGAACAACCCCCACACCCCCCCATCATTTACACCAATGTATTCATTAAGTACAAGGTTCCTCTATAGGTCACACACCGACTGTAATCCGTTTTCACGGTGAATATGTGGCCCCACCGAGGGGAGCCTGCGCGCAAGAGGTGCCACTCCAGGCTGGATGTAGATGAAGAGTGTGAGTTTTGGTGGTGGGGTGGAGGGGGGGGTGGTCTAAGCTCAAGTGTGTGAGAGTGAGGGAGGAAGAGGGAGAGAGAGAGGGACGTGTGTGTGTGCGCGCGCGTGTATGTGTGTGTAAAAGTGCTTCGTTTACATGCAAGTACCGTGGAAGTAAATTACGCGTGACAATAATTCACCCAGGACTGGATCCACTTTCCAGTGGAGAAAAAACGGGAGGCAGAGCAGCTTCGGCCTCATCGTTTCTACTCACCTCTGCCCTCCTCCGCTTTCCTTCTTGGTTTTTGGATGAGAAGCCTAAATGGCAACATTTCATAGCGGATATTTGAAAAGTCAAACTTACCAAAAGATATATTTTTGTTTGTTTGTTGGGGGGGGGTTGGGGGGCACTTTTGCGCCTCCGAGCACTCCTGCTGTCACAGAAAGAGAAAAATGAGGAAGAAAAGTTATAGGACACATTTCTTTAATAATAACGCACAAAAACTCCAAGCAGAAAGGAAAAGCTTGTCACTGTGTCATTTCTTTTCTGCTGCATCTTTTTGTCTGATAAGGGGGAGGTGTGTTGGGGGGTGGGGGGGTGCATCAGCCAGTTCAGCCTCTTGATTGATGATTTAATTAGCCATAGAGTGGCGAACTGCAGGAGGACAGGACACAAAATAATACTTTATTTACATAACCAATCAGGGCGCCGCAAAGGTGGAGCTTCCTCTCTCTCTCTCTCTCTCTCTCTCTCTCTCTCTCTCGTTCTCTCTCTCCCTGTGTGTGTGTGTTACAAGTCAGGCATGGCTGAGATGGTTGACTTCTTTAATAAATTCATTCTATGTATAGAACGAAGAAGAATAATAACAATAAAACTAAATCCTAATAACCCTGGAATTTTCCTGTAATATCCCTACGGGAAGCCGCAGCATCGCTGCCTTCACTTTATTTCACTTCATGCTATTTTTCACATTTTTTCAGCTCATTTTAGTGCCGTCAGACATGAGCCATTGCTCTCAGACTTGTGTAATGTCAACATTATTTATTTTCAGATGGCTTTAGTGGGTTATTTAGTGGCAAATGAGCAAAACCCAAAATGAATAAATCAATATAGGAATATATTGTCTCCTGAATTTGGCTGTAAATGTACATATACACATATGTTTTTTTATGTGGACACCTTTTTAAGTGTACCTGCTGATGCTGCGCAGGTACATCACAGGTGAGAAAAGAGCATGATGCTCTTTTTCTCTTTTTAAAATTAATCACCAGTATTTATTCTTTTTTGAATTTAATTTAATTTAATTTAATTTATTTTTACTTCTCTGACCCTATCATTCCATCAGAATCAGATTAAAATATTACTAAGTGCGCTTTGTAACGTTTAAAAAGATTTCTTTTAACATTCATTTTCTTAAAACATTAGAAATCACAATAAATAATAACAATAAAAATAAAATACGTTACTTTTAAAGTAAAAATAAAGACTTATACAATAAATAAAAAAATGCCCCACACGGACACTTTTTGCAGCGTAGATAGAAACTGAACATCCCCAAAACCTTTTTGCAGTCGCTGCCTATTACAATAATGAAGAATTGTGGCTGAAAACTCCGGCATCCGGTCTTTTCTGTAAATTAAACGCAGTGGAAATGGATAAATATAGAGAAAACAGTCCTTACATGACAGCAGCCGGTGAGGATGAAGTTTATCCCCTCCAATAATAATATTTTAAAAAAGTAAAGAAAGGAAAAAAAAAAAAAAAAAAAAAAAAAACTGTCGCCTGTTCTTTTCTCCGCGTCAAGCCCCGACATAGTTGGTTTCGCTCAAAAAACAGAAGAGATGGTGAAAGAGAGAGGAGAGTGAGGGAAAGAAAAAGGGAGGAGGAGAAGGGGGAGAGAGAAAGAAGAAGGAGAGGGAGGGAGAAAAAAAACTTCAACCCAGAAGATGCTCACGTTTTTTTGCTCTCCTCAATTATCCCCTCCCGTGAAGATAGGTGGCGTGCGTTTCAGGGGGCTTCTCCTCTGTGTTACACGGCAAAGAAAAGGAGGTGGAAAGAAAAAAATGTCATTAGAAGAGGCGTAACACGTCAGTCCCTACCCAGGTTTGTTTCCTGGAGTGGGTGTAAGACATCAGTTGTAAACCTGCCCTAGCAGGAATAGCGGTCCCTCCCTCCTCCCAACTATTTCTAAGGCTTTATTTCTAAGGCTTTATTATCACCGGTGGAAAAGGATCCGCTCACCGACGCGCTTCGGTATCATCCCTTCCTCGCGACTCCTATCCGCAAGACCCCTCTTTACACCTCCTAAAAGAATCAGGTATGTACCTCTTACTTTGTTTTATATTTTTAGCCCTTTTTTCCGGAGAATTGTTGGATATTAAACTTCCGCGCGCCTGCGTCAGAGTTAGATCAACTTTGCCGTTACCTGCGCAGGTGGAGAAAGGTGCGTTTGCAATGATTCCTCTTTCCTTTTTTTCAAACCCCCGAGAAGTAACGGATTCCTGTCGGGCTCTGACAGCCGGGGAAAGGAGTCATTTTTTCCGCGCCTTTGCTGCCACACGACACCGCTGAAGAGAACATCCCGATTCCCACTCTTGAGTCACTTCAGCTTGTTTTTCTATCAAATTCTATCATCCAGCAACAAACGGCCACAGCAAGCAAAACAACAAACAAACAAACAAAAAAACCTAACAGTCAATATTCACTCATTCTAATAAGTGTTCGTACATATATATATAAAAAGAAAAATAAAAAACAAGCGAACCGAACAAGCAAACGATTTGGGGTCTTATCGCTTTTGTTTATGCACCATTTGTGCCTTAAAGATTTTCCTCTCAGACCGAAGTCATTTGGCACATTTAATCAATTGTCCCCCATCTGTTATTTATCAGCTGTTTACATGAGAGTTTGGATTCAGTTTATTAAACCTCGAGGTACAATTTTCCCAGGCGTAGCCAAGTGTTTGTTGGAGTTATATGACTTTTAATCAGACCACACAGTGAAGACTGACTCAAAGCTGATGCTTATATATGCTCGCTTTTTTGCCGTCAATCTCAGCTCCGGATCTGGCCCCTAAAAAATTGACAGGAATTTGATTTACTAACCTGTTTTGTATTCAGATTGAAAGCGCAAAAACATGACCAGATTAATACATTGAATTAAACTGTTAATTATTTGTAATAGTAAAGAAAAAAAACCTAAAGCAGAAACTTTTTTTAAAAAAAAACCAGCGTGTCATGTTTTCACTGGAGCCCTAACATGAATTGTGCTCTTGCTAATAAGAGAAATGATCTCTTCCTCCTCCTGCTGTTTAAAGCGGAGAGCCGATCAGTTGAAAATCAAAATTAGATGGACACGGATCCCCTCAGAGCTCCGTCTCATACTTTCACCCACGGCTCGTTCCCTTCGATCCAAGTCCCTTTTCTTTTCTCGTCCGCGTGCGGCGCAAGTGGCTCCTCCACTCCTAATGCTGATGGTGCTTTGTGTGTGTGTTTCCCGTCAGATATCAAGCTGAAATCAAGGAATCGAGTCCATGCGAGCTGCCATCTGATCCCCCACACACTTATCAATGAAGCAAGAGATCATGGCGGATGGCCCCAGGTGTAAGAGGCGAAAACAAGCCAACCCGAGACGGAAAAACGGTAAGAATATAACGGGGGTAGACGCACCGATTGGTTTAATGGGGAGGAGTTGGGGGGTATCTTTGAATGGGAACCTGCTTTGAAGGCTTCCACTGCGGCTTAGGGGTGTGTGAGAGTCCGCGGCTGGTGCGCGTAGCTGTCTTTCCCCTTTTACGCAGGGATAAAGGCACCGTTATCCGAGTGAGAAACTGTGCGCAACGCGTCCTTCTTTCTACCATAGCTCTGGGATATTTAAAAGAAATATATTTATTTAGATGTATTTATGGGCTTGAAATGTGTGTTTTTCGGTAGAGAAGAGGAGGTTAGCTGAGAAGTTGTGGATGTTGGAAAGTTCCGGTGCCGGCTGGTTTCTCGCCGGGACAAAACCTCGCCATGGGGGACTTTGTTGCGGTCACTCAGACAGTCGCTGGCTGGAGGAGCTCGGTGTACAAAAAAAGAAAGAAAAAAAAAGTAAATTCTTGTGACTTTTTATTTGTTTTCCCCCTTTTTTATTCACGTATATCCATCTTTTTACCTAAAACGCATTCTCTATTAGTTTTTCTTGTATAAAATAATTCACAGGAGGTTGCTTCAGCCCTTAAAAAAGAGAGAAAAAAACCTGTGCGTTTTTTATTCACACTTGTCACTAAGTTTACTGTAGTGAAGGGACCATAAATAAATTGGATGACATGTCCGATAAACGCTGGACATTAATTGGGTCTGGACTGGAGCGCTGGAGGTGGAGATTTGTTGCTTTTCCTTCTCCGTTTGACTGCATTCTTTCCCACAAGAGGCAAATCTGCAGTGACATTTCCTGGCCCTGTTATTCCTGATCATTCCATATAGGCTCCAAACACTGGCGAAGTGAAGGAGTGTGTATGCAAGTGTGTGTGTGAGAAACATCGAGGCTTATATTTGCTTTCTCCACTACAGTTTTTTAATCTCTGCCCCCACAGGTTATTTATCTAGATCAGATTTCATTTATTGATTTCAAACAATCAATAGTAGACAAGCATTTTGTTCCACACTAAATAGCACAAGAGCATAATAACAGCAGCAGTGAGGTGCAGATTTCGTGTGGAAATGTGCATCAGCTGGATTTATAAAGAAAAAAAACACAGAATAATAAGACACATTCAGAGACATGGCAGGGTGTTTATCTGTGGCCACCTGTTTTCTAAAGGAGAGAGGAGGAGAAAAAAAACAAGCTTGGCTTTTGTATGAAATGATAAAATAATGTTTGCAAAGCAAATATAATTTTCACACCTTTAAACCTGACAAGAGGCGGCAGAGTGTGTAAAGAATATTTTTATCTCCCACAGTAACATAGTCCATCTTTAAAGCAGCAGAATACACATTTAAAAACAAAAACACTTATTCATTTTTTTTTCTTCCATGACAACAAGATTGTCTGATGACCATACTGCTTCTCCCCCCCCTCCTCTTCCTCCACCTCCTCCTCCTCCTCCACCACCTCCTCACCCCCGGTCTTCCCCCCCTCTGGGAATGCAGAGGCTTATTGAGGCTTGGCCACTCTCCCCTCTCCCTGCCTCTGTCTCTGTCCTCTTCCTGCCTGGCTCGATGGAGGGATGGCAGGGCGAGGCGTGTGACGGCCGCCACGACCAACTCCACCAAAGCAAAAAAGGGGGGAAAAATGTATGCAGACATGCAGAGAAAGGGGGGGTTGAGTCAGTTTTTTGTAGCAGATGCAAACTTGGATGCGCTCAGACTTCGCTTTCTTCCTCTAACTAACAAATCGGATGAATCTACACAAATGTGATATAAGTGCAATTACAGCTAATTTCTCTTAATGGCTTTTGGAAATGGTGGTGTGTATGCCAGCATGTTTGGAAGTAATTTATAATTTGTAGGCCTTCTGCCTTTATTTTTATTTAAAATTCTGCAAAATGTTTTACATCTGCTTTAGTTTTTTTATATTTTAATTGAACAGCAGAGGCCCAGACTCCTTGTTATCATTTCAAATTTACGGTTTCGAGAACTAGAATTGCTCAGATTTTATTTTTTCCTTTTTTTTAAGTTGTTTTTTACAATAGCACGGATGGATGGATTTTGGCTTTTGTTCCAATTAGTATTAATGAGGCATTTGCTCTCTAAGTTGTCCAACCAATGACATTCTCCTCCAGATGACTGTTGGCCTTCAGGGTTGGAGGTGCTACAGTAGCTTTACTCACTCACTGCCCACTCTGTCATGTGGTATTTAACCACAGTTCATGACTTATACAAACCTGCACGCCACTGTCAAGTCTTACAGCAGAAAGGAGAGAATTACATTTTAGTATCATCGTCCTGCTCCCCGCTGCTCAACCGCAACAACAGCAAAGAAGGCAACCCCTTCTCCTTTCCTGGTGTGAAACTTGATCTCAGCAGCGTGAAGCGTTTGAGAGTTTGGCCCTTGCCAGGTGTTGCTTGTCACATCCAGCTGTGAGCGGCCAACAGAAACACACACCTGTTCTTATTTTCTTACTCAACCGGCATCAAAAAAACAAGCTGGCTCCTGCTGTTTTTTTTTTTTGTTTTTTTTTTGTCTTTTTCTTTTTGTTTTGGATGAAATGTTGCATCAAACTGTGGCAGCGTTTGTCTGAAAGGACTGAGGATGTTGCATTAGTTTTCTTATGCTTTAGATTTTTCTCTTTTTCCCACATGACATGTTTAGTGTCGGGACATACACTGGTTACATAATCTGGGGCAGCAGCAATAAGAAGAAGCAAAAAGGCAAATCTTTATCTCTATGGCTGCTGGAGTTTGATACAATCATCTGAATGTGGTTATTAAGGCTATCACAGATAGCCAGGAAAATGGGGGACAGAGTGTGTTTATGTATGTGGGAGTGAATGAGGAAGAGGAGGGGGAGGAGGGGGGTTCTTTCAGACCCAGACAATGCCAGATTTCTGCCAATCTAAACAATTTGTCCATCTCTATTATTCCTCTGCCTTTTTTTTTTTTTTTTTTTTTTAAGTTTGCAGCTCCCGCTGCAAAGAATTAGGGGGGGTTTAGACAAGGTGCTGTCCTTCCTTTCTCACCCTCCTCCTCCTTCTTTTCCCATATTTTCCCTCCACAAGGTAGGGGCTACACAAGATTTTTTTTTTTTTGCCATCATCACTAAGCAAAAAAAAAAAAAAAAAAAGAGAGAGAGAGAGAGAGTGGGGGGGTGGGGTGGGGGGGGTGTTTGAGAAGAGAAAAAATAGGAGAGGAGGAGGGCAGGTTTCGCAGGGCGCTCGCGGACAATTGATTGTCAGTGGTAATGTGTTTCATTTACATGTTTATACCGTCAATAGTGGCGGGGGGTTGTCCGCCACGCCATTCACTGCTGCCATTCCCATACGGGTTGCCGATTGTGTGGAGCAGACACCTCACGCTCCTCGTGGCATCTTTTTTTTCCCCCCATTTTTCTGCAGCAAGAAGCAGAGAAAGTGTTGTGTAGCTGAGGGAAAAACTGATTATTTTGTGTAAGCGACTGAAATAATTTCTATGAGACATCAGATGATATTTGGTCCAGCCAAACAAGCTGCATCCCTGTTATTCCCATGCAAGAAAAGCAAAAATAAATAAACGGATTATCAGAACTTGCATCTTAGCGTGCAGCGAGAGGCCTCATTTTTCTGTTACATGCTACCTTTATGCATCTTTTCCCTTCCTCTCCCTTAACTGAAGCTAAATATATCCATCTCAAACTGTGTGAGTCAAGCGTACATGGTCAAGCACATAAAAACAAATGGACTTCCCCTATGAGATCATGTCAAGTGCATGGGAGCAAAAGAAGAGGGAAAAAAAAGCTCCCTTTGGGCATCAGTGTCAGTTTTGTTCCGGAGAATTTAGCGTTATTATAACTCACATGATTTTATTTTATTTTATTGTTTGTGTAACAGAGAGGCAGAAACGCAGTGTGATATCCTCGGCTTTCAAGCTCATATGTAATTCAACATACCCTCTAATATGTGCTTTCCACAAGGAATTAAATCAGGAATGTAGCTCAGCAACAGCATTTGCACACACACACCCAACAGCAGCATAGTTTTTTCATGCTTTGATAAGGCAGATAAAAGCAAATAGCATGGCTTGTGGCTGTACACCCCCAACACACACTCACACAGAGAGAGAAAGAGAGAGAGAGAGAGATAGAAAAAAAAAAGAAAACTAATGATCAACTCCATCCTGGACACCGGACAGAAAACTTTCATCAATCCCCCCTCTTCTCAAAAACAAAAATAAATAAATAAAAAATTTGACACATTTTCTCCTTTTTTTTTTTATTATTCTTTTTTTTTTTTTTTCCTTCTTCCTTCCTCGACCGCCCTGCTTGTGTGAAGATATTTCTGTGCCTGGCGGCCAGAGAACACACACTTGCAGAGGCACCGCGAGCCCGGACCCCTGACACCGCGGGTCTTTGGAATGCCTTAGGTACGATTTCACTTTCGCTCACATCAATGCTGACCTGAATGCCTTTCATATCTGATCCGCCGTGTCTCTCCTGGTAAACATCCCCCGGGGGGAGAACAAAGAAAGGAGCTCCTCTTCTTCTTCTTCTTCTCCTTCTTCTTCTTCTTCTCCCTCTTAATCACAATTCAGCCCCTTTCGCCGCCAGCAGCAGGGCTACACATTTGCATTCAGCATCAGAAAAGGGCCTGAGATGAAAAGGGGGGCGAAAAAAAAAAAAAGGAGAGCAAGAGAGTAGAGAAGAGAGAAAAAAGGAGCAGAAGAAGAGGAAGGGAAACATAGAGGCAGAAAGAGGTGGGTGGGTGCTGGAGAGAAATAACTAGGGTGTTTGTGGTTGTTTGTTGGTTGTCCCCTGGTTACAAGCCTTTTATAGCCTCCCTACTCTAGCAGGGACCCGGGCCCCTCCTGACAGACAGATAGTGTTACGAGATGGCATGCCCACACTATTCGTGGCCACTCACACTTTAGAAGAAAAAGAAAAAAATCCTGGCTGAGACCGATTGGATTGTGCATTAAGGAGGAGATAAGAGTCAGGAGCAGGTGTCCTCACCATGGATGCGCTTTTTTCCCCCCCTTTTTCTTGTCTGCTCAGCTGCAAGAGGCCTCCTAAACTTTGAATACGTAAAATCAAATGTTTGTAGTGGTGAAAAAAAAAAAAAGTCTTTTCAAATGAGAGAGAGGAAAAAAAAAAAAACATCCATATGTAAACATACACGACACAATTTGCTTGATGAAAACGATTAGTAAGATATCTTCATCATCTGCATTCCCAGACAGGATGTATGCAAATCTTAAGCAAAGATGTGGAGCTGCAGAGGGAGGGGGGCACCTCAGCTCTTTAAATGGCATCATGTGATATGGATTCCAGTTTTCTTTCTTCTCTTTCTCTTTCTGTTCCTCACCCAGAACTTTTTTTTTTTCTTTTTGGTTAAGAAGAGGGATTATCGGTACACCTTCCCTCCCTCCTCCTCCTGGCCAAGCTGCGCAGGATTTAGGCAGATTTACTTCAGCAAACACCTTTGGACACTGGGGGGAAAGTAGGAGTCTGTTTGCAAAAGGGACCTTTTGTTCAGAGGGGTTCTGGATAATGCCTTACCAGGCAGCCATGATATTAACCCGTGCTTTGGAGAGATGGGGTGGAGGTGCTGCTCTTTTTTTTCTTCCTTTATATACACCTGTCTGGCTGTTTTGGTTTAAAAAAAAAAAGTCTTCTATTTCTTTCTTTTTTTTTTTTTTATTTGGATGCATCGGTTTGGAAATGCACAGCCACAGAAGGTGCACTTTATTTGGGGTGATGCACACTCACGCACACACAACCTCTGCCAAGAAGGATGAAAGCGAGAGCAGTGGCTGAGATCCGTTGCCTGACTAACACCGAGGCATGAATCAGCCAATAGTGAGCCAACACTGACTTCCCTTCATGTTCAAACCACAATAATGATGCATCGTCCAAAATTATGTGGTGACACAGGCGGCAACGTGGCATTCCTTGCATGCTTTTACATTTTGTTTACGCGTCTTTAAAAAGAAAGGCAGTGTGGCATGTAAGCTGTGTGCAAGTCCCAGTTTTTGTGCTTCATGGCTCCTGGACTGTTGCTAAACTTGTGCATCTTCCCCCAAAAAGGAATTGTCTCAGAAGAATCGGGTTTAGCTTGTTGGTGAAATTATGCTTAACTGGCTGCAGAGTGTGACGGTCGAGCATGAGCATCGTTTTGGGTGGTAGATGGAGAGTGATGGAGCAAAGGTGGCAGACTTGAAGGTGTTTCTGGCTGCATGCCTTCTTTTCCTCCTCAGGATTTGATGAGTTATATCAGTCCCCCCAAATACACACACACACACCTTCCACCATTTTGCAGCTTTTCTGTGACACTGTAAAGTTGTAATACAGTCAGATGTCTTTCTCCTGCTTCCCTGACTTTATTTCATGCCTTCTTGCTTGTTTTCTCTCCACGTCTTTCCCTCATCCCTTTGTTTTCTCTTTTCCCTTTTTGCAATTTTGACAAAATAAGCAAACACAGAAATTGAAACTTCAGTGGTCTGGCAAATAATTGCACGCATTCGGACTTTTCATTTACGTGTGTACACTCTTTACCCTAAGCTGGCATGTTTTATGCATCACGTAGGAGGAAGAGGATGCATTTTTTTTTGGGAAATATCATGCCTCATTTGAGTGTTTCTCGAGTGAAAATGCAAAGTCTTTATTTGGCCCATCCGCTCTGACTCGTCCCGCTGTTTGCACTTATGCAGTCTCGGCTGTGATTTTTGACATTTTCCACAAGTAGACTTTTCCCATTTGCGAGGGAGCCGTGGCGCGGCAGGCGACAGGTTGCTGAGCAGGTGTAAACTAACATTCAGGTTTTGTAATTACAAGATGATGAGGGGAAAGAAATTCTAAACCTCTTGTTTTTTCTAACAACTGTGCTTGTGTGTGTGCTGGAGGAGTACATGTTTATAATGCTGTCTGTTATTTTCATGATTTAGTTTGGAAGATATCTGTGATAAATGACCCTCCATAAAGTGCTTGTGATTTCGCTGCAGTTGGGACTGTCAAATCTCTCCTCTAACAAGCAGGATTGTGTCTTAATAGAGCAACAAAAGATCAAAATGTAGATAAAATCAAAGGAACAAGCACATCACAACTGGTTTGAGCTTGTGTGTGAAGACCTTCCTGCTCTGTGTGCATGGTTATGAGAAGCATCCTGATATTTCTAAGGAAACAAACACCTCAGCTGGCCATTAAAATAATTTCTTCGTTTTTTTCTTCCTTCTCTGTGCGGCAGCTGCTTCAGAGATGACACCTTTGTGCAAACAAGTGTTGAAAGCAGCCTCCAGTTTTCTGCTCTGATGTCGGAGCTGCTGCCCTGCAAGCTCATGCACACACACACACATTCACACTCACATTTAGGAAAATGCACACACTCTTTGATGTATGTTTGATTGTCGGGTGGAAGAGCTCTTCTGGCAAGGTCAGGACCGCGTGAAACAATCAATAACAGATCGGCAGATTAAGGCTTGGTGACATCTGGAAATCTAGGCCTTCGTTCACACTCGACCCACACACACACCAGCCTACCTTTAATTCAGGATAATAGAACATGCTATTTGATCAGAGCTCACTTTTCTTACTGTAGTTCATTATTCAGGAGGTGTCCTGCTTCTCTGCCACCTAAGTGTGCTCCTCTTTTTTTTAACGAGGACTTGTCTGCTTTTCCTTGGTGCCCCCCCCCCCCCCCCTCCAATCTTGCATGGAAGTAAATTCAGATGTGTTATCTCAATTTAATTGCTGCTGATTGCCAAGCAAGATTAGGGCAAAATTAGGTCATTTTGCGGTTGTACAAATTTCACTCACTTCCACGCTTTCATCTCAGTGTTGATCAAGCACCTTCTTAACCGGAGGCTGCAGCCGAAAGAGGAAATGGTCAGAGATTGCTTGTTATTTAAACCTACATTTAACCTTTGGCAAGTGTGAGTCAAGGAGAGCTGAAACATCTTCCCCTTTAAATGTCATGTGTGGTGCAGTCAGTGGACATGTGCAGCCACGTCGACCCCGTTCAAGAGTCTGAGAGGTGAATTCACGTGTTAATGGCTTCTGACTGGAGATGGAGCCCCCCCCCCATTTCTCTCTCTCTGGAACACTTCATGTCCCGTCGCTGTCAGATGCGAATGTCAAACAAACGCCTCCTCAGGTAACGGGGGAATAATCACACCGACAGGCCTGTCCTCAGCCTTTCTGACACGCAGGACCGATGCAGTTTCGGGCCTTGCAGCTCTGGATTTTTTTAGTCAAGGTGGTCAAGCAAGAGGATTTAAGTCTGACAGTAAATTAAGGGGCTGGAGGTTGGAGTTTGACAGTGCCGAGTTCTCTGCGGTTGTGGTCGTAGATTCGGTTTGGCAAAGCGGTAGTTTGGTTTGGATTTGGAAAAGGCTCTAAGGCAAGATTTTCGGGGTGAGGTGATAAAAGTGAGGTTTGTGCGGCCTGTGAGGCCTAACTCCAGGCTGACTTTGGTTTCCGCTGCTGATTGTTGGATAGAAGGGTATTTCCTGACCTAGAAAGGTTGAATTCAGAAGACTCGAGTTCAAACTTGTGACTCAGCCTGACACACAGCCTGGTTTCTTGTTAGGTCAAGGTTTGATGACTAGAGAGCCCGGGGATGTTCTATTCTACATAAGTTTAACCATTTAGTGCTTCTCTGTAGACCTCTGCCTCTTGGTCTTGAATCATAAAACTTTTATCCAGCTGCTCTCACTTTTCTCTCTGTACTTAGCTTTTCCTAAATCCCTTTTCCCCACCTCTACCTCCATCCATCCCAGCAGCCAGCCAGCTAGTCATCTAACCAGTCAGCCCAGTCTAATTACTTCTCCCCCACCCAAGGGAAGCTACTTCCTTATCGCCCGGCTGTCTTGCTCCGGCATTCCTGAGATAAATTCCCCACCACTTTGTTATTCTTACTACTTAGGGGTATTGGAATTAGCATGGCCATCAAAGCAGACCTTGTACTGTGCCTTTTTTCTCACACCCCTCCTTACGACCTTATCAGTGGTCATACATTACAGCCGGGCATGGGACGTGCCCACGGGCTGCAGAGGTGAATAACCGACAGAGGTATTGAGCCATGTGTCTGACATCAAAGGCTGCAGGATGATGAAGCGATGCAAATGTGCGGTTTGCGGCGGTTTACTGTAGCCTTGCCTGCTTTTTCCTTTTTCTTTTTTTTTTTTTAGCTGTGCAGGTACTTCAGGGCTGCATGGTAAAGGATTTGTCAAATTGCACTTGGTAGTCCAGGTAGCTGTAGCGCCTGCATCCTTTCAGATTCTGTGTTTGTATTCATGGAAAACGGCATATTAAAGGGCTTCCTGCGCAGCCAAAAAGCCGTCATTTACACACCCGGTGAGGCTCACAACCTTTTAAGCCCCTTCATACCTGTTAAAGCCTCCACTTCTCAAGCAGTAAATAATCAGAGCTCCATTCATCCCTGCAAACCCCACTTTTTTTGCAGATGTGTAAATCCTCGCTTGCTTCTTTCTTCCCTTTTCTGCTCCAAGCTGTATGATACCCAACACAGTTTATATTCCAACAGCAAGCAGAAGCCACCTTATAAACTGGCAATCACAGTATCCCTAATGTTATTACTTTTCATAATTAGTTACAGCAACACTCATTCGACGACTGGCGGAAAGGAGTATTTCTTAGTAATTAAGGTAATGAAATATTCATTTATGCTACCTTTTCAGCAGTCTCACAAATGAGCCAGCCATGCTTAATGTCCGCCCTGCCTCTGATTTTATTATGATGGCAGACTGGCACATCTGCAATTAGTACTCACACTGACAGTTAGGCGGTAAGCAGAGGGAGGTGAGGTGAAGCAGTGATGGGTGGGTGCACCCTGGTGCGACTACACGCCCCCTCTGCCACCCTCTTAGACCCCACCTCCTCCCCCGAGCAGCCTCCACTCCACTAACCTTGTTTTTTTTTTTTTTTTTTTTTTTTTTTTTTTTTTGCGCTTTTTCTTTTTGTTACCTTTATCTCCTCCTCCCCAACCGTCTCCTCCCCGACGGAGAGGTTACCTTTTCCCAACGGTGCAAAATCGACTTGACATAACTGTTCATCAGTTCCAGTCCCCCTCCTCATTCTCCTCCCTTCTTCCCAACTCCCCCCTCTTCCTCACCCCGCGGTAGTTTGCATCAAATCAGGCCCAGTCAAGCTTCAAGTGGAAATTGGCAGGCCAGAACCTGACAGTGGAAGAGAGGAAGAGGGAGGGAGGAGGCAAACCAAAGCAAGCAAATCATGGATTTTGAAGCCTGAGCTTCATCCAAGATCATAAGGTCAGGTTTGGGGGGGGTTAAGTGCTAATCAGATGGCATAAAATCAACTCCAAATGAAACTGAGAAGATTGTGATTTTTTTTTTCCAAAACACACTGAATCATATTAGTTAGAATAAAACTAATATTATAACATGTTAGGATGCCCACTTCTTTCACATGACCAGTTTGAGCTTAGCAAGAATATATAATGCATTTTTAGCTGTTTTCTAGCAACAAACAACAGTGTGTTATTTATTTTCCAAGAGGGCATCAAATTGTTTCAGAACTAACAATTTGGAAGCAATCTGCTCTCTCCTGCTCCCAGATTCACATGTTTGCACATACAAATTAACACACATATTTTGGAAAAATGCACATTTGTAGATAACCAACCCATAGCCTTCCATGTCACACACACATGTTCACACACTAATTGGCAAACTGACAGGTCACAGCAGACGCAGATGTGCCGGTTTCTTTTTTTTTTTCTTCTTCTTCTTCCTTCGCTTTTACCTCGCTGTGGCCCTCAGAGAGAAGCAGATAGGCAGTTTGTGATGAAACTTTTAGTGAATCTGGCTGCTCCAGTTCTGTCGCCGCCACGTCACAAAGCTCAAAACTCTTCTGCCCCTCAACTCCCCCCCTCTTCAGCTGCTATATATTCTTATTAAGGTTGAGTGAGAGAGGTTACTATCATTGTATTTTTATTCATTTCTTGATATTTGAGCTGTCTTTTCCCTTTTCTTCCTCTTGTCACACCTTCTCTCTGCCTTCCCTCTTTTTTTTTTACTTTTCCCTCTATCTTAATCTGTCCCCTCATCCCATCCCTACTCTTCCACCCTCCCTGCCCTCAGCTTTGCATGTGCTCCTGATGGGCTGATGGCCGTTTTGACAGGGCAGCATTGAGGTAAAACGGTGTGACGGCAGAGTTTTGTTAAGCCGAGAACAAAGGCTCGGAGATGCCAGGCCGAACTATTGTCCCCACACCCATATTGGCCTTGCCACCGTTTTGCAGGATTTGCTGCTCTGTTTACCTCCAGTTAGGCGCCTCTGATATTCAAAGAAGAGATTCTTCCTTTTAAGTTTACATAAGATTGTAGAGGAGTGAATCAAACTGTACTTTCTGTGTCGCCAAGTGTGTGCAGCTGGAAATAAAGTGACATAAAATTGAGAAAGATAGGTAGAAATAGCTGCAAAGTCCCCTCGGTGAGTGTCACTGTGAAACAAGTGTGTGTGTAACACAGAAGCAGAGGGCAGAGTGTGTGTTTATGTGTGTGAGTCTGGGCCGTTGGAGTTGTCCTGCATGGTCTTTGGGCAAACTGAAAGCAGTGCTCAGTGGGATTAGAGAATGAGTGCTGCTGGGGGTGGCGAAGGGCGGAGGAGAGAACACAAGAGGATTCTGGGAGTTGTTTTTCTGCCTTATAGCAGCACTGTCCATGAAGAGAAAACACTGCTTATTTTTGCTGCCTTCTTTCTGCAAATGCACACCAAAAATCCTTCAGTCTTTTTATCAGAAAGAGCGGCAAGAAATGAAGTGAATGAAAATGTTCAACTTTTTCCACAACCGAATCTGATGAAGGTTGGAAGCATCTGAAGGAACTCCACCTCTGCTTCTGTTGTATTTTTATTTACAACTCTGACATTAAAATGAAAGCAAAGTTTCGGAGCACAAGAAGCAATAAACACAGTCAAAAGCGCCTTCATCGAACACAATGATATTTTCACGAGCGCATAAAGATTATGAGTCCATTTCAGCAGCACCCATCTGTGCTTTCATTTGTGGCTATATGCTCAGTAGTTAAAGTAGAGGCTGAGCAAAGACAGGAGATGACTTTCATTTGGTTTAATAGTTTGTTAAGGTCAAACAAGATACGTGGAGTGTAATCCCCTCCCAACGGCAAGCCTTGAAACCTTAGGATGACTGACAACCCAAGAGACTGACAAATGTTGTTTTTGGGGGAAAGAAAGCACTTCCTGCCAAATCCTCTGCCTGCTGCTCTGGCGATTAACGGGTTAAGTAAATGAAACAATTTGTCAGAAGGCAAACTGAGTTTATGCAAACCCTTTCTGCTGCTGGTTTTCTTTTTTTCCCCTGCAAAACAATTACAAAATTACAGTAGATAAAAACTGAACGGCGCCAGTATTTATGCAATCAACATAACGAAGAAACAAAACAATTTAATGTGGAAAAATCATCATTCATCTGCATTATAATTGCTTCTCTTTCACATCTACGGGGATGGTTAATTAAAATTGTGATTAAATGCGCCTGCACTGCCTAAGATGTCTTCCCCCTAAACAGGTGCTACAGAATTTAAAAGTAAAGAGAGAAAGCTAATTAGCATTGGAAATTGAGAAATTGCCTGCAAGAATCGGTGTTAATTTCACTCACTGATGAGGTAATTTATAAAGGGGGAGTCTGTGCAACATGAGAGATTGCAACACCACCCCCCCACCACCACTACATCCCTGGTCTCCCAGCATGCAGGTGAAGCTGTTTGCAAAATATTGAAGCTATTTGGTATTCTGTCTTAGTTAGCGGCGCATTTGGAGTTCATCTGCTTCCCCTAACGCAAACACCCAAGACTAAATAATGACATGTGAGGGCATCGCACACGAACATGCACACATTTTTTTTTTTTTTCCCTTCGAGGAGATTAAAAAAAAGCATTCAGGAAAATTACTTGCAATATGAGCAGTAGGGGAACGCATGTCGTCAGGAAATGGAGGCGAGGAGCCAATGATGGTTGTAAAGTTTTGAAGATTTTTTTTTCCTCTCAGACTGGAATTCGTCGCCGCCGTCTTCTGTCTCGCTTAAAGTTTCCAGAAACTCCTGATACTGCTGATTTTATTCTCCCCCTCTGCTTTGTAATTACCTGTCATTGTCCATCATTATGGTTGGCCACGGAAAGATGTCAGGCCTCGAAGAAGATGGAGCCAAACTTTTCCACCATGTTCAGAAAACTTGGCCTCAATCGGGTCACAGCTCTTTCTCTGAACTCCCCGTTGGCCCATCCCTCTAATTTATCTGTCTGTCTTGAACTATGTCACAGTTAGCATGTTTAGATGCTTCTGCTTTGATTTAGGGACACTCAAAGAAAAGTAGCCTGATTGGTGACAAGCATTGATCTTAGTAAAAGAAAATTAAATTAAATAAAAAAAGAAAAGATGACATCCAGAAACTGGAACCATGAGAGGGGCTGGACAGGTGGGAGGAAGAGGGGTGGGGGGTGAGCTAGCAGGCCGTAGATCATTAGTCTTCCACGGCGGTGGAGCTGAAGCATCAGCCAGTGCGAGGTTAAAAGGAAAAGCCAATTTGCTGAGACATACTCTGCCGACCTTTCATCATAACTGGGCCCTTTTTCTTTTAGATTAAGTCCAGTGAGCAGAACTCAGCCGCCTGTCAGCGCGTTAAGCCCAACAAACCTCCCCTCTTCCTCCTCCTCCTCCACCTCTTCACTTTTTAACAATCACCTCAAAGCGCCATGAACTTTCTACAGCTGCTATGTGGCAAATTCCGTACTTCACACCTCTCTCTAACCCCCTCATGTATTTTGACACCAGAGATACTTGTTGAGTTCTCATCCTGGAAAAAAAAGCGGTGACTTTGGTTTCAAACTGTCTTTAAATGCACCAATTTAACCTCAAAGCATTCAGCAGGTTTGGAAATCATGAAAACCAGAAACACAAAATAAATTTCATTATTCTAAAACAAAAAATTTAAATTAAAATAAATAAAAAAAAACAGCCTAACAGAAAATAAATTTGAAAGAATAAAACATAAATGTCTTGCATAAGTTCTCCTATACAAGGAAACTGTGAAGGAATTCGTTCAGACTCATTCATGTCACCCATCGCAGAACTCCTTCATGATTATTTTATGACTTTTTCTCCCTCCCCTCCTCAACTACATCCCCTCTCCTCTTGTCTCCCCCTTAGAGTCACTCCGCTGAACAGGTCAGGCAGTAAGTGACAAGGTATTTCGTCGTTTTGTGAACCTTTGCCAGACTGATTGTTCGGTGCAAGTGTAGTGTAACTGAGCCGCTTGTAGCTCGCCGGAGTGTGGAAAATAAGATCGAGGACTGATTTTTTTTTTCTTCTTCACCCTCCCCTCCCCTCCCCTCCCTCTCTGAGTTGGTTTTACAACAATGTGTGATAGTAAAATAGATATCCAGTGGCCGTGGTGAGAGCTCCAGTGAGCCAGTGTTGCTGTCGCTCTTCATCCATTTCCGTTCCACCTGACAGCTCGCGGTATCGCTCCAACATTTACACTCGCACCGGTTTGACCCGTGACCACTTGTAGCTGACTACTATGCTATTATCGCCCAGGCGTTAGCCATACTGACTGCTCTGTTTTCATCCAGGTTATGTCTGTAACAGCACAATGGGTCAGCTACTCATTGAGGTTGTCGACATGTTTTGGAGACAAATTCAACTCCTGTTACTACAAACCAGTTCATGCTCCTGGCTATTTTATGGACTTCTGCATCATGAGTATACATTGTTACCTTAAATCAAACATTTGTGGTGTAGATTTTCAAAACATAAATCATTGATAGCAAGGATTTTCTTTTGCCTTTGCAGGATTCTGTTGTTTTTTTCCCCCTCTGTTTCACACAAACACACAAAAAAAAGCAAGATCTTTAGGGCTGAAATTCAGTAAAAAGAAAAAACGTTGATTTTTTTAAGGCAATTTCTTTTATCTAAGACTGCCCTCTGGTACAGTGTGGAAACAAACCCTAACTCCTGTTTCAGTTAGTGCCTTGCTCTCTCTAACCATCAACTCAAGAACCACAAAAGAATATTTATCTTAGAGCAGATCGGAGAAACCTCCTGTGTGTAGTCCTGCAAACTCTCCATTGTTTATCACTTGAGGCGCAGCTGAAGGAAGAAGGTGTATTTATCAAAGAAAAATCCTCCTGTATCTTGTAATTGTCTCAGTTGTGACTCTGGTTTTTAGGAAGAGGTGAAGAGGTCTCCTGCTGGAAATCAAATTTATGTTTATAAGGCTGTTAAGAGGGTTGTGTTGTGATGTTTGTGTTGATGTCGAGGTGGCAGGGTTGCGGTTTTATTGGGGTAAAAGGGATTTCAATGACTTCAAAAACAAGAAACAGAGGAAAAGCCTCCCTAAAGCCCTCTGGGAGAGACTCACACGATGACACCGGGGGGAGAAAACAATCGCTAATATTAGGCAGAAAAGAGTGGGGGAGAACACACACATGCACACACATACACAAGCGTACACACAAAAAGAAAAAAAAAAAACCTTGAGTTTGTTTATGTGCTTATAATGCGAGTCTGTGCGCCCGGTGAAGCGCCGCAAATGGGAGAAGTATGCGTGGGTTTCTCAGGTAACAGGATTACGTGGGCACATAATTGATCCATTTGGGGGAAAAATGACAGGGCTCTAAAGAGGCCTCGGCTTTGGAAATGGAGTTTATGAAACAGGCATTCGTAAATTCAAAGGAATCAATATGTCAATTTTATTACATCTCCGGGCCAGATGGGCATTAAAGGCACAGCTCATCCCTCTGCTTCTCAACCTCACTCTCTGCTCTGTCATCTCGCTCACAGCCTCTCTCTGTCAGTGTCCCTCTTCCCCATTTTTTTTCTTTTCTGCATCTTTATTTATACTTACGACTCTTCTCATTTTTCCTCACTAGCTTCAAATACATGACAAAGGTTTCTCTTGTGTTTAACTCAGACTATGACCAGTTCTGAAAACAAACCAGTACTTTACAGAGTTGTATGGCCAACATAGTACACTTTGTTGCCTTAGCATTTGATCAGCTACCTTCTGCTTTCTGTTAGCCTCTACTGTCTATAAACCTTGTATTGCTAAAGCTAACTCTCTGTTAGCATTAATATCATCTGCTTCAGTACTAACAGATTTAATTTTTTTAGCTTTTTTTTTAATGATAATATAAATATTTTCGGGAGAAGAGCTAAAGTACAGCAGAGAGGGAGGGGGAGGGGTCTGCAAGTTGTATTTATTTGAATTTTAGAGTAAACTCCACCGTTCTCTCAAGATTACCCACGTCAGCTTTAAATCAGGTGACTGTTTCCTCTTCAAGAGGAGCAGCAAACGCCAACCTTGAAAGAATACTCACAACATTTGGGTTTTCTTTTGAGTTATTAATAAAAACAAAGAGGTTTGTTTGCTCTAATAATTATACAGAAACTTAACTTGAGTTACATTTTTTTCACCATTTACCTACAATTCTTTTGATGTAAAATGTCTAATCTATTGATTTGATAGAAAATAATCAACAGAAACATTAGTTCCCTTCGATTTTAATTACAAACTCATGATGCAAAAACATGATTTTAGTGTTATTACTACAAAATACATTGTTAAAAATGTTTTATAAAGAGTTTTATGGACCATCTAAAGATGACCTATGTTTTCTTGTACTTTTATTAAGAATTTAATTAATACTAACTTAGATTTTATAAGCCAATGCAAAGCATAGGGCACAAAAATCTAAGTGGAAAGGAACTGGATGGCAGGGTAAATTAAAAGTCCCAGAGTTTTTCTTCTTATTTAAAACCAGCTGAACCTTCTGGTTTCCTTACCTCTTGCTATCTGTCTCTTGGTCTCTCATTCTTTGTCCTATGATGTGCATATCATCAAGGCCTCCCTCTGTTTGTAAGGCAAAGGTCCTCAGTGGCCATTTTGTGGACGAGGTTTGGTCTGTATGCCTCCATACATGTCTCCATGTGGGTGTGTGTTGAGTGGGAAGCTGTGTGTAGGTGTGTGTGTGTGTGTGAGGTATCAAATATCCCCATCCGGGCAAATGCATCAGCTGAAATATGTTTGTCAATGCAGATGTTGACTCAACACTATTATTCTTAAGAAAAAAAACTGTTTAAATAGAAAAGCCAGCACAATAAACAGTTTAAAAGCTTGGCCAATAGTCAGGCTCTTAAAAAGCAAAAAAAAAAAAAACAAAACAAAAATAAAACCAACAAAACCATAAAAACAAAAACAGGGAACTAGTGTGTGTGTGTGTGTGTGTGTGTGTGTGTGTGTGTGTGTGTTGGAGGGGGACAGATTAAGCATTGTGCATTTGCCCCGCTAAAATATTCACATTTCATTTAAATACAACAGCATCCCAGGCAAGATTTAATTACCATCCAGCACTATAATGCAAATGAATAATGCAGCAAAGACTGATGCAAACGGATAGAAATATAAAACTCTAGCGCTCAATACGTCAAGGGGAAAGGGAGAGGAAAAAAAGCGAGGAAAAGGAAAGGGAAAAAGTAAAAAAAAAAAAAAGCCTCTTGATGCTCACTACTTAGTTGGATTTGAAAGAGAGAAAGAGATTGGCAGGAAGGAGGAGAGAAGAAGAAGAGGACGAAGTAAAACGAGGGAGGCAGCACAATTACAAGACCCAGCTTCCCTGGCGTTTGCCAGGATTTTCCTTCTCCCATTCCAGTAGTTCATTTTCGGTGTAAGTAAATAATAAGAAGTTGGTGATGCTTGCATTTTTAATTCCACCCCCTCCCCTCATTGCACTTTTTTTTTTCTTTTTTTGTTCAGTTCACTGACTGACATCTGCTATCAATGCTAAGCAGGTGTTCCCGTGCAAACAGACGTGCCCCTGTTTGTGTTTCGCCATCCCCGCCATCGTGCACCCAAATGAGCAACGTGATTAAGAATCCTGTAAATTTTTGAAAGGAAACGGATGGCTGCCCGGCTAGAACATAATTACACCGCCGCCGACATCCGCAGCTCACCGCTGCAGCAGCCACAGCCTAAGAAACAGCAGAGAATTAATAATATATAATGGCATCTTCCCTTGTAATTCATAAATGAAATAAAATGAAGGAGTAACTGCTGATAAGTTTTTTTTTCCCTTTGTCTCTTTCTCTTGGGGTGTGTGGCAGCATTGAGGGTAGGAGGTATACAGCTGCAATATATAAGTTGATAATCTTTTATGTGGTAACTCCAGTCATAGAGTGTGAGGAAAGCAAAAAAGACAGATTTTTGCGCTTCATTTTCTTTTTGGGCTAATTTATTTGCTAAATGAGACTTCTGCAGATGTTCCTCCACTTTTTCTTCCTTTTCCCATTTTGTCATCCTCTACTTTCACTTTCCTGTATGATCATACTTGCATTTGCAATGGACAATTAGCTCTGACATCTCAAACAGCAGCTAACTTCCTTCCCTTGAGCTTCAAAGGCAGTCAGAACATTAAGTTTGCAGTTTCTTCTGGGTCTTCTTGTGTCTGGAATGGCCGCCGTTGTATTTTAGAGGGATAAAACTGCATAAAAGCCTACCTGTTTTATGAAAAGCTGAGTTTGAAATGTCAAAATGCTGTGACAAGGAGAGGGATGAGGTTGAAATGTGTAGGAAAGACTGAGGGAGGGTGAGTGCAGATGGTAACCTCTGGGGAGGAGAAATGAGGTGAAGGGAGTGAAGCAGGAAGAGGAGCATAGCGTGACACAGAGGCCAACTAAAAAGCTCTGACAAGACCAATTTTGACAGAATCTTCTCCTTTTCTTCTTCACCTAAGAGATTTTGTTTTTTGCTTTACGTCTCTCTAAAGAGCTGTCAGGTACAACACAAACCAGATTTACAGTCTGACACAGTGATTCATGATACAAAACCAGTAGAAGCGCAGCAGTTAATGCATTTTTCACCCAATTTCTACCTATTTTGCTGCCTGTATCTCAGACCAGACACCTTGGCTACTGTTTCTTCCCACAGCAGCTATTGATAGGAGTTGACAGACATTGTTTGGCCAGTGAAAGGTGCGCCTCCACATAAACGCTGGCTTGCAAAAGGGACCAAACACTTCTCTCCTGTCCTCTTTAATCTGAGCCAGAGTCGGTTGCATCCTTCCATTTGAATGCATGATAATAACCCTTCTCTGTGAATCCTTGGACTTCACTCTGTGATGGGGAGGGACAGATGCTGACAATTATATTAGGCATGTGTGTGCTTGCTTCCTGCCTCGTAGCTACCTTTTCCAACCCTCCCCCCCACCACAGAGTTCAGAGCTCATGATGATGTGAAATAATAAGGTGTAGTTATGAGTGCGGCTCCCGGCTGTAGCGGGACAAACATTGTTTTTGTCTGTTTGCTGTGTCTGTAAAGAGGCGCTGTGGCCGAGATCAGTGGGTTTACTGTGTGTGGCGTTCAGTGGGAAGAACAAGACACTGACACAGCTGGGGTGAGAGAGTTCAGGTCTGTTTGGGAGAACAATGTGAACATTTTTTACATAAATGCATGCACCATAAATGAAGATAATGATGTCAAATAGGCATGCAAGGTCAGGAATGAACCTTTATGATTAGTGTCGTAGAGGATATTGTCCCATGACATTTTTCTATATTTCTGCAGGCTTGATCACTAATGAACTAAATAAAATAGTCCTTTATTCACTTTAAGATCTATGATATTGTATTAAAAAGTTTGCATAATAAAGCTAAATGTCATTATTACCAATTCATTCTAATTTCAAGATACGTTTATCTGTTGAAATGCTGAAAAATTAGGAAATTGACTTTACTTTCTGGGCTCTAAAGTTGCCAATCTGTGTCTGCTTTTTAAATTTATGGCATGCCAACGACTTGCATTATATGAAACAGTCTTGCATGATCAAAACTGTAAAATTGCTATTTTATCAAGGCTCCAAAAACTATACATGCTTACATTATCCAGATAATGACATCTATGACCTACTCCAAAACAGTTACAAGAAGGAAGGATGGTTTCTTTTTCTTTTACTTTCTCGCGTCATGTTGCATGATCCTATTTGAAACAACATGAAGTAAAGCATGACCATCTAACTGTTTCTGCTTCTCTGATGTGATGTTACTCTGATTTGGACATGAGAACAAACAAACCTGTTACATATTTTCATGTGAGACTGCACTATTATCATAGTGGCTTGCTGCTGCATGCTATACAAAAGCCTCTTCCACCACCTGAAGTCTACATGTCGCAGCAACCATTAGTTATTATGGCCTGTAGTGTCCCCGCTGTTGACTGGTGAGACTTGTTAACGTGTGTGACAGCTGTGTTAATGAATGAATAGGACACACTGCTGCTTCTCTGCTGCGTTCTATCCGTGCTGGGACTCATACAGTAGCACACAGAGGCCTGTTGTAACCTATAGAAAGCCTGCATAATAGCAGCGACAGTCTGAGCACTGTTTGTGGAGAAGGAAGACAGCACAACTTTGTCTCGGCGAGCGCTGGCTGGAGTCGTCATCGTGTGCAGGCAAGGTTGTCCTCCTCCAGCTGCTGCTGGGAGATGATTCGGGTCACCGCGGGCTGCTTAAACAGGGAAGGGGGGCGGCAAACTGACGAATCAAGGGGGCGATTGTGTCTGGTGCCAGTCAGTTGTAATTAAGAGCAGGATCGGGGGGTGGACACGCATAAACACCAGGTCTCATGGATAGACCTAGGGATATAGAATCAGATAAATACGCACATGCACATAGACATAAACAGGGACGTCCACATTTAAGCCTCTTTACAGAGCAGCTCACCTGAAAATAATCGCTGCGAGGGGCAGCAGGGGATGCAAATGAGGCCGGAGGTTAGCGTGGGAAAAGTGGAGCAGGGTAGCCTGGGACTAGGTGATCCTGCGGGCAGGGGGCCAGCCTCAGGAGGGGCCTTTGTTTCCAGCCTCTGTTTAAAAATACCCAACGTGCACCTCCTCCTCCTTCTCCTCTTCATCCCCCTCTCCTCTATCACCTCCCCTGCCCTCCCAGTCCAGGCCAAGCCAGAGAGAAAAGCAGATATATGGTTTGTTTAACAAAGAGAGGTGTGTGTGTGTGTGTGTGTGTGTGTGTGTTGTTTTTCCATCTGAACAGAAGATTTTTTAAGGGAATTTTTTTGTTTGGTTTGAGATGTTTAGACTCAAACAGCTGCTGAATGAGAATATTTAGCCAGTAAGACCCATAGGCAGTTAGAACGAGGCTGAGTGTGGGCGCACTTAGTTTGGTTCTGGCCCAGAAATGGTCAACAAATTTTGATTAGTCTTTAGTGTCCAGTTTAAGCTGCATTCAAACCATTTATGGTCCAAATCTAATGGCCTGTATTTGAGCAAAATACAGATTTGGTTAAGTTTTAGCCTCCAGACTTGAGTTAAGAGTCTGAGCTGGATTATTTCTTCTGAAATGCTGGATTTTGGGGCTTTACGTGGCAAAATTAGGTATATACTGTTTTATCCAAATATGATTGCTCCCTAAAAGTTCAACTTTTACTCTTGTTAGAGTAGGAGTTTAATATTTGAAACTAAGATTCTCCAAATGGACAACTTTCAGGAGCTAAAATAAAAAAAGTTTAATAACAAAATAATGAATTTCTTTTCTTTTCTCTTTCTCTTACCGGTGCTCCTCCATCTCCACCCATGTCTCTTCACTCCAAAGCAGGTAAGCCTTTAACCTCCAGCTGTCTATGCATGCTACATCATATAAACAACACCTGTATTACTTCCTTACATGCAGTACTCATCATTTCCCATAATGCACACTGACTGTGGTGTACGTTCAAGCTTAATGAAAGCTGCAACAAAGAGGCAAACATTGCTGTGTGAACAACACATTCTCATAAATATTCAAGGGGTTAAAGCTGTAAAAATGTGTGTATGAATGGGAAAAACCCTCCAAACGAGATGTTGCAACCTGTTTGGCGGCACCACAGCGGACACCCCACCGCTGTAATACTTCTCTCTTAATTATTATTTATTGGCACTACCTCTGGCCTGCCTCGCCTCCCCTCGCTCCCCTTCTATCCCCTTTATCGTCTTTCTAAATAATTTCTTCAAATGAGAAGGTTTTTCTCTGCCACATGCATGCACGGCGCTCTGCTTTCACTCATCAAAGTTTAATCGAACCCTGCATTTTAGTTTTTTTCGTATAAAGCACACTTAAAAAATTTAGATGCAAATTATTTTACATTATTCATGCGTTCTCCCAGTCCTTGTAGATTTAAACATTTCCGAGGCCACCTTGATTCAAGTAATTACCTAAGCCTCAGCCTGCACCATCATGAATAAGGTATTTCCTACAAGCAGAATATGCGCCTGATGAGCTTTTAAAGTGGCTCTACACTGGACTTGTGTATTGCTTCTTCTGCATGACTGACTAGAACATGCATCGCAATCGCTCTCAGGTGGGGTGGAGGGGGGGAGAGACTGCCAGGGGTTGTGGGGAGTGACAGCACTCTCACTTACATGTTCTGAGGAGCCTTCAGGTCTCTATCTGTGGTCTGCTCAGTCTCATGGTGCATTCACATCCATCACTGGAAGTGATATCAGTCCATACAAATGCATGCAAAAACTTTTTTTTATGCTTTGCAAGTCTTATTTATTTGGAGCTGATACCAAACAACTGCATCTGTTCAGCATATTTGTATTAGAAGATAAATAAAAACCATCAGTTAAACAATCAGGATCTTAGCTGTGGCGTGAACACAGCCTCTCTTTCAGCTTCTCTCTTCATCTCCCCCCTCCCTCTCTGCCCCTGGCTCTTTGTATCTTTATCCATTTCAGTCTGAAGGATCCCAAAGTATTTCACATGTGAGAAGCTTAATATCCACCTTTAAGCTGGCAGCTTTGAAATCTCTTTTTTGTGACATTACAAGAGAACTTAGCTTTACTCCACTTTACCTGAAGATCCCTTTAAATCACACCTGGCTTTGTTGGGCAAACACTTCTTCTTGTTTCCTCCCTAAGCACGCCCTAGCAAATGAGATGTATTTTACTGGATGATGTCTTCAGAAGTGAAGATGTGGAAATGAGCATCAGGTGATAATTACTTCCTGAAATGTATTCATGGTGTTTTTTTTTTTTTTTTTTTGTGAGAGAAACCTCTTTACTTCACCTTGACAGAAAAGCACTTTTGAGCCACTGTAAGCTGCTGTTTGTGGCTGCCTCAAGTGTGTGTTGTTGTACCTTTAACTACCAACTATTGCTTGAAATGTGACCTCACCTTCAGTCAAGACAAAGACAAGGAGTATTGATTCTCAGATCAAAGTTGACACATTATACCCACGGATCCTTCCAGTAATATCACCTTGTTTTGTTTAAACATCAAAAATGAACATGAGAGTGACCCTGAGTGCAAAGTGGGAAGTTTTTTTTTTTCTTTTTTTTCTGCAGGAATGGGGAACAAAGCGAGGTTAGATGGGAAAAATAATGCAGCTGTGGCCTGCAAGCAGGGGGAGGAAAAACAAAGTAGTTGACTCGGCGACTCCATCATCTTTACTACCCAGCAGAAGAATTAATATTTAAACATTCTAATAATGTAGCTCGCCTTGCATGCACTTTTAAGCAAAGCAACAATATTTTTCACCTGGGGTAACACAATGATTTTTCTTCCCGCTGTGCACAATTTCCCTTTCTGATGATCTCCTCCAAGCCTCCCACCTCCATGCTGCAGCCAGGCGTGCACCCCCCCCCCAACAAAACCTGTTTTGTGATTTCCATGTTATTTTTCACCCCACACACAAAAAAAGAAAAGGAGGAAGAAAATATTCATGGAGATAAATATTGAAATGAATTATCCCTGTATATGAGCAGAGGCCGCGGCTGTAGGAATGCACGATGCGTTCCCTTGAGGGGCGAGCAGTGATTCATAAAATCGAACCTGTTTGAAGGAGGAACTCGGTTGTGAGGAGAGAAAAGAGAAACAGCAGAGGACAAACTTGTGCTTTTTTCCTGTTTTGTTTACGTGCATCAGCTGCTGGAGCTTTTGCCCTTTCATACTAGAAACTTTCTAACTGCAAATGCAACAATGAGATAATTCAACAAAAAACTGCTAATCTTCCCACTTTCTTTTTCTTTAATCTTTGGCCCATCTTCAGTTGCTAACTTAAGTTAAACCAAGCTACAGGTCAATTAGTTGGTGCAATTGGTCTAAAAATGCAACTTCCTCCAGAGATATTTAAAATTTGTTGAATGTTTAGTTTCCAAAATACATGCTAACATTAGTTATGTAGCAATTAACCATGTTTTGACCATAAAACTGGGGTTTCCTTTAATGAAACTGCTTTCTTAGGCTCCTTAGTTTGCGTAAAACATTTCAATTTAACTCCCATTAATAGTTTATTGTGAGGAAAGAACCCATTTTCATCTGTACAAATGATTGCTTTGATGCCTGCTTCTTATGCTGTTGTGCGAGCACAACACAACACAAATACTGCTATTAGCATCAAAGGTGTAGGTAACTGTTGACTCCCGAGGGATGAATCCAAAAAAATACACTCTGAGAAGCTAGAAAATCAGCCAACCTCTTCTTGCTCGGGTTGCTTTACAGCTGTGTTTGCGTCTGTGAGCGCGCCCTGTCAGGCCAAATGCATTACAGAAGCCTTTAGGTTTTGTAATTGATCATGAAAATGAATTGCCGAGCGAGCGGGGCTAAATTGAATGACATAAATAAGAGTTATGCATTAAGCCTCGCTCCCCGGATTTGTTTACGTGTATCTGAGTGCTGAAGGCTTGTGATCGGGAGGTGAGCAGGATGCTCATCTTTTACAGATCACAATGGTTCCTGCACAGCATGCACACCTTGTAAACTCACACACAAAAGTGAGCTTTCTTAAAAGATCATGTCATAAGCTGATTTCAACATCTTATGCAAGGTGCCTTGCAGAGGAAAGAGTAGTTTGTTTGGTGCCTCGGGGCAGAGATTAAAGTCGATGCTAAGGTGTAGAGGCACCTTTGTGTGTGTTAAACCTCCTTCTCTTTGATACATGGTGTAACTGAATGAAATCCAACAAGCTCACTGGTAAACGGTGCAGAGCGAAGCTAAAAACCTTCCCACCCTTTCCCACAGGTTTGAAAGTTTTGATAGAGTGATATCAGATGTGAGTTTCAAAGAGATCGTTTTAGGAGGCAGCATTTAAAAGGAGACCAGTGATGAAGGAAACGCCATCAGAAATTAGAGTGGAAGAGTTGAGTGGACATGAAATGTAGATGTGAATTCTTTGTAAAAGATGATCTTTTAGTTTGCACAAAACGTTTGCTAAAGGAGGCAGGAGGGGGGAGAAAATGAGCAGGAAGATTTTATGATAGAGAAGGGGGAGGAATTACAATTCCAACAGGTTTCGAGGATCCAAGAGTCAATCCATGTTACCTTTCAGATCAGAAAAGACAGCGCCACCAAATCCGCTGTTGTGTGGTTTTCTTATGACAATGGTGCCATTGAGGTGTGTGATTATATGTGTGTGTGTGGTTTCTATTTAACCCCCATGGGACCACCCTTTCCTTCTTCCCTTCCCCTCCACCTCCAACCTTCCCTCCTTTCCCTCTTCTCACAGAAATAAAGCCAGACACTGCATCCAGGAATCACCTTTTTAAACCTTAATTGATTTCCTGAAAAAAAGAGGCCTTCGCTGCCATCCCACATTAAAACCCAAGAGATGGGCCTCATGTCAAATTAGCCTGCCTCTCCGCATTTGTCTCTGCACCACCCGCCCGGGACATTAGCGCAGGAGCGTCAAGAATTCAGTCTAGACTTGGTTGCAGAGGGGATTTAGCACAGTAAAGGTTGTAGCAGATGACTTTCACCAATTAGGTGAAATCCCTGGCTAATTTAAGATACCTCATTGGACATTTGAGCTTCCTCACTGTTAGATAATTTGTTATTTTGGTGCAGACTCTAAGTAGAGAGTGCAGCTGTCACCTTTCACAGGTAAATGAAATCTGATTTACAAAAGATTTGATCAAAATCAAGTACACAAAAAAGTTTTCCTTGTTGTTTTAAGTGTTAAAGTGTTGGCATGGCTTTGGACAGATGATTGATTACCCAGTATGGGTGTAGAATGAAAGATTGTTGATTTTAGGGTGTGGCTCGAGCATGTGTCACTTTGTCCAACTCTGATAAGACAGTGAATGTTCACCTCATAGGGAACTTGTATATCTTCCGCCTCTGCCTTCAAGTGCGCGCACAATGTGTTCCTGAGGAATGCAGCGAGACGGCGTGCAGCTATTTCAGTCGCAGCGCTGCAAACGTGTCGGGACGCCCATCTGGTCTGAATCAATCAGACCTTGTCCCCACGCCAGCGTCTCCACAGGTCTCGCAGCTGTAATAACATGTCCCAGGCTTCATCGAGAGCCCACCTCACACATGGGTCACTCCCGACATAGATGACCCGTCACCTGAAGAAAGGGACACCGATGAGAACTTGTCTCTCAAACTAAAACAACCAAATTCAGTCCTCTCCAAAGCGGTTGAACAAGCAGCCATGACAGTTCAGTCTCACTCAGTTTGCCAACAGGCTAAAAATAAAATACGTTTGATGTTGAAACTGGATCAATGCATCAGATGGCCTCAGCCGGCCTCAAGGAGCTGCAAACTCCTCTTTAGTCTGGCTTCCAGTCTCGAGCCTTGATAGCAAGGCTGTGGCTTTTCAACCCGACGAGAATAAAACAAACCAGAATCTTTGGATTTTTTTTGGCTCCAGAATCACCCACATTTTCTGCACAAAAATATCAGCGCAAACTACCACCTTTGCAGCTGTTAAGAATATCTTTGTCTGCTTTGAAAGGCCAAAATTGTAGCAACCAAAGTCTTGGCCTGAACCCTGGTGGCATCTTGGTAGCGGCGATCTGGCTGCTCTTTTTTTTTTTTGTTTGAGGTGTTTGAGGCAGAAGTGCAGGTTGTTTTTTTTTTTTTTTTTTCTTCTTCTGTAAGAGGAGGAGGAGCGGGAGGGTGGGTGGGAAGAGAAGAGAAGGAGGAGGGAGGGAACATTCTGCATGACAATACCTACATCTGTCTGCCGTTTTGTTCTTTGTCATATCACGGGCTGTCTTTGTGGCAGAGCGCTGTCGTGGTAACAGGAGGTTAGAGGTACGGGGTGGCGGAGGAGGGGTTGTCGAAGGGAGACTTGTGACTCAAACGCCCCTGTGACACGGCTTTTGTTGTGCTTCGATATTTGATCCTCTTAGCAGTTTGCCATGCCTCCGCCCCCTTACTACCCTCCACCGTCGCTGTTACTACAACTATTAACACACATGCACACTTTCATTGGCTGTTTGTCCACTTCTGTGTCTCTTCTGTTGTTTTTGTTTTTTTTTTCTTCTTTTTTTTCCTGTTACCCATCAAACACATCAACGAAACAAGCGGTATTTCTCACAGAGATATTACTTTCCCTCCTCAGGTGGCCATCAATTTGAATAGTTAGTTAAGAGCAGGAAAAGTTAGCCTTTTTCTGCCTTCTTGCCCTCTTCACACACTTTCAGTAGAAACAAAGTTGAGGCAGCAGGCCTCTAGAGAGACCATTACAGGCCCTTTATTGTTTCAAAGCTGAGGTCATCCTTCTGCTCAGTGTAGTCGAAACAAAGGCCAAGGGTTTATTGCGGGCTCAACTGTGTGAAAGGAAACACACTCCAACATTGTTTAATTTTTGGAGATAGTAGGCAAGCATCCCTGCTGTTTCCTTTAAATGCTTTTAGAACATATTATTGCTATCAAGTAGGTCAGTTTGCAATTTTAGGGGGTTTGGTTTCACATTTTTCATGAGTTTTGCACAATGGCCGTGAGTGCTGTGGCCTATGCGTCAGGCTTGACAGTCTGCCCATGTAAGGATGTCATCCCCATTTTTTTCCTGACATGTTGACGGGCGTAAGAGGCAGCAAGAAGGAGGGCGAAAAAAAAGGTGAAGGGCAGTCTAAATCAGGCCGGAGTAGGTGTTATATGGCATTTTTAACACCTAATGAACATTTTGAGTTCTGCTTAGTTGTGTCTGACAAGGAAATCATCTGACCTTCTGTCTGCATTTACCCCCATAATATCTAACAGCATTACCTCTCTGTGATCAGAATAAGTAATAAAGGCCCATCAGACTCCATTGCAGTGGTCACAATGTCAGCCCTTTTTGTTTTTGATGCAGTGACCTTGATAATTGTGATGGTAATTACAATAAGTGGCCATTATATTTCAAGGTGCAGCGACCTTCATTATCCAAATCAATTTGAGTCACTATCAATTTGATAATACTCTAAATGCGTGGCTGCATGGAAGATGCACACTCGGCACGGCTGTCGTCTGCCATATAATGGAATGCCGTTATTGAGATTGAGCCACCCCTCTCTCATCTACGGTAGCAATCAATATTAACAGCTTGTAAAAAGTAAAGCAAAAGATTAAACTCCCCTTCCACAAATGGAAAGAGATGCTTAAACAAAGTGCAGCAAATAGAACTCCAGTAAAATGTTTGTTTATCCAGTGAAGCTGCAGGTTTTCCTGCAAAGAAAGGTTAAGAAATATCTTTAAATCCAAGTTTATTTCCAGTATTTTGGGGACATTTTTAATTATTTCAAGTGTTATATCTTAGTTACATGTGAAAATTATACAAAACTAGAAAGTGCACAATAAATGCAACTGAAACCAAAAGGCCTCATTTACTGTCCAGATATTTATTCTTTTAATTAATGACATTACTTTATGGAGCAGCTTTCTGACCTACCAAAGCTAACTTTGGGTTCTCAAAGAAAGAGACATGAGCAAAAGTAAAGTATAAGCAAAAGAAAGAGTTTAACCTATTTTAGTAAATTTACTAAACAAGCATAGGAAGGGCCAGAGAAAAGTGGAAAAAAATCAGCAAAGAAAATCAAGACATCAACTTTTTGTTCTCAATTTAGTCACATTAAAGACTGCTCTTTCATTTGAACAAATATCTGACTGACGTAGATGAAGATTGTTCATCTCAGCTCAATTGTAGAGGTTTGCCAAGCCTCACAGAGCCCAGGGGAGGTCTGTGTTCACATATTTAACTCCCTTATAGGAGTAAAAGTGACGACTCGGCCAGTGATTGTGATCCACCTGGATTTTTGTGACCTCGGCTCGCAAAGAAGCAGGCATATTGGCGAAGGCCTATCTCTTGTCTCAACAGAGCTGAACCACAGTGCAGCCTCACAGATTAAAGCGTTTTACAAGCCTCTTTATGTTACAGGAAAATACACCCAGACCGAGCGCAAGGCTGTTAAATTCTGCACCTGTATTCTGTTGCAGAGAAAAGTGCAAGCCCCGCACTTCTCCTGGCCTTGTCCAGCAGCAATATTCAGGGCTTATTAATAAAAAAACAGACAATTGTTTGGCAGTTCTTTTGATGTATGTGCCTATTTGCTGTGTATCCACCCCTCCTGCCTGACAATGCAAGGGAGAGATTGCTTTCCTGAAAGAGACCTCCCCCGCTATCTTCTAGCTGAAGCAACCAGCCAAAGGGATGATTTGTGAGGTACCTGACATAATTTACTGTCCGTGTGACTCATATTTCAAAAAACGAGAACAAATGATATTGAATGAACTGCCAATATAATTAATGGAGATCATGATCATGCGGAAATTGTTTGCCCTCTTACCCCATTTGTGCATTTAAAGGTTAGAGATCTGGCTTTGTCTTCATGGGCTGGAAGACAGGTTAAAGGGCATGCATAAAAAGGTCTTTTATAATTTGTTTAAGCCTTCAAGGAGACTAAACTGACCAGAAAACGATGAGTAAACTCAAAGACAGTTTCTGCTGCAGCAGGTTAAACAGCAGCAGAGCAGCTCACTTAGATTACAGTGTGTTGAGAAGAAAAAAAAAACAAAAAAAAAAAAAACGAAACAACAATTATTTCAGTGACCTCATTGTCATCTGCTGGAAAATGTGTAATTAGCGCATGTTTACAAGTCTGGCACACCTGCAGCTCATCTTTTGCTGTAATGTTTGCCTTCAAGAAGCCAAGCGCCTGCCAGCCACTGTCACCGGCTGTCACCAAGATGTGAAAAAAAGAGAAAAGGAAGACAGAGAGAGGGGTGAAGCAGAAAAAAAGAGCACCACAGTGTGTGCCATTCTTCCAGAAATCTGACTGGCTTAATGCCGTCGTTGCTGTGCATGTGAAGAAATGGGCATTTACAAGGGTATACAATAGAGACTACATTACTTACACAGTGGCCTCATTATATCCCTGACGCCTACCTTCTGCCCCGCACTGGTTTACTCACTCCTAGCTCTTATTGTTGGGGTATAATGGCGCTTGGGCATTTCTGAAATTCCCTCATTATTCAGCTTATTAAGGCTGCACCAACTCGATAATCGTGCCGCATTTTGTGTCAAAGGGGGCGACTGTGCTGATTTGCCACATTTGAAGGCAAGACGAGACTCAGAGCTCAATCCTTCACGCGTGCAGACGGGATGAAATTGCTCTGTAAAATACAAAATACAGGCAACGTGCAATACTCTTCCGCCCCACAATGCGCACACTCCTTCCTGGAGTCGAACCCGAGACAAGGCGCACCTGACAGTTTACCCTTTCCCATTTGGATGCAATTAGCTTGTCCTCCATTTTGGATCCTGCAAGTTCAAGCGCTGCACAGTTCCTGGGCGTGAACCTACAGGCTGACAGAAAACACGTACAGAGAGATCAGTATGGTTGCCTGTCAAGCTGTCAGTGAAGTGTTGGTAGACTTTGCGATCCGAGGTGATTGTCCTACATTTACTTTAAAAAAAAATAGGTGTGTCACTTGTGCTAATGGCACTGACAGCTGAGCAGCAAACAGGCATTTTGGTGCTGAATGTACACAATTTGAAAGGAGAGAAAAGCCATCATGATGAGTCACCCTGTACATTAAAAAGGAGCATATGCTCAGAGCTTCGTGGCCTCTGAATCAGAAAATGGGTCACAAAGAAACAATTGCGAGTTGTCACACAAAGAATGTTTTTTTTTTTCTGTATTTAATTATTGTGTGAAGAGCTTAAGCTGTTGTTGGGTTGAAGCATCCTGTCTCTTTTTGAAGAATATTCAAAGGTGGTTCAGGATGCCAAGAAGATGTGGCTGCCGTGGGCTGGTCGAGGCTGTATTTTGCTATGTGACATGTTGTCACATGCAGGAGGGAGAAAAATCAATTGGCAATTAAATGATACACCTTGTGAGGATGACAAGAGGCATTTGGTAGCATAGGAAGAAGTGAGTAGTGAGGGGCTTTGTAATGAAGGTCTAATGACTATTCATAAGCGATTTTCAGTCTGCTGATCCACTCAACTGGGAAGCTCTGCCCTGGAGAGTCGGTGCTGTCACTTTCTCTCACCTCAAAAAGGCGCCGCGATCGACGGTGTAGGATGTGAGCGAGAAATTACCCAGAATTCTGCCCCTGGGCCTGTCTCAGGTCACATGCAGGAGAACGGGGAGTCGTTGGAGACGGAGGACACACATCTGGCGTGCTATAGGTGCCACCGGAGGACAAAAAAGTCCAAATCAGGAAGCAGCGAACACACAGAATTGACAGCAGCGGATACCTTTTCACATAAGAGCGAGTTGGGGGCTTTGTTCTTCTTCTTTGCCCATATCCAGTTGGTATTATGGAGCTGACAGAGCTTTGAGGTGGCCATCTGTAGAGCATGAATTTATTGCTATGAACTGTGCTCATTTGGTGATAAATTTAAGAGGCCTTCTTTGTTATAAAGGTCCTTTTATAAAGAGAGGTGGTGCCTCTTTAGTGGTCATCTACCCCTTCATTTCTAACACTGAAAGGGCAACTTATCCCTTTAAAATTGAGGAGTAGGTCCAAAACTTCTTCTTCCTGCTTCATTCTGTTCACCCTAACCGAAAGCATGACCAGCAACACTTCTTTGATTTGTAGCTCAGAGCATTTCTTTGATCCTCTGGTGTCATGTTTCTTGTTCAGCCTGCTGTAAAATACCAAAAGACCCTCTGCATGTATACATCCACTATCCAAATATGCTGTTATCTGTCTCTTATCGCCTGGGGCGGTTCACCTTATCTAAGGTAAATACTATAATGTGCTCATTATAGGCTCTGCTTCATGGCTACTTGGCAGGCATGTTTGCTCAGTAATAAGAGCTTGTCAGAAGTGATGCAGGTCATCGGAGAGGGGGAGTGTGTGTGTTAAACCCAGATATTATGCTTTCAGTGCAGCTCTGCTGTAATTGAATAAGTCTTCAATACCTGAGCTAGTCCACAGCCAACATGACTTTTATCCCTCAACTCAAGCCAAAAGCTTCTTTTTTTCTTTTTTTTTTACCTCTGCTGCAGGTGGCATGCCGCCAAAGTGTCTATTACATAATTAGTCTGCATTGATCATCTAGTTAGAGCATAAATCAAATGGCAGAATGGCGTTGGGAGGTCGCAACTCGCTCCTTTTTCAATGGTTTAAATGTGGAGCAAAAGTTCATCAGACAATGGTGTAGCTTTTTGAACTCGAGGTGAGAAGTCAGTCTCGGGTCTTAATGAGGTTGTGAGTTGACTATTTATATTAAGGGAAACTCAGAAGAATCGATTGGGGCCAGATTGGCCGGCTCCCTGGAGAATCATAAAAATGTAAGTTTTCTGCATCTATTTTCTTATTCAAAACCGCCTTAAGACCCAAAACTAGGCCAGGTTTCCTCTCTTTATTTGGAGCTTTCACCACGCTGTAAAAGTTTAAAAATGGCAACATATATTGTCTCATAACCTTTTATCACTCTTTTATTAGAATAATTTGGCAGTGGAACATTAGTTCAAGAGTGAGACATTTCCTCTCTCTGCGTCACCCGGGTTTAAAACAGAGACCTGCAGAGCATGTTACTGAGTGAACCGCAGCTCAAATAGTGCTTGGCAAAGCAAGTCCTGCATGGCGGATGGACTTCATCAGCAGAAAAAAACCTGAAGCTGCGTTCACTGCTGCAAAATTTAGCCAGGAATTTACAAATAGAGGAGTAATGCACAGGCGACAATGGCAGGAGAAGGTAGTTTGCTTTAATCGAAAGGGAGAGAGAGAAGGGAGTGAAAGTGAGACGTGTAAATCAATGCCTGGTCTATCTCATGCAGATAGGGGCTGCGTGTTTGTGTGTGTGTGTGAAACAAAAACAGAGAGGGTGAGCACTGCAAATACTGTCATCCAATCTAGCAATTTCTGTCTATTAATGAGCCTTAAAGCTCGAAACTTGGCTTTTTTTTTACTCAATTAAGTCCTGAATTTTAGGGTTAATTCTACTTTTATTATCTGGAAGTCAAAGACCCGTTGTGTTTTACAACAGGGACGTTCATTTCAGAAGCAGTAACACTTTATCCTGAATTTTAACTTGACAAGTGTCATGAAAGAAGACAGATTAAGGCTAATCTTGACAATGTTCATTAGTAAGCTGCACGTTCTGAACAGGCTCTTTGGGTAGTGTTCACATGAATCAATGCATATAGCCTCAAAATCTAGCTTAAAATGCCTATATGTTAAAAAGATAGCTCTTTAAGCTAAAACTAAAATTTTGCAAAAATGACACTACTTTTATGTAATATTTAGGCTTAAAATTGAAGTTCTCTGAAAAGAAAATCAGTGGTCTTGGCAATTCTGGTTCTAAGCTTTTCTGCTTTCAGCTCAGACCTCATAATTTCAGGTGAAACAACTCAGAAAACAATAATTATTTTTAGTCAGTAACTATGAAAAATTGTGCTAAATTAGCCTTTTTCCAACTCATCTTGCAGGGTATCGATGTCTATTAGAAACAGGCCTGATGTTCTCACTCAGTTTGACAAAATTAGACTTAACAAAAGGCATAAATGAGCTGATAAAAGCAGGATTTTTTTAGCTGCGAAAGAGGGAGACGGAGCTTACCTCTCCGCTCTCACGGGCTCCATCGGGGTCAGAGCGTCAGCAGCCGTTGTTGTAGCTAAGTAGTTTTAATTGAAGTAGCGCTGCCATCATTAACGTTGCTATCATTATTACAAAGCGAACGGTTCGGATGATACTTGTGTCCCCAGCCGCTGCTGCCACTGCCTTCCATCCCCACTCCCAGACACCCGCACATCATTATGCAGTGGCATCTATCAGATACTGGCTTAATTAGGGCCTGTACAGCACATTAAGCAAGGGGAGTAGCCAAGCTCAAATATTTATAAGGTTGAGTATATTTATGATCTGTGTCATAATCCCTTACTGGAAGATTTCAGTGGAGGTTTTTACAAAGCAGACCCTTGCTCTCTCTTTTTTTTCTCCCCTCCTCCTCCCCTGATTGTGTGTTACTTTCTGCAATGGCTTCCTTGCACAATTTGCAGCACTCCAGAAGTATCGTCCCTAAAAACACCTATGCAGGAGTCAGTTTCCAAAAGATGCAACAAATGTCCCTGAATAGGAGATTAAAGTAATCAGTTGAAAGTTTTCTGCAGCTGAACTTTTACCTGTTAAACTCTGATTGTTATTTTCTCTGATACACTCTTATCTGCAGGCACACTGTGCTCTTGGCTACATAAGTAGTTCAAACATTCAGCTTCTTCTCTTAAAACTCCAGGAAGCACCAGCAGCTGAACAGCAAAGTGTTCTTGGTTTTAGGCCTTTTTTTTTTTCTTCATTTCTCGTCTCCCAATTGTCATGAGGTTAACTCTTTGCTATTTTTAGTGTGTGCAGAGTGCAGGCCTAAGTGGCAGTGAATGGCACTTCTGCCTCGATGAGAGCCCCACCCCACCTCAAACTCCCCTCACCCAGCCTCCTTGTGATAACTCCTCTTGTCTCTTTTTGTCCAGGCAAAGGTATCGTCGTCATTGAGAGCCTTTCCTTTTTACTCCCACTTATTCATCTCTCGCTCTGTTTTTTTTTTTTTTTTTTTTTTTTTTTGTAATGTCTCGCCTTGGGAAAAGCCACAAGGGTCATGTTTATTTAAAATACAAAAACACATGCTTGTCCTTGTCCTCAAACCTCCCTCCTCCACATTTTCCTCTGTGAGGGCATAAACAGGTAAGAGTGGAGTGTAATGAGAGGTTTATGCTTGATTTTTCTCCTCTCTGCAGTTGTTGGTGCCATAATACATCATGACAGCCTCACAAACATATAAAAGAGTCTCTTCTTTAATGGAAAATGTGGTGAAAAGATGTGGCATGTGTGCACTCTGTTACTGGAGGGGGAAAACTACAAGCTTTTTACTTTGAAAATGAGGCAGAAATCAGCTAGAAAACAACTAGATGACCCCAACCTCCTCCGTAGAGGTCTGCAGCATAACCTCCACCTACAAGAAAAACTCCAGGTCACTTAAAGGCTTCCGTTGAGATACTCTTATGTAGTTTACAGGGTACGGGTGAGGAGCTGTCGATGTCCAGCTTCCGTTAATGCTGACTGCATCTCCCCCTCCTATTCGCGGGTTAGTGGAGTCGATTCTCGCAGAATGGGCGCCAATCACTCAGGTGGGGGAAGTAAAACGGCATCCACCTCTGGGTGTGATTCAGATCAAGCCTCCCCTCGTGTTGTGTGGGAGGTAACAAGTGCTCTCTTTACAGGGTGCAGCAGCATTTCAGGGCGAGTCAAGAATTGGAGCATGTTCGGGGTTTTTGTGTTGTTTTGCCATATGTTGCCAGAACAGTGTGTCAGAAGGAGAAAAAGGAGGGAGGGTTGAGTCATATTTTGATTTTAGTTGTTCAGCTGATGTTTTTGATTTCACAAATGATGTCAGACTGAAGTAGCTTGAAATGAAATTCCCATTTTCACAGAGTAACCATTCTGTATATGAGCGAATCAGTTGAGGAAATAAATGGTAACAGAAAGCAGTACATATGAGTTGTTTAGTTGGAAAATACACAAAACCTACCTTTCGTTATAATTTTGTCAACATTGACAAGTGGATTTGAAGACAAAAATGCAGTTTTAAAGAAAACAAAGCCAGTAAACTCAACTGAGAAAATAGCTACAAAACTTTAGGGCTCAATTAAAAAAATTATGAAAGAATAAGAAGAAAGACCTGATAAAAGCATAAAAAACTCACATCAAGCCTTCACTCCAGCAAACTTAAGAATCTAATAACCCATAGGATAAATAAAAATGTTTACTTTTGTTGGTTTCTTGAAATAGTACTTTAGACAGTGCTTTTTATCTTAGTAAATCCTTCTTCACCCACCATTCATTTGAAGAGCAACAACCACAGCACTTAGCCTACCAAGTAATCTCCATACAATTGTGACCACTTTGCACCAGAGATGACAAAAAAATAAGTATTTTGACTTAACCGTCCCCACTTTAAATGTCTTAAATCCAGCCCAGCTGCGCCTCTAGCCTCCTCCTCCTTCTCCCCACTCCTCCATCATGCATCTAGCGTAGGAAGAAAAATCAGAGGAGGGAGTGTGCATGAACACGGCGAGCCTTTGGCCAGGTGGTTGGTGGTGGGGTCTTGCTTTTATTGATTTTCGTTACTTTTACTGACAAACATCCTCCTCTTTGTTTGGCCACCGAGAGCAGAGCGAGCAGCGTGGGGTGTTTCAGAGATGGAGGAAACAACAGCGCTGCTTGGCCTGGGAAACCTTTTGCCTTTTTATCCTACTCTCAGTTTTTCTGCGCTCCCGCCGGAGAGCTAACACATTATTATGCATTTTGCTTTGTTTTACAGCATCGATTTGACGTAATTTGAAGGTTCTGCAGGGACCGATACCTGGGTTTTTTTCAGACAGCCCAGTGTGTGCTTGTGTGTTAAAACAGCAGGGCCTCTGCTATTCACCCCACAGGGAAATTTACATGTCAGCAATAAGGTGCAACACAATAACTACATGTCATATCTCTAAAACTGAGAGGATCCCAGCTGTATGTTTTTCCACTTAGGCTCATTTTCTTACTGACCTTTTAAAGCATGCTGTTGCTGCACATCCCGGAATCGTACATATATTTGCTCTTTCATGTCTGCTGAGAAGTTGTCGCTTCAAAAAACCCACCAAGGTGTCCGTTCGCTCACGGTTCCAGCCCTTCAACCTGTCAGACACACTTTTGTGATGGCAAATCCCTTCATTTTTCTGCTCTTCGGCACAAATATATTTTTCCCCTTTCTTTTATCAAGGGCAAACCTGAACTCCATGGAAACACACACACACACACGAATACATCCAGGGCAGGGAGATCTCCAGGGCCTGTCATTTTACATTTACATTTTAGTCATTTAGCTGACGCTTTTATTCAGGGTGACTTGCAAAGAGCACGACAGTGGACTGAACCTGAATGTTCACATGTAGGTGAAGAGATGCAAGGTGAGGAGGAAGTGACATGTTTTTATATATCTACAAATATATGTGTGTCTGTATGTGTGTGTGTGTTGTGAGTTGGGGGGGTTGATATCAATTATAAACTCGATTCAAATTGAAATTTGATATGGGTGTCAAAAAGCACAACATGCCTCTTGTCTTTACACCTATTTGAATTTTTTATGAGGCCATTTTGGAATGAGAATCAAGCTCTTTCACTTGCCAGAAAAAAAGATAGCAGCAAGTATTCTGAGACTCTCCACCTGGCCGTTTGAATTATTCAAGTGTGCAGGAAGTGGATCTTGCAACGTCTCTCACAGGTTGTGAAGGCCAAAATTGCTTCATCATGCTCAAGTGAAACTGTGCATACATTATTCAGTTAAAACTGGAGAAAAATCCAATGTCTCCCTTGGTATTTGAGCTGGTGAACCACTCTTAAGATGCTCCAGCCAGTTATTGATAAACCATTCTCCTAATACTACCTTTTGGAGAACGAGCCAAAGCTCTGGCAATAGTATTATTATTATTTTTTTTTTTACCTGTAAACAGTCATTTTCACTCCTCTCCATATTTATCACACATGCACACACATCAGAATTTGTTCAGTCTGTTCTAAATCCTCGACTTTTTTACTCTAATTGTTTCTCCCTTCTATCGACTGCTTTATTCATTCACTGTTCCACATAATGAGAGATAAGTCGCTTCACACCGTCAAGCACCTTTCTCATTTGTCTTGCATGCTAACACACATGCACTCACATATATCTGTGTACAAACATGCCTCCTCCTCTTCCTCTCCCCCAGTTTCTGACACATAAGACACACAAACAGCTTTAGGCCTACTGTATGGTACTCTTATCTGCAACGCACAGACTTAGCATTATGCCATCAACAAGCTAGTGTCTTCCAGACGCCACCACCGCACTGATCTCCTCTCAGGTTGGACTTGCGTTCTTCTTCCTAAATTGACGCTAATTTAGCATTGCTAATCAAATAGGATGGTGTCTTTTTTATATAAATTGCCAAATTCGTTCAATGTCAGAGGTCCTTTTCCACACTGGCAATATTGTCTCTTTTTTCCTTTTAATTTGCTGCTCATGTATGCTATGAATATCCCCACGCCATGCATAATGTAATTAAGTATGACCAATTCTATGTGGGCAGCTGTCCCAGAGCCAGTCACTAACTCAAAATATAAAACCTGAAGAACTCTCTCTGCTTTGCTTTTCTATCATCAAGCTCTTACACATTGTGTTTCATGTGAATATGGCAGTCTAACTTGGCTAAAAGCCTCTGCCAAGATGTTGCTTTTTAATACACCCTAAGTTTGTTCACCCCTTAGTTCATGAAATCAGGGCAATGTCTCAAAAAAGGGAAAATAAATTCCTTATATTTTCACTGAAAGTAACATAAAGTTCAAGGAGGACAGAAATAATGGTGAAATGGCTCCTCTTGCTCAAGAATAAAGGGGACAAAGCTAAAGTTCAGGAGAAAACTATGAGAGACTGTCTCCATCTGTCTGGGAAAACTGAGTTGTGACAACTGCTTCCTGTTGTGAGGAATAAGTGTGCATGTATGTGATCCTCACCACGTTGCAATGCTATGGAGGCTAGACCTTTTACTTAATAACTTGTCTGTAAATGACTGTGAATGTGTTGAGACTCTTGGAGAATTTGAGTCTTTAGGGCTCAGCCTTTGGTCCAAATGGTTTCCTAACAGTGAGAGTCACAGAGTAACAAGTCATGGAATCCCAAAAGGAAACAGCTGCATGGACAGGCTGGAATGTTTGTGAATTTCAGACAAGCCTGCATACATGCACACTGCCAGCTTGTGTTTTCCCAAAGCTTCTTTGTGATTATGTGTTCTTGTGTTTCTGGGCCACATGTTCTACGGCCCAGGTGTTTGGGCCGATTTGGGGTTAGAGCTGCGGAAATGCAGTCAGGTGTAGTCACGGGAACATGTGTTTGGGGTTGGTAGGACAATCTTTTTCTTGTCAGCTGTTGTTCTGTCATTCCAAACGGGACTCGGGAGAGATTTGGGGGTGGGGAGTTGAGAGGCAGAATGTAATTTCTTCCCATCCTGACAGCACTTCGGAATAAAGTGGCACTCTCTTGGCGGGTGATTGGAGGGAATTGCTTCTCTGGGTGACAAATGATTAGCTGTTATCTTGGACAGGACTTGATTCCTACAAGGAGAAGACGAGTCAGCTGACGGTCAGCCTCTCGCCCTGCGCTGAGTCAGGTAACTCCATGGGAGGATGCAAGGGTGTATTCACAGGAAATGAAGCTGCCAGCTATGGTTTAGCCCCCCTTCTTTATCCACCTTCTCCCCCTCCATGGGCCCCACCAGGACAAAACCTAATCCGCTCTGTCAGGGGCAGATTACGACTTTGTTTAATTGGAGATGGGCCTCGCTGACAATCGGGTCTGTTGTTGCTCAGTGGTGCAGGTGTTTTGTTGGTGCTTTTCATCATCATGATGCATCCAACAATGTATTAGCTGCTATTTTGTCAGGCTAATCTTGGACAGAATACAAATTGCATGCACCACCTTATACAAGACATTTCCTTTGAAAGCAGCAAAAGTCTGACTTGTAAGATGATCTAAAACTTTATGAGATGAATCTAGCTGTCCAAAAACCCTGCTTCTTCCTAATAAATAGGGTCAATTGCCATGTATTGCACCAACAAAGGATTTTGACACATTAACCGGTGGGTTGACTTAAAGTCTTTCTCCATCTAATGGCTCTTTGGCACCTTGAATTCCTGTCGAAAGCCAATTTGTAGCACTGACACCAAAGCTGCAGAAGCCACATTCAGAGGGAAAAGTCAAGGTGTTAAAGCCTGATTGGTTGCTTTCTGCTGATTGTCACCCTGTGAGCACATGTTTCTCAAAAGGGCAACATGCAGACATTGCCCCTCTTTGCACCTCACTGTGCCCTGAACAGATAAGAAAATTTAAGAGTTATAGTCACATTAGAGGAAGGCTTGAGAGGAGGGAGAGCTGAAATATTCCCGTGTCGCAAGAGTAAATAAGTTCTCCCCATGCCAGCGAAACCCCGCGGGATCAATTAGCTGCCCATTACCATAGATACAGAGAGTTTCTTAAACGCAACAGCTTGCATCGAAATGTGAGCAGAGGGAGGGCGAAGAAGAAGAGGGGGAGAATGTTTAAGGATCTTGTCAAACTTCACCTCTGCCTCAAACAAGCATTGCGGGAGACTTTGGCAAGTCGTCTGGGTCACGAAAACAACATGAAAACGTCTCTGTCAGCCACTCTGTTTTCATTACCTGAAACAACAAACAGCAAAGAAAAAAAAGGAGACAAGGAAGGAAAGAGTGAGTGCTCCCCTGGGGCGCCATTTACTTCCTGTGCAGATGAGAAGATAGGTGAAAAAGGACGAATTGGCTCATGAGATTGGGTTTTCTGTCTTCTCTGTCCTTTCTCTTTTTCCTTATCATTTCTGGTGGGACTCTGTACCATTTGAGCAATGCACAGCATGTCTCCTGATCCCTTCACCTCAATATTAATGGTTACTCTGATCTGCTTGGGATAGGTTTGTGATTCTGGGTAAGAGGTTCAGGCTGGTCCTCCAACTCCCACTAAGATCAACAATGCTAAAAATGCATTCAGCGACAGCGCATGGATAAAAATGTCCACCAACTGGCTCATGCTACATTAACTACACTTGAGGGAATTGTTCTACAATAACATCCACCCACCAGAGGTTCTGCATGAATCTGTCTCCTTTCCAACCACAGGGAAGAGGGTATTGTTTGGCATCCCCACCCTTGCTGGCCTGAGGTTGCTGATATTTTAACTAAGGTGATGATAGCCTTGGTTGTTTTGCTTTGAGGGGGCGTTCCCCTTTCCCACCCCCATTCTGTCTTCTGCTACCTCTCCCTCTGTGGGAGCTCGACTTTTTCAACTTCTTCTTCGTGATTTATGACCTCTCCATCAGATAGATCCCATGGGTCCCTCTCCAGTGCACACACAGCCCTGCCACAGTGACTCCAGACTAAAATGGATTAGGTGCAGTTATCCACAAATGGATCCGTTGCTACCTCTGCCCCAGCTAAGGTTTGATTGCAAAGGTGGAGTGGGCCTGAGCAGCTCGCTCTGATCCGTGGCGTCTCTGTTTGCCAACCGTAATTACCTATTTTGAATGAGTTAATAGCCATAGGAAACCCGTTTGCCAGGGATAAAAGGGACAGTATCTGGTGTTCAAAGTGATCAGAGGGTTTAAACCGCACTGGGATGTGTGGATATGTGTGTGGGAGGGGGATACTTTTCCTTTATGCACTCTCGAAGGGAAGAAAAAAGTTTCCTTATCAGGTATGTACTTAAAAGGATCCCACTGCTGGAAGCGCACTGTCTTGGGGGAAAGCAGAGCGAAAGATGAAAGGCTTTTGTTAAAAGTGACGCTCGGCCCAGGTTTCCTGTGCCTTGCCTCGACTCCCCTGTCCCTCCCTGCCTGAGTGCTCAGCTCTCTTCCTCCCACTATTGCCTTCTCTGCCTCGCAAAGCTGTCTTTGAGGGGAAAAAGTAAACCCTTCTTGCCGCCTGCCGGTGTTAGATTAAATACCGAGATGGCGACAGGAAAAAGGCAGGGAGGAAAAACAAAACAAAAAGAAAAAAAAAAAAGAAAATGCCTCCCCCCTTAGCAGGCTGGCTGGCTCGCTGAGCTCGGGTGAGGGATGTTGGAGGAGAGTTATCAGGTTGGCGACGGAAACTGCCAGTTAGTCAGCAAGACTCCCAATCCAGTGTAGTCCAAACATGCCGCCGCGGGTTTTCGATGACACGGTAATCTGTCTCAGGGTTGATCTTAAACAGAAAACTCATCTTTTTCTGCCTTATCACACTGACATAGCAAACTGAAGAAGCCTGAGGCCATGAACACAATAACAACTAAATAAAATGATCTTCTTAAGGAAGGTTGTATTGAGCACATTTTTCATGGCTGAACTATGTCCTGGTGGGCTTTAATTCATCAGTAAATACAGAGTTAACATCATGCAGAACACATTTCCTTTTATTTACACTGTGCAAATCATTTAGCACTTACACAGGAAAATAAAAATGACATGATTTCCGGAAACTGTGAAAATCAGAGACCTGTGAAGTCCTTTGGGGAGCAGGTTTCTTGAACCACAGAGACAATACTTCTGAGGGATGTGAAGGAAGTATCAGGAAACAATGAGTGCACGACTCCCTGTAAGATCGCCTTAGCTTAACTGCCCTATCTCTCTCTGTTTCTCTGCTCTGTATCTACCCTGCCAGCCTGACTAATCAGGGCTGCTAAGAAAAATGCTAATAGCTTTCATGCAGTGACAGTGCCCTGGCAGGTTTGTAAGCGCTCCACAAGGGGAAAAAAAAAAGAAAAAAAAAAAAAAGCAGCCGGAGCCATGCATCCTAGAAAATGAGACTCAATAAACACAATAATGTGTTTAACTTGTAAACTAGTGTGGGTGACAGATTACGGGCGGTCCAGGAGTGTGGCAAGGAGCCGACGTCTCAGCCGTTCACCTTTTGCCTCTACATCTGTCCTGCTAATGGGCTCCACTTCTCTGGCAGCGCGATAGAAACCCGGCTCCCGAAAATCCTCAGGCGAAGCTCTCATTGCTCCCCTCATTCTATTTCCCAATTAGACGAGAGGGCATGATTAGTTTATTAGCAGTAGCAAAAGCTCCGGTGAATGTGTTTGTGGATTCTTAGCCGTTAATGAGCAAATTCAAACCCTATTGAACGGACGCTGGCGGGAGGGGGAGGTTATTCGTGTGCATGCTCGGCTAATAATAGCGTCCTAAAGACAAAAGATGGAGGAAATAGCATTATAGGAAAGGGGGGGGGGGGGGGGGGGGGGGGGGTACAGAACAATGGAAGCCTACCGGCACACTTAATGGCATGCTCTTTCATTTTGAAAATTGTTTCCCTTTTGGAATTATGCATGCTCGCCATCCTCTCCTTCAGGGTTTGGCAAAGTGTATGTATACATAGTCGTCTTCCACAGGCAGCCTTACTAACACCAGGGAGCAGAGGCAGGTCTGGTAGCACAGGAGACTGTATAGTTCCACCTGTGGGAAATGAACTCGGTGCAACCTCCTCTTTGTTTTCCTTCTGCCTTGGCAGACTTAACCACCTCCTTTACAAGCCAGGTAAATTGTTCATTAGGACCGAGATAAAAACGGGCTGCTACAGCGAAGATTTTTTTTTTTTTTTTTTTTTTTTCTGGAAGAGGTGCGAAGAACAAACAAGTCAGAGCATTTGTTCAACGGTGTAATCTACACATCAATTATCCTGCCGAGCTAATTAGCACCTCTGCATACCCCAGGTACCTGAGCACTTGCACATGCTTGACTCTTTCAAGTCACTGATCAAAAAAAAAAAAAAAAAAAAAAAAAGGGGGAGAGGATTGACAGAAACACGGGGAGGCAGAACCCAAGGGTAGGTGGTAGGGGGGAAAAGCCTTAGATCAAAATTTCCTTTTTACACACTGTATGTGGAGCATGTGTGAAAGTGTGTGCAGCCGTTCACATCAGCTGCTCAATTATGTAAGCCCGTGCCATCTAAGCTGACGTAGCCAAAGTAACTATCCACCTAAGAGTCAAATAAAACCTTTCAGTAATGCAATACTGTATGACAAATTACTTGGAGTCTTGCAAATGTACACACATCAAAAGGTCAAGCAGCCATTGTAGTAATTGCTTGGTTTAAGCCAATTATCTTCCTGAGTTATGTGTCTAAAATGAAAATGTAATCTTTAGGAGGTGATTTTAAGCTGCAGAAATGGAGTAAATTATGAGGTTAAAGGCTAAACTAATATGATTTGCACCATCAAGTTTGTAGTCTCAGACTAAAGGTCTTAGCGTTCTTATTAAGGTGTTGCAGAGTATGTTTAAAAGCCCTACAGTTGGTATCCTCATCACCCCCTTTTCTTCTGCTTCCACCCCTCCACTCCCACCATGTAATTAAAAGTGTAGCTTTCGCCCACCTGCGGCTACATAAGAAAGACAGGTACAACAGGAAAAAAAAAAAGAAGAAAAAAAAGCAACAGGGAAAAAGGCTACAAAATGCCTCAGTCTGCTCCTGTTTACACCCACCCACATCATGTATAAGTCATGGGCTTTGGGGCCTTCGACTGCACCGCTGCCTGTTTGTGCCGTTTACAGAGATCGAGAGTGAGGTTAAGTTGTGTCATCTCGCTGCTGTTTTACACCTGGCCTACCTTGCCGCTGGCTCTGTCTAACACACACACAAATGTTTAGTTAAATGAGAAGGTGTGCAAAGTCTCATTCAGCTCTTCGTGAGCCCGCAATATCAGCTAAAATCCTAACCTTTACCCAACAGTTTTATCACATAAAAATACTTGCAGACGTGATTAAAGGCATTTAACCCATGCTTATTCAACACAGTTATCATTCTGCAGCTCCATCTCATGCTTAGTGAGCACATTTCTTCTTCTGTGGTGCCACTAAGTGTGATATTGGCACCACACAGGCTGCAAAAGCTGCTCAGACTCGACTAAAAAATTACATCCATTGTGGAAAAAGACTTTGCAGGAGATGTTTTTGGATGCTCAGGTTGTTGCCGTGACACTAAGCTATGCCCCCTATCTGTCCATACCCCAACCCCTTCAATCCTCTGCAACCCCCACAAACCCCACCCCCACTTCCAACCCTCGTCTGGCTTGTAGCTAATTGGGAAGTTGGTAACAGTGTCAGAGAGTTGCCTTTCTCCAGAGGGCTCTCCCTCTCTGCAAGAGCCCAGGCCACCTCTCCTGTGTGTGAGTGTGTGATTTACAGACTGGAAAGCCTGGTTTGCTGGCTGCCTGCTGGGGATGAGGCACACACACACACACACACACACACACACACACACACACACATGCATGCTTTTACAAACACACACACAATTCCCCATTTCCTAGTGCTTGTTTGATACCTGGTGGGAATGCTATTCAGGTGACAGAGATCTGCTATGTGTGTGTGTGTGTGCATGCATGTGTGTCGGCAGGGGTAACAGATGTGATTTTACACCCTCATTAACATGTGAAAGAGGCCCCAGGCCTCCAGATTGGCTCGGACCATAGAAGAAGAGGATTGAACCCTCCACCTCACCCTCCTGTGGCCCCCTCACCTGGACCCCCCATCCTCCTGGTTCATCCTGTCTGATCTCTTTAGTCCATCTGAGGTCCCTGCTTGACTTCCCCCTCTGTTCCCCTCTTCCATCTCACACACACACACACACACACACACAAACAAAGATCGACCTTTAAACAACTGGTGACTGGTAGAGTTTTATGGCAGAAAGAGGTGTCACTCTGTCCTGTTTTTATCATTTTCTTGTGCCAGAACGAGATATTTGACTACTTTTCTGCATAAAAAAAACTGATAAAAAACAGAAACACAGTTAAAGCACAGAAACTCAGGTCAGTGTCAAATTGCACTTGAGAAGTTTTGAAGGCGGTGAGAAAGAGTTGTTTGACCTTTCAGGTGCTGTTTTGCTGAGATAAACGTGGCCATGGCCCCATCGCCATGGACAAGAATGCAAAACAACCTTGGCCAGATCAAACCAGTTGCTTTCGCTACTAACTGGCGTCCCGTTTCGACAGTTTGTGCGTCTGAAGAAAAAGAATAAAAAAAGGTGAAAGAGTCTGGGATGAGTGCCTGTAACCTCTGTGATGTCTTTTAAACAGCTGTGTTACCCAAGTAACCCAAAGTGTCTGCTTGCTTAAGAGGGAATGCAACCCTGCAGACTGTTGCTCAACTTAAAGTCCAAATGAATGAAAGATCTTAATTCATCTTCTCATTTTTAGTAATATTAAAACTTCAAGCGGTGATTAAGTATTCTTTCCCCAAATAAATGCATCACATTTGAAAGAAGGCAGCTTCATTTGTTTCCCTTTTCTGGGTCTCATTCTCTCTCCTGGTGAAAGAAATCTGCATCAAAAGCTTCTGTTAGCTGGTAATTACAGCTCAGGTTCTGCTTAACTGTTATTAACAAAAAAAAAAGAGAAGTACAGTAATCTGGCCTGGCAGTGCAATATGTTACCGTCGCTTTCTAATTAATCTTACAGGGAGCGTAATAAATTTACAATATCAGATTGGCGCAATACTGTATATAGATTTATTAAAGCTTTTAATCAGTTCTGGCAAAATTAATTTTGCAATGATTGCTTACATTTGAATTTGCATATACTTAGTGCGAGTAATTTATTTTTATAGATTCTTTTTTATTAAATGGAGGCACAGAGGGAGGCGTCAGGGATGAAAAATTGTTTCGTTTTTACTCTTCTGTGCTGGAAAGGAGGGTTTTTTCAGAGGTATGAGGAAAAGGGGTCTCAACACCTGGATTGTTTGTTTATTGGCTTGTTTTCATCTCTGTTAACTCTCATAAGGTGGTGGAAGAAGCCGCATTATTCACATCAAATAAAATTTTTGAAGATTAGAAGAAAATCCACATTTGTATTCTTAAAGTTCCTTGTTATCAGATGTGTTTTTTTTTTTTTTTTTTTAGACCGCTTATGCAACTTTTGAGGTTTCAGTTAATAAAGTTTAATTTAACTATTATTTTTGATAGTGGGGCCTCATGCACAAAGGTGCACAAATTTTAACTACAGCAGCATTTTTTAGTTGTGTTTTGCTTGGATTGGCAACAAAACAATATTTTTTAAAAAATTTAATTGTATTACATTTTAAATTTTGGAATAGAAAGAAATCATTAAAAGTTAACTTGTATTTCTTAGTTCATAATTTGATGAAGTCATTTTCTTAAAGCCAAATTTTGACCTAAAGAAATTAAGTACAAATAAAAATATAAGAAAAAAAATAATCAGTAAAAAAAAAAATCATTAAACTGTTAAACTATGAAAGAAAAAGTAATGATGAAAAATTTAATAATAAAATGTAAATGTAAACATGGATTTTGTTTCAGGTGGGATTAAAGTAGATCTCAGTTAACCGTCTTCCTCCTCATCCCTACTTGACTCCCTTGTAAATACTCACAGCAACAACAATCGGAGAAACACACATTCAGGAACACAGACGTACACTCCTACACACTGTCTTATTCACACACACACACAAACACGAACACACACACACACAGGACTGATGTAGCACTTCCAAGGCAGATAAGAATGATTCATAAACAGATGAACCCAAAGCAGATGTGTTATCACGATGGTGCTGCACACAAAGTACTGCAAGGCCACACCAGCTCTCCTGGGGCCCTCACACACACACACACACAAAGTCAGGTTCCATGTTAAAGAGTCAGACCTGATAACAGCTCCACCTCGACATTTAACTACAAGGCCATGTCAGCAGATTCCATTATCTGAGTGTGTGTTAGCATGTGTGCTCCTATTTATAAAAATATTCCACATGTCATTTCATCATACATGTTGGCGCATCTATTTTTACGAATGCGTGTTGCAGCCATGTTCTGCTTGTAGGTGTGTGTGTGTGTGTGTGTTGGCTGGGGCGTAGACTCGTGGCATTGAGCCACAGTGTCCCTTTGAGAGTGGGTAAAAGGAGGAGGAGGAGATGAAGAGAGAGAAAGAGGCCGTAGAGAAAGAGGAACGATTTAGATAACAGTCTCAGCTTGTGGCAGGCACACACACATGCACGCACACACGTGCACACTCTGCTGCTATCAGACTCACATTATTATTGGAGAGAGCTGACCACAGGAGAACCCTGGCATGCACCCCGAGATAGACTCTGATATTTTCCTCCCTCCCCAGGGAAGAATTCATGAATTAAATCTTCCTGTTAAAGGTAACTCTTCTTCCTCCCACAAGGATACAAACAAGCTGAGACATAATCATTCCAGAGCTGCAAGAATACTGATTATTTTCATATCAAACAGTTTTTTGATTAATAAATGAATAAATGCCATAAGTGAAACTGCACATTCCCATCTTTAGGAAGCTCTGGAATAGCAAACAATAGCAAATCTCAAATAGTTAAAGGATAGCTTAATCCCTAACATTTTATTCCAACACAGACAAATAAACATGCTTTTGATTCCCTACATGTTCTTTATTAACCTGCAGGTGCTCTTGTCACAGTATAGTCGCTGCCTCTTCTGCTGCTGCGTCTTCTTTACAATTTATATTTATATGCACACATACGCACACAAAGCCCCGCAAATTTCAGATGCTTTAAAGTGCTCGCTGCATTCATTCAGCTCAGAGCATAAATAGGCCTTTTATAGTTGAGGGGAAATTAGCGATGGTCTTCCTTTATGTGAGTGAGAAGCCCCACTTTGCCTGCGACGACTCCAAAACTGGAAGCAGTTCATCCAGCAAACGCTCGTTTTTTTCTCTTTTTTTTTTTGTCACAGTGTGTGTGTGTGTGTGTGTGTGTATTTGGTTAGTTACAGTAATTACGGGCCAATAACTGACAGCCAAAACCAGGCAGGAGAAAGTAGAAGGGGGCTGTTTTTCCTTAGCTGCACGCAGCCTCGCTGCTGAACATCTGCTAAGAGATTTGCATATTAATTAACCCATATTAACTCTAATTATTCTGGGAAATTATCAAATAAATTAAATTTTCTAATTTTAACCGTTTTTTTCCCCCCTCTTTCTGTTGCTTGACTTGTGTCGGGGTAACATCAGCAAGCGAAAGGAAGCTCACCTGAGTTGGAATAAAATATACATACATATTCTGTAACCCTTCCCCCTTCTTCCTCCCCTTCCCCAACCTTCCCCTGCTCTGTTCTTCTTCTCTGAGTTCTCCCTCCCACTCTCCTGGCCTGGGAGTCCTGAGGGCAGCTAGGGGAAGCTTTTGTGTGTCTTTTTTATTCTTCTTCTTTGGCTTGTGTGACGAGCAGGAGGAGGGAGGTGGGTTTACTCCGAACATTTGTTGGAGGCAGGAACATGTGTGAACTGGAGGAGGAGGAGGAAGAGGAGGAGGGGAGGGGGCACAGATGGTGAATCCATGCAGGACCCAGCAAAGGTGGGACCTCTGAGCTGTCGAGCAAACCTTGAAGCTTTCCCTGCCTCCCTCTCCCTCCCCAGCCTGTTGCTCAAGCCTCTTCAGCAAATAAATGGGACTTTAATTGAATTAGAGTCAGTGCTGCTGCGAGGGTCTCCTCGTGGACAAAACGTAGCGATTTGACGGATCCATGGCGACAAGCTGGAAGTTTCCCCATCGCAGTCTTGATGTTCTTTTTCTTTTTTCTTTTTTTTTTCTCTAAAATTGACTCTGGTTTGAACTTTTAATGATATTAGGCCCCGAAATTGGATTCAGAAGATGGAATAAATATGATTTTCTTTATTTTTTAAAATTGTTCACATTATTTGAATAACCTCTGTCTATGGATAGGACTTTTTAAAGAGATTTGAAATGGATTTTTAATGTCATACAGCTGACAAAACTTGGATGTTTTCATAATGAATTCTGTTTTCACAGTTATCAAGCTTTTATTCTGCATCACACCACATACTTAGACTTTTAGCACTTTGATTTCTTTCTTAACGAAGGTTAAACATGACTTTTAAACACCTACAATGTTAAGAAAAAAAGAAGTGTTGCCCTCAACAACTTATATCTGTCAAACAAACACTTACTCACTTCACTTTTCAGCAACACCCCTCCCCCGTCTCTAAAGACACGGACACATACTGCCCAGACAGACACACACACACACACACACAGGTTGCATTTACACTTCACTGAGTTTTCACCATTCATCGTCTCTCCCAAGTCGCCTCCCACCCTCCTCCCCAGCCCTCACCCCTCACTCTCTCTGTCTCTTTTCAGAGCTTTTGTTTGCCCTCTGCCACCGTCCTTTCACCGACTTGGCCCTGATTTGCCCCTTGTGCTCGATCACGCCATTATACTGAGACAAGATAGCACAAAATATCCAAACATGTCTGCTATTCTTTTGTCTGCTGTGACTTGGCTTTGAGCTCATTTCTGGATGGCTATGCATACTATGTTATGGAAGTCAGTCAACCAAAGAAGTTTAAGGATTTGGAAATATGTTGCAGTCAGTTTTGCTTAAGTTATTTCAGCAAACATTAAAATGATTTTCCTCATCAAGAAGAAAAAAACTATCCTTAAAATTTGTGTTCAATTTATAAGAGTTTGGAAGACATTAAAATCTAGTTTGACCACTAATAATAAGTGATAAAAACTAAATAAAACAGTGTAAAGATGCAGAATCTTTACATTAAAAACTCACCATCAGTGTGTGGTTTAAGTAAGACTTACACAAGGAAGTGCTTAAACTGTTGCAAACAGGAACAATGGCAGACAAAAGGTCATCATGAAAATCTGCTACCGCTGGCCATAGCCATGAGGCAGCGACCTCGCTTCCACCTTAATGCCCTCCCACACAAACAAAACACTCTCACCCCGACTAACAGAGCACTCCTGCTTCCCCATCTTCCTCGCAGCCATCCAGGTGATCCGCTTGGCTCACATTCATGAGACAGGGAGCGAGCGCGAGCAGTTATCGTCCAATAGGGAGAATGTCCTGGCTCATTATTGGTGTAGGAGGCCAAGCGTGTCACCTGAAGCTAAGCCTCGACACTTGACTAAAAAGTCAGCTGGGGTTAGCATGAGAGCGCCAACGTGGGTGTTAGTCATTCTCCCCACAGCGATCACCTCCATCACTGGCCTGCTGAGCGGTTAGAGCTCTTTTTCTCTCTGGCTCTAGGACTCGAGCAGGAAGGGCTGTTAGTGAAGCCTCCTGTGGGTGCTGCACGACTTCTTGGGGATTGTTAAATAAATGTGATTATACCTGTTAGCACTGCAAAATTATTTTCCCTGGCAGCCTGCAGGTGTAACACTTCTGAACTTGGGTTTAACAGTGTGGAGGGAAGGATTTTTATGGGAAATATGTAGCAAATATCCCCTTTTCCTTCATGTGCAAAGTACAATAGGTTCTCTTAAGCATTTATTGCTGTTTTCTCAAAGCTTTGGTTTACCAAAGAGGTTGAACCCAGTTTCACCACTTCAAGCTATAATTTTGGATTTACTGAATGTTTTATATTTCAGACATTTCATCTAATAAGGCCATAATTATCTATAAAAGTGCATTTTATGTTACAGATGTGAATAGAATAAGCATCAAAGATGCAAGTTAGTGGCTATGTATTCCTCTGATTAAGTTTGAGCGTCTTTTAAGAGTTTGGTCCAATAACTGTTGTCAAAATCGCAACCAAGTGGGTTATCTGTGGGCTTTGTAGGAGTAGATTAAAACTCCAGCATTAAAGACATTTTTGATTACTCTTGCTATTTGTTCGCTGTCAAATCTGACATTTTGTAAATACAATCATGTTAGATTCAGGGTTTGATCCTCTGCACTAGATTAATTCCACTTTGTTCTCTGTGTCTGTAAAATACAACTGTCACATCTTAAGTATTGCTTGTGCCATTGTTTTTGTTTTTTCCTCCCTTTAAAAAAAAAGATAAGACCTTAATGAATCTTTCCCCTCAGCATTCTGATTCTCTCAGCCTGTCACTTCTGTGGCTCTAGCCATCCTAATCAATATACAATATTAGTTTTTGCTCAGTCCTTTTTTTTGCTGAGTGACAGAACAATGCCAGGCCTATGAAAGGGTTATGTCAAATAGTTTAAAACCTGATATTAAACAAGAATTGCACTGTTACATGTGTCATTTTAATTATCTGCAGAACTCAAGTCAAAGAGAAGAAAGCAATCTCAAACAGGTAACAACAGTTTACAAATCATCATCCATAATTGCTTTTGTCAAGGATGACACTTAAGGTAAGAAAAGGATAGAAGAGGCATTTGAGGAGTAAACATTATCTCCTCTTTGTCTTGTTCTCTCCTCAGCAACACAAAAGACTGATTAAGATTGAGGTTCAGGGCGATGAAATAGCTGCCTGGGAAATATTAGTAGGTTAGAATTACTTTGTTGCATGACACAATACCAATAGATGCTTCATGTTCAGAAAAGGAGAGGCTCTTGTCAGCATTGGCACCTAAACAATAGCGGCTTTCTCGACGTTAATACTACGCGTTTGACTTGACGAGCACCCCACTGTCATTTTGCCTTCTTGGAGGTATACGTTGACAGCTGATGTTCGGAGAAGATTGCATCTACTGTAGCTTGCACAGACAGTTCAACGCCCCCACGCTTAAATTTGTTCAGAAACTTGAGGAAAAGACTTCGCAAGAGATTAGAAAAAACAGCAGGAGACATGAAACACTTGAGACCAGGGACAAAAAATATAACACGAAAGCTCAGATTTTCTTCTCATAGATTTTCTTTGAAGTCTTTAGGTTCTTAATCGTGTCCTGAAAAGTTGGTTGTGCAAAAGATCAGCAGTTGCTGCATTCCCTCATTCCTTATGTGGGAAGTCAGAACGGTGTGCTTTGCCGCGGTGGATGTGTTGCTAAACAAAAAGAAGCTCCCTCGCTCCTTTTATTGGGAAAGAATAGGCCCTTTAAAACCTGTCCAGCCTTAGATAATTTCATTCAGCCGGCCCCTGCTCTACCGTCATTGAATCTGCATCCAGGGATCAGGTTCACAGGGATGGGTTGATAGCTTCCCAAGCCTCTTGGCCTTTTGTTCTACCAGCCCTGCGCTGCTGCACCCCCTCCTCTGGAAGCTGGGGGACACAGAGCTGATGGGACATTGGTGAGAAAAGTCCAAAATCTTTGTAAGTAGTAGCAGTAAAGGAGTAGAGAGGTGATTGTTTTGTTGGTTTTAAAGGTTGTGAGATATCCATAAACTTTTTGGACATTCTTTTAAATACATATTTGAAGGTAAACAGGTGCATTAATGCACAACTTTTCCAATAAAGGGGCAATTTCAGTTTAACCAAGGTAGATGTGGACCACCCAGGAATTCCTAACATCTCTTTCTGTTCCTGGTCTCGAGCCTCGGTTGCCTTTTTTGTCATCCATAAGGAGCATTACTGAGTCTGAACTTGCCTAAACCCTTGTGATCACACCTCTTGAAAAGGTTTTGTTTCCTCCGCCGATTGGTATTCGAGGCAGGTCACCGCACTCCCACCCTCCTCCTCCTGCTCCTGATCCCCCTTCCCTTCTGCCCGCCTGCCACCCTCGCTCCCCCCCTGCCTTCCCTCCCACGTTTGAAAGCCCTGTTTTCATTTTAATTTGCACCTGTTGTGCAGTTGTTCGCCGAAGGCAAGTGCAGACCAGTCAATCGCACTGAGACGTGTTAGGAGGAGATGTGGGGAGGCTTATCTTTTGATATGTATAATGTTTTAAGAAATGTCATGCATGGACTTTATCTGGTTGGTACTTTTGATTCTGAGAAGGTTCAAGAGGCACGGACATTTTAAGCCCTCAGTAGGTTTTACGCTGCCATAAAGCCTACCTTTATTATGCTTTTCAAGTCCTTACAGGGTTGTATTGAAGTTTTGTGGCCAAGAAATGAATCTACTGCTTTTCAGCAAAGCTCTGATGGACTCATTGCAGCTTTTCTTTTCGTTTTTTTTATTTCTCAGAAACATAAATTCAGCTAAAGCACGTTAAAAAAAGCCTCCACCTCTTCACTGTGGTGGCTCTAACTCTGGGCCCTCCCATGATTGGCTCTCACCACAGAACATTCTTGTACGAGCTGCCAATGAGGTGTGTCCCCATGTGATGCCATGCTTCTGGCTCGCCTAGTACTCCATCTGCACTGCTCCAATAAGTCTTCTGACGTCCATTTCTGCAATGATTTACGCTGTGGTGCGTATTCACTGAGAACCAGCCGATGGCGGTGACTAATTTGCACGAGAGCCACCTTTGATTGAGTTCACAGCCCTTATTTACAAGCTGTCTATTTTAAGAAAAGCAGGCATATGTCTGGGACCTGGGTGTTGTGGAAGCGGGCGAGCCCTACTGATGCTGCTCTGAAGCTTTGAATATGTGTGTGTGTTGTGTGTGTTCAATCCACCTCCTGAATTTGTATCCCCAATGGTCCTAAAGGCACTGTCGTGTTTTTATTTATTTATTTATTTTTGTTTCATGAGTTAAGGAACATTTATATTTATGTTCACGCTTCACTGGCAATGCAAATGTGAAGACATCCGAGGGGGTACATGAAATGAATAATCTAAATTAGTATAGGTTAAGCCTTTTGTATGCATAGCAACAAGATTTGTAATATTGCATGTGTTATGTGGAGCATCTCAAACCTGACTGGTATGCCTCAGAGCAGAGCCATCCTGAAAGGTGCAGCCTGGTGGCATCTAAGGCATGTGAGCAGGACTGAAAATTAGTGGCTATTTTGGCTCGCATCTCCTTGACAGCTGTCTGCCCACTGCTGTGATTCAGTCACAAATTCCAGTCGCAGATGCTGTAATTGGGGTGTAACACCACACAAAAAAGTGGGGCTACGCCTTCATGAAAGTAGTGAATGTGGTGTTATCTTTTAAATCTGGAAACTAGCCTCCATTTCCAGCAGCAGTTGCAAAAGTGTTTGCTGTCCTTTCTTAATTCCTCCCTATATGATCAATTTTCTCCTTCCATTTTCTCTCTATCTCTATCGTAGCTCTCAATTATGAGAACGTGGTGGAGACGGGTTCTGAGACGGAGGAGGAGGACAAGCTGCTCGTGTCTGAGGAAGACGCCCTGATTAATGGCACGGGCAGCCCGGCCAGCCTCACCAACCCTGAGGCCTCGCCGCGCGCCGAAAGCCACGGCCTGCTCACCAAGGAAGAAGAGGACGATGAGATGCGGGATAGCGGCGTGGAGCACATCTGGCCGGACAACGACATGCTGAGCGCCTCGGTCGACGGTACTGGTGAGTGTCTCAGATCAGAGACTGCTGTGGTAGCATCAAATAAACCTGTCATCTCTTTGTAAAATGGCTAAGATAAAAAATATGACCCCAAATAACCAAATTTTCATCAGATCTCCACAATCTTGCTCAATAAATACTCTATACCAGCTGTAGCTTTTGTTTTATCTACTTTCAGGTAAGCTGGCAGTCACAAAAAACTAGCAGTAAGCTCACCTTCCGATACTTTGTGTGCACATCCTGCTGCTTGTGCTACCATCTTATACCGTAAACCCCACCCATCTGGTGCTTGTGTAGACTTAAACAAACCCCACAAAGCATTCTGCAAACAATGTTTGAGCCAGGTCTGACGGTGAAGCCCCGATGATGCTCCCTTTGCAGACAGACGTGATAAACAGTTACTCTGCGAGTGACAAAGACCATTTGGCTCATGCTTAAAGAAAAGTCTTACTCAGAAGAAAATATTTACAGGAATGTAGGAGCAAAAAAAACAAGAGACAAGAGAAAACTCTGCAGGATGTAAGAGGTTGTTGTTTAATTCCCAGGCAGGTGATACCTTCCGAAACTTGACTGACTGATTGTCTTTTGTTGAGCAAACCCCCTCCACCACCACCCATCTACACTGCAGGGGCTCCAGTCACGGATGCTTGAAAGATAAATACTTTTAATTAGGGGGCAGGGTATAATCATTAAAGGAAGCCAGACTGCTGCAAAAAGTCATTAACAATCTTAAATGAAATTTTTATTTTTATGATAGCCATTTACATGTATAATAAGAGTCAATGATTCTTGGAAGCATGTGACAGGAACAGAGTATGGCGAGAAGTCATGTAAGACAGCCCATTTAAATGAGCTGGGCTTTGCTATTCATTTCTGCTAATGAACTAGCTGTGCACGGTGCCGAAAAACGGGGGAACATTCAGCAGTCTTAAATTTTAATATGGGGGAAAATTGCACATTTATTAGGGATGGGAAAAAAAAAGTGGATATCAACATTCACTTCTCCTAAATAACACTTCATATTGGCTCCTTAAGGGGTGAAAGAAAGAGGAGACACTTTGGTAAATAAATCAAGATAAAGGATAAACAAGCTGTCATTGCGTACGGTAATTGTTTATTTGATAAAGACCTGCGGTGCCATAATGTCTGTAATTCAACTATGTTGCAATTTCCAGATAATATGCTTCTTGTGTGATAAAGTGTCTGACATATTTCAGAGAGCAAGTCAAGTTCATTAGAGTGTTTGGGAGGCTCTTTCCCAATCTTGCGGGTGCTGTGTTTCCCAGCCCTTCTTTTTTTCCCCCCCTCCGCGGTGCCTTAGTGTCTACAGTGATACCTCAGCACATAACTTGGGCCTGAGATAAGTTAGCACCCTCCCTCCTGCCTACATGATTTGGTCGTCACTCCCCTATCAAGAGCTGCTGCACAGGTCTATGAAAAGAGAGCAAACGTAGCAGACTGTGGTTGCCTGAAAGTTGGTGCAGCCTCCAAAATCCTTGGGTGATTGATGGTGGTAAATTCAAGGTAGACTGTTAGTGTAATGTACACGTAGATAACTTTTTGCAAGTGATATGCACGTTTATCGCAAAGCGGTTTCTGATTCCAGGGCACAATCAGAATCTTGTGTCTGGCGTTGTCCTTGACATTCCCTAATCCCACAGTGAGACTGGACGCGATGTGCTGGAAAGCATGACATCATTATCACTGACAGACATTTTCAAATAAATCACCTTTGCCTGCCTTTGCCTTTTTTTTCCTACTCCTTTTGGAGGCGACAGGAGGAATTTTGACTTCACAGCTTGCACAGTTTGCTTCTTGTTTGCTGGACTGCTCATGTTCGCTCCATCAAACAAAACAATCTTTTGCCAAATTTGGCTTCTGCTTTTGATTGAACAGTGGTTCTTGTTTTCTTTGCACATCTAGCAAGTTTCCCAGTTGCCATTTAAACACCCGCTGCATCCAGGAGTTGACTGTATTTTGCAGTAAGTGCAGTGTTTTGGATGCTTATCCTTCCTGCAAGGTGTTAGATTAAAAGGAAAACATTGTAAAAACAGAATATCTGAAAATATCTAAACTGGCACCTTTTTGATCCAATCTTGTTTTGCTTCTATGATTCTGAAACTGCTGCTCAGAAACAACAAATTCAGAATAACTGAGGCTACATGCATAAAGGCAGAACTTTAAAGCGTCTGTGACTGCAGCGACTAGCCATAAAAATAGGAATGTTTTCAAGATAAACAGCATCAGAGCCACTATGAAAATAGGTGGAATTACAGTCAAGCTGAGGTAGTCTGGACTCCTCCTGAGCCCAAGAGTCAACCCTCCGACCTCAACATCACTCTTCAATGAGGTGTGTACCTTACCGCCTCAGGTCATCTGGGATTTACTGCTAACAAAACAAAGTTTTCTTTCCACCATTTAGTGGACAGTTACCTACAAAAAAGGCTTCCCATGAAAAAGAACAAGCCTGTTCTTGTGGCATGAATAGATATTGTCTAAAGATGTTTGATGAAACAATCTCTCAACTTTTAGTGCCTCTTCTTGCAGAACAACCAGACACCAAGTTAACCACAATGACACTTTGTCCCATTTGAATGTAGCCCAGGACTGGCATGGATGTGTGCATGTATGTGTGCCAGAGGCCTCAGCAGAGAGGTGTATGTGGTGTTAGCCTACCTCCTACTGGAAGCAACCTTCCCTCCCTTCAGACCACAGATAACAAAAGTTTTCCAAGGTAAATAGGGGAGAGTGAAGGGCCAGTTAATCCCACTGGTCATCCCTCTTGCGTCAGACAGAAAGCATGCAGTCAAATTTAATTACCCAAAGTAAACACGGTGCCTACGAGGACACAGAAATGTGAGGGAGATTTCCATACATGCTGATATTTGATACTTTTGGGTATATTTTAATCTGTGGCAGTTTTTTTTTTAATCTGTTTTGTTTTGTCATCTTTTAATTTATGTTGTTTAAAGCCTGTTTAGTTTTTCATACTGCGACTGTGGTTTGGATGCTGTTTGGCATGCAATCAAATGTACAGAGAAAAAAGAGGGGGGAAAAAAAATAAAAAAGTTCTGGCAAAAAGAAAGTTAAACTACCCCTCCAGAGGAGTCTGTCATTATTCTCTGAAGCCATTGACAGGAGTATTTATCATTTCACCGCAGAAGCCAAATCTTTAATTTCAAGCAAACCCTGCATTGCAGACCCCAGAAAACATTCCACAACTATTGAGCCCATTGTTTCCCACTGAAAATAAAAATTCTTGTTGCTTCTGGCTTTTGTGTGGAGTAATGTAAGCAGGATAACTTTATTATCAACAACACACCCACAACTTTTCCTGTATTATATCAGCCAGGTTTCTCTAATGTGGGTGCTCATCCTGGTTTAGAATCCCAGGGACAGTCAGCGACATCAGACCTTGCTTGTCAAAAAAATAAATAAATAAATAAAAATCCTTCACAATGCAACACTTATATCGTCCTTGCAGGAGCAGCAGAGCAAGAGCAAATGCGTGCAATGAAAACAATGCAGGTTTTTTGTTCCCTATTTAATACAAAAGCCACATGTTCTCGGAAGCACCTTGATTTAATTTTTACCGACGAGGCAAAAGAGGAGGAACCAGGGGCTTCTTAAGCTGATTGTCCAGTCCACGTCCTACCGTCGACCGTGAGTTGCAGGGGGGATTTGTCAGAAGAGGGTTTGTTTATGAGCCTGTCAATCCTCTGTTTATTTACAGCTGCCTCACCTGTGCCAGGACAATATCTCCCTGTCTGCACAGGCTGGGTGCCATTACCCTGATTAGGCAGCATGAACTTGCTCTATGTGGGCCAACACAGAGAGGGGAAGTTATTTGAGTATTGCTTAAGGTTTCCTCAGGAAACTAAATTGTTGAGGTCAATCTGAAAAGGGGTGGGGCCAAAAAAACTGATTTCAGAGTTCTATAAAACCTAGTTGGGACTCTGAGTGACATGGACGTGGAAAGTTCTTTCTTCTCATTTGTCCATTTAGTTGCTCTTTATTCCTCACCAGAAAACATGAATTCCTTGGCTCCACCCACTTGAGGTTTGCCCCCAACCAATGAGGTTATTTCTGCCCATGAGAAATGTTTGCGTAGCTCAAACTCTCCATTTGTGGTCAAAGGCTTGTATTTCTTTTAGTTACAGGAGCACCAATTCTCTGCTAGGGCTTGTGGCGAATAACAAAAATGTGTGTGCTCACAATATCCAGAGCAGCTTCAGATAAAAGCATCCACCAAATGACATATGATAAAACACGCGTGATCTTGCATGCAGAGGATTGCAGCAGCGTCACAGCCGGGGAGTAATAAGCTCAGCTTGCGTGTTGGCTGGAGCTCCATGATTGCTCAGGTGGATGTGTTTCGTGTTGTATTTAATCGCTGTGTTTGGCGACTGAAGCTTTCTTTGCTCTCCCTCACCACTTGATGTCATGTTAAAGGTAAATAAGTCACTGTCTGGTCCGGATGATAGCATTCATTAAGCATGCTGAACAAAGCTGTGGTGCACCATGATGCACAGCGGTGCCTTTATTGCTTTCTTCATACCTTTTTCTTCTTCCTAAAGACCTCATTGTCACCGTTAGTCACCCTCCCTTCTTCCTATTTTCCTTTTTCTGTGCAGATGAAATAAAGGATGATTTCGATGCCCTGGGGCCTGATGCCACTTTGCAGGCAGTTGGAAATGGTACAGGTGAGTTTTCTGCCTTCTAACCTTTTCAAATTGGTCACAATCGGTCAATAAATATACAGTGGAATGAGATTTAAGTTAGACTTTTATAAAAAAGTATGAAACACACACACACACACACACACACACACACACACACACACATACATATATATATATATATATATATATAGAGAGAGAGAGAGCGAGAGAGAGACAGAGAGAGAGAGAGAGAGATTCATACAGACATAAAAGAAAGATAAAAATGTGGAAAAAAAAGAGAAAACAACAAAAGAAGCTGGGGCTTCTGGTTCTATTCATTTGAATATGTTAAGCAATAATTCACTGCCCCTGAGTGACAACATCCAATAACAGCCAGAAAATACCAAACTTTAAGGCACATGACAGTCTCTTCCCACCCATAGGCAGGTTCCTGACATCTGCATGACAACCCCAAAAGAAAAAGAAAAATAAGACAAATTACATGCTGTAATTAAAAACTGATTCAATCTACATTGAGGTGTGTTTACATGCAGCTAACGTGATTCATAACATTTGATTTCACATGCTACTTTCAGCCCTTTTGGTTAGCTAAGTGTTTCTTCTTGTGGGGCTGAACCCGATCTGCCATTTTTCATTAAAAGTGTGTGGTTGATTTGCAGCAACACGCCCCTGCCTTCCATGATATCATCCTGGCCACCTCGACAATTGGCCTTGGATGCTGCTCTGGTAAACCAAACTGGCCCCACAAAATGCCACGCAGCCTCAAAAAGCCTCTCTTCAGCTTTGATTACTCTCTGTTCCTCATGGTGTTTCTCTCTTTTTCTGCTGAAAATCCAAGCAGTGCAAATGTTTTCCATTTTGAGTACTTAAAGGACTTTTGGAAACAATAGAGTGGAAGCTCCCCGCCACCAGATCACATGTGATTTTGCTTAAAGACATGAGCAGTGTGATCACGTCCTGATGCCAAAGCACACTTTGATCCAGGTGATTTCCTCCTTTGCTGGAATGAAAGCTTTTCTTAAAGAAACACTCTTGAATTTTTCCATCCAAATGTCATATGTATGCTCAGCGTTAAATAAACAACATTTCATCACCCTGAAGGTTTTCAGATGTAAGCCCAGAAACTGATTGGACTGAGCCGCACCCTGGTCAGTCATCAGTCAATCAGCAAAACATTCACACTCTCTCAATTAGCTTAGCCGTCTTCTAAGAATCACCTAATGAGAATGGTGTAAATTCTGCCATCACCATTATCAAAAGTGATCCATTGGCACCGATGACATTTCAGTGCCATTTTTGACATCCTAATATCTGCTACCTTGACCTTTTGCAAATTGGCTCACGGAGTCATCGCAGTTTAACAAATAGCTCTTTAAACCTCACCTTGACTTGTAGTCTAAAAGCCTCATTAACAGGGGGGGGGAGTCTGATGAGACGTCACTTGCTTTTTTGTTTCCACGCTGTCAAAACAGCCTCCAGAATCTCTTCAGGTTTGTTTCAGACAGTCAACCATTCTCTTGACTAATGAAGGCTGCTATTTTCTTTTAGCTCTGGTTAGTATTTTTTTTTGTTTTCTTTTTTGGAGGCAGCTATCTCCATGCTGCAGCTTAAGAGTTTCCCTGTAGAGAAGGGGACTGGGAAATAATTTGAGAATGCGCATTGTGTGGCCTCAGCACTTTGGCTGGCTTAAGACATGTTCTGCTCAGCCATAGCTGAGCAGAACATGTCTTTTCTTCTCCTTTCTGTGCTGCCTTGTGGTTTGGCTGTGGCAGTCTGTTCAACACAGAATCAACAAAAGCCACAGCCTCTTGATTGACCTTCTACATGAAAGTCGATACAGAGAAACGTGGCTCTGTTGCTGATTAAAACAGGATTGTGTATACGTGTATATAAATGTAAAGGAGGGTGTTTCTCTTTTTTTATTTAACAGTTATAAACTTCAAATCAGATTTTCTGTCAGGAGTAAATTAAATCAGTGAAGTTTTTCTTACACGTTGCCCCTCAGCAGCTCATAGTAGCACATTTATCTTTGACTTTTGGTCTGATTAAGTTACAATTCTTGTTTTAGCAGACATGGCGTGACAAGCAAGCCCCGTAATTCAGATCTATGCTCCCCAAAGCGATGCTGTAATGTTTCAGGGTGGCGATTGTCATTGAGTTTCCACCAAGATGTTCCCAAGTATTCTCCTGTTAAGACATTTCTCTGGGGGAAGGAGTGAATCAGATTCAGGCTGGTCTCCCCCCCTCCTCTCCTTCTCCTCTGTCTCCTCCTTCACCACCTCTCTCTTCTTCTCTCTCTTCAGTCAAGAGCATGGATTGCACTTCAGAGTTGGAGGACTTCTTTTCCAAGCGGAAGCTGGATGACAGCGACAGCCACGTGGTGAGCATCGCCGAGTACCTGCAGCGCGGCGACACCGCCATCATCTACCCGGAAGCCCCGGAAGAGCTGAGCCGCCTGGGCACACCAGAAGCCACAGGACCAGAGGAGAGCGGTATGAAGCCGGTCGGGGAGGTGTGGGAGGGGCTGAAAATCAAGAGTCGGGGTTATGACAAGGCTCTAAAGATAGATGCTGACTAAGAAACTCAGATTAAACTTGCCAAACTATAAGCTGTGCTCTGCATCATCGCTAAATATCTTTAAACATTAGTTATCAGTTCTTAAATCAGATACTAAAAGTTTGGAAAAATGAAAAATTAAGTTCTAAAAGTTGAATCTGTATCCCCCCTTTTCTTCTTTTGTTTAGATACAGACCCAGTGTATTTTAATCAGCTCAACCCAAGAAAAAACTTTCAGACCCCACAGATATCTTTAAACCAGCGTGATCAGATGAAAACAACTTCATTTGTCTAATTACCAAAAAATATTTTTACTTTTTACTTGTTAACCATCAAGAAACTTCATGTACTGTCATGATCAAAATGACTGATGCAAGTAAAATGTTCTTACATAAAAACATCCTGAAAAGAAAAAGATCTTTTCAGGCAAAATACCAAACGTATGACCTAGTTTTGATCTATTCAAGGCATTTATCTTATTTAGATTTGAGTTTTTGTACTGAATCCTGATGAATTGGTAATATTTATCTTCTAGTTATGTTTTCTGGATGTTTATTTCTTTATTTAATTTCTGGTTTAAAACTATTTCATTCAAACCGGTCATTTTTGAAGAATTGTTGCCCACATTTACTCATTTGTATAATCTATTCTTCCTTTGTTTGGAACATGTTCTGGATAATCTCTTCAAAATCTCAAAGTTTAAACATTTTATGTGAGAAAAACTCAAACTATTTTGACCTACCATGAGCCTGGAAATGACCATGACCTTGAAAGGCTGTAGCAGTAAAACCAATACTTGGGCTATATTCTGGCTCACATGTGAAAATCTTTAAATCAAGGCTTTAAAAAACCGAGGCATTATGTGTGGCCTCGTGTTGTAGCATAACTCCTGCAGTAACAGCTTGCTCAGCTAACAAAGCAAATGTTGAAGGAAAAAAAAAAAAAAACTGGACAGAGCAGCAGCTCTCCCCGCTGACACGACCGGGCAGCTGTTGGTCCCACAGATTCGCCGGATGCCTGGGTGTTTACCTACAGTCTTAAGCAACAGCTGGGCAGGGGCTTGAAATTAGATAGCGCACCTCTGAAGCTCCCCAGGGGGGTTGAATTTGAACGGGTTCATGAGTCATGCTGCAGACATGATGATGGTGTCAGAGGGAGGGGCATCAGAAAAGTGAGGGCTGCTTTAAAGCAATTAGGGAGGGAGTGAAGTGTGTGTCAGCAAGTTCATGGATGCATTTGTGTAGGTACGTTAACGTGTGTGTGTTCACTACCATGTCAAGGAAAGTGAGAATGAGGAGAGTGCTGTGTGAGGAGGTGAAGCGGATGCCAGCCTGACAGTGAGGCTCTCATGTGGAGCAGATTGCACAGATAACTCCCATACCACTCTGGGCAGCCCGCCCATTAGCTGCCATTGATTCGCTGACCTTTTGGCCCGCTTTCCCTTCCCCTTCCCCTTCCTCCCCCTCACCCCCTCCTCCTCCCGCTGTCTCCTGTACAGACCTGCCACCTGGAACGCCAGATGCCTTCGCCCAACTGTTGACCTGCCCCTACTGCGACCGGGGCTACAAGCGTTTGACATCGCTGAAGGAGCACATCAAGTACCGCCATGAGAAGAACGAGGAGAACTTTGCCTGCCCCCTGTGCAACTACACGTTTGCCTACCGTACTCAGCTTGAGCGGCATATGGCCACACACAAGCCTGCGAGGGATCAGGTGAGGGTTTTTTTTTTTTTTTCCTCCCATTTTCGCTGTCCCCAGTTTCTTTCCATTCCTAATGTGCTCTGATCCCTTAGAGAAGAGAAATCATTTTTTTCTGATTGGCAATCATTATTAATTTTTCATGGCATTTTGAAGATGCAGATCCTTTAATGGTAATAACTTTAATTGAGGCTCTAAATGGTTTTTTGATGGCCCTCTCTGATATGATTTTCCAGTCTCGTGTTCACGATCGAATGATTGTGTTAATTTCCAATTTGGAAATTTTTATCAGCTCCTTAACTTCACTTCACTCCTGGCCTTTAATGTTCTTCTGGTGCAGCCTGCAGTGGTGGCACTCCATCACCCCACCTCCCCCCCACAGCCCCTCCCTCCAACTTGTAATTTCATGCACTGCATAAACATCTGTGTATACTTGAATTTTCTTCTGCGATTTATATCATATATCCCTGAAATGTAATGTGAATCTGTTGGCAGTTAGCATGAATCACCTTAAAGTCCTGCAACCAACAGTTACGGGTGTTTAACTCGCTTGTCAGTTTTAAGTAGAGTTTCTGCACATTGGGGGGTAATTATAAGTTCTCTGCTAGCTGAAATTGGAGCAGTAAATTTTAAAGTAGATGATGTCTGAGTTTCTGCTTGGAAGGATTACCTTTGAAGTTAATCACTAAAATATTTAGGTTAAAATAATGCAGTTTTGTTGCAGAATTCCTATTACTTTTTTTTTTTTTTTTTTTAATGGCAGAATAACTACAATGCAGCACTAATAAAAGCAATTACAAAAATAATTCCTCACTTCCAGATATCTCATTTTCTCCAGAGCGTCCTCTGCCAGGAAACCCTATTTTTATTATGAGAAAAGAATCCACCCATCTAGCCAATCACAGATGATATCATGTACCCAGATGCATTGGGATGTTCAGTCTCAGGTCGTGGGTGTTGTGTTGTGTTGTGCTCTCTGAAGCGAGGATGGCAGGCTCAGACTGTGGCTGATTTGATCAGATGTCAGCAGCCAGCACTTTCACCTGATCTACCAGCTGGATATAAACGTGAGCAGATGGGCCTGGCCGAGAAAGCCGCTGCCCCCCAATCCTCGTATTACAATGCTGCTACTGCTTCTCTTCAGGATTCAGTCAATGGCCAAAGGCTCTTATTCATGCACCCACAAAGCTGGTTATCTTGATTTGTAAATGATCCGGATTGTTTAAGTATTAATCCTCCAGATGAGATTGAGGTGATGTCTTACTCGTTCGATTCTTTTGTAGACGTTTCTTCTCTAGGTGGCGCTCTGTTCTTTTTCTCTTGCTACTGATGCTAATTATCAGCTGATTAATTAATGCAGAAGAAAGAAGCATTTATATTAAATGTACATTTGCTAATTAACAACAAACTGAGGGAGGACTCAGCCACAGTCAGATTATCATAAAGAATAATGTCCTGATAGGTAAACATGTGCTGAGCTGTTCTGTCTTGTATGTTTACAAGCATTAATACTCCTCCTCCTCTTAACCAATTAGCTGGAATATGACTAATTAGAGGTTATACATATGCAAACATCTAGTCCGATCCTGTCCCCGCCCACATGCCATGAAGGAGAGCAGTTTGCTTGTGCCATTCACAATTAAGAGTGCAGTGCAATTGTGTCTTATTAGCAGTGGTGGCGAGACTAAACTTTACAGGGCAGGGGTCCTCAGGGGGAGAGTAAGAGGAAGGTGGTGGGGGCGGAGGCAGCCAAGCAGCTGTTGCTGTTTGTTTATGCAACTCAGCAACATATGAGCGGTGGGGTCCCTCTCCGATGCTTGGCGGGGCCTCGGCTCTCCCCCGCTTGATCTTTGAAGGTTGGGGCTGTTTGAACAATTCCTCCCAGTCCTCCCAGTGTCCTGTGCGCCACCATCTGTCTCCCCAGGAATGTGGGTAGAGTCAGCACACACCCCAGCATTTGTCAAGGCTGAATAGGGAGGAGTGAGGCGCTGAGCGTCTCCCCCCAGCGAGCTCAGAGAGAATATCTTCTTTTTTTTTCTTTTTTTTTTATTTACTAACCATTTAACATCCCCACCTCCTACTTGGAATTAATTGTTTTGCAAGTGACGAGCCAGGTTTGCAAACCCAGCGTTGTTGTTGTCACTGAGTATTATACTTTGATTTTTTTCTTTCCAAAGAGAAAAGCCCTGTTTGAATTGCAAATTTGATGGATTGCAACTGATGTTTACCTTTGAACAGCAAATCAAGGCCGAGCCTATATGCTCAGTTGTGCATCCTAAGATTATTAGAGACTTTTGAGGTTCCAGAAAAAGACCCAATTACTGTGTAACACATTTGCAACGACTGAAAGAGAATCATTCATATGGTGTGAATACAGGTAAACGGGGTAAAAGAGCTCACAGAGGATTCTAAACACATATTACACTGATTAGGCCCAAATGAATGAAAAGTAGATCAGATCGGCACTTCTAATGAAGGCTCCAAAAAAAGCGTCTTTTCATTTATTCCATTTTCTGGGCTGCCAGATTCTAAAGACATGCCTCCTTTGGCTGAGAAGCCAGGAAATTAAAAGGTATGTGATTCTCTCTGTTATCACCACCGCTGCTTGTAGTCGGAGGTGAGAGTAGAAAGCCAAGTAGCCTCGTTGACCAGAGAAGCCATTTGGCTTGTTGCTTGTTGTCATGCCAACAATTGTGATTGTTTATTGGACTCTCAGTCCCACAATATTTATGCAACTTTTTATTTATTTACTTTTTTTTTGTGAAGATAATCTCTCTTTCTGTTTTTTCATACAGCACCAACTGCTCAACCAAGCGGCCGGAAACCGCAAGTTCAAATGCACCGAGTGCGGCAAGGCTTTCAAGTACAAGCACCATCTGAAGGAGCACCTCCGGATTCATAGTGGTGAGTCACACGAGGAATGTCGCTCTGCTCTTTGAATATTCACAACGGTGATTTAAGAACACCACAAATCTGCGGGAATTCCTTTTGGTTTATTTTGGACCCTCCCTGCTGGTAACAGACTCTGTGTTAAAAGCATTCCAGCTGCCAAGAAAAATATTTGCCTCGAAATGCATGTAAGGCATATTTGGGCTTTCATTGCATTTGTTAGTTTATAGTTTGCTTAACAGCCCCTCAAAGAACATGCCAAACCTTTTTTATGTGCATTAGAAATAAATCTGGACCAAATTGCTTACCTTTTTCTAAAACATGGTTGGATTAATTGTTCATTTTTAGATTTAATCTGAATTTTCTTTCGTATTTTATAATAGCTCTAGATGATTTATCTGCTATATGCAAGACAAAATAAACTGCCCACTTCTGCACTAATAAACATTAGCAAATTAGCTAATTAGTCATGTGCATTTTCCCCTGTAATTGATAAATAGTCATAAATAGTAATTATAATTATTTCAGACTTCTCATAGTACATGTATTTTCTGTTTCAGGTGAAAAACCATACGAGTGCCCCAACTGCAAGAAGCGTTTCTCCCACTCGGGCTCCTACAGCTCCCACATAAGCAGTAAGAAGTGCATTGGCCTGATTGCAGTCAATGGCCGTATGCGCAGCAACTTGAAGCCAGGCTCCTCCCCAACTTCTGCCTCCACCTCACCCACCAACACCGCCATAACCCAGCTGCGGCAAAAGCTTGAGAATGGCAAACCGCTTGGCCTTGGCGATCACAACAACCACCTGAACATCAAGACAGAGCCGCTTGACTTCAATGACTACAAGCTAATGATGGCTTCTCATGGATTTGGCACTCCTGGTTCATTCATGAATGGAGGCATGGGAGGGAACAGTCCGCTTGGGGTCCACCACAACTCGACAGCTCAGAGCCCCTTGCAGCATCTGGGGATTGCTGGGCTGGAGTCACAACTCCTTGGCTACCCAGGTCCACTGGGGAACAACCTGAGCGAGGTACAGAAGGTTCTCCAGATAGTGGACAACACTGTGTGCAGGCAGAAAATGGACTGCAAGCCAGAAGAGCTCTCCAAGCTCAAGGCCTACATGAAAGAGCTTGGTAACCAAGTGGAGGAGCAGAAGCGGGGGCTGACATCACCAGGGGGGCATCAGGTTGGTCTTCCACTTGTCAATCACAATGGCGCCACCAAAAGCATCATCGACTACACATTAGAAAAAGTGAATGAAGCCAAAGCCTGCCTCCAGAGCTTGACAACAGACTCAAAGAGACAGATTAATGATATCAAAAGAGAGAAACCCAACCACATGCTTGATGGAGGTGTAGATGAGAAGGTGCAGGAAAACATGTTTACACCTTATGCTTGTCAGTATTGCAAAGAAACCTTTCCCGGGCCGATACCTTTGCATCAACATGAACGCTACCTGTGCAAAATGAACGAGGAAATCAAAGCCGTGCTGCAGCCCAGTGAGAATTTAATGCCCAACAAACCAGGGATATTCATGGAGAAGAACCCTCACTTACCCACCTCCATGATGTCTGAGAAGGGACTCACTGGGCCTCTTAACCCTTACAGGGACCACATGTCTGTGTTGAAGGCGTATTTTGCCATGAACATGGAGCCCAACTCGGAGGAGTTGCTCAAGATTTCCATAGCGGTCGGCCTTCCTCAGGAATTCGTCAAGGAGTGGTTTGACCAGCGAAAGTTGTACGAGTACAGCACTACCAGAACCCCACCTCTAGAGCACAGGAACAACACAGATATGGTTGTTGGAACAAATAACCACCACATTTCACCAAAAGACTCTTTGGCAGCTAGGTCACCTGTGTCTCTTCTCAAACCTACTGACCGCATCACATCCCCCTCCATCGCAGAGCTCCATAACAATGTAAACAACTGTGACAACGCACTCAGACATTTGAAGAATCACCAGTTCAGCGGAAGCACCAAACCCGCAGGTGAAAAGTTGGACCACTCCCGCAGCAACACACCATCCCCACTAAACCTGTCCTCCACATCTTCCAAAAACTCTCACAGCAGCTCCTACACTCCAAACAGCTTGACTTCAGAAGACCTGCAGGCTGAGCCGCTCGACCTTTCTCTGCCAAGACTAATGAAGGAACCCAAGCATGCACTGACTGTCAAAAGCAGACCTAAAATCAACAGTATTACCATTGACCATAACAGCATCCCCTCTCCAAGAGAGCACTTCGAAGAGCCTTTGAACTTGGCCTATCTTAAGAAGGAATTCTCAGGCTCCACCAACAATGGAAACCTTGAAAAAAGCACTAGCCCTATATTCGGCATTAACCCATTTGCTGCCAAACCCCTGTATACATCACTTCCACCTCAGAGCGCTTTCCCACCTGCCACATTCATGCCCCCGATGCAGGCCAGCATACCAGGTCTTAGGCCCTATCCGGGCATGGATCAAATGGGCTTCCTACCGCACATGGCCTACACTTATGCAGCAGGGGCAGCTACCTTTGCCGAGATGCAGCAGAGAAGGAAGTACCAGCGGAAACCAGGTTTCCAGGTAAATAAGCCACCTGTGGTTTTGTAAAAGCCCCAGGCTCGCTTAGATTCTCTAAAATGATATGAACTCATTTATGTGCTAATTAAAAGAGTCAGGAGAGAAAATGGCTCACCTTAGGTAGACTGAACTGGCAAAGACGATGGAGATAAACAGCTGGGACACCACCCTGAGGTGGGAAAAAGTGGGGAAAGAAGTTCAGCTGTTCACAACAGAGAATCTTGATCGAATCAGCTTTATTTGCAGATTTCTGGATGTTTGTAGTGTTTTTAATTTTTTCCTCAAAAATTGCCTGAAAATATCAAACAGTGTCAGGTTCAAATGAAATAACAAGCCCCAAAATTTAATCCCAGGGCAAACTCTAATTGTTTCCAGTCTCCATTGTAAATTTTACTTGCTGATGTAGAATATATTAATGCTCCCGACTCCTCCTCCAGAGCTGGCCTGAGCACAGATATTTTGTTATTAAATATGGGTGAAAGGCCTTTGTAAAAATGACAAAGGTGAGCCCCGGAGCTGTGCACTTCTCTGAAATTTCCCACTGCAACTTTGCTGCATTTTAAAGAGAGCCAAAGCCAAAATGAGCTTCTCCAGTACATGTGGATTAATAATGCACAGTCTCCATGTTCATTACTAGTGAATGCTGAAGGCTGTTTAACATAGAGGGAACCATTTTGATGAAAAAAAGTATTAATAATGTTTCCTATTCTAAGTTATTAAATTAGATTTTAAAAATACAGCTACAGGCGTTTAGTTCAAATTGATTGCGGAGTGATAGTGGTCCGTTCTTAAAACACAGAGCAGCGCTGTCCTCACACTATCACACATATTCATTAAAGCAGGCTTTAGTGGCTCAATATTGGCCATTAAGGTGCACCTTCTGATTATAATCATTATATGAGTTTGCAATTTCAAGAATGGTTCACCGGTCCTCCGCTAATGTTGTAATATTGTTCTCCATCAATTCATATTCAAGACTAATCTTCACCATAAAAGGGTGTTTTTAAAGGAATGTGCAGAATTAACACGAGTTCGTGTGCAAAATTAGCCCACACCGGCTGCGTTTTATAACGAGGAAGCTGTCAGTTATAGATGGGAGATATTATTCCAGAGCTGAAAGTTTTATAAGAAATAAATGCTGGTGTGTGCTGGTAATCAAAAATGTATGAGAATGTGTAGCATTGTGTTGAGTTTACAGCTTTATGACTAAAGAAACAGAAGATATCTTTAACAGCATTGAAGCAGCCTATTGCAAGTTCAGTCATTTATTCCTAAAATTATTTAGGCTTTCTTTAGGATATAAGTTATTTTGAACTCTCATCTGTTTTTAGAGTCCTCTCAAATTAGCATTAGATAAATATTTAGCAGTTATTATCACATGTATCCTCTTGTTAAACGTAGTACCAAATTACTTCGTTTTGATACCACATTTTGAGATTACGTACCCTGATAAACTTGGAATGCATCCAAAAATGAGAATAGAATTGATTTGTAATATTTTACATTTATTGACTGGAAAAAAGTACAGCTTCATTTTTTTTATTTATTTTTTTTTTTTTTACCATTTAGCAAGGTTATATTTAGCTTTTTGGGTTTATCTATTTCTTTCAAATTGTTTAAAAATGCCATATCTAAGTAGTTTGGGGAGTTCTCATATCAAATAATCCTTAGATACATGTTTAGAATCAACTTAGCATTAGCGATATTACATCTTAAGATTAAATATCTTGGTATTTGTCCAAAAACCAAAAACAAAAATTAACAAAAAGAAATAGCATTTAGAATGATACAACTCAATGGCTGAATAGCCTCTTAGCTGCAGCTACAGTTCTCACATTTAACAAAACTTTTTTAAATTTATGTTTTTATTTAAATTCATAAGGAATTAAAAAAAAGCTATAGTCCAGGTCATATTTTTATTTTATATTTTGAAATTGCATACCTTTACAAATTCTGAAATAATGCATATTTAGAAGAGAAGTATTTTTTTAGTTTTGTGGTTTAAACTAAAAACACAACAGCTTCCAACAGCAACTGCACTTTTCTCACATTTTTTTTAAAACCACATTTAGCTTTTTGGGTTAATTTTCTTTTAGTTTGGATTTATCTGTTTCTTTCAGTTTCCTCCATATGTATGTCCTACAGTTCACATCAGATATAATTATTATTTCAAAAAGGCCTGGGAGGCCTCGTTTGAATCCAGTATCTACTTCCTATACTTGATGACATCACTATTAAATATATTTGCACAAATGTTTTTATAAATGTTTTATTGTTGTTTATACTTTGCTTTCAGAAATTGGTCAGTTGCTTTTAAATGTGTTAAACAAATAAACAAAATATAATTTCATTGGTTCATTTTCACACTTCGATGCACAAATAGCCATCTTCCTTTCTGATATTTTCATACCAGTTCAATGACCAATCAGGTTAAAACGGGCCTTCTGAAAGGAAGGGGAGGGGGGGTCTTAAAGAGACAGGAGCTAAAATAAAGCTCTCAAAAGGAGGCACATTCCTTATTATTTTTTTGTTTTCTTCTTTTTCTTTGTGTTCTCTAAGGGGGACCTGCTCGACGGTACACCAGATTACTTGTCAGGGCTGGATGACATGACAGACCCCGACTCCTGTCTGTCGCGGAAGAAGATTAAGAAGACCGAAAGTGGTATGTACGCGTGTGACTTGTGCGACAAAACATTCCAGAAGAGCAGTTCCCTTCTAAGACACAAATATGAACACACAGGTATATACTGTTCTAGACCCTTATTTTAAACCCCATGCTTTTTTTTATGTTTTAAATGTTTGTGTTGCCAAATCTACCAGTATGAATCTATATAAATATATATTCTGTTATCCCTTTTTTTTCCTCCTCCTTTCCTTCTATGTTTAATCCTTAAGTTGTATATGTAAACCGACACCTAACTTGCTTCTTCATTGACAGGGTTGAGATGCCACTTAAACAGCAGATTTCCAATTTTGACTTTATCGTTTGATGTTTTAAAACTTTTGTGTGTTCTCTGAAAAGTAATTAATGTAGGTAGACCAGATGAAGAGGGAGATATCTTTGCAAATGTTTGTGTGCTTTATTTTCCAATAATTTCTTGCTGTTGTAACCATTTTGCTTTCTAAAAGACACACATCAATCCACCTAGATGGATAAAGCCAGAAAAAGGCTTCTAATGCCTTTATCGGTCCCATTATTGGCGATAGATCACATCAGTAGAGTGGTGGTCAGAAGCTTCAGAGCACTGATAACAAGTCTTTCATTATAGTTATTATATAGAGATCCTCTTTCACTAGGTTGCATCATTTATTTTATCCACTATCAGTAGCTGAGCGTTCAGTGCTTTATGCAGCCTTTATGTTATCTGCCCGGACATAAAAGGGAGGGAGTGTGCACCGTCAGAACAGTGCGCTGAACTCTTTTTTTTTTTTTAAAAGGGGTGCGTTATCGCCCAGCTGTCTTTTGCATCCCTCACCAAATGCAGTGCTTTCATGTTGGTGACACTGCATGTTGTTTTTAGCAATAATGTGTGGCTCAGAAGTGGAGTTGAGTGCAGCTGAACCAGCCAGATGTTGGACAGAAGTGCAGTCTAAAAGCCGGCTGGCTTGTGCACTCGAGTGTCGGGGAGGGGGGTCATGTGATTTGTGAGAGGCAAGCAGCCATGTTTCCACACGTGGCAAGCAGGAGCTGTATATGAGGAGATAATATATATAAAAAATGTAGGTACCTTTAGGTTTCTGAGCAATGTTTTGGAAAAGTGTACAGCGGACATTCGGCCACATTACAAGCCTGAGAACATTTATTTAGCTAGACGGTTTATGGCCCTGTGTTATTCATCCTGCCATTGTGGCCAACTTGGGTTTCTCATTTTTGCTTTGGCATCCAAAGACACATTTAGTAGAGAGAGCAGCCTCAGACCAAAACCTTTAGGAGGGCCCAGCCATCACCATGAACTTGAATTGTGTTAGGAGATAATCAGGGTAACCCCTCAGAGCCTCCCTCCATCTCATCCCAGATTTGTTTACTCCTTTGTTGCGCCTTCTCTGTTTGTTTGCTTTGCAGTAGTTTATTTCATGATGCATTAATCAGAGTGGCATGCAGACCTAAAATAAGTAGTTGTGGTTGAGTTTCTCCATGCTTTAACCACAGGAGGGAATTTCCATAATGTAGGCCCGTGAATGCAAGCGTACTTTCTCATCGTGCTCGCAGTTTTGGTAAACAAATAGCTGAAAGTCAGAGTTGGATTTAAAGCTCTGTGATGTCATTTTACTCCACTGCCATTCAGTTCATCAGAGTTTTTCCTCAAAATTTTGCTTTCCTCTGACTTGTCTAATGTGTTGCTGCAGCAGGACATGCAAGGCAGACCACTCACGTCTCCGCTCTTTGTTTTGTGTCTCCGCAGGCAAGAGGCCGCACCAGTGCCAGATCTGCAAGAAAGCCTTCAAACACAAACACCATCTCATCGAGCACTCCAGACTGCACTCAGGGGAGAAGCCGTACCAGTGTGACAAGTGCGGGAAGAGGTTCTCTCACTCGGGCTCTTACTCGCAGCACATGAACCACCGCTACTCCTACTGCAAGCGAGAGGCAGAGGAGCGGGAGGCGGCTGAGAGGGAGGCCCGAGAGAAGGGCCACCTGGAGCCCACTGAGCTGCTCATGAGCAGGGCGTACTTGCAGGGCATGACTCCTCAGGGTTACCCAGAGCTGGCTGAGCGTGAGGCCATCCTGAGACATGATGCCGTGAACGGAGGGATCAGAGAGGGACATAAGGAAGTGGAAGGAACGTATGCAAAGATCGGACGGAGGGACGAGTTTGAGGAGGAGGAGGAGGAAAGCAAGAGCATGGACACGGACCCAGACACGTTGAGGGACGAGGAGGAGAACGGAGAGCACTCGATGGACGATAGCTCGCTGGACGGCAAAACGGAAACCAAATCGGATCACGAGGACACGATGGAGGATGGCATGTAATCATTGACAACATTTTCAGAAGCTTCCCATCTTAAATTTTTAAGTTTCTCTCTTTTGGTTCAGTATTCTTACCTGCTCGGTTTAAAACGCCGTGTTTTAAGCTGCACGTGCCTGAAGCTTCCGGGAAGCTTTCTTTGACAGACTCCTTGAGGGGGGACAAAACGATGTCCGCCGAACAAGACACGGACTCAAAAATCAATCTGGGGGAGGCGTTGAAGGAAGGGAGGCATGGGTTTGTGAAATAAGCTGCATTATGCAAACCGAACAACAAGTAAATGAATACATTTCAAAAAATGTACAGTACTAAGGCCTAAAAATATGTGTGGTGCTAACCTCCTCAAATAAACCCCCTGTGTTCCATAGTATTTATAGCACAACTAGTGACTTGTACAAATTGCACTCCGCTTCTATAATCATGAACAAAAATAATAAAAAGTATTGCCTATGTATATATTTATACAGTGTTGGAAAAAGAGCAGTAGTATCTGCACTACAGTCCTTCGATATTACCTTTGTTATCACCCACCCAACCTACAGTGTCGTCTTTTAGTTCTGCCATGTTGCAAACATCTCCAGCCACACTGTTTTAGGCCTGTTGAATCAACTTCAAATGAAGGAATTTTAAACTGTGTGAAGATTTTTTTCTTTCTTTTTTCTTTTAGAGGATGAAGTTTTAAAAGAAGAACTTCATTTTAAGGGAAAAATACAGTTTATGAACAGAAGGTGTTGGCGGGGAGGGAAAAAAATGAAGGACGAAGCCTTTGTAAGGTGTTTTTGATAAGAAAAAAGAAGCCTTATATGCAAACCTTTTAACCTGTGTGTTTTCTGCAAGTGCCACCCTCGTATTGTGTAAAAGGAAGGTTACTTTTGTTCACCAGCTTCAGTATTATGAAATGGTTCACTGTTGTTCTTTGAAGCACCCGTGTCAGTATTAAGACTTATAGGCAGCAGTTCCTTAGTTTACATTATGTTGTGCAATGTTTTCTCAGTTCTTTTTCTTTTGTCAGTATTACACCAAACCATTTTTTTTGAAAACCGCAAATTGCATTCATTTATTTGTAGGTTGAAAAAAAACATTATTTATGTGGCCCATTTTATATTTCCTAATTTTATTTATTTCATACTGTTGTGTACAGTACTATAGTTCTTCAATATATAGATATATTTTAGTAAAAAGGAACATCGTGTCGATCATAGGGGCAAATTTTACGTAAAGAGAGCATTTATTGTGTTTTGAAACATTGTGAAATGCGAAGTTTAATCTTATTTTATTTTATTTCCTTTTATTTTCCAGTTACTGGAAAATTCCAAATTTGGGAACTTTTATACAATTGTGAAAACACTGTATTTTCGACTGAAAAAATTCCACTTTCTTCATCTTTGTTTCTTTTTTTAAGCTAAAAAAAATGAAGAGGGACTGTTAAATACTATGTATGATATCATGACTGAAGAAGAAATCTTTCCTGAAATGTCTTTGTAAAAGTATTATTGAATTCTTAATTTGTAATTTCTCTTGAAAATGACCCTGCTCGAATAAAAGTAGCCAAATTACAGAGTACCAAACCCTCAGCGCTTGTGTTTATTCACAAACTCTGGAGCTTTCCTCGGCAGCTTCCGGCTCCAGTCACGTTAAATCGTTTAAAATGAGAAAACCTGCAAATCTTTGTCCTCTTGGCTCATTCAGAAGCCGCTGTGTCTGCTCCTCGTTATTATGTTAATAAGATACAGTTTCAGTGAACATTCTCAAATGGATCAAAGTGAATTGACCCCAGCTCTGCTGCTTATTATCTCACATTTAGATGAAACTAAACATTTATTCTCCATTTTTTCCCACCTGTTTCTGCGATGTACTTTCAAAACAGTGAATATCAACAGTGTTTAATACTGTGTTCCATTAAAAATCCCACCAACACCTACATCATCCTCCTGTAAATACTGACACTGTATATTTTAATCTGTCCAGCTGTGTTGGGGGGACTATTTAATCCTTTTTTAAAATGAAACCCAAATATATAGCATTTATTCTTCATGCATCATTTGAAAATTGGCCTGAGGTGTTCTTTCAATATTAGATAAACAAAAACAAATATACATGTGATACTCCTTTTTCAGGCCCAGTCGAAATCTATAAATAGTCAAAATGCAAAACAAGAGGATTTACTAAGATTTATATCAATTCCTTTTTTTTTAGCTGCTTTATCAGACATTTCAAGGCCTTCAGATTTTTTGTCTCTAAGCTTAAATATTCAGTAGGTCAAATCTCCAGAGCTTCCCTCTCTAATCTCTTCATTTTTCCATCCACGAACAAGCATCTCATTTTCCAACTCTGTCTAAAACTTTCCCCAGCCCTGACAGGTGGACTCCAGCCGAGTAGTCCTCTCCAGCGAAGGAGACGCCTCACTCCATTGGCCACTCATGCCGTGCTATGCAGATTAAAAGCAACATCAAAAGGCCGAGATGAAAGCAGCAAAGGTTGAACGATGCCAAACATCAGAACGCGCTTTGCATATTCCGATTTTCCTATCGATCGGCACACCATCAGATCATCCACGGACCATCTCTTAGATAAAAGAGGAGGGTCTTAAATGATTAGCTGGTGAATTTGATAATGTGCTGTGAACTGGTCAGACTATTACACATGCAAAAAAAAAAAAATGAGTGCTTATGTCAAGATGGGTGAGGAGGGAATCCTCTGTAGAGTATGGCCATCATTAAGAGAGAAACTTCAACCTTCCTCTACTTTTACATCTTTTAGATTTCAACTCTGTAACTTCACAAGCAGCTAAAATTGAGGTCAAAGGTGGAGATAGGTGTGATGAAATAGTCCTGCAACCTCATAGCAGGGGAGGCAGAGATGGGATGACTGAATTAGGAAATAGGGGAAAATGAACATTTTTAGGTCAAAAAAGGCAGAGGGAAAACTTGGAAAAAAGAAGGTGTGGAAGAAAGAGACTTTTCTATGCTAACTGATGAAAGATATGACTCCTTGAGGCCTCTGCTCCTTTTGTATTTTCTGCTGTCTCTTTGAATTCCAGTTGTCACCCTCAACTATTGGCTGATAGTGATGTTGATCCACTCTAGTCTTACATTTAATGATCAATACTGTCTCGGGCTATTAGCTATGGGCTGAGAGGATGGCAGCTTCTAATTGCAATCAAGCTGCATGCCTGTGCCCTCGATTGATTTTTGTGTGTTTGTGCACTTGATTTCATTTTTATGTTATGTTTTGACAGCAAGTCCTCCTTGTAAAATGCTTGCAGACCTTCTGCTTTCAAATATACAAGAGTTAATCCCAGATTAGTGTAAAACAGTGCAGTAAAATGCATGATTAGACCTCGCTGCCCGGTGCTGTCTGCTCCAACATGCAGACCTGTTTGGCCTTTCCTCTCAGGCGCCGGTGATTTTAATCTGCTCTGATGGAAAACGGTGTTGGGAGTGTTGCCCGGCTCGAAGAACATTCAGAAAGCGGGAAAAACAACAACACAAGCGTGTAGTAGTAATTCATACGAGTGTCATGCAGCCATATGCCCGGGCCAGATTGGTGGTGTATTTTGGACAGCTGAGCTCTGATGATTCACTGCTGGGCCTTGTATAGACCAAAGCTAAGTGTACATTTTGCCTCAGGCTATTCTGCTGTCTCCACGGATACACTTAGTAGTAAAATACTCATTCGTCTCTTTTTACTCATCTTCTCCAACTTTAATCTTTTACATGCATGTCTTATTTTCCTGAAGACACAAAACATATGCTGTATGTGGTGGAAGCATCCCGACTTTTGGATGTCACGTCAGCTAGTCATGCAGCATTTTAAAAATATAAAGCATGTAAAAAAAAAAAAAAAAAAAAAAAAGGTTAGAGTATGGAAAAAGAGAGGCAGAGCATGGAACATCAGCATAGAAATGAAGACGTAACGGGAAAAAGATCACGCTGTAATACACAAAATAGGAGTGATAGAGCATGACAGAACACGGTGGAGGCCAATGAATGAAAATGGGTCTGAGGTTTGGTTTCCAACTTTGAGAATTCAGTCGTTTTTTTTTTTTTTTTTCCCCATGTTAAAGTCAGTCTGAGCAACCCTGGAAAACAGATTAGTCCCAAAAATAAGATATGATGCTACTTGATACTTACAACCTATCCAATCAATGAACCACCCAAACTGATAATGTTGCAGCCTAGAGTTTGGCAAGTTAAAGGCATGTTACAGCAAATAAACCAAAACTGTCATAATTCAAACCATAACATGGCCTTTTCTTCAGCTAAACTCCCATGTCAAAGTTTCCTTTAACAGAAATACTGGCTTCTTTCAAAGCTTTATGCTTCTCATCATCTTCCTTAACACATTTAGTTTCCTCAGCCAAGGAAGAGAAATCACAGTGGTCATAAATGACTGATAGAAAACACATGTCACGATAATGGGTGGTGTTAATTGCTTCATTGATACTGAGAAAAGTAAGTCTATATTTGTGGGATACAGTGTTGGCTGATACAGGTAGTTGTGACTCAAGTTTAATTTTAATTCCAAATTTCTTCACTTTGCATGGAACTATGTGGGCAAGCCATGAAGTTCCACAGTCTTCCTAATATTCAAATCACTGAACCCATATCATGCTTTCAGACAAAATACTCAAGTCTTTTCAAAGAAATTAAATGATTTCACAAAATTTAGTTAATTGATCAGGTAGCTGCATTTCTCTACTGCTTTTAACACTACAGCTGCTACATGTAGCTTCTGTAAGTCATTCTTGAGCTACCAGGAGAAATTAGAGTTAGCAAGCTTTTAAGAACATCGACAGGAGGTTTTGCTGGTTTTGATAGGCTGAAGTGAAAAATTAAAGTTCAATGTCATATATTTCAACCTCTGAGTTTAATACATATATAAGAGGAAAAAAAAATCGTAACCAGGTGTGATCTGTTTAGTTTCTATCAAATTTGCACTATATAACCTTACAGCCTTAAAACTCTGCACTGCTGAGTCGTGCGATGTCACAGTGGCAATGCCTACTGTATATATATTTCTGCTATTGCTGCCCAGCAGCCTCCCGAGGCTGAACAACTTTTGCTTCAGGGGCCCACGTGACATTGCAGCTAAGTATTGCTTTATGCACTGTCACACGCTAACAGATATCAACACACCAGCTATTTTGAAGGTGTATTGTGCTGATTTATTCAACTTAAGAGGACATTATTGGAGAAAGAGAAAAAATGAAAGTGCAAAAGATGAAACGAGTCAACATCAGACTGACTTTTATTGTCTGGAGAGAGCTCAGACAACAGGTAGGATGCGAAATGGATACCAAATTAGCTGTCATTGGAGGGCACATCAGTGAGAAAATGTCAGAATAACTGAGAACATGTATATTTTGTGCTTATAGTAAGCTAGTATTATGAGGAAGAATGTTAAAGTTCGGGTTAAGAAACTATCTCTTTCCTGTGTCTACCCAGCGCACCAAGGCAGCCTCCTTCTTTCCCCCTCCCTCTCCTGTTGTTCCGTGGCCAGGTGTCCTTGGCCTTTAATGTCGCTAGCACCATCTCTCTAGTTTTGTTTCTTTATGGTTCAGGTGAGAAGGAGGAAACCTGCGGTTCATGGTTCACAGTAGCACATATTTACCCAAAAGCATTGTTTTTGGATGCGCTAGCTAAAGTAAGCAACATTTATCAGTCTTATGTCAATGAGACCCATGTCACTGTCATCTGAAGCTAAAGAATGAAACATGTTCATAACAGCAACCTATTTCAGTTATATATCTTTGCCATTTAATATAACTTTTCTGTATTAATGGGGTTTAATAATGATACTAGTCATGCATACGTCTATGAGGATAGATCAGGTTCGGATATCTAGTGAGAGTAAAACAGCAAAAGGAAGCAAGGAGGCAACTAAATCATTAGTGCTGTGCAGATGTTGGAGACACATGTTGGTGAGGGAAATTATGAGAAGGCTCTAAAAAAACCAATCAGTGCAGAACCCTTCACTAACAAAGTGGCTGACAGGTGGTAGACAAGGTTTATACTTCAGCTATGCAGGGGCGGTTCTAGAAAAGTTTTGATGGGTGGCCAAGCAGCAGCACTGACCTGGAAAAGGGGGGCAAAATTATATATATATATATATATATATATATATATATATATATATATATATGTGTGTGTGTGTGTGTGTTTGTGTGTGGTCTTGATTTTATGTAATATTTAATTGATTATTACAGCTAAAGTGATCATCTAATATGAAAATGTGAAGAAAAACCCAAGTGAGCATTGGCTCTTTTTGTTGATACAAAACAGTAAAAACAGGTAGATTTCAGGCCTAGTTGCTAAAGATGACTAATCATGATTAACTAATTTGTAAGCTGTGATTAATCTGATTAAATTTTTAATAATTTGACAGCCCTAATAAATATATGACTATATACAATCAGTGGGTTTAGTATTAATCAAATTATTGTCAATATTTATTTGGACAAGTGCTGGACTGGGACAAAACGTCAGGCCAGGAGTCATACACTCACCCAGGCCACCCCAATTTATATACTGCACACATATGCTCACATGCAAATGCATACATGCATGCACACACAAACACACACACACACACACACAGACTAATTGATCACCAAAGCTCAATTTTCAATATTAGAGAGCTTTTCTCTCTCCTACTCTCACCAAAAGACTCAACACAACAGTCACAACAGAACTCCATTAATCATGTCATGATATCATGTTAAGATGAAACAACATGATTGAGTCATTTTATCAGCAAATAATTTAAATGCCAGTTTGCCATAAATATAAAATGTTAACATCAATATTTGCTGCAACAGTAAAAACAAGAAGTGGTCAACAGCAACTTCACCTGATGTCATTCATTAGAAAATGAAAAAGTCGACTATACTAGGAAATCTGTATGTCTGTATGTCCAAGGGTGGACTAACCAGTAGTGTTTATGTGTGGGCTGATGAGAGATATAACCGTACAGCCAAAAATTATGGCAACATTAATAGAATACATTTTTGACAACAAGTAGTACTAAGATCAGTATTGCATCACTACCAGGGTTATTTTTAAAGCTACATGAAAAGGGTCATGGAGAATCTTAACTAATACTCATCATGTTATGTTTAGATAAAAGTTTGCAGCTTGTAACACAGCAGCCGTCTCTCCTCTTTCATTTATTTACGAAACAGTAAACCCATCATGTTCTCATGTGAAAAAATCTGAAATTTTCCAACACTTGCTGCATCCTCCTCAACTGTCTTACCCCTTTAATCAATTTATTCAGAGTCCATTTCGCCGCCACGTTTCTCTGCATCTCAGCTGTTCTGCCTCTGCTTTGCTCATGTTGATCATTTAAAGAAAATATTACCGTCATTTTGACCACTCAGCATTATTAATAACAACTAAAGAGGACAAGTGATTTTGTCTGTGCACAGGTGTCAGTGCCAGGCAGATCAATCAGTTACAACAATGTAATGCACTGATATATTTTTTATTTTTTCAAGCAGGCCACTCTCAGGCCCAGGCCACCGGGAGTTGTCTCGATTCTGCTGTGGGCCAGTCTGGGCCTGACTTGGACTTTTGCTGCTCCCACAGATTTTTCAGTGCTACATTTTCCACCGCAGCTGCCTCTACCACATCCAGAAACTCCTAAATATTGGAATTCTGCCTCCAGGACCTTGGTTAGGTAAAGCCTCAGAGTTGTCTTCTCCCACATGGTTAGGGTTACATTCAGGTATGGTATTATTATAGACATATGCACTGTGATTTCCAACAAAAGCATCGCTTTCAACATCACTAGATGACTAATCGTCAGCCACAAGAGGTAAATATTCCCCTATTCAACAGTGAAAAAATGTTTTAATATGTTTTATGTTTTCTCTGTAATCCACTCTGATCCACCAACTATGACCGTTTCCTCATCAGCTCCATATGATGTCTTTAAAATGTGATTTCCTCATAAATTTTGAATTAGTCCCCACCCTCCCTTCCCCTCGCCTACCAATTATGTTACATTGAAGGTTCACATGTTCACCATCTAGTTTGGAAAATGGTAACACATTTAAAAGCTTTCCTTCTGGAGACATGGTCGGGTGCTTGTCACAGTTATCAAATGTGGCATTTGGAGGGTTAACTCAATTAGTATATATTCTCTCCTTTAAGATAACTTTCACCACAGTTTAGCTTAATCACCGTTTTCCGGGTCTTCTTGTTTCATGTCTGAACCCCACTCATCTATAATTTTTTCCCTTATGCTTGCCTGCTCAGTTCCCTTACTGACAGCCGCTTTGTGTTTGATCCTTTTCCTGCTTAATAAACTTTAGATTTCGGACTTTTGACCTAAAGTTGCGTCCAATCACTGCATTTGAGTTTGTTTAGTATAAAAACATTACACCCTGCGGCCCTCCAACATCAGTGAGGGAGAATTTACACCTTGCTGTTGTAATTATAATCAAGAGTTACAGACCTCATATCAGCAAACACACCACTTCTACATCTAGTGATGCCACAGGAATGACTTGGACGAGGGGAAAAGTAGAGGAGACTCTCATACTTTTGACCTCATTAAATTATTTACATATCCCCATATGCCGCCATTCGCAGCGGGCGCATGAAGGACAGGCCCGGGCAAAGGCGATCGAGGGAGAGTGCTCCTCGGACCTGGCACCCGGCAAGAGAAAGTTCAATGACACACGGGGAGGAAAAGTGCAAGTGACCAGCAGGGATTAGCCAATCAGAACGTCAGAAGAGCAGCCAGCTGTTCATTCTGGCTAGAAGAGAAAGAGCCTTGGAGCAGGTGGTGCAGCCTGGTGCCAGTGGTGCTACAGAGGAGGGCGAGAAGATGATAAAAGAAACTCACCCTCGCCTCATGTGGGTGTTTTACTGCATTACTTTTGGTCTGTGTCCTCTTTTTTTCTGCCTACATGGTCATTTTGTCATTTTCAACCATAATCATGCATAAATATTCCAGGTTTCCATGTTTTGTAACATATACTGCTTTATAAAGCAGTCTTTAATAATTGCTTAAATAGAGAATAGATCATATAAAATGTATAAAAATATAAATTTAACAGAATAAAAACTAATGATCAAAATCTATTTACTAGAAAAAGTTCATTTGTGATGATATTTTCCCATACCAAATATTGCTTTCCTACATCTCCCAGAATTCTCTGCGAGATCTGCATCAGCATTAAAGAATGTATCCGTGTATTAAAAAGGTGTTGAGAACATTTTATCATGTGAACTAGTTTCGACAGCGTGAGTCGAAGGAGGACACCGAGCCATCGTTGCATCTTCCAGTAAATATAGCAGCTGCAGAGCTTCACAAAGACAGCAATGCTTCCACAGTTGGAGCAGCTTCACTGCACCTTGGTGGTGTTGGACAACTTTGTAAGCATACCAACATGGAATTTTATTAATTTGAATTCACTGTTTTATGTACTCGCTCATGCCAAAACACTGTGTTTAACAGTATGGATAACAGTGAACCAGCCCCTGCAGAGATTAAAGGATCTCATAAATTTGATTGCTAATTTAAAAAGGAAATTTGATAATAAAAAAACACAACATATGAAACAAAATGGAGGAAAACCTCAATATTTAAAGGTTAAATCAACACTAAAGAAGTCATCCATGAGGTTCTAGTTAATGAGCCCCCTACTCGTTGCCATTTTGTCATTTCTGATCATGTCAATAAAGTTTTTTTTTCTTTTTTAAAGGTTTCCTGCCCAGATTGCCAACATAATAATAAAAGAAATATCTACCAACATCGTTCTTGATGAATCCACTGAACAACTCAACTTCTATGAGTATAAAGAACATAAATGCACTGACAAGGAAAAGTTTAAATTTTCCAAAAAGGTTTCTATGTTTGGATTGTAACTTAAAGTCTGAGGTTAGACCTGATTAAACCTGATTCTTAGGCAAAATATCTGACATGAGCGTATTTTATCTGTGATCAAGTTGATTTAAAACAAAAGATAAATCCACAAGTTTTATTTCTGGGGTGATGTATCTTTTAGGATATGCTCCATCACTACATCTCCAATCCCTGGAGGTTCTTCTTGGAGAAATTAGTTGTTTTTCAACTACTTACGTGGGTGATTTATTAGAATGAGCAAGGATTTCTTTATCACATGTAAGATTTAAAGTGAATTTCCCTGGACTGGAGAAAGTACATTTTTGGGATGTTTCCTTCACCTACTAAAATGGTTAACAAAAAAATTAAATTAAAAACCCATATTGGGTTAGATGATCAAAGGTTATAACGTAAGATGATCTAAAATTTGATTGCATGACATTGTTCCATGTGAATCTGATCTATATCACTAAACTACTGACATGTAATCTCATTAACAATATCTTGCTCTTCAATGTTCAGATGAAACAGCTCAAACATAACAGTTATGTTGAGGACTCATATAAAAAGTCCTGTTAGCAAGGTTAGCACTATAGCGCTCTTTGCTAAGTTTGCCAAATTGCAGATCAGTGAATATTTCTGATGTTAAACCAAGGAGATAGCGGTGCACGATCAGAAAAGAGTGAAGAAAAACTTACAGACTTTAACCCTAACCCTTCAATTTGTTTCCCAACATGTTCAGTTTCCTCTGCCTGTACACTCACCAGCCACTTATAATTTCACCTGTTCAAAATAAGCTAATCAGCCACTGACAGGGCAAAAATAAATACATTTAGTAGACATGGTTAAGATGACTTTAAGTTCAAACTGAGCATCAGAATGAGGAAGAAAGCGGATCTTAGTGGCTTTTAATGTGGCATGGTTGTTGGCCTAAGTATTTCAGAAGCTGCTAATCTACTGCGATTTTCAAACACCACCATTTCCAGGGTTTACAAAGAACACAACACGGCCAACCTTGTGCCACTCCTGTCAGCTAAGAACAGGAAACTGAGACTACAATTCAAACAGAACTAAGAGCTTTCGTCATTAAATTAAACTTTTTGGGTAGTTTTATGGTAGTTCTGCTGGTTGATCGAGTACTGTGTGTGCAGAAGATGAATATTTGGATTTAGTAGGGTTTCACCTCCTCTCTGCCTATTTTTCTCCTCAGTGTTTTTTTTTGTTTTTTTTTTAAAGGAAACAAAAATTGTCATTTGCACACCCTGCTTTGAGTGGTGGACTTTTTTAAAGGCCCTAAAGTTTTAGTAAAAGACATTCATATGCTCATCGTTGCTGTGCGATCAGTGTGTTAACTCTAACTTTCATTATGCTCAGCACTTAGAGGAGCTCGAATCCTTCAATTAGCACATGGCCTGTTGTCACGTGACCACAGCGATTTCCTTCTACACTCAAAGGAAATGATTCCAGTCAGTATGTCCGTCGCTCATCTCCCCTCTTCCCCTCCTTCTCCTCCCTCTAAGGGATGAGTGATTATGTGTTTTGCCAATGCGTTTGTGAAAATCTTTTGATATGCACAAACACAGATTCTAATGCGGCCGCAACAGCAGCGATTTTGGCTGATGGCTGATTAGGATGCCGGCTCATGGCTGAGTCCGCAGGGCCCCAGCTGGGCACAGGGAACATCACTCATTACACATTTTCTAGAGAAGGAGTAGGGGGGAAGGCTAATTCACACTGCCGCGCAGCATGCCGGTGTAGGTGTAATCATATCATTCTAAATCACCGGTCAGCTACGCACCGGCAAAGCCTCGACTCGTGCCAGAGTGCCGGCTGGAGCCTGATTAAAGCCCGGCCAAAGACAAAGTGACACGTCTTTAACCTCATCAGAGAAGACGTTAAGCAAACCATCACATACCCGTCAAGGTGCGAGGCTCGCCCCGCAGAGACCCTCAGCCCTGAATGAATTCTCAACCTCTTTTTCTTCTTTCTTGTAAATGAGAGCTTTCTTGCCGGGGTGCTGCATGCATTTTTTATGAAGGCATCATGGCCGATGGTGGATGGCGGCTTGGGCGTTCCCATCACTAATATGCCACTGTCCTCTTGATTTAATTAGACGTTGGCCCCCACTATATTCGACAAGGAAATATCTGCTCTAATGAAGCAGTATACTTCACCAGAGGAAGAACAGACAGTGCAATTCAATGCTGGGTTAATGTGGTCATAAAAAATCCATGATTTCTTGCCCTTTGCCCTCCTTTTCTGGAGCATTTTTTTCCTTAAATTCCAAAATTCAAATGTGCCTTTATTATTTTCCTTTCTGAACAATTTCTTTCTTGGGTTATGACTATTCATTTTGGAAAGCCTCCCAGTCATTAATGGACTTAACACTGTTTTGCACTCTCTCTCTCTCTGGAAATAGATAATTACTCGACAGAGCAGGCAAACCTTCGCGGTCCAACATTCCCGATGAAAAGGAATGAATGTAGTGTTACATGTATGTAATTTCTTTAAAGGAAGCATTCCCTCTGTAGCCTGCAGGGATTAGGCCTAATGACAGAAGTTAATTATATTAAGAGTAATTTTCAAAAACAGTTCATGAACTGCAAATTATACTTAAAATTGCTCCTTAATGCTCTTAACTGTAATTAAATTGCCTAATATCTTAAGAAAATGAACATGTGGGACAGAAGCAATGGGTTAAAGGAACTTTTAGGGGTTCTGTGGTTAATGGTGCACAGATAAAATCAGCAAAGTGATATTCTGATCTTTGTGATGAGTTCAGGAGCAGCATCTATGTACGAAACAACCGCACAGATCAGCACAAAGGACTTAAGAAGATGTTTTGTTCTCTCCACAGAGATATAAAAGCAAACATGTTTCCTGGAGCTGGGTCTTGGTGGTGTGGAGTTGCACCCGTAAACTTTTGTGACAGCATTCACCCATAATGACGTGCTGGTAGTACATTCACAAATGCATAAGGGGATGAGTCGACCATGCCACACTGAGTCCCGCCGTCTGTGTTGCAGAGACACATTTCCAAACGCCTCCTGTCTTGAATTAGTTTTTTTCTCTTCTTCAAGACGGTGAAAAAGTGAAAAGTGCTTGAGCTGTTGTATGTTTTAATCCCCCAAACCGTTGACGACGTGCATTTTTTAAGTATTTCTGAGCTCTGCGGGAGAATTATGTGCATTTGTCTGCCCGGTAATTAGGTGTATTTCTTCCCTGAGTTTTTATTTAATGATTGGCTTTTACAGCGAGGGCCAGTACTTTTGAAGTGTAATGATTCTCCACTCAGGCGACTTAAAAGGTGGAGGGGAGGAGGGAAACGAAAAAAAAAAAGGAAAAAGGAACTGCCGTCATTCTGCAGCTTTGAACAACCCTTAATCTGTACAAAATTTAGGTTTGCCTTGCTTTTTCCAGATCAAAGACTGACGAGAAAGTATTATTCAATCATAACTGGTATGTTAAACCAGGAAAATGCCTTTGTTGAAGTACTTATAGGAGGGTTTTCACCTCAGATAGAGAGGGTTGGAGACTTTCCGAGTCATGCCATTTGTGCAACTCTGCATATTAAATTTACTTGGAATTTCATGTTGCAGGCACTGTCTGTTCTGTGTGGCTCCAGAGCATGTGTATGTGTGTTTGTGTTTAGAGGGATCTTTTTCTCTCACACACTTGCATGTAAAACTATGTATGCACAAAAACGCACACACTCGCTGTATCTTCCATCTCCGCCGTGAAGCCAGACCCCCCTCGGCTTTTCTCACTTGTAATCATGTCCAAATTTGCACAGGAAGGCAGAGGGAAGGAAAGAGCCATGTGAACTTGTGTGGGTGTTTTTCTTTTTTTTTTTCTTTTTTCTTTTTTCTTACTGCCTATCTTAGACACCCAGGATCCAAATAACCTTCTGAAGCCTCACAAATGCTTAGCCCAAAACATTTTCCCCTCTGTCCTTTTTTAACTAAAAGCGAGATTGGCTCAAGGAAAGATGATTGCCAAATAAGTACATAAAGTGTCAATTTAAAGAATACAAAGAGTATAGTCCTTGCTGGTATTAAAGACTCCAAGGTAATTGGTAAACAAGTTGAGCAGCCCACAGGAAGTGGCCGTCAGAAGCAAACAGGATAAAAAAATACAGAAAAACTTGAATGAATCCTGCAGCGACTGTTTTTTTCTGAAATCTTGTTAGCAAACTATAGCAAAACACAGCAACTTCGTTGTTTCTGGAAAAAACACCAGAAAAAAATTGCAGCTGCTGTCATATCACTCAAGCATCAACTTGAACATTCGAATCTTCTTTAGTTCTCAGCCTCCTAAAGTACAAGTTGGGTGTTTTTTTTCTTCAAACACTGGAAACAAGTCTTGAAAGTCCTGTATGTGCCAATCGGCCTCAGTACCTGCACGCTTTAGAGAAATCTGGACACAAACGTCACTTCAGAACAACACAATTCTTGTTAGGATCAACATGTTCTTGGCTTCCTCCTGCAAATCTCTTTTCAGGCCTTGTGTGCTTTTGGGCAGCTTGGAGGAGTTTTGTAGCACTCACTGGTGTAAATGTGTGTGTGTTTGAGCCCACCTTGGCAGTGGCACTAGCTATCAGCAGGGCCCAGCCGGCATGCTAGCAGTGAGAGCGCAGTGTTTGTAACAAAGCCGGTCTGACTGTGTAACGCTTCACATTTGTCCCCTGGGCAAAACGAGGTGCAACCTTCCAGGAAAGAGGCTCCAAAATGGATTGGCGGGGGGTGACGGCAAGGGGTGAGGGTTGTGGCGAGCTGTGCAGCTTCGCCACCATGTGTGCTGAGGAAGTCTGCACGGTGCTCGGACGTCTGGTCAACGTGTCACACGTGACAATGAGATGGAGTAGCAAAGAGTACAAACCAAAAATGAATATTGATACGGTCTACTTTCTCTTTTCTTAGAGACATTAATCTCCTTAGGAGCCCATTCCTGATATTCCCAAAACACATTTGCCAGGAAGTTTGCCAGAGAAGTTTTCTTCATTACATTGGTCTGTTTTTCACAAACGCCCCACCACCCTCATTTGCGTGATCTCGCTAAGCATCAATCTGCTGTCGGTGACGATGTGTGTGATAGGGCCTCTGCCTCTGATTGCGTATGAAGGCTTTAATTAGCTGCAAGGCTCAGATTGTAGGGTGTCAGGGTCTATTGGCAGAGGCAGAGAGGATGTTGAGGATGATGATGGTGGTGATGTCGTAGGGCTCGGAGTGGACTGGGTGAAGTGGGTCAGGTCCAAAGCGAGTGGACATGCGAGTGACACCGGCGTGTGATGTGACCCGTTAGTGGTGGGGTGGATGGACTGGGGGCAGCTCTCGTCCTGTCTGTCTCGGCCAATGCAGGACGCTGGTAGCCACAGGGCAAACAAATCAGAGGAAGTCAGAGTGATGCTGGCTGAGTTTACTGCTCTCCACTTCAACGCTCTTCAAGTAGAAACACTCTGTGCTGCTGCTCTGCTTAAGATTCCTCACATTGTTGTAGGTTTATCCTAAAAATGTTGTTAGTCTACAAAGAACCAAACACAACTGTCTCTTACTCTATGTACTTATTTTTTATCTCCAGGGATTCTTTCCTTTTTCTTCCTCGTTAGTTCTATATCATTAACTTGCCTCATTATTTCTTTTTGAATCTGAGTCTGACAAATCTTAAGGTATTTGTAAACCAAAATTTCTTGAATGACATAAATCATTATGACATGAAGATTAATTGCGGGTTTCTTTTAAACCTGCATTTTAGGTCATAATGAGATAGAAAAGGGGTCTGAGGTCCAATTTAAATTAAACACTAAAAGTTTTCCTGAACCTAAATGAGCATAAAAACCTAAACCAAGCTAGTTGGGAAAAGCATAGTGATCTTCAAGTGGTCCATTCAGTTCAGGAATCTCCAACCATTATAGATATTTTGTAGACCCAGCAACTTGTATGCAACATTAAAGCGCAACCTGTTCTTACTCTTAACTTGTGCCAAACTGACCCATCAAATTGAATCAGATGACTCGCTGTGCAAAATTTGACAAGATATTGAATCCATTTCATCTGAATCAGGTGTGTTGGAGCTTCAGGACAGTGGCCCTCTAGGACCAGAGTTGCTGATCCCTGGTCTTGACACAAACAAAAATGAAAGTCTTGCCCCAAAACACAGATTTTAATATAATAATTTATCACTAGTTTACAAACTGCTATATGTTTTTTCTCAAGATATCCATTTTATATGTTCTTCTCGTAACATTTCAACCTTTATTGACAAAATATCCCACATTTACAGCAGCAATGACTTGCTTTTCCATTGTTTTTGACCATATTCAATCTCCTTTATCTTTCAAGTTAGCATTAAATAAAGATTCCTGATTTTCTTTGACATAAATCTGTAAATGTATGCAACTACCTCATTCCTCCTCATCTCACCAACAAATATGCAGAGATGCATGTTTTTGACTACGGTATTAGTAGCTGGTGTGTTCTTGTCTTTGCCTAAACAGGGCATGTGTAGCCACGGGGCAGCAGCATATCAGAGGTGATCAGCATGATGCAAAATGAGAAGACGCACACACTTGCTAAGCATTAACACACACTCACAGCTCTGCTTTGTTGCAGTGTTGGACTCAAAACTTGTTAACATTTTACAACATTTAGAGACTATAGGAGCATCTCTATCCAAAGTCTGATGTGAACACATACCAGGAGCAAATTCAACATTAATATCACAGAGTAGTGTTTGATCTCAATAACCTAAAATAAAGTGTGATTAATTTAAATGTTTTAAGCTTTATCGTGGGCTTGCTCTACTTATCATAGTTATGCTCAGTAACGTATTATTAACAAATGCAAGTCTCAGTTGACATCTTTAGCTCTAACTTTTTGTGACTCGTCACATGATTTTGCAACAATACCATTAGAAACGCGGCATGACGAAGTTAAAATTCCCGACACCCTGCAATCTTTTCTTCATTGTGATTCTTCAAAGCAAGCACAGCTGAAGGAGTTGAGTCATCAGAAATGCCATCAGAAACAAAGAAAACTCGGTGCAACCATGTCCGATAGCTTCCAGGAACAGCCTCCAAGCTCCAGCAAAAATAATTTAAAAAAGATATTTGCTAATTTGCTAATGTTTCTTTGCTGCTGTGTCTCTGAAGGCCAATGCCAGAAGAGTTTGGGATTCCAGTCAGAGTTGAGTGATGATTAAACTGCTTCACCCAATTCTTCTATCATCTGTCTCCCAATGCCTTTAATATGCTAATTGTAGGTATGCAAAGCTCTGATGCTTTTATTTAAAAGACATGTCCTCGGGCGATAGCAGTTGGCTTCCAGGGATAGCTCTGTTTTGTATGAAATAAATAGTTGTTAAAGAGATCACACAAGTTTGTATCTTGGAAGATGAAAAGCTAATTGACATGAATAATTTATTTGTGTTGCAGGATCTTAAATATCTTAAATAGCGCTTGATAAATAAAACTTGAGTTCAAACCTGATATCCAGTGTTGACAAGGCCTTCCGAGTGTTCAGAGGGAATTACATCTTTCAGATTAGCCATCATCCTTTCAACTCATAATGGCATTTGTCCTAAGGTCACTCCACTGCAATTATCAGATATTACTACAATACTCAGAGGTATTAAAAATAATGATCTGAATGTGAATTATTATGTTGCTCCTGAGGATGGGGATGGTGAGGTGGGGATAACATGAGGAGAGGAATGGAATTTGAACTTGTGATGTTATCAGGTATGCAGGAAATTTGAGTAAAAAATAACCAAGCTTCAAACAGATATCAGTCTGGTTATCTTAACCTATTTACTTATTTGCATGAATTTTGCTCAGCTTTTGTCTTTAAATTTGAACATTAAAGATATTGGAGCCATTCAGAACTGTATTCTGCAAGAATCTGTTGTGGCTGTTTTGGGCATTGTTTCCCAATCTGGGTCTTTAGCACCCCATGTACTGCATGTTTTAGATGTTTACCTGCTCCAACACAATTAAGTAGAACCGTTCTTAAAATATGGAGGACATCCCAGGGAAAAGTACTAGAGTATAGCTCAGTCACAACATGAAAAAGTCTTTGGGTTTAACAAATTGAAAAGCAATGTCATTGTAAGATTGAAGACAATAAAATAAATAAATAAATTCTCGACCTTGGTCAGTTCATGCCATTCATACTTGTCATGTGGTGATATCATCAGAGGATGAGGGTAAACCAAATAGTGTGAGAGAATTAAACTTCCAAATTTAAATTTGTTTGGTTACTGTTATTTTTTTATTTTTTTTATGTTTTATTTTTTTTTATTTATTTATTTTTTACAAAATATTGATTATGCATATCCTTGGTAACATTTTTCTCTGGTGACTATGGTTGGTGCTGGACAGCGTGCATCAAAAAATATGGTCAGGAACCAGATACGGAGAATCTGCTGGACCCACAGAGTTTGTGGAGTTGGTGCCTAAATGGGCCAAAGCCATGATGGAGACAAAAGGAAACCTACGTCAGGTGGGTTGTTTTAATATCACTTTTAAATAGTCTTTGTGTTCAAAATAAAATCTTTAAATGATTTTTCTAAGCAGTCTAAAACCAAAATAGTTTTCATAAACAATATAAATTTACATCTTTTAAGATGCTTAATGATACTGTTGCACTATAACGAGTATTTGGAGTATCTATTTCTTGCATAAAAGGAACAATCAAACAGCAGTAAACTGAAAAATAACAAAAACATGCAGAAATAGTTGCTACTAGCCAATTCTCTGAAGCAGAAGAGGCCTCTGACTGAGGGCCTTCTGTTCAATCAGTTTGCTGTGGGTTTGCATTGTTGTCCACATTAGATTTGTCATTATTGCAGCTTTTATTTTTGCCCAGTCAGCCTCAAGAACAAATGTACCATTTATAAATATTATAGGTGAGGAAATAATTGATATGATCTAAATGCCTAAACCTAAACTATTAGTTCACACATTAAAAACAAAGAAAAAAAATCACTAATAAGGCAATACAAAACAAAACAAACATCAAATAAAAATACATTACAATCTTTCCATTGTTATAATTTAGATTCCATATTTGATAACACTTCACTTAAATCAACCACTTTAGTATTTTTTTATGTCCAAATAAATTCATTTGTAACCTACCACATGTCGATTTTATTTTCTAACAAAAATATTGAAATTTTGTACTTTGAAAATAGGAAATAATACAATAACTGAATAATATTAGCATATTTTTGCTTGTTGTTCATTTTGTGGAACAGCTTTTCTACTTGTATTTTGACTTTTTTCATCTCTGCTGTAACTCTGCTGTTTTTCATAACAGCTGCAACACCATTTGATGATCTTTTTATATTTTCCAGCTTTCATTGAATCCTTGTTTTCCATTTTTAAAATAACTACTGTCTTGTGTTTGCCCTGTAGTTTCGTGTGTTGCTACTCATGTCTGGAAATGAATATGTTGATGATTTACTAGTGTCAAAAGGAGCATCACAGACTTGTAATCATCTTCAGTGTGAGGCTTCTTTTTTGGAAGTCAGTTTTTGTGGGTTCTGGCTTCAGGAAGTGTTGTTTCATCTCGAACAATGACTGCAACTGCTTTCAGTTTTGATAACAACATGTGAGGGAATGTGTGCTTTCTCCTCCTGAGTTCAGTCTATCCAATCGCATTTCTCTGTGACCGACTGACATTTTTACCAGAATGAATAAACCCGCCCACCAGGTCCTCCACCCAAGCTGAAAGCGAGTGCTCAAAGTGTTTTAAATTGCAGTTTGGCCCCAGCACAGAGGAGGACAACATACTCCGAGTTCAATCCTACTGCATATCTCTGCTGGCATAGTTAGAATTCAGAAGAGCTTGGCTGTAATGGGTATGCCCCTCTCATTAGAGGAAACCCACAATGCCCTCTGTTGTTGTTGTGAACTTTTGACTGCGTGGGCCGGGCCTCAACAGCGGCAGACTGCGTTGAGGAGTCGGCAGTGGGGTGGAATATTTGACATTTCTCTGTGATGACAACCTTGTTACTACTCATTTTGTACTGTATGCATTCTCTCCTTGTGGATCTCCTGTGGCAACATAAAATCCGATTTGGATGACAAATGCTTTCCGGCTCCAACTGTTTCTGCAAACTCCACCCAGCACTCTAAAACTAAAGCCTGAGAAGAGCTGTTTGACACTTACTGGGCGTGAATATGGTCTATTGGGACACATTGAACATTACAAGTATCAAAAGCTCTTTTAAATTTACACAAGCGATTCATGAGCAGAGCCTCATGTATAACCCTTCACATCACTGTTGTCATGAATGCCATTTAGTTCAGTGATCCTTCCTTAGTGTGCAGAGCAGTCAAACAAGGCACTTATTCAGAGAAAGTGACATTTGGGAGAAATGCACTTTAACATTCAACACATAGGAGTTGTTGTGTGCTTCCAGCATTCACGTTAACTGTTTCTATGTATCATAAATAATTTGGCAACTTTCAGAATTAAGATACTGAAACTTTATGCAGCTGCTGCATTTGCTAATGTTTCTACGGCTTCTGCTGGGGAGCCGGTGACAACCGTAAGAATGAAATGTGTAAAGAAACAAGAAAGTAGCACTAAGATCAGCATTGATTAATTAATGCAGGTTCTGGCTTTTCACTGTTGCTGGTAATTCTGTAAGTTGTATGTAATAAAGTGGTTGTCAGCTTAGCTCATTGTAGACTGGAAAATGCCTTAGTTTGACGTTTTTAAATGACACCCAAATCAAATCAAATCAAACTTTATTTATATAGCACCTTTCATACATAGAAATAGCAACTCAAGGTGCTTTACAAAGAGTAAAATCCCTCAGAACCCCAACCCAATAGCAGCAAGCCCACCCCCCACCCCTTCCCATCAAACACACACACATCACAGAGGGTAAAAGCAAGTTAAAAGGACCAAGGAAACGCTGTCATAAATTCTGGGGTCTAGTGGTGTGGGGAAACACTGAGATAAAACACTGTAAAACTAAATCTAAGACAATCTAAAAACCAACCCTGGATATAAAAGTAATAGTAATATTGCTAAGACCCAAAAAAATAAGAGAACCCGTGAAATAAGAGAATCAGAATGATAAAACAAATACATAAATGATAAATAAATAGAAGCTGAATACAGCCTGTGTGTTAAGAATAAAGAAATGAATAAATACAATAGTAATAATAAAAGTAATGATTAAAATGCTAAACTAAAAAGGTGGGTCTTGAGTCACATGCAAAAAACATGCAAAGCAATGATGCTATAAAAACACCAAAATGAGACGTGGCAAAAGCATAGTCAATTTCAAAGCTTAAAACTTCCTGAGATAACATCACATAGCACAGCTTTTTTTAAAGTTTTCTAGTGCGTGACTTCAGCTCTAAACTATAAAAGTACTTGCACGACATCTCGCTCATTTCGTGCACAACATTAGCCATGTTGGTTTGTTTGATCAGCACTTGGTTCACGAGAAGTACATGTTTAAGTTTTCGTCAAGAATATTAGAGTTAGATTAGAGTTAGAGTTAGTATGTTTGAAATAATTCTAAAAATGTATCCTTCGTCAGTAAAAACAACCAAAAAACTATTACGATCTTACCATGATGATGTAGTTATTGTTGTACTAATAAAGACATCAAGCATCAATTGAGCTACATTTACATTTCAACTTCAAATGATAACATTGTGCTCAGTCAAGAAGAATAAAAAAAAAAAAAAACTTTAACATCCATCATGTTAAACATCCAAACTTCATTTTTACACCAGCTCTGACCTAGAAGAGCATTGCAAGGATTCATGCATATTAGAAGGAGCTCCTTACTACTTTTTACTTAAATCATGCTCTGAGCCCTAAAACATCCTCTATTCTGAAGTCGCACAGCAATATGAAGCAGGATATGTAGCCTCATAGCTCCTTTGGACCAAATAGCAAGTGTTAAACGAGAGAAGAGTGGAGCCTTTGAATAGAGAAATACATTCTTATTGTCGAGGTGAAGGGCTGACAATGAACCCCCTCGCTCCTTGTTGAGCCTGCGAGAGGCCGACTTGTTCATCCCTTGTTATGCCGCTAATGTGTATGATTTAAGGGGGAATTATGCACATCTCAATGTGCCTATAAATGACATTATTCATGCACAGGTGCTGCACTAAGCAGCTCCTGAATGATAATTAAGATAATCTTTCTCTCTTTTTTTTTTCTTTCTTCACGCTCGCTGGCTCTCTTTTCTCACGGATCCACTTTGTTCAGGAAATATCTCCTGTGTCAATACCTCGCTAGACTGCAGCCCCTCTCCCCTCAGCCATTGTCTGATCCTTATTCAGCACTAAAACCTGCACTAACAAGTGAAACCACGTCTATGTTTCTCCCCGGAGCCTGATGGTATTTCTGAGAAATAATGTGCCAAGTTGAATTAAAGTGAGAGAATTAAAAAAAAAAAAGAAAAAGAAAAAAAAAAAAAACTTTTGCAAGGCAGAAACTTGGCAGCAGCGTTCCCGAGGGAATTCACCACGCAATGAATTTCTTAAACGAGAATATGAAGACATTGATGTTGAGCGCTTTGCATATGATAAGCTCTGTCTCCACAAAGAGGAATGATTAGTTTTGGAACGGTTAAGAAATGTTGCTGGGCTCTCAGATATTAAGGACATTTAGAATACTTTCGAAAATGGAGAAATTTTGTCACAGTTAGGAATAAGTTATGCCAAAATCAGGTTTTGTGATTTTTAAAATGCACTGAAGCTACACTTCCTTTCTTCGTTTGCATTGGGAGGACTTATGATTCACATTTTTCCTGATATGTCTGGACAGCAGCGAGAGACACGGGTCAACATTATCTTGTCTAAAAGCACCATTACACAGATAGATAGTGAATCCAGATTGCTTTGTTTTATTGAAGATCCTGAAGCTGTTTGGAGCTGGATCCTATTTCTGTTGTGGTAAACAGAAAATGATAATTACTGTTGAACTGCTAGGAATTCCAGCTGTATGTGGTAGCACGGCCACTTGTTTACAAGAACCTTTCTGCATTACTTTTCCTTTCTGTGCAAAATCCCTCCTTTCTGTTTGTGTGTTTTTTTTTTTTAATGTTGCGTTATTCTCTGAGTCAGCCTCATTGTCTCTCGTCCGTGTTATGAAGGAAGCCATCCAGTGTCTCTCTGGCATGCAGCTGAGTTTCATTATCCAGCTTTTAGCCACACCCTTTCACTTCAAATAAACACACTGGGGATGTATACCAGAGAAGAGACAACTAGAAGCTGTAAATAATTCACAGCTTTTCTAGCTATGGAGTGTCTTTAAAATTAATTTCTATGGCTACATTCACACTGGAGGTCTTGATGCTCAAATCCAATTTTTTGAATGAAATCTGATTTTATTTGAATTGTCTATTTTAATACAAGCTTCATCCAACTTAAGTGTGAACAGTATGCGACCCTGAAGTGACACGCTTGCGCAGAGGATGACATGTCACATAGTGCGTATTTTTTATGGGTGTAACGGATGCTTCATATCTGTTTATCAATTTGAAAGTATTTTGAAAAGTATATTAGGATAATTACAAAACCCCACCTTTGGATATCTTCCGGTGAAATCTGGACCAGATCCAATAATGTAGGATATAAAATGTGACCCAACTTGCACATTAACACATTCTAATTGTAAATAAACCCCCGTCCATCCCTTTATTGCATTACTTTGCTTAATTCGTTCATATATTTAAAGTGATGGTGTTGTTTTGTTATCGTTTTAATTTGCAATTTTTTAAAAAAAAAGGACAACAACACAGTAAATATTGTGAACCAGCAAAATTGTGCCAAAGTCAGACGAAATGCAGCATGACCGTTCAGACTGCGGTTGTTTCCACACAGATTAGATACATATCTGATCTAGAACAACATATGAAAGTGGCCTGGGTTGGATTTTAAAAACTGGGACTTGTGCCATACAGACTGTCATTAAAAACTCTAATATTAGTCACATTTGAGCAAAAAAGATTTTGGATGTTTATTAGCATCTCTGAACTTTACTTCAGGGGTGTTTTCAAGCTTATTCTAGATGAAACAAAAAGTAAAAGTTGTAATAATCAAACCTGAGTTGGTACCTTCAGAGCTGGGACATACTTACTGTTTGTGATGTGTCCGCGTATGTATCATGGCTGCAATACGTCTCTGGCATTAGCTTGACACATAGGACGCTCGCATTGACATGTAGTAATGTGTCTCATACACAAGTTGCAATAATGACTTTAAAGCTGAACAAGAGCATGAACATGAACACGTCCGAGATAAACACAAGGGCGGATTGTTTTGAAGACTCTCTCGGACTTTGTTCACAACTACTCTCATCTGTATGATTTTTATTCCCAGTTGCACATTGATAAATGCTTGTTTGTGAGGTTTATGCCCTGAAAATACAATGTGACTAGGAGATGACCTTTTCACTATTCCAAAATCCAAGTGCTGTAAACTCCTATTGTGGTGACCTCCAGTATTAAGCATTTTTGCCATGCTGTGCTTCTGTTGTTTGCAGCCAGTATGTACACAAACACTGACGTGTATGCACATGGTAACAAAGTGGCCTGCAAATGTATTTCATGCTGTTATGCATTCGAAGATCAGAAATTCAAGTAAAACCTTAACAAAAAGTAGAAGAATATAACTCCAAAGGCAAAGTGACCTAAACTCTGGAACTAACTGGAAACTGTCAGAAACCTTATTCGAAAGGACAGTTTTGCTGTGAGAACATCCACCAGTAAGGCACAAACTTTTTCATATTGAATTATCTTTAGCTGTGTTTCTGTCTCCACCTCCATGGGGATTAAATCTGCCTCTTTTGCCGCTAAGTATTCTGCTATGATTGCAGCCATAATTGCACATTGGCTTTTCAGGTCTTTTTCATTGAAAGCTAGTGAAGAATGCGCACAAGTTTAGTCATTTTGAGCTGTCAAAGAAATAAATTAACTAAAAAAAAATCTGAAATAGAAACCTCTGCTCTCTGTAAAGGGACTTTATTGGTCATTTTGCAGTACTTTAGGTTTCTAAAGGGTTCTCTCTTTTTACAAGTGCTGAAAAAATCATTTTGAATGCTCAAGTTTGCAACACTCCTCCCATTCAATTCTCTTAGAAGTTTAAATTATGAGTCTTTCTCAAGCAAAGCTCAGCCACAGATGGATGTTTTCCAGTTGTCTGTAAGAAACACAGGACATAAATTTGCACAGCGGCTTTTCTGCAGTATAAAATGCCACTGCAACAGTCAACAAGTCCTCCAAAACTTAATGTTTGACGCCCTTGCTGGCAATGAAAACTGTATTTTTGAATACCTTCCCATCTGTGTGTGGTGCTTATCGTTTTAAAAATGTGATTTTTTTTATGTGATATTAAAACATACTGGTAAGTTTAGCACACTTAGAGGAAGGATTAAAGCCTAATACAAACATTTAAATGAAGTTATGCTGTAATTAGTGACAGTTTACAGGAACAATAGCACCTCATGCTGTTCAGTCAAAAAGAAGCTTGGACCACATACTGTACATCTGTGACAGCTGTAGTCATGAAAAGCAGAATTAGCGCCCTGTAAAACCCAGATTTCTTCTGCAAATGACACTGAATCATATATATTTGAGCTGTGCCTCCTGGCTACAGCACATCCTGAAATGTCTTTAATAAGGATGAGGATGTAAAGAGGCTACCGCAGCTCCAGTTTTAAATTAAAAATAACCTGGCAGAGCGCTTGACTTACAGAAAAGGTTAGCTTTAAACACAACACATTAATCTCTGCTGCCCGTTTGCACATTTATGGATTTGAGTAAGTGTGTGTGTGTGTGTTCCTCCACGTGTATGTTCTGGACAGAAACAACTTACTTTTATTAAAGAAAATATGCAAAAGCAATTACAGACATGAATCTACAAGAAGTGTCCACTGATTTCCTGATTCAAATATGAGAAAACGAAATTTTAGGCCAGTGATGTTTGCATATCAAGTTAATATAAATATGATCATAGAAATGAAAATCAGTAATTATTTGAATCATGGTAAGCTCAGGATGTCCCCACAGCAGCAGAATTGTGTGTGTGCAGGCTTCACAATTTCAACCGGATTACAGTGATCGAGGCCCATGTGTGTTTTTACAGCCTGTGCATCTTTTTTTTCTTTTTTTTTTTTTTTTTGTGGCAGAAATTACAGCTTTTACTGATGACGGACAATTTGAAAGTGCTCTTGTTGAATAGTCACAGGTGCCATGTGTTTGAATCAAGCAAAACATAGCTGGAGTGGTTTTTTTATTTTTCCCTCTGTGCAGGAAAAGAGCACACAAGTCCTTTCAGAATGAAACGCTGTTTTATGTGGCCATTAGCGGATTGGAGATTTAGTTACACAACGTTTTTACACAGGAAGCAGTAATCTCATTGGCTGAATTAAAGCACACTGCATGGGGGGAAAGTTATTTTCTTTTTGTGTTGTAGTTTTTTTTTCATTGTTAACCACTTCTGGTGCATTGGAGCAATGATTGATGTGGATTCACACCATTATTTTAAGTAAAGACTTGAAATACAACAATGCACAAGTAAAAAAAAGTAAAAAAGAAGGGCTTTGTTAATGTTACATGAACAATGCACATGTCCTTTAAAACAAAAGTTTGGTCACATGTTAATAATTCTAGGTAATACATTCTTGCATGTATTTGTTAATATGTAGAAGAGCCATTGTAGGTTTTAGAATGAAGTAATTCAAGATTATTTTACTGTCATGTTTGACATAAGAGGAATGAAATTATGATGCACAGGATCAATATCGAGGAACAGGATGAAAAGCAAATGACCAAAGTATTACAGAGGGGAAAAACTTAAGAAGAAAAGGGGAAAAATGGGGAAAAAAGCTAAAATAAATAAAGATGAAGAAGCTGTGAGTGGGGTATTAAGAGGAAGGGGTGTATTTCAGCTCAAAGTCAACATTATCTTCACCAGAAGCCAGAATTTGAAGAAACACTGATAACAAATTTAAAAACATCTTATCAGTTCTTTCCCCAACCTTGATAAACTCAGACTAGGGATGGGCAACACCAAAATTTCCACCAAAAATATGAATACAAGTGATTTTAACAAAAATACTTCAAAGAAATGCTTGTAAAATTATATTAAAATATAATGAGTAAATTAAATAAAAAAATAAGACTAGAATAAAGAAGAAGTCGAATGGGTGAAGAGAGAAAACAAAGCCACATGCTTTCACTTCCACAAGTGGTTTTGCTAACTAAAAAATGTGCATGTTGTTGCCAGATAGTGGGCAGGCTGAATTTGAGTCAGCTGCTATCTTCAACTTGGCCACTAAATACAGTAAATGTTTAATTTCATATTTTATTTACTTTATTATATTATTCCATTTTATTATACTTTATTAATCCCAAGCTGGGAAATTCTTTCTCATGATTTAACCCATCCTAGTTGCAAGGAGCAGTGGGCTGCCAGATTCCAGCACCAGGGGCGCAGTTGGAGGTTGAGGGCCTTGCTTACGGGCCCACAGTGTTTTACCTTAGTTGCTAGCCTGGGGATTTGAACCGAGGTTCTCCAGACCCAAGCCTACCTCTGTAGGCTACCACTCCCCAATGGGTATCAGAGGTCCAACAACATTGTTTTCAGCCTTGGTCCTTAATTTCAGCCATTCCAAAACTGGCTCTAGTGAGCTCAAGGAAGAACGGGCTGTTTAAATGTTCATGAGTGGTGCCTGTCCACGCCCCTCTCTGGGAGAGGATCCAGCTTTTGCTGGCATCTACTCAGTGATTTTAGAGGGCAGACTCAGTTAGTCGGAACAGTGGGTCAATGACAATAACCACTACCAGGGGCAGTGGTTATTTCCCTTGGTGAGGCCACAAAGGGAAAGATCTTAGACTCACCCATTTGAGCACACATTCGCTAAAAGGTGGAGCAAGCAAGTGAGAGAAGGGATGGAATTTTCTCCTTTTTGGGCCTCATACACAAACTATGAGGACACATATGACTGTTAGAAAACCTGTAAAAAGTGAATTTTGCATAATATGGGACCTTTAAATTATTGAAAACCTGTCCCTAACTGCTCATTTGGACATACATTCAGACGCTTCTTTTTTTTTTTTTGGTCCACCTTACTGGTATCGGGTTGGACCCTCATTAACCTTCAGAATTGCTTTGGTTCTTTGTAGCATAGATCCAACTAGGTGTTGGAAACTAAATTTTGCTCCATATTGACATGTCAGCATCACACAGTTGCTGCAGGTTTGTCGGCTTCATCCATGATGAGACTCTCTCGTTCCACCACATCCCAAAGCTGCTCTACTGGATTGAGATCTGGTCACTGTGGAGGCCATTGGAGTCCAGTGAACTCATTGTCATGTTCAAAAAAACAGTTGGAGATGATTTGAGGTTTGTGACATGGTGCATTATCCTGCTGGTGGTAGCCATAAGAAGATGCTCCACTGTGGTCATAAATGGATAGACAAGGTCAGCAACAATAATCAGGTAGGTTGTGGCCTAAACTGTTGATAAAAGGCAGGATGGATTCATGCTTTCATGTTGTTAAGGCCAAATCCTGTCCCTACCATCTAAATGTTTCAGCCAAAATCAAGACTCATCGGACAGGCAACATTTCATCATCTTCTATTGTCCAATTTTGGTGAGTCTGTGTGAATTTTACCCTCGGTTTCCTGGTGATTGCTGACAGGAGAGGCACCCAGTGTGGTCTTCTGCTGCTGTAGTGGATCTGTTTCAAGGTTGGATGTGTGGTTTGTTAAGAGATTGTATTCTGCATTTCTTGGTTGGAACCAGTGGTTATTTGTGTTATTGTTGAATATCATCTCCAAACACCCTGCCCATTCCCTTCTGACATCAACAAGGCATTCTGGTCCAGACAACTGCTGCTCACTCTATTAAATCTTTTTTTCAGATCATTTTCTCTGAACCACAGGCTGTGTGGGAAAACCTTGGTAGATCAGGAGTTTCTGAAATGCTCAGACCAACAACCATGCCACTTTCAGTCATTTTAAAACCCTTTCATTATTATGTCATTCAGTTTGAACTTCGGCAAGTTGTCTTGACCGTGTCTACATAACTTAAAGCATTGAGTTGCTGCCATGTGATTGGCTGAGTAGTTAGATTTGTGTTATCAAGCCACTAAAGAGGTGGAACTCAAAAAGTAGTAGTAGTAAGATACCTTTACTGTGTCTGTATTACATACAAAAAATCTAATTAAGCAGAATATATGAAATATAAAGGTTAAAAAAATTGAAGGGTTAAAGAAAAAGGGAATAAATACACCATTCACACATATCACACAACAATAAATGCCTGCTTACTGTACCCAGCGTTGTGCTGTAGATTAATATTCCTAATACTGGATTAAAACCTATGGTTTAGGATAGATATTTAGCGTAGTGATAGCTTGGGGGTATAAACTGTTTAAAAGTCTGCTTGTCCTTGTTCTGTCACCGGTAACATCTGCCTGGAGGCAGCAGTTCAGAGATGATGGGCTGGATGAGATTTATCTTTTAAATGTTTTTTGCCTTCTGGAAGCAGCGGGAAGTAAAATATGTCTTTCAAAGCAGGTAGCTGCGTGTTAATTATTTCTTGTGTAGCTTTGATGATTCTCTGCAGGGCCTTCTTATCAGATGCAGAGCTGCTACTGAACCAGGTTAGGATACCATGAGTGAGGATGCTCTCCACAGAGCAGTAGAAGGACAGCAGCAGGTGTTCGGGCAGGCCGATCTTCCTGAGATTTCTTAGTACGCAGAGTCGTTGCTGTGCCTCTTTAATCAAACAGTGTGTGTGGTTGTGTCCATGTGACGTCCTCTGAGATGTCTGTTCTGAGAAGTAAATCAGTGGATTGCGCTGATTATCTGCAAAGTTTAATCCTGTATATCATCAATCATCCATCTTCATTTGTGGAAGAGCCAGCGGTGGGAGGCGAACTCGCCAGCACCTTCTTCAGCTGTGACTGCTGCAGTGGCTGAATTTTGCACCAGTTATCTGGTTTTCTGCTCGATGACCCCTCACATTGTTCAGCAGCTAGAAAGATGGACATTTTTCTTTTTTCTTTTCTTTGTTTGGGTATTCTCTTTTCACTTTCTTAAGCTCATTGTCAAGGAGCTGTGGACGTGAGGATCCAAGATCAGGCAGAAGAGGCAGACCAGTGCAACTAAAGGCTTTTATAACAAAAACTAAACTTAGAAAAATAAAAGACTATGGTGGCAAAACTCTGACATGACATGAAACACATCTGTGGCAACAGAAGCAACAAACAGAAAGCAATCAGACCAGGTGAACAAATGAGCAGAAACCCAAAGGCAACACAGAACAAAACATGACCCTAAATATCAAGAACAAGAACATAAACCATAAACATAACAAAAACCAAACGCATGAAACAAGAACATGAACCATGAAACACTTATTGGTCTGGTTTTTGGGTGGACCCAGCCTTTGCCTGTTAATGATGCCACAGTTTTGAAAGAAGAAACCATTCTTTGGTTCCAGTTGATTTTTCAGTTCCTTCATTTATTTTTTTTGGTCTAAATGTGTCGACCAGTTCAAAATCAAGTTCAGGAACCAGTACGAAGCTCCATTCGTATGAAAAGGATACATAACTTCATCTTTGAGATGGGATGATGCATTTTAAAGTGCAGAGGTACAAAAGCTGGGATTTGCAATGTCTGAACATGGCTGCAAATTTTGGCTAGTACAATTTACAATATAACTCGTAATTTGTTTACTCTTTTTAAATCAGGAGGTAGCGTTTCTGGATTTTCCTGTGGTTGGCAACAGCTTGGCATCCTTCATCCTTCCCCTTCTGGTTCCTCATGTTTGTTGTGTTTTCTAAATATTTTAGTTCAACTTCACAGACGCCAGAGTGCTTCCATATGCTAGCTTTTAATGCTAAACGTCCATAGACTGTCTGGGCGCTTCTTTTTCACTTGTTTAAGTTCTACCTTTTGCATTCTGTCATTATTACTTTCTTGATTAAAAAAACAGATAACTTATAAAACTTCCTTGGGCTTTGTTGGTTACACTAACTTCTACTGTGATCCAAAATACCTGTTTGCTTTGATTCTGATAACACCTCTTGTTAAAAGTGTAGTGCTGTTGTAAGTCTAATATCAAACAAGTCTGTTTTTAGGACTGAAACCGACAGCACCTTAAATTGGATGTTTAGCAACGAATTTAAGGCTTTAAAGCATTTTTTTTCCTCCTCTTTGAAGTTCTTTATTGCTGACATCTGCATCAAAAAGCTCAGGTTTCTGTCTGTTGTCTGTCGCATTTCCTATGCTGCTTTGATGCCACATGAAGAGATTTTGTGTATCTTGTACCTGGCTCTATCCCCAAAGAAGTGTATTCATTTGAGAGTGTGTTCATATCATTTTCAATATCCCCATCTCTAAGTTCATACACAACAGAATCATGCAAACACTGGAAGGGGAGATGTGTCTAGGGGGGGTTGAACATCTTTGTTCCGTCTGCTCTTTGGAAAGCTGCAGCCAGCCCGTCTTCACTGAAGCGTACAGGATGTGCCTGATGTTTCCTTGGCAAAGGAAAAGGTAAAAATAGAGAGGAATCATCTGGTTTGAGTTGTGCTGCACCACATTACTTTAGGGGTGGTTTCTTTCCTGCTCTTTTTTTCCCCCCATGTTCAGCAGTCCTGGGTCCTTTTTGTGTGATTGAAGCTCAAACGGACCAGGAAATGCAAATAATCCCGGTTCTGAAGACGTCCAGTGACGTGATTGTTGGGATGGTACGGGGAGGCTGGCTGGCTTGCCACATTAAAGGGAGAGTTTGAGCGAGAGATGAGTGGGGACTGGGTTAAGTTAAGCTAGAGGGGAGGACTTCAAAGGACGCTAGGTTGGCCTGCCATATTAAGAGTGACGAGATGTGTCTTTTATTAATAGCATTCAATGGAGTTCTTGTTTCTGCTCTCAACTTGTTCCATTGTCTGACAATGACAGCAATGTAAAGCAGAATAAATGGAGTCATTTCAAAGCTTCAGAGCAAATTATATCTTTATTACAAGTAAAGAGGGCAGCTAGAGGATTTACTACTAACATTTTTTTGTTTTTATCTCATTATAGGCCCTTTACCAACTTGATAAAAGAACTTTCCCATGATCTGTTGCTCTTTGTTCAAAAGTATCTGAGGTTTAGTATCAGTTTAATCCATGCTATCATAAATCAGTGAAAAAATTTTTCACAGTTAGAATGTACTTTATATCCAAGGTGTCCCCAGCTGTCCTTCTGTTTGAAAACATCTGAACAGTCTTTAGGATTCTTCATTTTCTCATATGGTGACCAGGCCCCTCATTTATCAACCCTGCTTGTGCACAAATGTGTACGTAATGAGTGTAACGTTTCCATGCAATATGTGAAATTTACCAATGTGTACTTAGAATTAGGAATGTGTGTACATATGAGCACAGCTCTTACCAGGCTTACGCAGAATCTGAAGGTAGAACAAGGAAACTGCAAATGGAAAGTGTTTCAAACAGTTAAGTTCTTTATTTCCTTCAATTGCTTGGTTAGTGATTATGTTTAGTTAGAAACAGCACTGCAGTCTTACTGCACTGCAGGGACAGAGTGGGACAAAATATCAGCCCTGGTATTTAGGCCCGGACTGGACCATATACAATCGTGCACACCTAAAATCTTTGTGCTTTCTTAAATGTGAATATCAACCGTGCAACTCTCTAAACACACTAAAACTATGCTGGGAGTTAGAAGGAATCAGAGTGAAGACACAGTAAATACTTCCAATATTGTAATTTGTTATTTAAATAAAACAGCTGTACCAGTATTAACATCTGGACTAATGTGTGGGCCTAATAATTATAATAATAATAATAAATCTTAGAAAGTGTTTTATTTCTGTACATTGTCCATAAACACACACAGAAGCTCCTTCTGACACATTTTGACCCAAAAGTATCCGGATATCAGCTCACAACCAATAACTGATTAACAACAAATCTGCTGACTCACTGTTAATGTTGATGGATTAAAAATACGATTAAAAATAATGTTTTCACCTTCGATAAGATTATTTATTGAAGGTGACATAAAAGAACAACCAGTGAACACGACCAGTTATCTGGTGAACACAACCAGTTACCCAGCTGTTCTCCTGCTGAAAACTCTGACATCATCAACAAATTTCAGAAAAGTAAGGAGACTAACGTGGTAATAAAACAGCTGTTTTATTAACGTGGTTTCATCACTTCATCATAACTTTGTAAACAACTAGCATGTTTACCGCTAACTGTTAGCATGTTCACCGCTAACTAGCTCGTATGGATCAGACTTACTGGGTTTAATGGGTCTATTTACTCAGAGAACAAAACCTCAATTGGGTGAAAGCAGTGCAGCTTGCCACAACTTCATCATCATCATCATCACAGAACCTGAAAAAGTTCCTGATGCGGTCAAATCATCAATACTTTTTGGAATTATCTGTGCTGCCTCACCTTTTTACCGGTATCTTCATCCACTGGCATACAGCCAAATGAGGTTTAAAGAATCTGACGGGTTCAGCCTAGTGTCATCTAAGAACCGATGGGCCACAGTTTGTCTGTTTTTCCAAACTGAAATGATAATTTTACAAACTAAACATTTTCCATATTTTTTTTAATGAATTTATGAGATTATTTAAAATGAAAAAAAGTTCTGTTTCATTCTTTGTTTCTGCAGAGTTTTATTTATTTGCTGTCTGAGCCATTGGCCAAACAATGTTTTGTTACTGTATTTGATGAACTGAAGTTGTTCCTGAATGCAGATGATCATGTTAATCCTGAATACCTTAGTTCAGCTTTTGGGAGCATCTGTCTTGATGAAATGGTTCCGATTAAAGTTTTTGGTGATTTCTAAAAGGATCGTTAATTTCCTATACAGTACTTTGGTATACATCTTGGCTTTCATAGATTTCTGGTAGATTACCAGTTAGTTTACGGGAATGGTTGTCATGATAGTTGGATCCCAGCGCTTTACCTTTGAATACTTTTATCGAACACAAAAAAAAAGATCTTTATGAAATGTGAGCATGTCCATCAGTTAGCACATTACTACGTACTGTCAACCTTTCAAAAGATTATTCAGAATACATGTAGATCATTTTTCCTTATATGATGACACAAGTTTAGAATTCCAAATTCCCAAAGTGGTCTTCCTATCCATTGCCGTCCACTATGGTACACAAGTGAATCTGACACCATTTCTTCTAATTTTCATTTGCATATTAACAATACGAGCACTGCCCATCTTCTCTTCTCCTCATTAAACATCAGGGCACCTCGCCTTCCTTTTGTCTGTTTCAGCAAAAGGCAAGAAAAGACAAAAATAAATCTTGATTTGGCAGCTTTAATTCTCCTCAGCGGACTTGTAATTGGTGTTTACGTGATTGGCTTTTACTCCATGCGCTGCTTTTCCCATAAATCCTTGTCAATCTAAAGCTGGTCTAGCATGTTATCAAGAGAACAGAAACAAACAACGCCGCAGTAAACATTCCATAATTGACTGTTTATGAGCGCGATCATCAGTTTTGGTTTGATTTGAGGACGTAATCTGCTTTTGCGGATGCCAGGCCATTCAAGCAAAATGGACAACGAGAGTTAATACAGCTGTAACCTCTGAGCCATTTATGCTCGTTGAATGTACTTGTAATGATTAAGTTTGAAAGAACCATGTTTTATCATCGGCCAACACAAGAGTTGGCAATCTTAAGACCTTCAACTAGAAAATAATTAGGATCTATTTGAATGCTGAGTGTGGAGCGCAATGCTGAGACAAGAGTTAAGCTTGTTAACAAATGTGGTGGCAATTAAATGTCTCACTCCCCCCCCTACAGTTTATTTTTTTATCACCTGAAAATTGATTATAATTCTCAGCATTGCTTGACCACAAAGTTTCAAAATCTCTGCCGGCGTAATTGAAAATGCCCGCTCTAATGCTGTGACTGCATTGTGTTTGTGAGGCTTTTAAATTGTTTCCACACAAAAGAGCAAAAGTATTTTTAGTTTCAGCAGAGCCCACATGAAACCTGAGCCGGCGACATGGTTAAAATTAGTCCATGTGCCTTATTTGACTGTTTTTCCCCCCCTTCTTCCTCATCCGTTTTAATTTCTCCACATAGTTTAACGTTAAAAATCAGGTCAACCTTTAAGATTTATGAGCAGAGAGGAGAAAAAAGAATTAATGGTATGCTATTTTTATTCAGTCAGTCGCCTGTTAATTTGATATGACCTTAGTCAAAGGCGGTGAAATAACAAACTCTACTTACTTCTTCTTAAGACCAAACCCCTGCTCTCCCATGTTGCTTTGCTGAGGATGTGAGAAGCGTTGGGCCCGCTGCCAGACTCTGTTTCTATAACTCTTATCTGCAAAACTCAACACACAGGATTTTCTGGACATCAGTGGCACTCAGAAACTAATACTCTTTCATCTAATTACACAGCATATTGTTTCAATTAGGCTCTTTTTTATGAGTCGCTTGAAAATCTGTTTTTGAAACAAGAAAAACGGCTTTTCAAGTGGTGTTTTAGACACATTCAGAAAATAAATCCTGACAGCCAAATGAGGCCTCTCATCATCCGATGATGTCAAAGATGTGTCGGCCATGAAGGTTGCCGCGTCGTCTCTGAGCGCCTTTGTCTGCGAGCCAAAGCAGAGGTGCGTCACCTCCTTTTATTTCCCACCTTTTTCTCACCCGTGAGTTCCCAGTGTGACTCTGCTCATGACAGCATCCAAACTTTGCTGCTGCAGAGAGAGCCGAACGCTCACAAGCCCCCCATTGAAGCATCCCTGCAGGGGTTTTCTTCACAGAGGGGCTCACAGAGAGGGAAGGGGGGCAGTGAAGGTGAAAGTTTGGTACTGGGCAACAGATCCCCAAACAGTGGAGGCCTTTGTCGCCAGGTTGCAACGTGGAGGAGCCAGGTGGCCTCTGACCTGACCTCTACTCTGAGACGACCGGTGGGCAGAGAGGTTGGAATAAAAAATGAAAGGAGCTGGCAAAGTTGGATGGGAGAAAGGACTGGGATGGAGGAAGGGGAGGTGATGGGGAGGGGGACGGTATGAAACAAAGTGCTCAGAAATAGGTCAACCAGTATCTCATTTTTCTTGCTAAGCTTGTAATCACCCTTGACAAGCACACTGTGGAACAGGCTATTCAGCTGGAATTCAGGGCTCATCTCTGAATGACGGACCCCAACCATCCGTCTTATGATGTGAGGCAACATTCAGAAGATAGAGGTTCTTTCTTTCGTTTTGTTTGTATTTAATAGGATTCTTTTGCCACCATTGGAGGTGACTTACCTGTCTGACTGAGTGTTGGTTTCCATTTGATTGAGTCAATTTATATATAATAAAAATGTTCATATATTGCTCAAGGGCACCAACAGTGAAGACAAAGGGCCATTCATCACCGTCCTTTGACATGTACTTCATCCATGACAAACATATTCTGCTAAATATGCTGATATTTAAAATATTAGTACAAAAAAAAATTCTTTCCAGTTAAAACTGTCATTTTGGAGAGAGAGGCTTTAAGAACATGTATTTCAGAAATAAATCTGCATGCCCTGATGCCACAAAATGTGCATAAATTAGCAATTATCCATCATTTGATTGCATTCACCCTTAAACCACTTTCATCCACATATTTTTTCCAGGAAATAAATCAAAATCTTTATGAATTTCTCACAACACCAGATCAGAAATTCAGCCAGCCTGGAAATAATTGTGTGCTGCTGATGAATGTTCATCAGGAAGCGATTCCCCATCTCGCTGCAGATTTAAATGTGATCTTGTTAAGCCACTAAGGGACTGAATCTCGCCCATGGGTGGCCAAAGGATACTCTGTTGCTAATGAGGTGTGCATGGGCCCCCCTGGGTAATGGCAGTGTCACGCCAAAGCTTTTAGACACCCTAAGGCGGTCATACAGTACGGCCCAGACCTTGCTTGTCTGCTGACATTCAGTTGATGCTGAAACAATGAAATATGTCGAGCATAAAACTAGGTTTTCATTGGTAGTTTTGATCCTTTCCACTCTAAATACCCATTTTAATATGCACTTTAGCCATTATGTCTGTGTTAATAAGAAGTCTCTTTGAGAATGCGCCCATTGTTGAGTGAGTCTGTTAATTATGACGGCTCAAAGTGCTCCTGTATTCTACTGACTCTTCCTCATAAGAAACATGATTATTCATCACTATGATAAGAATTAATATGCAGTAAGGCTTCTCTAGACATTTTTTTCTCCCATACACCAAATTTAAATGCTTCAAATTACACATTAAATCCATCTTTGTTTTGATATTTAACCCTGTTAAACATGGCAGCACTTTGTGACTTTTAAAGACCCGAGGCTTATTGGAGTTGGAGCAGGCATCGCTAAGTGACAATTTACTATCAAATAAAGGCTTCATGTATCTAGAGATGTAAACAAACGTTCATTCTCTGCCATGCAGCTGCTCGAAAATAAAGCCTCAAAGTCACTAATGTATTTTTAGATGATTGAAGTGACACAATATAGTCTACAGCTGATGATACAATGAGCTGGCCTCAGCTGAAGGGGGTCAGAAAGGGAGCTGCACAATGACTGGAGCTCTGTGAGGCCTCAAAAAACTACAATGGTGAAGGGATCAGAACCCCCTGCTGTTTGTGTCCTGAGCATTTAATCAAACTGGCATTAGTTTGGCACTGTATAGCTTAAACTTTGCTTGCCTCGCAATCCTGTCCGCAAACTTAATATTGTTGACAGTAGCTCCAAATTCAACTATAGACTCAGCAACTAAAAGGATAAGATGGGCTTAAAGGGCTTTTTATAACCTTTGTATTCATCCTGGTACTCTGTCAGTCCAAAAGAAACATAGACTCAAACACCTGGCTGAAAGTCTAGAAAGCCGTCATAAGAGTCAAAGGAAGGCATTTCGAATGAATTACCTCAGAATTTCATTGACTCATAATGACCGTTAGATTTTTTATTTATTTTATTAGAATGCTAACTATAGAAGTGTATAGAAGAAACGCCAAGGGTGTAAGGTGGATGAGAAAAAAAACAGGCCTGAAGGCTTTTGATTCTCAAATTTTTACAGTATTAAAGATGCAGCCAAATCTTTTTAAATAAACTGCATCAGTCAAAGTGACCTGTTGTGTTGCCCATCAAAGCAACATAGTGGCAGTTTGTAAAAACATGGATTTGTATGTTGCGTATTTAAATGACAAATTCCCTAAATATTTTATGAGCCAAACAAAGTGATTTTGGTGTCCATATGTCATCAAAGTACAAAAAAAAAAAAAAAAAAAAAAACTAAAGAAAAAGTGGTAGGGACAGATTCCACCCCAGAGTGAAATTGATATGAAACAGATCAGATATTTGCAGTATTTGAAATTCTAGGAATACAGCTGATTGCTTAAAGTCATTTAAAGACACTTTCCCATTCAATTCAGCAGGAAAGTGTGTCCAAACTTTTGACTGGTAGTGTACATGCATGAGAGAGAGCTGTTGATTTAAGTGTGAATGACACCATGATACTATGTGAGAAAATCTTCAAAACTATCTGTAGCATCTAAATTGAAATCCTCATACATGTAATTGTATCTGAATTCACTGCACAGATGTTCATCATCATGTTCTGATTATGAAGATGTGGTATTGGTAAACCTGTAAAGTGAAAATTGTATGTTTTATTTATTTATTTTTATCTTTGCTTATCCTGCCCCTGAACACGTAACAGATCTAACACTGGTCATGCACTGATGAATGTGATGATAAAACGTAGTGTGTTTTCCCAGATCAGTTACAGATGACAGCATTGCTTACACCCCAAACCTGCATACTGGTGCTAACCTGTAACAGTTTGTCCACTGTTTATACTTGCATATAGTGTAATGTTAAAATAGTGTATACAACCTTATCAACTGGAAAGCATTAAAAAAAAACCTGATTGGCTTAAAACCAATTTCAGCTCGGTACAGGAGTGAGACAAACCTTCCATCAGATCAGAGCATTCATATGATATCCCTGCAGCCCTTTCAGAAGCTGTACAGAGGAGTCTGTTTGCATGTTTGTCCGCATTTGTGTGTATGTATGAGTGGTTATGTAGCCGCGACAATATAACTGAGAATCATGATGCAAGCTTCTCGCCCAGAGTGTTTTTGAGCTCATTTTCAAAATGGTAATTTGCCTTATCCGAAGCAAACTCACTGACTGTAAGTAAGTGATTATTTGCATGGCTGACAATCATTCGGCTCGCCTACAGTCTTTTTCCAACTGCTCTAGTTTGTCCAGTTTTTAAGAGAGAAAAAAAAAAACCTCAAGGAGGGCCAGTTCTCTTTGAAATATCCTTTCATTTATGTTATCATTAGTCACAAATATGGCATAGTTAATAATGGCAGAAAAAAAAAAAAAAAACAGCAGTCTGTAGGTTTTGTAGCCAAAAACAAAAAAAAAATTGTGATTGTTAAATGAAGACACAGTTGATGGTTCTCAGCTGCTATTTTTTTTAGTTTTTGGCAGCATCTTTTAACTTTTTTAGGTTTTGGTTGGAGCACCTCGGGCTTCAGATTTTTATTAAAGAGCCAAGTTTCTGTGGTCCCATTTAATTGGTTATTATCCCATTAGAGGCATCTCGTCAGTCGGTAAAGTGCAGTAACGACAGGACTCACTGACAGCAGAACAATGTAGTGATTTAGTATCCGCGCTCCCCCTCAATCATGCTCAAATGTCAGCCACAGACTCATCAATGCCCCTAACCCTGAGCACGCCCCTGAGACACACATTCAAATGCAGCCCACATGACTACACACCAGCCCAGCATCAGAGATTGCAGAAAACAAAGTTAAGGATGGATTTTCCAGAAAAAAAAGAAAAGAAAAAAAAAAAAAAAATATATATATATATATATATATATATATAAAAACTTGAAAAAAAATATTTAAAATAAAATAACCATATAATGTATACCCCACTTGTTTTTTGTCCCGTCTAGGTCAGGGTACTTTTTGCTGGATGCTACTTTTGCACATTTAAACATTGTTTTATGTTTGCACCTTTATTGCATTTATTAAAGAGGTAAACTCTTGCATAATGAAAATCAAGAGCACTGACTGGTGTAACTCACTGCTTTACATGAACAGCTTTCTTTTACCTATGTATTACATGGGACTGATGTATCATGGCTCCAGTTTCATCAGAAGCTTACAAAACACTAACAAGACTCAGCATTGTTTTGCACATAAATCTTGCTATCATGTTGTTGATGGCAATTTTATGAGTTTGTAGCATGCAGAAGCTGACTGTACTGAAGAGCAGGCAGTTGGCCAACACTGAACATCTGACATTGACTCTTACATGCAGAACCTTTGCTACCTCACTTAGATTGCAAGCTAGCAGGTGAGTCTGTTGATTTGTTGTAGAGTAAAACAACTGCTTTGTTAATAGTAGGGGTCCTGTATCCATGAATCAACAGGTGGGAGATCGACGGGTGGTTTTACTGTCAATTTTGGTGCAATTCTTTGATTTCTACCACAAAGTCACGTTCAATAGTTTAGAGCTCTTTGTACAGGTTCTAGCTATTCGTTGTTAATATTCTTTTTTTTTTTTTTTATGTTATGTTAGTATATGCTGTTACCAGAAAAAAAAGTGGTTAGCTGGCTGGCGCTGTATCCTATTTGTCTGCCAGGTGTTCCACTATCCTGATGTTTGAGGCCTCTGTTCTTCTACTGTGAGCACAGCCTCTAGGTTTACTTAAAAGAAAAGGGCCCTCTGTACATTTATGTTGAAAATTGCTATGTTTAATACTATAGAGTCGAAAAAAATGTCCATTTTGGGCATTAGCATAAAGTGTTAGTATTTGCATGTTTGCTTACTAACATAACATGTAGGTTAGTATTAAAGCTAGTCAGCTCTGTTTGATGTTACAAAAGTAAATTTTCTTAGGTATTTTGTAATCTTTCTACTTGCATGTTTTTATAGCAATGTGTCAGTTTTAATCTGTCTGGTGGATGAACACCATGCCATTAATGTCCATGACGAGAACCACATGTATGTTAAGCTAAGATCCAAGGCAACGTCACTTCAGTAAGATTGCTGTGTTGAAAAGTACTCATAAAAAGCTTTTGACGTTTAATTTTTATTCTGTATAGTAAACACAGACAATTAGGGTAAATAAAAATAGCTCATGCTTGTAAATGCTAACTGGTTGTGTAAATCTGCAGAAGTGTGTCAGTGAGGTTCAAACATAGACAAAAATCTGCTATGAGAAACTACAATGAAATATTAATAAAACTGCAAGGATTGTTTCAGGAAGAAGGCCACCAGCCTGCATTCAATACATGTCAATAACAATCTGGTAAAGGTTTCGCCTTGCACTGAGAAAACTAGGAGGGAGAAAGAAAAGTCATAGAAGTCCTTCCTTTGCCATGCTCATCCATCAATCAGTATTTAGGGCATTGACAAGTGGTAATTTAATAAGCAGTGACCTGGGCTGGCAGGAAGCCGGTCTGACAGACAATACAAACTCATTTATCATGGTGGAACGACGGTGCTATGCGGCTGAGGATCATCTCTGATCCTGTGATTGTCTCAGTAGGAGTCACCCTCAGTGAAACACACAGAGGGGTGGGTGCACATGAAGCCCAGCTTAGAGATAATGCATTTAGGGACACCTGGATAAACGGGTTGTCTAAGAAAAGCTGCAATGGAGTGCATTAACTCATGGGAGTCGATTTTAACCCTGACTTTCACCCTTCATTTCTTTTCGAGTGCTTGTAAGGGTAATAAAACCTGTTTTTTTCAACTGTAAGCCCAACTGATAGATACAATATTTTATGATTACATAATGCCTATTATTTATATAGTTTGTAATATATTTTCATTATATTTTATTTGCTTTTTTCCCCCACAAAAAGGGTAACATTATTATTTGTGGAAGCTTGACAGATCATCATCAACAGATATACTTCATATGAGTGATGTCATTTTAAACAGAGAATATGCTTCTTATTTGCTCGCTTGGTTCAGTTACCATTCTGGTTTTTGTTAAGTCCGACATGTGTGATCACTGATTTTGTGTCTCAATTCCAGCAGCTTAACCCCTTCATGATAATAGAAAATACTTCACTTTAGTCCCATTTATAATAAAATCCATCCACTTTATTGAGCATAACAGCGTCAAACAAGCTCAAAATTGCACCTTGATCATTATTAAAAAATAAATAAATAGCTGAGTCCTTATTATTACTACTCTTTCTAGGAGTTTAAATTCTGCTAACCCATGTCTTGCAACCTATTCAAGGAAATGATGGCGATCTCATTGTAGAGTGGACGCTGTTTTGGTTTTTTCATCTTCACTTCCAAGTCAGGGTCAGTTCAGGATGTACGCCCTCTTTTGGCATGAATGGTCCGTTTTGTTGAACAGATCTGTGTTTGCCCACATAAAATAACATCATACACCTCTGTGAGCTCCTGATCATGTTGCTGCCAAATTGCAATCAGTGGGCAGGCGTCCACTGGAGCTGTTATTCGGCCACAGTGCAGCGAGTTAGGAGGCCTGCCGATGATTCACCCACAACACTGACTCCTTAGGAGGCAGTAAAAGCTGTAATGTGGATTTTAATGCGCTCTAATGATCTTTTGTTTGTCTTGGCTGCTCCATTTCTGGCCAAGCATTGCTGCACTCGTAGAAGGACAGTGGTGTCCTCTTCCAGCAGCATCACCTGTAAAAGTAAGCATGCTAATGAGGATGGTGAGGATGTTGATGATGTGTGAAAGTGATGAGCTGCTAATGATGCTCTCGCTAACCTGGTAACCTCATTTGGCTACACGATAAAGTACAGTTCTATCATCAGAAAGAGAGGACAGAGGGGAGAGTGTTGGTACTGGTTGATGGGGTTATTGATGAAATATTAATGAGATTAGGATGTTAACCTGATTGAGAGAGACTGAAGTACAAATATAAGTAATTCCTCTCAGTCATTATGACCCAGTAGAAGGGTGTGGTGCGATGCTCTGATAAGATAGACTAGGACTAACATGTTGGTTTGAGGACTAAAAAAGCAAAGCAGTCAGTTCAAAGCCCTGTCCTACATATTCAAGCTTTGTCATCATAATAGAATATATTGGTGAGTTTTAGCTCCAATATATGGTATCTGTTATGACCCATTAACATCCCATAAACTAAGTGACCTCCGTCATAAACAAAAACCTAACCTAGCCCAACACAACATGAACAAAGGATAACAAAATGGCTGAACACAAACTGAGGCAGAGCGAAGGCTAAATTGAAACTGGGTGGATAACAAAGGTGAGTCCAAACCAAACAGACCATAACTAAATCCCCAAACGGAACACGAACAGCCGAGTGTAACCCCGCTGTATATACAAAATGGTCCAATACAAAAGGACTACCATATAGCACAGTAAACGAATGCTCAGAAAAGCAAGGCAGCCATTCTTCAGCCAAACCAAGAGAAGAGGCCACCTGAGCTAATCAGCCTCTCTCATCTAAAGTGAGGGGAAGCAGCCTGTGTCGTCCGCTTCTCCACCTCGACTAAACACTGCAGCAGCCCTTTATTTCGGCTTTCCACCAAGCTGCAGTTTGATTGGCCGAGCGTGGAACCAATCAACGGGGAGGAGACTGGGGTGCATTTGATCCAGCCACTCAGAATGGACGTCAGGGTCAGGGATTTGCATCTAGAACAAGCCCCAGCTGTCCGCAATGAGTGGCACTCATAACAGTATCTAACGATCTTATCAGTGGATTGGCAGGAAACTATCAAAATGTCTGGACCAAAATGTCTTGTTGGGGATTATAGAAAGGCAACAATAACCGAAATACCACTGGTTCCAACCAAGGTAGAATACCATATCTTAACACACAACACATCCAACCTTAAAACAGATGGACTACAGCAGCAGAAAACCACATCAAGTACCACTCCTGTCAGCTGAGAACAGGAAACTGAGACTACAGAGACTCATGAAAACTGGGCAATAGAGGATGGAAAAATGTTGCCAGGTCTGACTTTTTTTTTTTTTTTATTAGTAGCAACATTCGGATGGTAGGGTCAGAACCAGTGGTTGCTCTCAGTCTAGATAATTAGAAGCTTTTCTGTTAGATAAACTAAAGCCAAAATTTAGGCAGAATAAGGCCAGTAGAAGAGCAAAACTTGATGTATGAAATGACTTGCAGTTCACTTTGATGAATACCTGTGCAGCTAATAGACTCAATGCATCCATTTAGACATACGAGGTAAAATTAAGGAAAAGCTCATCATGTGTGTGTGTGCTGTAACCAGTTAGCATCCCTGAGGACTACTCAACACCAAGCCCAAAACGGACCAAAAACTGGTCATTGTGCAATCAAGACACCTGATTGTTTTTTTCTTACTTGAAAGCTAATACTATTGCGCTCATCTTTTTTGCTGATAACACTTCATGCAATAGCAAACTGGGAGCTTTTCTGCTGACCAACAATGCCAAGTTGATCCTCTTTATTGTCTGTTCTCCATGGCTCTCCACCAATGGTGAGAACATTCATGTTGGAACATCATCTTGGACGCAACATTGGATGAAAAATACTAAAATAGATGCTCTTGGGTCTTGTTTTCCTTAAAAAAAGAGCAACATTTGTCAACCATCAATAAAGGAGTTGCAGCTTTTAAGTGCTGGGAACACTGCAGTCAGTCAGCTCAGGCTGCTGTATCGCAGTCTTGAGTCCAGTGGAAATCGATGGGATTCTGATTAGTGCAGGCTGAAGGGAGACTCATGATTATTACCAATAAAGGGAATTAAATCTTTATTCTTTTTGTTAGGGGACTTGGAAACCTGCAGCTTGATCAAATTTAGTATCAACTCATCAGTAAAATTGTTGTTGATTTATAAATAAGCTAAATGGCCCTCCCCTTCACCACCACTTCACTCTGTGCTCCAGCTCTTGCTCGCAGTCCAGCTTTTTTATTGCTTAGTCAAACCACCTCCTTCCATTTTTAAATTGCCTATTGAGTGGATATCTCAGTGGACTTGCCAGACAACCATTGGTATCACCTTTGTGTAGCTTATATTCTTATGTGGGGAAATGTTTAAGGTGTTTGCTCAGTACATCAAACACATCCATGTCATTTGGTTTAAGGATACAAATCACAGCCACGTTTATGAGCATGGTTTCATTACTCCAAGGCACATAAAATCCATTCAAAGCCTATGATAACTTCTCATAAATGAATCTGGATCTGTATAAATAAAAGCCATTTTTATGAATTTAAGCAAAAATGAAGCATAAAATTAAACAGCTTGCGTGTTAGTGTCCCCCTGTGAGGATCAAACCTGTGAGGCTTTGTATTTAAGACACATAGCTCACAGTTTTATAGATAATTCATGTCTCTACAGTCAGGTGCTGGTGTGGAAAAGCAACTTCACTTCAGTCTAATTTTAAAAAAAGTGTTGTCATTTCCACATTTAAATTCTAAAAGGCAGGGAAATACATTTCAACACTTGTCACTAGAGAGAAAAGCGACAATTCGGCTGTTTTGTTATTTGTACCGAGGCATTTTTCTCACCACGGCTTGTCTTCGCACAGGTGATAATTTTGTCTTCAAGTTCTGTGTTTGATGCCAGTGATGACTAAAACGTCACCTCAGATTCAAATTGCTTTTATCTTCAAAGTCTTATTCAGATGGTTAAGCACAAAAAACATTAGAAATTTTCTGAAGAAATGTTATTAGCTCTCTATTAAATAATCAACAAGTTACCTTATTTAAAAAAAATGAACATACATGAAGTTTTATCTGAACATATATTTAGAATAGCTTAAAAAATCTGAACATTTATTTGTTATGACCGAACAGAATGTTAAATTCCTTCTCTGAACAACTGAACCTTGTTTGGCGAACAGCAGTGGCTAATTAAAATGAGGTAACCCTGCTGAGTGGAGGCTTTCCAGTTTAGCTGCTGCAAACTGGCCTGACTGGACAGATTTCAGTCATTCTTCAGTGAGCCGAGCCAATCAGGACCGAGTCCAGCAGTAAAGCTCATCTTGGATTTTGCTCCAGAACTGCCTGGGAAAGAAAGCAAACATGCACTTGACCTTTTCAAACACAATCAGATTTAACAATGCTTTATTATGCAGCTGTTATCAAAGGGTCATACTGGTTTTTTGACGACTAAAACTCCACTCCACATTTCCCCAACACATATTATAAGCTAAGTCTGTATTTTACTTAAAAGTCCTCATTCTTAAATATGATGCCAAGTCTCTGGATTGAATCATCACATCAATTCTCTGACTTGCCTGTGCTCAATTATTGACTAATACAGGTATAAGAAAGTGCCTGGTCTTTAGCTATACAGCTAGTGCTGCTATTACCAGATGTTTCTGTACATACCACACTTTCCAAAAAATTCTTAGATACTTTGCTATGCAGATAGCTGTGAGCTTGTTTGTGACCGTTTTATGACGCCACATTGAACTTAAGATCTGAACCAAAAATAGTGTCTAAACTTAGATTTAAAATTGCCAGCAAAGCCTTACATAATTAATGGGAGACAGGAGAAAGGGTTGAAATATATAATTGTAGATGTGGAAGTTTGACATGAGGGTATGACTACACCGGCGTCACGTCGCCACACTGTTTTTTATGACCCACATTGAAGGATGGGTAGTACCGATACGAAGCAGTGTACTACGACCATATATATTGTAAACTGTGGCGATTTTAATTACAAGTCCCCTATTGTGGCTGTCTATTTTAAATTGACAACAAATTTCACAGTACTTATTAAACCTTTAATATTATGCCTTAAAAGTAGCACACGATTCTACATAGTTGCTAGGCTTGCATTTTCTTGTTATTGTGTAGACTGGATGTGAACTATGCATGTACTTTAATAACCACTGATTTTCTGTGAATTTGCACCTATCATCAACATGCAAACATGAAGTTTTGGTCACTGAAACTGAACTTTTAAGGGAAACAAGATTCCAGAGGGAAGATTTTCACTGACTTCAACTGAAACATTCATGTGTGCACTGGAAAACTGGAAAACTGGGCAACTGTTGGATCACCAGTTGTCCACTCCAGGGTTTTACATTACAAAATATGCTCATAACTTTGATTCCTTGAACTCAATATTTGAACCAAAAAAGTGTCCAAACTTTTATTTAAAATTGCCAGCAAAGCCCACATAATTAATGGGAGGCAGAAGACAGACAAACTTCTTAAAATAGCACAGGTCCTAACAGTTATAACAGGAATGTCTACCTTTCCATATGTAGCCATGTGGTTACATCTTAGGGTCATTTATGCACAACATTAGATATGCATGCACATACAGACAGAGACTTTTGTCCTCCTCTGTGTTCATTTTCTGTGTATTTCTGTACATTTTCAGAAAGCATGGGGACCCCTAAAACACAACAACAGAGGGAAATGGAGCAGTACCACCTGAAATTGTTGGGGGCAGTGTTGCGCAGTATACAAAAAGTATACACAAGGAAAAAAGTTACAATACATTTAATGAGCGTCTCATCTACTGTGCTGCCTCTTTTTTATGTCTCTTTCTGAGATTGTATATTATCCTGATCTTCCTCCACTGTTGCCATGCTAGGATTAGTATAAAATGATGTCGGAACTCGGACGTGAGCTCTGCACTGCCCTCTAGTGGATGTATTTCCAATATTTTATGCCAGTGTAAAGGACACATGAAATTATGTGACATTTAATAATGTTTGACATCACGATTTATGTATGTATCAAAAGAAAGCAAAATTTTGCATGCATTGTATTTTCTAAAATCTCCATCTGCCCATTGTCTGTGAATGTGAACTGATATTAGTCATTTTACATGAACGTTCAACCAAAATTAAAACTGAGGCACTATGAGGCAGGAGTGAGTTTATCATACATCTGCATACCTTTAAATTACCATGTTTTTTTTTTTATAGATGACCAATTCATGTTAAGAAACCTATCTTTTTTTTTCTCATCTTAATTGTTATTTTTGGTGCTTTGAAAGGTCAAAGTCTTTCTCATCAGATGCTAGGTTATTTGATGGAGAAGTCATTTGATGGTCTTTTCCTGGCTGTGGCTCAAGCTGCTGCCTCATAAGGCAGAGTAAATAGCCACCGGTGTAGCTACCTGCTTCCACTCTGTGATTGCCAGTATAGTTTTCCTCCGCTCAGGGACTCTCCTTACCTCTCTAACAGCTGAGATCCCCCTCCTGGTGTTTGTGTGTGTACGTCACCTGGAAAGCTTGTGTTGCAGAGGTATCAGTGGGGCGCAGGTTACAGTCTGAGCCCCAGGGAGCCGGCGTGGGAAGAGACAGGGGGGCTTGCACATTCCCGTGACTCAGATGGGATTACAGGTTGCTAACACCTGATGACACAAGCTGTTTCACATATCTCACCTGCCTTATGTGCTGAAGACACAGATTCAGCTCGCACTGACACACACACACACACACACACACACACACACACACACACACAGTCTGCTGCTATTCACATGCACTGAACCCACATGCCTGCTAACTTGCTCATGAAATTGAAGTTGCATGCTTGGATACGCACAGAATAAATACACAAACTCCTACATGAATTGTATTTGTATTGGAAGCAAGAAAACAAGCAAGCAAGCATGACTGAACAAGTAACTGCCACACACGCACAGACACACACACACACACACAGGCTTGTGCATCAAGTAGAAGTCATGTTTACACGCTTGGATGTAAGAAGGCAGGCATGCATGCACAAATGCAGCCCCAGCTTCCACATATGTGGACACAGCACACCTGATACTGTTGCTCAGCTCACAACCGCATTTGTGTGTGATGTCATTACACACTGATACTGCATCAGTGTCTGAAAAGACCCAACGATCCTATGTTGGTGAATACAGTAAGAAGCACAGGTCTTGAGTTCTCAGATAATGCTGATTGGATCAGAAATATATTAAAAATAATATAAATGAACCATTCAAAGTGTGCCCCATTTGTTAATGTTTGTTTTCCATATTGTTGACACGACTTGGTGGATGCAGAAACCTTTAATCCAACATGCTGTAGCTGGTGTTAATAATTCTATTTAAATGCGAGTGATGCAGCATGTCTTTCCTCTACAGTCTTACTCTGAGTTGTGAGTTGACACCCTCGAATCTGCCCTATGGTGATCTGATTTTAGATGTTTCTAAATCCGATCCGGGTGCAGCGGTACAGGTATCCCACGGTACGGCCTGTACCTCGGTTTCTAGGCCATGGTTTCAGTTTGATTTTGGTATGTTTCTCCATATAAAGAATGGTTTTTAGTTTTTTAATCCTAAAATTATATTTTTATTTAGCTTGTTAGCAAAACAGAGTTTTAAAGTAGGAACAAATTATATTATTGTACAAAATAGATTAACCCTTTCTGTAATGAACAATATGACACTTTCTTATTCTTTGACCACTTGTATAAAATCTGTATACAATTTTTAAATATACAAAATGTAAATAAAAATACTTAATGTTTAAATGGATCCTAGCCTTGACTACTGGCACAAGATAAACAAGTTCAAAAGAAAAAGTGCACTTTATCCAAAATATATAAAGTGCAAAGAGCTATTTACTCATCTGCTATGGAAAGATTCTTGTCGACACTGTTTTGTACTGACTATGTCCCCTGCAGTGGAGAAAATTCTCTCACTTGGAACTGAAGTTCCTGGGAAACAGGTAATTTTGTGCCACTTTTGCGACATGAGGGAACTTGGTCTCATTTGTTTTCCACCACATGAACGGATCAACATCAGTGGAGTCTGCTAATCTGTATGAAGCAACTTCATCCTCGACTATCTGGGAAAAAGGCTTGACCTGTTCTTGTTTTTTGAAAACCTCTCCAAAATTACTCCACCATGGCTTTCTTCTTTGGAGGAAGGGGGGGATGAGTTTTATTCCTCCATGGATAACCTTGTCTCTGCTTGACTCTGCAACAACAATGACAGATATTTAAGATCAAGATTATATAAGAAAATAAAAGCTATAATTTTCCACTCTGCTCATGTGAACTCAATTTAAATTATCGCAATGGAGATAAGCTCACCTGCCTTTTCCTGTAATTTTTGACAATAAATAAATATACAATCATATAATCACACAAGACATGATCATTAAATACCTGTGATTCATGCTGTAGGATTTCTGACAAAGGAAGGCTCATCAAGGGAACACAGAGATTTCAACCTGGGATCCAAGGCTGTGGTCTGTTGGAGGTACTTCTGAAGATCAGGGTCAGTGTATCTTTTATCCGGCTTCTTTTGCTTCTTTGATTACTGTACTGTCTTTGTGTCCTGGTGCCATTGATTTGAGGATTATTTCTTTCAGTGGGAGGACAATTGATGAGGTGGGGATGGTTTCACTGCTCATGACTGTTGTCACTGTTTTCAGTGGTTTGAGTATTTCAAGGAGTTGTTTAGCCATTTTTTTGTTCATCATCAGTCAACGTTGCCATGCACTTGTTGACATGCCTCCTAAGGTTTTTGTCCTCTGTTAATGCAGAATAGATGGCAGGCTGCTATTCTGCACATGGTGACATGTCACGTGCTGCTTTCCAAGTTATCACATCATGAATTAACTTGTGCTTCGGTAAGTTCAACATTCAGTTCAACAGAAAACAAGCTTTTCTTTGCAAATCTTTTCAGCTTAGATGAAAGATATAAAAGGTAATGCATTAAATGTTGATTTAAGTAAAAAATAAATATAGTAAATAAAATGTAGCTCATTTTGTGTCATTTCCGTAAGTCCAGGTCACTGAAACTCTGTTTCTGTGCACAGCTTGACCTAGTTGTATCTGGCAGATTGTTATTCACATTGAATTAGGATGTATGGTTTCAGTTTAATTTCATTTCATTTATTCAGACTGATTCCTTCCTTACAAATGCTGCTGGGAGATGTATGTATGTTCATCAGCATCCACCTTGGAACAGTTTCTTTCATGCTATTATTTCTCTTCTAGAGTTTCTCATGTTTAAACTTTGAGGTTTTGTTTGCAAATCTTGGCCCAGGCTGCTTTATGTGCAGCAGTATAAGCTTGAAGTGTTCATGGTGCGCATAGCTTGGCTGTAGTCTGCCGGCCTGTTACACACACACGAAAAAAAAAGAAAATGTTGAAGTAACATGAAAAAAAAAAAATAAATAAATAAATACATAAAAAAATAGTAATAATACACAGGATTTTTACACAATCAAATAACCCCAAACTCTTAATAATGTGGGTTTTATAGACATGTATTAGGCTTGATTCGGCTTTTTAATTCAGCTGAACTGGTTGTGTTGAGCAAATTTTGCTTTCACATAAATAACAGTATTACATAAAGTTCATCCAGTTTGACTTTATTTGGGTTAAAGTCAACTTCATGGAATTTGAATTATGATACAAACGTTGACCCTTAATAAATTTCTCTTAAACTAAGACTTTAGCAAGACTTGACCGATGCATTTGGAAATGTGACAGCAAACTGAGTTCACGAAATTCAAACTTACACTTGTTAAAGCTGCGTGAGTACACGAGTTTTGTTTAGGCTTGCTCATGACGGCTGTATTTTTAGACTGATTACGCAATAGCACAGAATAAAGACCTAACCAGACAAAATATTGTTGAAATTGGAAAAGATGAAATAAGATGACATGTTACATGCATTACGTTAGCATGTTGGAATCCAGCCCGTCCACCACCATCTGCCAGGTAATCTTGCTGCGCCTCTTATGATGTTTTATTTTTTGTAGTGCCTTGATGCGACAGCTTTTGGCATTTTTGTACAGGTATTTCAAATTAGTTGAACATATTTTCATCAAGTAAATACTGATTTGGAAAAATATATGTGGATAGTGATAATTTTATCATGTATGCCTTTATACGTGTAATTTTGTTGTGGATATTGCATGTTATCCATTAGTAAGTGTAAACTAGTCAATATGTTTATGATAAATACATTTTTATAGAAAATGTTATTTTTCTTTAACTGAAAGAGAAGCACAGCATTTTTTTTTCTTTTTTCAAAAAGAATGTTAGATGTGTGTTCAGTCAGAGTCTTCTTCAGGACCCCTAATGATAAACACTGCTTGATTCCTGCCCACAGCTATAGCCCCGTAGAACAAAAACTTGAGTACATTTTTTTACAGCTATTCATGATTGTATCAAAAAACAAATAACACCCCCAAAAATTTAGAATAATTTTTAAATTTCCACTCAAACACAAATAAACGCAACTATATACCAGCTCACTATACACACAATAAAAGCTTGGATGTTAAAATATTCGTCCCCAGAAGCTTTAATAATACATAATACTCAGGTTATATGTGAAATAATTGTATTGTTTTCCTAAAATCAGAGGAAACAAAGTTAAATGACCTGCACTCACCTCGTACTGGTCTTTCTTGCAGGGTAAATTAATTTTCCTTCACTGTCTCTTTCTTTCTCCCTCTCTGCGCCCAAAGTTATTTAATATCCAGTCCGATTCAGAGTCATTATTACCTGCTAAAACCCCCCTCGCGCCTCCAAGACCCTTCCAGATATGACTTTGAAAGACCGCTGTATCTCCAAGGCCTAATTAGAATTGAAAGTCTGTTCATTTCAAATTGTCAACTCTCACCTCAAGCCTGGAATATTTTGTCTTGAATTTCAGATATACCCTCATAAGGCTGTGCAGTGTAAGATATTGTACAGTGCATAACTTTGCTCTGACCTTAGGTAAAAGAACCGGGTTTTGGATGTGTGTGTATATGTGTGTGTGTGTGTATGGTTATTGTGCAAAGTGATAAAATTTTGAATTATGGAAACCAGCTCTGACTTACACTGTCTTCTCTCATGTGCTTTTTGTTTCTAAAATGACACCACAGAGGGTATTTTCCTAACTCAGCATGTGGCCGGTAAACATCACAATCCATCAGACGTGTTAGTCTGAGGTGGGGGGTTGGAGGGAGGGGCAGCGGCAAGGGAAAAAGACGGTTTGTTTTCACACTTAAGGAAGACATGAAATAGAGTGTCCTTAACTTAATCACCACCTTGTTTTACTACATTTGCATACATTAACATATTAATTGGACCACCGATTAAAATTGGTTTTGTAATTTTAATTAAGTGTCCACAAAGGTATATGATTAGCACTGTTTAAAATACAGGCTGACATAACTAGAAGCAAAAAAAAAAGACTCTTAGCTGCAGATTTTTTTCTCTTAAACCATTCCCCCCTCCTTCTCTTCCTCCTCCTCCTTTTCCTTTCAAAGAGGAGAGGATTACTTACAGGGAAAGCCTGTTTCATGATAACCATTTTTTTTTTTTTTTTGGTTAAGAAAAAGTCTGCTCTAGATTACGATGCCATAGAGAGTGCTGGTGGGGCGGGGCATCAAAATCAGGGGATTTTAAAAGATTCATATATTGTAACATGGTGTTTTAGTGACAGCAGTTCAAACAAGAGCCCCTCTGAGTGACTTGAGAATTAGCCTGTGATTGCACTGCAACTGAAATGTGCACCTTTTCATTGTCAGTTGTAGCAGCTACAATAATAATTCAATGTGTGGTGAAAGGCTGATGATGGTTCGAGAGGCCCACAGCTGGAAGGGGCTGACATACGTCCCTGTGGGACTGTTTATAAAGAAGACCTGATGATTGGTTTTTCTTTGCTCAGTGCCAGGATGGTGTGACCCAGTTCACTGCGAGAACCTTGCTGGCATGAAATTTCAAGTGGATTGATATAATAACATATCAATATACAAAAAATTTCAAGCATATAAACTTTATAATCACTAACATGGTAATCAGTTAGAAAAAAAAAGAAAAGCTTTCTGCAGAGTCGATTGCTACAGATCTCCAAACTTCATGTGGCTTTCAAATCAGTTCAAGAGCAGTGCGAAAAGAACTTCATAAATTGGGTTTCCATGGCCAAGCAGCTGCATCCAAGCCACACATCGCCAAAAGCAATGCATTGTGTAGGATGCGGTGGTGAAGAGAACGCTGCCACTGGACTCTGGATCAGTGGAGACAGGTTCTCTGGAGTGATGAATTGTGCTTCACCATGTGGTGATCTGATGGAAGAGTCTGGGTATGGCGGTATCCATGAGAACGCTACTTGTCTGACTGCATTGTGCCAAGTGTAAAGATTGGTGGATTATGTTTTTTTTTTTTTTTTTTTGTTAGGAGCTACTCTTGGCCCCTTAGTTCTATGTGAAAGAAACTCTGAATGTTCCAGCATACCAAGACATTTGGGACAATTCTATGCTCCCAACTTTGTAAGAACAGTTTGGGAATGAGCCTTTCCTGTTCCAACATGTCTGTGCAACAGTGCACAAAGCAAGGTCAATAAAGACAGATGATCAAGTTTGGTGTGGAATAACTTGATTGGCTTGCACAAAGTCCTGACCTCAACCCAATAGAACACCTTTGGGATGAATTAGAGCAGAGGCTGAGAGCCAGGCCTTCTCGTCCAACATCATTGTCTAACCTCACAAATGGGCTTCATGGGGGATGGTCAAAGATTCCTAACACTAGAAGTCCCAGAGAGGGGTCAATGGACCTTTCTACCTTTACAACCCAGAGATGGGTCGATTGACCAGTAGGATTTTAGCTAAAATCCTGTCTTAAGCTGCGAACAGCTTCTTTTGTTTGTAGACGAGTCAATTACTGGCACACCCCAGGAGGGCGCATACTTAGGGGAGACACTGTAGACTCTTGAAACCGGACTGTCAACTTTTGCCCAAAGCTTGGCTTGAGACACTGCTTGGTCCCCTGAGTATGAGATTGGAGTAGACCTCAAACAGATTCAGAAAGGTTTTCCTGCATTCTAGTATATTTCAAATAATTAAAAATATATTTGATATGATATATACCTCCTCGACACATTTGTGTGCTTTTAGAAGAAAAAAAAAAGATAATTATTGTGGGCCTTCAATAAAAAAGCAAACAATTTAGAATGATATGACAAAATGATGAATTCATATTTTTTTTAAAAATCACTTTAAAAGGTCCAGCTCTCCTCTTTTCATACAAATGAAAAAATACAAATTTTTCAGAATTTTTGACCAATTTTTCAAACTTTCTAACCCAATGTTCATGTACCTTATGTCCAAAAAGCCCAAGCAATGAACAATTTTGAATATTTAAAATGAACATTTTTTGATTGTGGTGGTACAGGCAGGGTCTGTGAGTAAAATGTCCAGAAGCATTAGTGTCTAAGTCAAGAGGGCATAAATGTCAACATGACAAAGATATAAAAGAACAACTTCCTTCTATTTGTTGGAGGTGAAGCTAGCTACTATTTATCCCCCTCAGCCCACCATCCCCCACTGCCACAGAATTTACCAGACGTTTCAAGGTAACAAGGAGGGGCTGGATGCAATGGGTGCATTCCTCAGGTAATGGCTGCATTTACAAATGAAGAGATGCTAATTTTTGCCAGCAGAGTCGTCAGTTTGGACTAAAGGTCTTTCGACCCTTCTCTGGGACTTTAGGGAGATATCAAAATTCCTGGGACTTCTAGTGCTAAACACTCTCCTAAACCTTGTGAAAAGCCATCCCAGAATATTTGAAGCTGTTATAGCTGCAAAGGGTGGGCCGGCATCATATTGAACTCATTTGTTTAAGAATGGGATGTCTGTTAAGTTCATACAAAAGTCAAGGCAGGTGAACCAATACATTTGGCAACATAGTATAAACTTCTAAATTTACTTAATTTACTAGGTTTGACTTTATAGCTTTTTTTTCCTGAAAATACAGAGAGGGCTTAAGGAGTTAAAGAAAAAGTATTATTTTCCAACATGGATCTCCATGTATTGGTTAGAGAATTTTGCTAATTATTCACAGTGATTCAATGATTCCCATTTGACACATTTTAAAGTGAATGCCTTTATTCGGAAAAGGTCATATATTTTTTTTTTATCTTTTATTTGTCAGTATTTAAATATTTTTATGACAATCAACTTGTTTTAAATAGTACCTAGTAACAGGACTGTAAATGTACTTTTATTCACACTGTGGGTGATGGGTGCAATCCTAAAGTTATCACCAAGCTAGCAGAATTTCCTTTAGCCAAGTTTTTTTCTTTTTCTTTTCTTTTTATTTAAGGTTGTAGGATATCATTGTAACAGCCCATCTTGTTAAGTATTTTGTGGTTTTTAAATAGGGCTTATACTGTACATTAAGTGAAATGCGGGGCATTGTTCAGTTCAGCTTTATTTGTATAGTGCCACTTTACAACATTGTCATTTCAGGACATTTTACTGACAAACCACTTCAAGTCGATTCCTAAGAAAATAGAAGCCTAGTTAAGAAAAACCAACAGATTGCATTGAATCTTGACTTTGATCCAATCCCCCATCCTGATCATGCAAGGGGCAACAGTTGAAAGGAAAAACTTGTTTTAACAGGAAGGAAAAAGCTCCAGCAGAACCCAGATCAGGGAGGGCAGCCATCCACTTTGGCCTGTTGGGGGCAGTATAGCTGATATGCGACCCACATAAAGAGCAAATGAGAAGAAGAAGCTGTCACGATGTAGCTAATGGCCACACAGACCACTACTGTCTAATGTGCTGCCTCTTTCTGAGAATGTAAACCATCATGATCTTGTCCACCAACGCTATGTTTGCTATTGTCTGAAACTGATGTCAGAAATCGGACATGAACTCTGAACTCTGTGCTGCCCTCTGGTGGATGTATTGGATAACAACTATACCAACATAAGGGGCACTTAAAAGTATGAGAGCAGGGTGTTTGAAACATACATACTTTTTTAAATATGTAAAGGGAGCATAAAAGGGCCATAAGGTAGACCTTTGGTGATGCTGTACATCTGCATGTTTTGCTCTCTCTTGTATTCATATAAGCCTTCAGCTGGGAAAAATTTGAGAAGTTTTCTCTCCCACACTCTTAATGAGAGCAGTTTTTGCCAAGTCAAATGGCCTGCCATATAACAGAAAGACTCGGGCACCATTTTTCTGATGCAATTACAGCAGAGTCGGGGTATCATACTGGGGACTTTTCAGAAACGTAATATTACCTCATTTTGTTTTTGGTGTGGTCTGGAAGGTTTTTGAGAGGCATTTGGAAGCAGTTTACTCATAAAATACTTAACCATTTAAGTGATAGGATACAGTTTCCTGGGCTCTGTCCCTGCTGCCAGCCACAAAAAAAAAAAAAAGAAAGCTGTTGGTGTTAAAAAAAAAGTCCAGGTTGGTACAGCTTCCCCTCCCCATTTTTTATATCCCCCTCTTTGTGCCCTAAGGCAGAATCTTTGTACCTCCATCTTTAAAAAAAAAAATCAAAACTGGATCTGATTGTTGACAAATATCCAAATTTCCCACAAATCTTTCAGGATTTGTTTCTTTATTTCAGCTCTGATCCGATGCCTCTTCTTCCTCAGTTCAACCTGTTCATGATAATGTCTCATTACGAGAGCTCATACCAACCTCTGTGATGATGAGCCTCTCTGTCATCCAGTCCAATCCTCAAAGCTGTCTTCTGGGAGCACTCTAACTTACAGCATTAGTCTCTCTTTTCTTCCCCAATCCGTCCTCCTCTTCCTTTTGCTCTTAAATTGCTGCTTCTTGAGTTACTAAGCTGCCCTAATAGGTAAAACCTGTACCAACTGTGTGTCCTCAAATGGGAGTTACCTCTCTCGATTGCCGTTTTTTCTGCAGAGGATAAAGCGCTATCCCACAGCGCACCCTGTCACACGCAATGCCGGGCTCGTGGTGATTTCTGCCTGGCTCCTCAACACTGTCCTCTGCGCCAAACATTTAAATGTGTTTCCTATTTCTTGCTTCGTTGTTGACATCAGAATGTTTCCAACCTCACTGTTTTATGTGTGTGTGCCCCCACCCCCCATCCAAAAAACATTAAAATACACACATAGACATGCATTGGACACACAAATATGCACACACAACCATCTGCAAGCACACTTACAGTCACAGTCAAATAAAGCCACATGGATGCATGAAACAGATGCAGGCAAGGTGAGCTTGAGCATATATTGAAACAGAGGCTTTGCATGTTGAGAGCAGACACTGTGGAGGTCACTACATCCCACAACTCCTGGAGCTGGTTTTAAGGAGCCAGACTGGCATGCCAGCACCTTCTGTGAATGCCCACAGATTAAATTGCCATAAAGAATAAGCAGACATCGACTGCCAGGTGTTATTGCATTTAATTCCTTGGATGAATTGGTTTGGTATTTATGTACACACCATATAATTTGAAATGCAAGAAAACATTCAAATTAAAATTCAGTTGATAGCAATATGTAAGTGTTAAAAATATAGATCAAGCATCAACTTTTAAGGCGATATTAGTCAATAATATTGCATTTCGCGCTATTTCAAAACAGAGCTCATTTAAACTACATTTTCCACTTAGGGTCAAAGTGTCATTTGAGGGTCTCATTTCCTTTACCTGCACACTCACTGGGCACTTTAGTCAGTCCACCTGTTCAATTGCTAAACACAAATAGATAATCGGCCAATCACATGGCATCAACTTATTGCATTTAGGCATCTATACATGGTCAAGACAACCTCCTGAAGTTCTAACTGAGCATCACAATGAGGAAGAAAAGGGATTTAACTGACTTTGAATGTGGCATGGTTGTTGATATCAGACAGACTGGTCTGATTATTTCAGAAACTGCTGATCTACTGGGATTTTAGCAAACAACCCTCTCTAGGTTTTAGAGAAAATATCCAGTGAGCAGCAGTTGTCTGGACCAAAATGTCTTGTTAATATCAGAGGTCGGAGGAGAATGGGCAGACTGGTTAGAGATGATAGAAAGGCGACAGTAACACAAATAATCACTACTTACTAACTAACGTCCATCTCTGAACACACAACAAACATCCTACCTTAAAGCAGATGGGCAGTAGAAAACCACAACAGATGTCACTCCTGTCAGCTAAGAACAGGAAACTGAGGCTCACCAAAACTGGACATTCAGATGGTAGGGTCAGAATTTGATGGAAACAACAAAGGAAGCATAGATTGATCCTACCTTATATCAAACGTTCAGGCTGGTGGGGGTGGTAAAATAGTATTGGGGATATATTTCAGCACACTTGTGGCCACTTAGTACCAATTAAGCACAGTTTAAACATCACAGCCTACGTCAGTATTGTTGCTGTCCATGTCCATCCCATTATGACCACATTTGGGAAGTGGTAGAATGGAAGATTCTCAACAAATCTGCAGCAACAAGTTACGTTTACATGGAGCACTTTTAATCCGACTGAACATCCAATCACAACAAAAATGCGTCATGTAAACAAGTCAGCTGACCTGATCGGCCTCAGTTGGGAAGAATTTTCAATCCGATTGAGAGGGTTGGTTTAAACCTTTTCATTATGGGATCAGCAGGAAAAGAATAACCATAAATATGGTCATTCCATTGTTTTGAGGTGGTTTTCTCTGTGCATGCTCAAACCACATTATGCAACGTAATGAGAAAACTTGAAAAATGGCGACAGCAAAACTGAATGGGACTGTTGCAAATACAAGGGTTTTGTTAGAAACTGAAAGAGTTAATAATTATTAAGCATTTTTTACGGTGAAATGGTAAAAAAATAAATAAATAAATAAAAACACTTTGTCTTCTGAACTAGAAGGCACTGAGCATGTCTAAAGCTCTATGATCATATTAAATCTGCGTCCATGTAAACGTATCAGCTGGAATCTCCGTTCAGATTGATTTCAATCAGATAGATGAATTAATTGTCCATGTAAATGTATTTACTGTGTGATATCTTGTCAATATGGAGCAAAATCTTTGTTGAATATATGCAAACAAGAATTAAGCAGGTGTTAAGGGGGAAGGGGGTCCAACATGGCACTTGCAAGGTTCACCAAATAAAGTAGCTGATAAGTGTATATCCAGCAGCTTCTTCTCCAGCTCATTCCTGTGCAGCATCCTGTGATGGGAATTATACTCAGAACAGTATAAATTCAGAGTCTTCTTTACAAAACAGCTTGTATGCAAAATTATTACCTCTGTAACAGCTAAACCATTTGTTTCTTCCCTCCTTCCTGTATAGACCGTTCCTTTTTCTAACTGTAGAAGAAAAGAAGGTGGCAACACACACATCTGTAACAATTAGACAACCCATTCTGAACCATTCTGTCTTATCCAAAGCTCTCTGGGATAGAAGGGGAGCCACATCTCTGGTTGGGCAGAACCTCACTCTGATGTCCTGCATGACTTCTGATTGACAACTCTCCTTTTGCTACATAACCAAAATATGAGTGTGATCTTCTTGGTAAATTTTTTCCACCACAATCCTTAGAATGGTAGCCCCTGTTGGGACTTTTTAACCACCATCTGTGTGTTGGAATAAAGACACCCACTCCCCACAGTTGCCCCTGATGTAGAACAGGGCAGCTGTGCTGACTGAAATCGACATGTGTCCTCATAGTTTTAATGGTGTTGAGCATCAGGTTGTTTCCCAAGTACTTTCTCAGGTTCTGGACCTCTTTTCTGTACGCTTGTTTTGGGTTGAACTTCATGCTAGTTATTCAATGAAAATAGTTCTTAGGTTTTAAGGTTCTTAGGGTGACAATTCTTGTGAACATAAATATGTAAAGTGTTGTATAGCAAAACATATCAGGTTTTCAGGTGCCCATGCACTCTTAGAAGCTGAACTGCAACAGAGATGAATGGACATATTTTGAAGTTGTAGATATTCCTGCATCACCTTGTTTAGGTGTTTAAGCCTTTGATATCCAACTTATAGTCGTCCAATTTATTTGAACACAGCAGCAAAACAAGCTGATGAAAGAGAAAGTGATCATCTGGGGTAAGACGTTCATCATTCTGTGTGTTTATGTCTGTAAGAGAGGAGAAGCGATGATGAGCAACAAAAGAAGATTGAAACGCTCATACAGGATGCCACCTTCACTCTGCCACAGACCCGTGGGTGTGAAAGTGATGCTGAATGTTCTGCACAAATCACAGATGTCTGCTGCACACTGTCAAGCCACATAGGTGGCATGGGTGATGAATACCGCTTCTCTTCAAAGCCGGAGCATTATCATAAATAAAATAGAGCACAAACACCAGCCTTTGCGCACTAATGGAATTTGTCAACATGAAAGAAGTGTTATTGAGCTCCGCTTCTCCCTCTCTTCTCTTTGCTGATGCCTTGCCAAATACTTATCCCCTCTCTGGTGAGCATTTAGTGTTAACTCGCGGCAGCTCCTGGGAATCGCACGGGCGTAATGAAATTACCTCGGCACAAACAAATAGGGTCAAACTCTCAAGGAGACGAGCATTAGGGCCGCATTTTGCTAATTACGTGGTGCGTTCTTGTGGCTGTCTTGCGGAAGCTGCATGGGATTCCTGGGATCTGCAGGACGCCACCATGTCCAATCCCCAGTAAACATGCCACCAAAAAAGAATTGAGGAAATCATACAAAGCAAAACAGGATTACAGTAAACAACTCTTAGTATTTTGTTGATTTGCAGTTGATAATTAAGCAAATTTCACGCTGATTTGCAGCAGGAGTGATGATGCATCAGCACAAAAAATGTGAATATGGAATTTTGCAAGGAGCAGACTGTCAGCAGGCATTTCTTCATCTTTGTGTTGTACCTGTAGAGAGATGAGACGACACGTGCGAGAACAGACGAGTCAATATTCCCCCCCAGCTGCAGCCCTGCCCTTGATCATAATAGCATTTCTTTACCATAACAATGCTATCTGATCTGTTTTCTACAATTCGTCTCACCTGTGTTATCGCTGCCAGCAGAGCAAAAGATGCCATTACCTACATGACCGTGACAGAGCATTTTGTAATTATTGAGCATGCTCCTGTGGTAATTACTTCAGTTTACTGAATTATAAAAGCTGAGAAGGAGGGGAGAGAGGAGCACGGCCCTGAGCGGAGACAGAAATATTCATCCGGAGGCTGAAGAGCCGAGAGACTTTCCTTGGCAGCGGTATTATCACATAAACTCATCTGCCAGAGACTGTTGACAGAAAATATGCCCTATCAGCAGAAATAATCACTTTTTTTTCTCCCATTTTTCTACAGAATCCCCCAACCGCCCCCCTCTCTCTTCTTGCGTCGCCCTGACAGCCTGACGAAAAACAAAGCTCCCCAGTGAGGGATATCAATAAATCAGAAAAACCAACAAAAGCGTAGACCACCTATTTTGCCTCCTACATCAGCCTCACTTGAGACACTGTCATCGGCATTGTTGCGTGTTTTTATGTTTTTCCAGCTTTTGTTGGCCACCTACTCTGGTGCTGGTGACAACTACCCGGTTGGTAATCTCTCTTTCAGCTAACCCCCCTCCTCATGCTTGAAATGAGCAAATGGAGGCTGGATTATGCCTGCTAACGTGCTCATAAATTTGGGATTTAGTCAGAGGTAAATTGGGATTGACGGAGAAAGCGCTCATGTCTGGTAATCCTTCACTATAAGCTCACTGTTGTCTGTTTGTGTGGTAAACATCCAAATGGAGGATGTAGGTGCTCGGAGCTAAAGGGGGGAGGAAAAAAAAAAAAAAAAAAAAACCGCTGTCTTTTCTTTTTTATCATTCTTTTTTATTTTTTACATAACAAGAAAGGCCACTACATGTTTGGACAAATGTGAGGACCAACACGGAGGATAACAATGATTACATGCTGGGTGGAGGACTTTTTATGGAGTCTGGGTTTTGGAAGTGATAAAGAAGGAAAAGAAAGTGTTGAAAAGCCGAGGAGGCAGTGTAGGGCTTCGAAACATGAAAAGAAATCCAGGATTCTCCTGAAACAATAAAATTCTGAATTAAGATGGGTTTGTTGAAAGCTGTAAATACCCAGAAGCACATCTAAGACTGCAACGAGTGATAAAGAACAAGAAATATTTAATCTACGCCGGTGTGTAGCATGCTTAATTTGGATTTCATGTGCTGTGACACCTGTGTGTAGTCAACGTTTTCTCATTACATGTTTGTAGAATGTCGTACAAAAAATTATGCACAACTTTTCTTAGTGTTATGTTCCATCCACTACCGTTCAGAAGTTTGGGGTCACTTCCCTACTGAATCCCATGGCAAAGTGACCCCAAACTTTTGAATGGTGTCGTGGCTCTGTGTGTATGTGTGTGAGTTTGCAGGTTGGGCTGAGCAGGTTGCCGTGGGGACGGAGGGCGGAGGCTGGAGCCTCAATTGACACCACCTGCAGATCATCAGCTGGCTCGTTAGCCAGCTCTACTCCTGGCTATTTAGAGTCATGCAGGAGCTCCAGTCTTTGCCAGATTGTCATTATTTGCTGCGTGGTAATCAGGCCTCTTCCTCGATTAATCTTGCACCTTTTTCTTGGATTGTTGACCGTGTCATCTCTATTCCACAGCCTAAGACCCTGATCCCTCGGTTAAACCACAGCACCCAGGATCTGGACTACTCCTCGCATCAAGCCACCTGCCTGCCTGCTCGCCCTGCCTGCAACCAAGCTCACATCACCATCCACAGAGAACATCCCCTGGTTCACCCCTCCACCGTCAGTCTCACACAGAAACACAGTAAGCCGCTGCCAAGCTGACACAACCCGGCATCTTTTCCTGAACCGCAATAACCCTCTGCCCTTTCCTAGGAAGAGTTGCCCGGACCTGGACCAAGCCACCAACACTTCTCATTAATAAACATTATTGCACCTTTCTCCTTGCTGTCTAAGTGTTCTGCTTTTGGGCCACTTCCTGGTACTGCGGCCGCAGGCCATGTCAAACGGTAGTGTATTTCCAGCAACACAAGGGATCAGTGCCCCTGCTCAACCTGGCATTCATTCATCTTGTCTATGGTTTAAGTCAGAAAAAGTTTGACACCAACAACAAATTATGGATAGCATGCATTTCTTTTTTTTTTTTTTTTTTTTTTTTTTTTTTTTTTGTGTGTTGGCATGTGTCAATTCACTGCTAAAATCAATTCGCCCATCCATTTTCTTATTTGGGGTAGGGGAGTGGGAGCGGCAGCGGCAGCCAAAACAGGGAAGCTCAGACTTTACCTTTCCCCGACAACTTCCTCAAGCTCATCCGGCTACTTGTTCAAGTTTGTCCAAAGTAGTCCCTTCAGCACGTCCATGGTCGTAAATGGGGTGTCATCCGACATGACCTGGGATTATACAAAGTCTAATATATAATAAATTAAGAGAACCAGCAAAACATCAGAGTTATCAAGACTGGATTGATATTGATTGCAATGCACAAACAGTGCGCATGTATCTGCTGCAATGTAGCTGCGCAATCATTTTGAACACAGCCATAACTCCAGCTCCGGTCCTCGAGGGCCACAATCCTGCAGGTTTTTGATGTGTCCCTGCTACAAAACCTGACTCAAATTGATGACTCATTGGGCAAAACTTAGGAGGCTGTTGGATCTATTTCATTTGAGTCAGGTGTGTTGAAGCAGGAAACCTTGGGAAATCTGCATTACAGCGGCCCTTAAAGACCGACTTTGGGCACCCCTGGCCTACACCATGAAATAGTGGTAACTTAAATACTGATATGAGATCAGTGGGGTTATCTACAAATGTTTCAGCTGTGTATTTTGTAAGAATCTCTTCCCTGATGCTTACCTCAGATGTGAAAACCAGACACTACACTGAAACTCTGGATGGTGTGGCTGAGACAGTCGGTGCTTCTGTTGTAATTTGATAACATGAAAATGAAAAACATGATGCTCTGCACATGCTATGCTACTGTCCCAAAACCAGCCTAAGTCTGCAATCACTCCAAAAGAAGATTCTAGGCAGATATTCACCAGGATAGCCATTATTCTCAAGTCTTCATGAAAGTCACATCTTTCATATTGGTTTTTAATTCATCAAGCAAAGGTCAGTTTTTCCCAAAATGTTTTAAATTTTTGTCATTTCCCTTTTAAGGACAGTGGAAAATATCTTTCTATAGTAATTTCATTGGCAAACTTATTATACACCACCACAAAACCTAACAGTAAACAAAGAATAAATCCAACTTGGGCTGACTGGACCTACAAGGATGGACTACTTTAATCCAGATTACTTTGATTACTTTAATCAAGAATGGTTTCACTGAAATCTCTTATCTCAAACAAGGAGGAAACTTCACATGTGAAGTTTCATATATACCTCCTTAAATAGCTTAATTTTAAGCAACCATTATCAATACTCTGGTTTTAACTTGATTAGTCTGTTCTTAAATTTATATATTAAACAATTTTAAATTTTTCATCTAATAAATTCATTAACTGGTTATTTGCAGATTTGTAAAATCTCTAAAAAGTTCATTTTTAGATTTCCAAACTTTTCTTTGCCCTTCAGAAATGAAAAGTACAGACATAAAATGTGAGCCTATACCATTCTTCTCTTTTTACATCTTATGGGGTCAGAGAGAGTTTTGACATCCAACTTAAAATTGTCCTTCAACAGAGAGGTTAAATATCAGGACGCAGATAGAAAACTATCGTCTTGCATTTGGACACTTCAGCAGAAAGGATTGCAGCCTTCTGTCCCTCCTGTCTTATTCCCTCCTGAGCCCAGCTCAAAGGCAGAGTTCATCCTCCAGATTGCTTATTTTTCTTGTGGCCTTCGGCCCTCGTTGGTGCTCCAGCATCCAGGATCAGAGTGGGTGAGCTGTTCTTCCTGTTGGAAACATCTTAGGGATTCAAACTGGCAACCATCCAACAAGCCAATTGGGCAGCTCGCCTGGCCTCAAACCCTTCTCTGCTTATTCACTGCTACTAACAGGTATCGACTGAACTGATGGGGCTGATCATCATCTGAGAGATTTTTCTGTTGTTGTGTTGCTTGGTTTCACTTCCGAGGCACTCCCAAGACACAAGGCCGCAGATTCTGAGGCTCCACTACCTGGAGGGATTTCCAAATGTCTTGCAGAAGACGAAATAACCTCCACCTAACTAAATAAAACCCCAGCTCTCTCCCTACAACAACAACAGAGAGAAGAAAGGAACATGGACTAACTGGCAGTGAAGGCAATTTGTCGCTGGAGCTCGCTCCCCCTTCTCTTCTGCACCATCCAGATTTCCCATAAGGAATGTGCTTTGGTGTAATTCATCACCGGGCCCATACGGCAAACCGCTCGTTCTGGCGGTGAAATATGAGTCAGTGAGGGGAGGCATTTTCACACGGTAGCTGCGCTGAATGGGGTATTATTTTGGCAAGCTCCCACAAGATACTCCAACACCTTTTTTCTGCTGTTGCAACACGCTGTTTATCAAATGTCTCTAGACACGGGAGGCACACAATAAACATCAACCGGCGAATTACAAGCTTTGATTTCCGGCACATTACTGTGTCCCATAAAAAAAGGTGCTGGGAGAAAAACACACCACTCCATCTTGTTATAATAACATGTCTGTTTATGAAGATGGAGGATGACAAGAGCATACCTGCCTTTGAGCATGAAGCTGAGTGATAGTATTCATGCTCTGGGAAGAGACGTAGGGCTGTGCTGCAGAAATGTCACTCTACTAATGAGGTGTCTTATGTGGAAAACTGCAGTTAAATTAATCCCATTTGAAGCAAATATGAAGTGTGATGAGTTTGAAAATATTTAGCAAGTGGTTCAGTGTAGCTACAGAAGCATTGCTTGGATCCTTTTTTTAAATGGCGAAATGGTCATTTGTTAAGCTGTAACTCTTCTGCTTTGTATTTAGTATTGTTTAATAGTTATAATTTCATACTAGAAACCAAAGAGTCCTTCAATTTTGTGATGACAGAGTGCCGGAAGCAGTGTGCAGATCAAAATTTACCTGTTTTGGCACATCCTTATGTAAAGCTGTCCATGCTCCTTTGAATAGGGCTCATTGCAAGTGCTGTGATAGGAACAAGTCTTCATCCCTGTTTTATCTGGGTGCCATTACACCATGTTTCATCTGCAACATGTTTTTCTTTCACAGCTTGCACATTAGGAATGTGCAGATATTTCAGTTGATCTGATAACTTGCTCACTGACATCCAAACCTCCTGTAGGTGAATTCTACCTCTTGCCTTCTAAGAAATCACATCTGGTTTGGCATGTTACTGGTTATATTCTTGCTAATTATAAGATATATCAATAGGATTCTGTATAGGGTGTTTTTTGCAGAACATGGCACCATATCTGCTTCTGACATGCACCCTTGTATATCTATTGGAAACACATTGACTAACAGCATTTATCAATTGGAACTGGAACAAATCAAAAGTGCATAAAGTTGGAGCAAAGAATTACACCCCTATATTTCTCTAACAAGTGTGCTCACTGGTCAAAAAAATATTTTACCATCAACCATCTATGCTTTTTTGGAAAAGCAGATTTGGATAGAATTGCTGTGCATTGCAAACTTGATGCAATAGATGGCTTATTAAGACAGTATATTTAGGAAAGTCTTTGGAAAAAACTGGTTGAAGCATCAGTCACAGTTAGAAGCAAGATTCCACCAATTAGAAGTTAAATGCTATCAAGTTAGCAGGAGCAGCCATGATGAACAATCTGATGGTTCAAAGCCTGCAAAGATCTACTTTCATAAGAAACAAATAAGCTGTTTAAAGAGGTGCATGGAACCTCCTACTGCTTTCCAAAAACTGTTAATAGAAAGATGTTTTTGACTTGGAGTCTAAATGCAGACAGTAACTTCCTGCAAATCCTTACAGCTGTTGTAGAGAAATGCATGGCATGACCAGTCTCCTTCCTGAACAATTTCCTGGGGATTTACCTGAAGTATTTATGCAGCTATATGAAGATAACAATATATATTTTATTTGTAAGGCTGCAAATTGTGATTGTGACTGATTAATATATGGTGTCCCAGAATCAAGAGGTATTGTACTTGTGAATCTTAGATGTGTGATGAGTGTTTCTAGAATTTTCTATCTGAGGATGGAAAGGTTGTTGGGTGCAGCATCCATAGAGAATGTAATCTTTGAGCAGGTGTTGCTGTCTGCGCCACGTCTGCCCTCTTGACTTTATCACATGGAATTAAATGTGAGCACCTTGTGATGACTCCAGCCTCCATCGGAGAAGGCTTCACAGCGTCAGCAGCCTCTCCTCCGTTGAGCCATTTTTCTCTTAACACTGCGAAGTTTAGGGGGTGGGCGGGGGGTGAACGAAGGGGGCCATTTAATGCACAGTAAACAACTAAAGCACTTCAAGCCTTTAAATCCTGACAGGAGTAGAGAGCGAGGAAGGGAAAGTCGGATAGAGAGATGTGATGAGGGAGAGGGGGGGCGGCGGAGGTGACGGAGCCAAGGGAGAGTCTCTTTCCCAGTGGGAGATGACAAATGCCATATGTCCTGAGCACAGCGCTTGTGTTAATCCTTGGCGGGTCCCGGCAGGCCCACATCCGACACTACGACCTCTGTACACCACCACCACCCTCCACTGAGCGAGTGGATCAGTCAAACATAATGCTCAGCCTTTAGATAGGACAAAATGCTATTTTTTACATATATAAATGAGCCATGTGTCCAATTTTCAAGTGCATATTGCTCACCAGAGTCAAGACACACATCACACTGAGCATTTCCTGTTACTTTCACCTTCGTTTCTGACAGAGAACAGCCCGTGTGTTGCTGTAAAAGTGTGTGGATGTTCAACCTACTTGCCTCAGTGGAATTTTGAGTCATTTAAGGTGGTGAAATGTAGCAAAAACAGTATTTTCCTGGAAGGTAGGAGATCAATCTTAATGTTGTAATCCTTGGAAAGTGATCAGTAGTATTGTTGAAGGTACACAACGTGATGTAGCCCTTTGAAATCCAAACCGAGCTCAGCTGTGCCAACTTCAGATCTTTTTCCCTTTGTCTGCAGTTTACTGTCATCATCTTCCAGGGATTCTTCTACGACAGTTTACATGTTGCTTCTTCTGCATTCTGCATCACCTGAAGTGGCTGTAAATGAGCAGAGCTCAAACTTGGAATAAACTTCAGTCCCCAGTGTTGGATGTACCACGCAGATTGATGACTCCAGCATGTCTGCATTTGGCCTGTTTTTGATACTTTAACTGTTCCAGTCATTCGTCTCTGCTCGGAGCCTAAACAAAGCCCTGCCTCGTCGTTCACTGAACCCTAAACAACACCCAAACTGAAACCTGGAAGCCTTTCAGCTGTAATGATGTGGTTAAAGAATGAACTCTTTTCACCTACGTGCTGAATCAGCTCTTTACCTCCTCAAAGCTACAGTCAGTGACTCTGTTTGCAGCAGCCATGATGATACTTGATGCTGCAGCCATGACTGCATTAAATAAACTGAATATAGACTTCATTTAACTGCTTTCCATTTTTAAACTATTTATTCCTGCCCTGAAAAACACCCAATTTATATTAATAGTCATATTTATTTTCAATTTAAATACAAATTATTTAAAAACTTAATGGATTTTTGCCCCCAACTTCTCATACAGGTGAGGCTAAATCGTCAGGCAAGTGGTATAAATAGGATTAAAAGTTCATGCATTACCTGCATATTTTACTGTTCATTTATTTCAGCTCCTCCTTCATGAATGCTGAATGATATAAATACAAAATGAGGTGAAAATTTTGTAATTAATCCGCTCTGGGTGACATATCCAAGGCATAACCCAGGCCTGCCCAATCCCGTTTGTCTGCCTAACATTAAGGGGCTAATTTTAAAAATCTAGCATGCAGTCAATTTTCCAGGATGCCTCGAGGGGGGGTGGGGGGTGTGTAAAAGGTAGGGGATGACAGGAGGGGCTAATTTCACCCACCTTATTTACCCCTATGCATCATCCGGCGGCTCTCATCTGACATGAGTGACGGCAGGATTGAAATTAGACCGACTGCGGCTGGCGTCGACAATTTATGATGCCTCACTGGTATTTGTTTGTTCAATATGTATGTGTGTGTGTAGTGAAGGCATCAGAAAAGAGAGAAATAGGAGGTGCATGGAAAACCTGGGGAAATACATCTTTTTAATAACAGTCAGTGAGGTTAATGCAGCTTACCTTAGAGTGCATCAGCAGGAGGAGGGGGAGATGTTATTTGACGGGTGGAAGGAGACAGACGATGCACAAATACATTAAGTTTACCTACACAGGAGTCAGGCCTCTGTGTCTGATTACTATTTGTCGTACAGAATAGTGGGGAAAAAACAGTAAAGAAGGGAGGAAGGGTGAGGGAAAAAATGGAAAACAAACTCTTAACACTATTGTGTGCCTATAACCATCTGTCACAGCTAGCCTGGAGATGAGACTGAGATTAGGAGGAATAAACGTTGGGGCTGCAGAGCATCGGTAAAGCCTTCAGGGCAGTTGCAACAAAAAAAAGGAAGGAAAAATAAAAAAAACAACAACAAAAACAGGATAAAAAAGAAAACAAAAAGGTTAGGGGGGAGCAAAAAAGGAGAAACGGACCACAAGATAAAACTGAAGGGGACTTTCTAATTCTGAGGCAGTCATGGATTACAGATCGTAACCTGTGCTGACAACAGCAGGAAAAATGACGGGCAATATTACAGTGTGACTTCGAGGGGTCTGGATGAGGATGTCGGCAGTGGCAGCAGTGATGGCTATGATGATGATGATGATGATAGTAGTAGCAGTGATGATGGCAGTAATGACGGCACTCGCATGGTTTCATCTTGCGTTAATTCAAACAGAAATAAAAAGACAGTGGTAAGAAGGAAGGAAGAGAGGAAGGAAGAAGGGAGGTGCGGGGGGTTGAAAGGAAATAGTGTCTTCTTTTTCTTTCACCCCATTCCTCACCCCTCCTTCCCTTTTCCCCTGAATGCCGACGGCTTAAGGAAAGGCATTTGGTGGCTCCTGAGGCATCCACGGATCTCCCCTCCTTAAATTTACCGTGAAGGTTCTTAGACTCCCTATTCAGGCAGGATATTCTCGTTTATTGCTTTTAGAAGACAAACCTCACAAAAGTACAGTGTCATTGCTTCTGGAAAGAAGAGCCCTGGAAGAAGACTATGCAACAGAAAAGACCTCTCTCTCTCTCTCTCTCTCTCTCTCTCTGATGAATTATGTACAACGTGACACATAAAGCAGCTGAGGTTTCTTAAGGTGCTTTGCATTCTTAGAATTTAAGAATTTAGGTACATACCATGACACCAGAGAGCAGGATTAAATGCATTTTTATTAAAAATGTCTTTCTAATTAATTAATAACAGGAAAAATGGTCTAAGTTGAGATTCTCTTTCCTGAGGGTTTATTGTTCACTCAATAGCCAATTTTTTTGTGTACATCTGTCCAGTTGCTTGTTAACACAAATAGCTTATCAGCCAATCACATGGCAGCAACTAAATACATTTAGTCATGAAAACATGGTTGAGAAGTTCAAACTGAGCCTCAGAGTGGGGGAGAAAGGAAACTTCAGTGATACACAGTGGTGTTGTGGTTAGAACTCGCTGCAAGAAAGTTCCTGGTTCAAACCTTGGCTGTGATGAGTTTACATGTCTTCTTCATGCATGTGTGGGTTCTCTCCCACTGTCTTTAAAAAAAAAAAATGCTTGACAGGTCAATTGGTGATTCTTAATTCTCCTGTGAGTTGTGTTTGTCTCTGTCCAATGGACTGCCAACGTTTTCAGGGTGTACCCTGCCTTGTGGCATGATTGTTGGTGCTAGACTAGCTGGTCTGATGATTTCAGAAACTGCTGATCTACTGGGATTTTCACACACAGCCATCTGAATGGTTTGTACAAGGATAATCAGTGAACTGCAGTTGTCTGGATGAAAATACCTTGTTATTTTCAGAGGTCAGAGGAAAATGGGCAGACTGGTTAGAGATTATAGAGTCAACAGTATCTCAAATAACCACTGGTTACAACCAAAGTGTGCCCAACACCATCTCTGACCAACCTTGAAGCAGGTTGACTACAGCATCAAAAGACCACAGCAGCTAGGAAGCGGAAAATTAGGCCACATTTCACACAGCCCCCAAACCCCCAAAAGAAAAAAAAAAGCTCCAGTTCTGCTTTTGTGGAAGAACATTACATCTACTAAGGGCTTGAAAATACACCAATGAAGTAAAAGATGTTTTTTATTGAAAGAGACTCAGACCTTGCATCCTAGGTTTGCAGGATATCAGTCCCCACACCAGTATCTTCGATAGTTAATTCAAGAACAGATGAAGGTCATGAAAAAGGTGGAGAGTCCACCCTGGCCAGCTAGGGAAAAGAAGCTGTGGCAAAAAAAGGGCAAAAGTGAATTGGCCTAGAACATCAGAGACAGCCTAATGGGAGGCCATTATTACAGACCTGAGCAGTATCCTGGAAAAAACAAAGACTACAGTGAAGAAGAAGCTTAACGTGACTGGGGGTATCATTTATAGCTATGGAGCAGAGAAGTTCAGGCTAATTGTGAGGAAGCAGAAAGCGCCAGTGGTAGAGAAAGTAAAAAATCATGAGAAAACTGCAGTTATAACACCTGGTACAACAGATGAGGCAGTTGAAAAAGCCTCTGAACCTTGAAAAAGGAACTGGAAAAGAAGAAAATTAACAGGAGAACATCAAGCGGTGACTGATATCTTCACCGAGAAGAAACACTAAGGCTGGCAAGGAAGAAAAAAAGAATGGGGAAGAACCAATTCCTTCAGAGATCCTTTTAAATTTGTGAAATTTATTTTTAATAGGAAAAAGATGGGTATTCTGAAGACCACAAAGCAGGCCCTAGAAGAACACCCGAAAAAAAAAAAAAAAAAAAAAAAAGCACACTGACCCAATGAGGCATGAAACGGTTGTGATCCCACCCAATTTTCCATCTATAGATCATCCAAAGGACCTCCCAAATGGAAGGAGGTAGAGAGTACAGTAAGACAGGCAAGAACATCACCAGCCTCAGACCCCAAGTATCCCATACAGAATGTATAAGAATTCCCCTAACTCTCAAACTCTAATTCTTTGCTTTCTTTGAAGGATAGTGAAAGTGGCCTGGATGAAACAAATAATAACTAATGCCTAATTTTGGCTTATCACTCTCCTCAGTGTTGAAGATAAAAGGTCTTCTTCAGCATCACTGTCCAAAGGTTGACCAATTACTTCGAAGGAAACAAGTTTGTGGACACAACCATCCAAAACGCTGGCATTTCAGGATTTTCAGGGTATCTGGAGCACACCAGTATGATCTGGCACCAAATCCTGATGGCCAAAAAAGAAAAGTGTGACTTGCACATGAGCCTTTGGGTCAAGTTCCCCATCTGAGCTCATTAGAAACTTGGATGAAGACCTATTTCCAGGACCTGCAGTTTTGCTTTGTCACACCACCATATGGCAGATCCTAGGAATTGGAGTCCAGTTAACGCCAGTCAGGGCAGTCATGGGTGACATAACAACCCTGACTACAAGCCCCATGCCCCAGACACCTGCTAGACACCGGCAAGCTAAAACTTTGGTGCCTTGAGTTTGGCCTGTTTCCTTGATTGTTGTCTGACAGTTGTTGACATTCCCATAACAGCAATCCAGGAGATGGAGAGAATGATCATCACCTATGTGAGAAAATAGTCAGGTGTCTCAAGATGTTTGGGTAACACTGGCCTATATGCACATGGCATTTTATACCTACCCTTCTCAAGTCTTGTGGGAGAGTTGAGGTTGTTAAACCAGTGCTAACATCAGGGAGGGAGTGGAACCGAAAAACAGCCATGCAACAAACTAAATCACCTCTCTAGCATGCTGAAATTGTGGGCCAGCATCCGGCAGGGGGTAAGAGGTTTGGGCCTATGGCAGGACAAGACCACTGTGAAACAAGGCAACCCCATCAGAAAGCTGGTGTTACTAGAGGTCTAGCACGAGATAGAGGCTGCAAAATATCTGTGTGACGATCCTACTAGTGTTAATTTTATCAGCCATTTTTAAATTTGTCTCAGTTTTAGTCCAGTTTCAGTTGAGCTAGTTAGTTTTAATCACATTTAAACAACCTTATCCCGTTTTTATTTAGTTAAGTTTTAGTCGAACATTGTTAAACTGCATTTAACAATCCATTTAAAACTCTTACTTAAAACATAACTATCCTATTTTATGAAGAAATAATTGCAGGCATTTCTATGTTTGCATGCATTTAATTGTATTAACATTGATGCCAATTCAAATCATATGTCCTGGTGATGGTAACGTGAAGACAAACAGAACAGCGTTTTATGTCACCGAATAAATACATTAGGATGCAAACTCCTAGAGCAGTGGTTCAACCCAGGCACTCAAAACACAGACAATTTTACCTTCTTTTATACCACATTTAGGCTATTTCATGTATGAAAATGTAGATTAACGTTATTTTGAATTAAGTGTGAAGAATTATTTTATTTTATCTAAATGATTTGTTTTAGTATGTTTTAGGTTTTAGTTTGCATTATGTGTAGCTGCCCAGGTGTTTTGTGTTCACTTTAGTTTGCTTGCAGCTCCTACATTAGCTCATACCCCTGTCTACTTTAATTAAACTTGCAACCCAACTGCAAACATAGTTGCCCGACCAGTATAACGGATCTAAGTTAGCATAAATTCAACTTCACACACACAATATCAACAAGTGGCTACTATCCCTACATGCTAAGAAGCTAGTAAGTTAGCCAGTGGTTTGCGGTCGGTTTAACGTCATTGTTGGAACATTACAGCCGTTGGTTTAATGTTACGTTATAAACAACCACCACCAAACTTGTTGTTAACTTACCACAACGGGGTGAACTGCGACGTATATCTTCAGGTTTGTTGTGTTGTTTTTCCAGCTACCTTGTGCCCACATTCCTTCCCTTCCTTCAACTAAAATCAAGCATAAGTTTTTTTTTTCTCCACTTCAATGCAGCAAAAATGGGCCCATATATCCAGTCTTCTCTTTTTCTTGGGCCCCATGCAAAGCATGGCGACTAATGTTTTACCTTTAACCTTTCACCTTTAATCCACCTCCTGTCTATCCCACGTGTTTTTGCACCTACCCGCTGCAGGTTAACATTAAATCCCACATGCTCTTTTTGCTCAACCCAAGCCATCTGAAGGCTGGACAGCGACAGTCCACCCAACGGAAGTTGGCTGGTGCAGCTTCATCGTAACATCTACCTTGAATCTCATTTAAGACTTGGGAATCTGCGACCAAGCTCTACACCACACCATCAAGGAATTATCAGGGACTTCTCAGTGCTGCAATGAGTGGCTGTGGATCAGGAAGAAAGACCCCAGTTGGGCCATAAAATGTTAGGGACACACACCTGGGTCTGATCAGCCTATGGTGGGCCTGCCTCAATAGAGGGTGCAATGTGAATAAAAGGCCACAACACCCAATGACACTGGGGTACAAAACTGAAGCTTTATCCCTAGCTTCCACTAATGGAGGACATCTTGAGCAAATTTTTAACTGTGGACACTGGAAAAGCAAATATGGCCCCTTGATGAAGGATTAAATAAATTTAGGCTAAAATCAGGATTTAATTCTTAATCATGCGAATAGATCTATGCCATATTAGCTGTGAGACAAAAAGTTTTGGGACTGGACCAGCTTTTGATTCAGTCTGCAAAATATCTATTCTAGAATGCTAATTTCCATTTTTACTTTGGTCATATAACAAAAGAGCCTGTATTTATTTCTTTTACCATAATATGCAATATGGTTATTTCATGACCTGTTCTTCAGTGTACTGTCTTGAGTCGTCTTGATTTGGTAGATGAGATTGTATGTCAGGGAAATGTGAAGGTCAGCGCTGAGAATACTCAGAGAAAAATGACTGACTCATAATTAGTCGCTGATACCTGGGGGAGACCAGGACAACAGTAGTGGACATGTTGCATTTTCTATTTTATAAAGAACATTTGTTGTCTTAGACTTCAAGACGAGAATTGAAACACGATTGTACTTGTAAGGTAATATCTCAGACTGCCCAAATGAAGATAAGAGGAAGCTGGACAAAAATAAAAAGGGGCCAAGCAGCCAGACGCCTTGTCTCACCCTCAGTGGATGATGAATTCAGTCCTGTAGCTGCAGTTGAGTCAGATCTGCCTCCTCCCCCTGCAGGCTGAAGAAGTAGAAAACTTTCATGAGAGACAAGCAAGAACATGCTCAGTTCAGACACATGGGGTTCACTCTCAGGCTGTACATGCATGTGAGGTCTCTTCCTACCCATAATTCCTTGTGTTTAAGGGTTGTTTTCTTTAGTTGTTAGGGATTTCTTTTCTTTCTATTCGAGAAGCACTGACAACTTGCATTTTAAGGCATTTCCGCATGTAACCCTTGTGTGCACAGCAGCAGTGTGTCTGTGTATAAGTGTACATGGATAACTGTGTGTATGTGTGTGTGTGTGTGTCTGTGTGTGTGTGTACAGCTGCCCTTCCCACTGCCCTTGTCATACTGGTCCCAGTGCTGCAGGGCTAGTTGCTGGTTGGACAGCTCGGGTCAAGGTCTCCCCTCTCCTGATCTGACCGACGGGCTGTCACGGCAACAACCTGACCGCTGGCCGAGTCTGCAGGCTCGTCACACGCACACACTCTTCATCCAGTGACAAGCAAGCACGGTTGCATATACACACCGTCTGGAACAAGCACACAAATGAACTGACAGTACAGGGTATTTTTGCATTTGTGTATACACATGCACGCACACACACATCTGCTTCATCTGCCTGTAGGAACTCTCCATTGAGACAATGCAGTCCCAACCCCTTAACTTTAACCATCACAACTGAATACCTAACCAGAACCTAACTCCAATCCTTAACCTTAAAACTAAGTCTTAACCCACAAAAGATCATTTTGTTTGTCCACACATTTGCAGGATTGCAGGATTTGATGTCCACTTTAGTTTTGGTTCCTATCATGTGGGAAAGATAAATACACACATGTACACACACACACACACACACACACACACACTCAGGCTCCCACCCTCCTGTAGATTGACAGTAAGGTTTATTGCTGCTAATACTCCCAGCTGTAAAGAGAGAGCAGCAGCATCCTAATGGGAAATGGACTTATTTCCTAACATGATGAGCACAAGGGTGAGGCACACGCCCATATTTGGTCAACGGGGGCGACTAATCTGACTGACTTCCTCCCTATTGGACCAAGCATCTATTCTCTCATTTTTTATTTATTTTTTTTTCCTGGTTGTTTCTCAATCTTTGCTGCACAGGAAGAGGTGGGGACTCAGGGAAAGCAATGTTTAGAGGAAAAAGATGGGGTCATATTGTTTACAATTACATCTAATAGTTGCAACAACTATATCCTCATATATATATATATATATATATATATATATATGTGTGTGTGTGTGTGTGTACATATAAATGTATAACAGAATAAGTAAAAAGGAAAAAAAAAAACCCTCCACAGAATCTTCTTTTATCTTCTATTCATTTAGTTCCCTGCCTGATTTTGGAGCTACACTGAACTCTAACTGCCGTCATGCGAGAGCGGCTGCTGACATGTTTCTGCATCTGAACGAATCTCTTGCTATTTTGGACTTTTCTTCATTAAAGCCATTAGTGTTTCATGAGGCTGTGAAGCGTCCTCGTGCTAATTAGGTGTCTATATTTCTATATCTCGTTATTGGATTTATTTTATATTGTGCTTAATGGTTAATAGTGTTTGAATTTTAAAACACACCTCTTGGGTGCAACATAAAGGGGAATTTTTAATCACATTTTCTGTAAATGAAAGGACGTGGTCTGCTTCTTTTTTCATCAGTTTTTTTTAATGCTTCTGTCTTAATGAGTTTGCAGGTTTCTTAAGCAGATACACACTCTGATTATATTTTTATACATTTCAGTGCATAAACCATGTGTCTCCTCCCCACTATGGTCGCAGCAGGAGACAGTCCAAAATGAGATATGGGTGAAAGCAACGGGAGATTGGGGGGGGGGGGGGGGTGATGATTATGATGATGATCATCATCATCAACATCATCACAAAAAATAGAGGGATTTTGGTAGGAGGAAAAGGAGGAGAAGGGTAACATAGTTGACAATATTGGCCGCCAGTTGCCTCGGCAACCCTCTTCTTTTTTTGTAATTTTATTTATTTATTTTTTTAATATTTATTCCTGAGGCCCCAGTGATGAGGCGTGCTAATGTAGCGCTCCGCCTGCGCCGCCTCTACCTGCTGATGGGCGAGGGACTCGTCTCCTGCATTTCAGCCTGGCTTGACAATTAAGACCTGGGCGACTGTAGCCAGGGGTTAATACCGCTCATTAAAAGAACTAGGTCATTAGCAAAGAATCAAGGCTCTTAAGGCGGCAGGGGATGTGGGGTGGGGGGGGGGGGGGGGGGGGGGGGGGGGGTGGGGGGGGTTGATGGAGAGGAGCAGCAGGAGGAGGAGGAAGAAGAAGGAGGAGGAGGGATAGGGGTGGTAGCAGCAGCGTTGTAGTAAACTCTGCATCTTGGTGAACACGCGGCCCCTTACATTAATTAACCTCCCTTTTTCCTTGTTGGGGAGGTGTGTGTTTTGTGGGGTGGGAAGGGTAGGGGATTTCTACTGTTATCATATATGCACATGGCAGTACACCAATTAATTGCAAGGAAGGAAAAAAAAAGAAAGAAAGCTAGTTTATAGTCCTCCCTGTGGTCGCCCGGTGTTCCTGTGTGAGCCCAAGTTACATTATTTCAGAAAGATGAAGGATGGGAGGGGGGGTGTCTAATGTCTGTATGATGAGTAAAAAGGGTATTAAAATTAAGGAGGGAATCATGGCAGAAATCAGCCTTTGCTTTACCACAGGGGAGAGGAACAAATAAAAGCCACGGAAATGAAAATAAATAAGCTTTGCTAATACCTCACCTTAAGGAGCAGGAGCTGTACCCAGCTGAACCGCGGCAGTTTGTCGGTAATTTGTTTGTGGACTTTATTATTAAGCTCTACACACGCTGTTTGACCTTCAGTAAGGAGAGCTGCTGCTATGGGGAGGAGGGGGGGGCTTTGTCGAACAAACAGTAAAAGACTCCTGTACTGTCAAGTGACCAAGCTGGAAGATCAGATAGTTTCAGTTTCTAATAGCACATTACACTTGATAAATGAAGTCACAGTTTTTCCATTGAAAACTGCAACATTTCTTCCACAACTCTGGCATTAGTATCAGTTATGAAGGACAGCTAACATAAAAATGTGAAGTCAACAAAGCATAGTTTCCCTAAATTAGTCTTTCCTGTCAATTAGGACAAAATAATAATAATTGGATTGTAAGAATGTGTGGGAAAATCACAGGGATCTTCCTGAATGACCTTTCAGCCCAGGATCACACCAGAGTCCAAAGCAAGGCCCGTTCAATCCTTGTGGATCAAAGGCACCTCTGGGCTCATGAGTTCCTGCTACTTCCATCAGGGCAGCGGTACATCCTACCAAGATGCAAGACTAACAGAAATAATTATTATTTTGTCCCTGCATCCATTGCTCTGTTGAATAAGCTGAATAAGTACCTATATTTATTTATTTATTTCTTAATCTATATATCATAGTCCTTTATTGTTGTTAGTGTGATTGTGCACTGACTGACTGTCTTTACTGCTTGTTGTATAATTCCTTCATCCCCATGATCCCTTGTATTGTATGAGTCAGGTATCAGTTATCTCTTCTATCTCTTCACATTTTAAACAAGGATGCTTCATGTTCAGCTCAAATCATCTACATGTAAGTAAACCTCAAAGTTCCTTTACTCAATAAGTATGAGTGAGATCAACAGTCCTGATTCTTTTTTGAGTGTGTGTCTGTGTGTATGTGCGGAGAGAAGCTGAGAAGTGAATTTAAACAGTATTCAGTTTGAAGCAGCTTATTGTGTTACTATTAACTTTAAGTAAAAGTGTCTACAACTAGCAATGATTACAACCTAAATACCTGAAGTTCAGGTTTAAATCAAATCCGAAGGTGGTGTCAGTTACGATGATGCAAAAAGTTCTGCTGCTGTTAGCTGCTTAGCTAGTCAGGAAAACATTTTCACTGAAAACAATAAATACGTACTGAAAACCTTAAGAACAACAGGGTCATTTTAAAGACCTTTAGAATAATTTATTGCTCCTATTTTTGTGTTTTGTAAATTTAGAGCAAAGAATTTGAATATTTCATGTTCTGAAATGTTATTTTATGGAACTAGAAGCTACATTTGAAACCTCAAAGTAGCTCCCATTAAGGACAGATTTGGACATATGTTATCTCTTAAATTCGATGCAGAACATAAGAATAATTTAATAAGAAATTCTACAGTGTAAATCAAAAGCTTAAATAGAAAATCCTGTCATAAAAATCAACTTAATTTGATGTTTAATACCAGGAATTTCTTTAGAAAATGATCAAATGAAAAGGTCCAGTCTTTTCAAACCCATCTGCACAATATTTGACTTTTCTTTGCAATTCCAAACATCCTGTTTGGTCGAAGATTTCAGCAGCTGATAAAACTGTGAAATAAGCAATACGTCTTTCTAATCTAAAGAATGGCTTCTTGGTTTGTCTGAGCAAAACAAAATGCTCTAAGGTTACAGAAATCAGCTGCCCTGTATTATGTAAAATGGGACTGGACTCAGTTCCATGTACAAAAGACACACCATTTTTCCCTTGCTTTTTTTTAAACATTATTCTTAGTTTATATGTTTGCTGTATCTATGTATTAGGTATGTTATCATACTTAGTACTCAGAAATAAAACTTCGGCCACAGAACTGTCAGGTTCCAAGAGGTTAACTTCATATATTTGCTCCTCTAGGTGGGAAATGGGGGGGAAAGATGTCAAACATTATCTGGATTTTGCATTAAAAAGACAAGTGTGTACCCACTGATCAGCAAAAGCCAAGAGACCTGCTGTGTAATGTCTTTGAACATGAGACACAAAGGTCTTGAGATTTAACAGCCTCTGTAAAATTCCCTGGAGGGTTTTTTTTCTCTTTGAAGTTTAATTTGGGAGAAGTAGGTGTTGTGATTTTTCAAAAGGTGGACATCTCAATTTTGTGCAAAACTCTAATATCAAGCAGCTTTGATAGGTAGCTCTTCTTCATTTTCTGCAATAAAGTGCTAAGAGAGTGAAAGGGAGGAATTCAAGGGGGGTTAAATTAGCCTTAATATCAGGCCCGTGTGACAGTGTTTTTATCTGCTAATTTCTCAAGCATCATAATGAGATGGTACAGAGCGATGGAGCGATTTGAATTTAAATGATATAATACTTGAGATAGCCCTAATTCACCCATACATATTTAATCTGACATATTATCTCGCTCCTGCGATGACCTGATATGATATGACAGCTCGGCCGCTGTGCCGGCAGGAAGGAGCCGGGTGCGGTACTGCACTTCGGAGAGCGCCTCGATAAAAAGAAAGATGGTGGAGAATCAGCTCAGTGCAATCAGAGCCACTTTAGACTGAGTGGGTTAGTTGTCGTGGTGGCAAAAATGCAGTGATCCACTGAAGAAAACACATGTGATGCATGGAGCTGAAGAGCAAAAAGTCACTACCTCCATCATTTGATGTGTCACACACTCTTTCAGTGGTGTTTTCTGCTTTTTTTTTTACCTTCTTTATAACATTGTTGCCCAGTTTCCTGCAATTCCAAAAATTGTTAGGTTATCAGCAAATCGTAATATTCCCATAAAATAAAACATCCCACTGCGGATGTAAACATTGTTTGGCTTTCTTCTTTTTTTTTTTTTTTTTAGTTTTTAAGCATTCGTGTGCACAATTCCTCAGCTACACATGATTTTGAGGCCTTATAAACAAACATTTAATCATCAGTTTAGCTTTGTTTTAAGCTTTTTTGTACATGTACACTGGGCAGGTTCATAAAATACAACCAATTTGTTTTCAAGTGAGTGTTTGAACAAGTCCCCCCTACCCAATGGAGCAATGCTCATATCTGGTCTACTCTTATACCAACACTATCGCGTAGAGGGGGATGCACTTTCTTTAACAAAGATGCATCTCTAAATAAGCACCAGTTAAATCTTGTTTTTATTGCCAGTCGAATCATGTTTACATGCGATCATTGTAGTTGAATTACATGCAGGAACTATTTAATTAAGTGTTTCATTACACTGTATCTTATATCAGAAGAAAAATATGAAAATTACACTCCTAAATCCCTGAAAATGCTTGTGTATCAGTTTGTTATATGCATGATATACTTTAAAGAAATTTTTAGTAAGCTACTAGAGGCGGTAAATTACAAGTTTGATCACAAAGGAATATTAAGTGAATAACAATTGTGGCAACATCGCAAATACAATTTTGACTTGATTCAGGAGCCAGTGACAGATAGTAGACAATATAATACGCTGATTTAACACACTTTTTTCCATTTATGTCAAAGCACAAAAAAACGCTACTAAAATATTAAAATCTTATTTAATTTTCTTCCTGAACTCAAGCAGAAAAATAAAAAAATAACCATCTTTAAATGATGGCTTGTGCAAAACTGAAGTGTTTTCTTTATAAATATGTTTGAGTCTATGAAGTCCTATTACTCTGCCCTATCCCAATACCCTGGATTATATCAGGGCACACTGGCCATTGGCATCAGTGCCAAAAGGCCAAATGTTGTAGTCAGAGGCTGGCAAAGCCCATTTAATTCTGACAACTCTACAAGAGGCTACAAACAGAAACCAGAAAGCTCCATTTTCCATATTAATTTATAGAAATCTGTAGAGATGAGAGAGCTGGTGACTTTGTCCAAACATTTCTTGTTGAGCTCGTGCAACTTCAATAAAACAATACTTTTTGTAATATTAAGCATGATAGAAGTAAAGACCCATTTTTGCTCCGCACACTAAAGACTGATACAGAGCCTTCCATCTGTCTCCTGAGTCCTTTACCGGTGGAATCTTGTCTTTTTCCAGGGCTCATGTGGATGTGTCCCCAACACAGCAAACAGAGCAATACAACCACGCCAACACAAAGGACGCATGGAAGTATGTGGGCAGTTAGGTCTGAAATGGACGTATGTATTTACATATGTAAAGAGAGCTTTGTAAGAAAAGTGTTGTTCACTATTTAGAGTTACAATCAAGATCATTCCCTTGTTGAACCAGTTGAGTTCTCTTCATACATGTGCTTTTGCCCTTAAAATACCTGTTTAAGAAGAAGTTCACTCTTGAGTCTTGATTACCTCCTGATTTGGTGTGCAATGCCACTATTAAACAAAAAAAATGGCTTAACTTGAGCAGCACTCACCTTGCATGTCATATCTCTAGCAAAAGCCATAAGCGACCAACTGTGTTTTTGTGCAAGGATATAATTGCAGCTATAGGAGGGTAGGAAATAAGAGATTTGCTCAATTAACCAATATAGCACAGCTGAGGACAGCACCTGTGCACATTGGAGTCCTAGTGTTTTTCTGCAGATAACATGGCCGATTACCCTCTGGAGTGTGCAGCCACTGTGCTCTGTCTGCTACATCCCCTACCTGGTGCAAGGCAGGGAATAGCACATGCAACCACATTGTGTTTAATTGCTCTCTGGGTGTTAATATGCACTTGTGTTTGGAGTGTTTAATTTTCGCCCGTCTGGTGTAATGATAAGCAGATCACTGACTGCCAGTTTTTAACAGTTGGATGAAATCGCGAGCGTTGTGAAAACCTGCGAGCCGTTCGAGCAGAGAACGGCTCCTGCTGTTTTCTATATGAGACACCAGCTGAAATTACCTGTTTACATTCAGCGGTGTGTTAACCGGCAGGCTGCTACTGTGAGGACCGCAAAGCGGTGAATAGATAACATGTCTGTAGTTTAAAAGGGGATTGTTTCCCACTAGTTATGTAGTGTAACTTGAATGAAACAGTTCTTTGCAGATTTTTTTGTTTTTTTTTACTAAAACTGGACAATAGAAGATGGAAAAATGTTGCCTGCCCTGGTGAGTCATCATTTTAGCTACAACATTCAGATGGTAGGGTCAGAATTTGGTGTTAATAACATGAAAACATGGCTCTATCATAAATTGTATCAAAAGTTTGGGTTTCTGGCAGTGGTGTTATAGTGTTGGTGGTAACTCTTGGCACACTTTGGACCCCTTAGTACCTACTTAACATGGTTTAAGCACCTCATGTTCATCCGTTTGTGACCACAGTGTACAATGGCTACTTCAGCAGGATAATACACCATATCACAAAGCTGAAATCATCTCCAGCTGCTTTCTTGAACATGACAATGAGCTCACTGGACTACAACACAACTTGATAGCAATATTGTATCTAAATAATGGAGAGGCATTTTTTAACTGGTTTCCTGGCTGCCTGATCTCTGTGAGGGTAGGGGGGTGAGTCAAGAAAGGAGTTGTCTCAATCTGACCGGACGTGATCCCAACACCTAAAGACTGATATTCAGCTGAATTAAAATGTCTAAAAGAATAAAATAGACCTGCCCCCAGGAAAGGAAAATAAGGAAAGAGGAAGAAAAGCACAGAGGTAAAGTATCATTAATATGATGAAGAGAATGAAAGAATAGTTTGTGGATCTCTTAGTTACTGTTGGAGCAGTGTTACTTTGCTAGCTTACTTTGGAGTAGTAGCACTGTTTTATAAGCAATAAATTGCGTTAGTCAATTTAAGTTAATGTTACTGCCACCTTAAATTCATCAGGGTTATTTGGAAATTTAACATTAATTCTGTTGAGGTGTGATTTAAACCTGTTGACTGTGTTTACTCTGCTAGCATGTCTGTTAAAATGCTGTGTTTTCCATCCCCTTCATAAGTAAAGTATTGGTTGAAAGAGTTCTGTGATTTCTATCTGTAATACTCTGTGCAATAATCAGTGTGTGTTATGTCTGCGATGGATTTTTATGTGACAAAAACATTCTTCTATGGATTACTTTACTTAAATAATATTATTTTATGTTGTGTCATTTGTTTCTTCAATTTCTTCTTCAATTGTTTCTTTTTTTTTGACGTTATTTTTTACTTGAAAGAAAGAAAATCTTGAATACACACATGCAGCTTCTGTAAAAGTGTATAAAGATTGACTGTGTTGGGGGGTTATTGACTGGGAGCGGGGCACCAGTTAAAATCTGGTCAGGGCCGGCACTGCACTGTATGAGTATGGTATGTCTTATAAAATGGCCAGTGAGTGTGTATAAATATATAATCTCAAGTACCCATTTTCACCACAGATTTGTTTCTTGTTCTGCCTCTAAATTAAATGTGTTTTTGCTCTTTTTTTGGGTGTAGTAAGTAGAAAGTGGGAGAAAATATAATACAGATACAAAACATGGAAGCAGTTTTTCCACTGTGACTCCAGGATGACATTTAGGAGAAATGATTTGCACACCCAACTTTTACTTTCCAACTTAGATGAGTCAAAATTCACTTTCTAGCAGTTGTGACTTAACCAGCAGTAGATATCACTGACAGCATATATAAAAGTAAAGTAAGAGATTGATTTAAGGTCAGTTCAAAGGGACAGTTACACATTTTACTGTTACACAGAATATTCTGCATCATGCGTGCTGCTGTTTCTGGCTCCATTAAAACCTTGTTAATGACACATGCTCCAATAATATATCAGCACATATCAAATACCATCATTAGGAGTCCACTTTTTTCTTCTGCTTCTGCCAAATGCAGCTCTGCTCTCAAGCCAATAATTAGCTTTCCTGTCATTCCACCCCCTATAGATGCGCTACATTATATGTGTTCAGATCAAACGATGCAACACTCTCATCTTCCTGTTCACCGCTTTTGGTACCGGTGCTTCTGGTACCCCAACACAAGCAAAACAGATCATTTCTGTTGGCAACATTGCCTCAAGCAGGAGAAAAAAAAAAGTTGGCTAGCAGATGTCAGTTGTTGTGTTTATTTCACTGGTTCCCCTTCGTTCATGCGTGGATCTTCTATCAAAGAGGGCTTATCTGAATAAAGTGCTTAAAAGCTTTTCAGACGCCTGGTGATCTGAACAGTTTTTGGCTTGATCTGCAGACTAAACAAACCATAATGATGCAAGCTTGTGTAAAGATGTACACAGCAGTCGAACAACAAACACCCGCGCTTGATGTTTTTATTAATGTTTTCTCTTCTTCTTTTCATCAGATTTTCTATTTATTTCTGTTGCCTCGGATCTAACCACAGGACTAACTTTGTGTTTGCTCCTGCAGAGGTGCAAAGAAATGCCACAGCCTTAAATTCATGCACAAAAACGTCTCATCCACCGTCTCCGTGCCGACCCTGCAAATTTCCCGTGGGACAGCAGAGAGAGTTGCAGCATGTGAGACATAATCAAAAATATTCAAATAGTTTCCAGTCAGTTGGAGGAAAGACAACAATCCTGCTGAAAAGGTGTATTTTCTAGGACAGCACCGCCACTCCTGCAGCCTCAAAGTGAAAGCAGCAGTGGCATTAAGTTTTTAACACTTTTTGTATTTTGTAACAAGCTTGGATGTGGGAAGAAAGTTAGTAGACATCCTCTCAAGACCTGCCGATCTCATTTCAATGCAGAGAAAGGAGCGTCAGGGCTCTTCTCTGAAGTCACAACTTCTGGCTCACATGATGGGAGGCAGACGTGGCGAGATCTGCTCGCTAAAGCCAATCAAAAGACCTGAATTCTATTTGTTTTGTTTCAAGGGAAGACGACAAAGGGGGCCTCAAGGTCTTCTTCAAGATAACTCTGAAGCCTTAGAGAGAAAGAAAAAGAAAGCAAAGAGGGGGGGAGAAAGAGAAAGAGGGAGAACCAAAGCTTTCAAGTGCCCGTCCTTGGTGGGACCTTTGCCGTGGTGCCAGGTACACATCTTTTAGGAGGGGAGTGGTGAGGAAGAGGGGGCTGTTTTTTCATGTTAGTGCTTGGTTGGGAGTTATTAATATTCTCAAAGACAGAATTTTCTCCCCCGGATTGAAATAATGGATCATACTTAAAAGGGGAAGAACTCATTTCAGGTTTTAATACGGTAAGCCTGTTGGAACCAATTATTGGAGGTGCTTTGCCATTGTCATCTTGCATTTCTCCTTGAGGAGATTAACTGGCAATGCTGAAAAGGCCTCAGTATCCGGGATTTCTCTCATTCCGAGAATCTGCCTGAAATGAAATATTTCTTCTTGATTTGTGTGTGTGTGTGTGTGTATGCTGCACGTCTGTGCCCGTGTCAAGTTCCAGCGTGTTTCACGTATTTTGGCTTCATGTTCTACCTAATTATTGCAATTTGATCCGAAAGCAGGAGTGTCCTAATCCTCTGCTGTACTGCAGAAATCCGTTTTCAGAAACTTTGGTAATAAATTTGGCCTGCTTTAATAGAGACTGGGAAAGTAGCACGTTGACGGCAGAAGGACGGCCTCCCTGGGAGGCTCCTCTGTTTCTTCATATGCAAATTCATGCGTGGAGACAGCGAAGGAAACTTGCAGAAAGTTTGAAGAAGTTGTGCAAAGACAAAAGCAGACGAAGTCTGATTTCCTCGTGTTTTTATGTCTGCTTTTTGACTGGCCCCTGAATGCCAGAAGCTCCCTGTATGAGTCAATGTATAGATGTGTGTATAACAGGGAAACTTCAGAGCCCGCATAGCAGCATTTTTCCAGCTTTTATTCCACAAGCGTCACCTTAAAGCACCATTCAGGAAACAGCAGCAAAGCTTAGATATTGTGTTAGTTTGTTTTGCTGCCGAAGCATGTGCTGAGTGGATTTTTACTTGTTAAGATCTATAATTTATCACGTGTAACATTTGCTTTGTTAATTTTCTTTTCTAGGATAGGGCACAAAGAATTTTCATTCATACTTTGCACAATTCTTAAGCAAGTACTCTTAGTCAATCCAAAATATTATTTAACCTCAAACTTCAGTATTTAAGAAAGGAAAAGTTTTGCTTGTGTTAGGAGAAAATCTGTGTGTGCGCAATTACTGGGCAACTAAATGTGTAGAATTATGCCAAAAAAAAAAATCCATCTCATTTGTGTATTTTCATCTGTTACAGTTAGAATAGCTCAACATGTACAAAACCAAGATTTCAACCAATATACCTGTCTTCAATTCATGGAATCAGTTTCTTTATCTGCAGCAACCACAGCCTCCTGTTTTGGAAGGGCCCAAGTTCTCAACAGGTCAAGTGAGAAAAGGGGGCCGTGTCCATATGGCCACTTAAATACCACTGCTTAAAGAAATTGTTTTCTAAAAACTGCCAGCCTGGAAGTTGAGTCCATCCTCAACTCAAAAAGCTCCTACAAGCTCATCTTTGATACTACCAGCCCACATCATTACTACACCTCCACTATGTTGGGATCTGATTCAAAGTGGAGCTCAGTGCCTGTTCCTGATGCAGTTATGGGTGCATCCAGTCAAAAATCACGCTCATCTCATCAGTTAATAAAACCTTTGAAAAATCTGTTGTGGTTGGGTTTCAGCCTTCTTTACTTCCTTTACTATGGCCATCTCTCTACACCTTGTACTTCTGGGCACTCCAGGTATGTGAGTATTGGAGGATAATGGCTACCTGGATGCTTCACCTGTGATTCTTCTACAATATTTTCACAGTTTCAAGACCACTGCATCTCCCAGAAAGACATTTTTTAATGATGACTTTTCAGAGTCAAACACTAAGATCTCTGTTTTGACCCATTTGTTTGAGGAAAAGAAACTGCCTGATAATTATAGATCTTTTGCTACAGGGTGTTGTTCTCCATATTGCCACACCATCTTCATTACACAAATACACAACTTAATATTTAACTGGTAAACATTTAGGTTAATAAAGGCTGAGTTGGAAAATATGGTCAAAATACTCACTTGCCCAGATAAATAAATAAATAAAAGTACCTCAGGATTGAACAAAATAAGATTTTAGAATTGGGGTGGTCTATAAAATGTCAGGCGTGGCCTTGGAATGACTACTAGTGTTCTGTATCGGGTTCACAGGTTGCTGATCTCTGCAACATTTAGTGTAAAGACCAGATAGATCATTAACCTATGAACGCTAATACAGAGACTATGTTTCACCTCTGTAGCTAAATTTCTGTCATTCAGTGTGCACACAGTATGTTTTATTTTCTTTTTTGCAGAAACATATTAATTGCAACTCACCAATATCACTGAGGCAGTGTGAGATTGTTAAATTGTGGGATGAGGTGCAGCACTATGCTTCATAATTGTATGCTGGTTCAATCTCATTATGGAAAAATTTAGCATTTGACATCATGTGTTGTTCTTTGTAGATTTTTTTTAGAACTTTCATTTTCTATCTCTAGAAATTTTAAGATGGTGATTAAAAATGCTGTGCTACTTAGATGTCCAAAAAGAATTTTATGTATGTACCTGTATGCATATAAGTAAGTGATATATTAACTAATTTAAGGAACAGAATGAATAAAAACATTTCTTCTTACTGTTCTGTAGAACTGCTTAAGTGTCAAGCATTTGCATGGTGATGATTGACTTAACTTTAATGTATTTATTGTGTTTAGTTTGAAACATTTTAAATGCAAAAGAAAATCCAGAGTAGTGGATTTAGACTCAGTCTTAGCTGTTGCTTTTATTTAAATGACTTGGATTATTGTCTGGGACAAAAACTTTCCTATTTCCATCATTAATTAGAGTTTAATGCAATTTATTTTCCCATTTATTACACACTTACGCTTCATAAGAAGTCAGGAAACTCATTTACGAATTGACACACAGGAAGCATTTTTTTTTTTTTTTTTTTTGCATAGCAGGTCGTAGGTGGTTATACTTTTTTCTTTTTTTTTTTTTTTTTTTTTTACTATTGTATGACTTTGCCATGCAATAGTTACTTTTTGATGGTTGGTAAAACATCCAGGTTGCAAATCAAAATATGCAATATAATACATAGTGTTGCTCAAATTGAACTCAGGCAGTACTCAGGTGATATATCATCTCCAGAAGGATATCTGGAGTTTGTATCACATGTGCTACCTCAGCTTCACTGCAGGACATCCTCCTTTGTTATCTTCCTCACCTCCCTCCTCCTCTCTCTTTCCCCCAGTACCAGGAGTGAGCAGCGTTCTCGGATCATTACTCCTCAAAGAAATTTAAGCATGGGACGCCATTTAATTTTTTTTTTTTTTTTTTTTCTTTCCCAAATGCAGTCAGTCATTAGAAATCCTAGCTGTCATGGCGATGCCATTTTTGGTGCGGAGTGTTTGTTGCCTCATTTCTTTTAATTTTATCTCCATTAGCTTAATTCTTTTTTAATATTTCCATCTAACGAACTTTACAGTCCATTTTGTCTCAGTGTCTTGCTAAGCGAGTTTTATGAAGCAGGCAGTTGGCTTTTCCATTTGAGAGCGGGTGAGAAGGGGAAAAGGAGGGGAGGGGGTGTAATCGAGGAGGGCCCCGGTGCCTTTGTCAGCTTATTTTTGGCACCTAGGCTAGCAGTTCTGCTTCTTCGCCTTGATTATACAAGCAAACAACTGCATGAAGTTCATTAACAATAAAGCACAGGCTAATTAAGCCGAGCCCCTTAGACAAACCAGCGCTGTCATCCCGCATGTGTTCAGAGCTGATTGAGCTGTTAAAGATTTACCTTCACTCGTCTTTTACCTCTTTCGTTTCCTCACAAAGACCCACGTTGATTTGTCTCAGAGGGCTTTTAACCTCGCAGAGTGTCAGCTGCTGCCATTTGGGGTGTTTACTTCAAGGTACAGTAGCCTTACAAGGATAAAGTGGTGTTTACTTCCTGCATTCACTTTGTTGGGTTTTTTTAATATGCTTCAGGCGCCATTGAATCTCCCCAAGGAAGCTGCCTGTCTGCTTATATACAGTATATACAGCATGTATCTATCTCCTCATAATGCAGTTAAACAACACAATGATCCAGTTACACTACAGGCTGTGACGTGGCGCCATAAATTACATGTGAATCAGTCCCGTGTCTGCCCAGAGGTTGTGAGCTGCACCATTAGCAAAATGGCCCTCCAACCCTTTGTTAATGCAATTTGCTTAATTGCTCTCTATCAGTATACAGATGAGACACGTTAGCTCGTCTGCAGAGAGCGTTCTGGACATATTTATTTTAATACTTGTATTCTCTTATGGTTGCTCATCCCTTTTTATTGCTTCATGTCCATAGATGACACTCTTAGCGAAAGAGCTGCTGGATTGATTTGATCCAAACCTGAATGTAGAAGCCTTTCTGGGGTCAGTGTTAACTTCTTACCAACAAACTGATTGTGCGAAGTATTAAAATATTGATTTTTGACTACTGCCGTGAAAGACATATTCTATTATGTAAATATGTGGATAACATGTTTTTTTTTTTTTTTTTTAACAAAAACTGAGCTACAAATGTGAATAAGCAGCTTACAGGAGGCTCAGGAAAGTGAAGACCTCAGCCTGCTGTCTTCCTTGTAACCTTCAGGTTACCTTCAGCTGCAGCTTCCTTCTTCATCTCCTCCTCCTTGTCTCTGGTGGCAGCTCTGCCCCACCCCAGGGAGTGACAAGCCATCGTTTCCCGCTGTGATGGTTCCTCTTCAGTGCTTAATTACAGGGGATGCTAAACGTTCTATCTTTTTTTTTTTTAATGTTGAGTCAGTGAATGAGAGGCAGAGAGGATGTGACCTCTGAGCATGGCTTCTGATTGGTGGAGAAGTATTAGGATGTGGCTACCTGTGCGACTCCTAGTTTGAGTTTGTGTCGTTTTGTAGCTTAAATCCCAAAAGTTATTTACACAGGAACCACATTAATCCCACAAACTTACAGGAACAGTATAACACATTCGTTAAGATGCACTTCAGGGCCAGTTGGATGTTGAATAAAGATTGAACGCCCCCACACAAGGATTTAATTCAGGGGTTTATCTTCTGCTTTTAACACTGTATGCACAGATACTGCTTGTTAGATCTTCAGGCCCAACCTACGCTGATTTAATCAATAACAAGTTGTTGTTTTTTTAGATGACAGACCACAACAGGTATTTCTAAATAGTTTTAAATCAAGTTAGTTGGTTTAAACACAGAGGCTTTAAATATTATTACTATATAGCTAGCCCAAACAATGTTGATAACATGGCACAGGGGGAAATTTGAGGGGGGGGCTTTTTCACTGTTGCACCACTAAACATGCTTGCAGCAGAGCAGCTGTGTTATTGAAGATGTTGTGCATTGAACATGGACAGAGGAAGTTTAAAAAGTGGAGCTGTAGCAGATGTTGATGTTGGACATGATGACACAGAAGAACACAGCGTGTTCTGTAAATTTAGACATACAGTAGGAAGTTAAAAGCCTTATCAAACACTGTGAAGGTAGAAACACCCTTTAGAAGTTTGTTCAAATGCCGCTTTGGTAAAGAAGTCGTCGTCTGTGATCAAAAGCTGTGAAAGCAACCCTGAACAGACACACTGCGTGTCAGTTTGAGGACGGGAACGACATACGAGCCGTCAAAACGGTGATATGAATCTGAGCTGTAATTCAGAGAAAAAGAGATTAGAAGAAGATAATGGTCTCATATCTCAAAAGTTAACAGTGAGGCCTGCGTGAACTGTGAATAATCTTATAATTACTGATCTAATGCCATTAGGCCTGACAGAAATAGAGAAAGCAACGCTTGGATGAGGCGCAGTTAATCAACTGTGTGCTCCTCGTCGGATCATCAGTACCCCCGCGCACGCTAAGGCCACGAGTGATGATAGGTATAAGTTTAAATGACAGCTTAAAGGAACATTACGCCGCTCTTATATTTGGTTAACTTTCCCTTCCAAATGGTTGAAAAACGTGACATTCTTTTAATGTTCCTCAACGCCTTTTTATCGCCCCCTCGATTTCTGAAGCATTTTTTTTTTTTTTTTTGCCTGAGGCTGTTCTTCTTCAGGGGAAATCCAGAGTGACTAGAGTTCCTTCACCTTGTGAGCTGGTTTGATCCCCGACACAGAGGCAGGCTGCTGATCTGCCCGTGTTAAGCCTCTGTTCCAGGTTGTACTTGCAATGTGAGAATAATAATAAAAACACAGCGCTGGAGGCTCCCGTCTCTGATTCATGTTGTTGTCTTTTATTTCTTTGTGTAGGAGAGAACGCTGCGACAGAGTGCACACACAGAATTTGACAGTTTAAAGAAAAGATCCACCCTCAGATTGTCAACCGCTGTTTGATCTCATCAGTCAGTGATGTTGAATTTGATGGCAAAGTGGTCTGGCTGAGCCAATTTTTCCCTCATGTTCTGTCTTTATTTGTCTGGTAATGTGGGAAGAGCAGCAGCTATAATTGATAAAATGAATGTGTTTGTCATAAAATAGTTCTTTTGTCATTTTATCAGTAATAAATATTTCCAAGAAGTTTTGCTTAACAACAACTTTTTTGGTTTAAAAAAGTTTTAATCTTTGGCCTGAACATGTTCCTAAGTCCAGTACCGCTGCCACTACTCAGGTCTGTGTGTGAATGTGTGTGTGTGTGTGTCAGATGCATCAGGCCTATATTGCAAAGCTGGATTTTCTCTTGTTGATGTAACTTTAGAATTGACCCTGGATTTTCCATCCTATGATGCTGTTTCACTTCTTGACGAGGTCAGTCACCATGGTAACTTACACTGAAAGGCTAACAGGTTATGTTCTAGATAATGAGTATAAAAGCACCACCTCCTGAACAAATAGTTCTCTTGGACAAAGGGATAGATGCATCTTTTTGATGATCCTTTCAAGTCTGTTTAGCTCCACTAGGGTTGAATCTGAAATAATTATCAGGCAATCAGGGGCCGGAGAGTGAGGGGATCAGGATACTTAGGCAGACTTTACCCCTCCAGAATCTCCTCAGTTACACATTAACAAGGTGGCCGTATCAGTCTGAGCCGTTAGCGCTGTTGCACTGGACTGTCAGCAGCTCCAGCAGCTCTGGAAAGCTCTGGAAAGCTGTGAAGACTCGTGGCAGGTTGTGGCAGCTGCAGGAAGTGCTGCTGTAAGTTGCAGCTGCTACGATTTGAACTGTCTGTAGCCAGATGAGGATCAGCAGGTAAAAAATAAAGTCTGATGTTACATACTTTTACCCCCCCTCAAAAGCACAACTCGACCCATTGCAGGGTTATTTCATCAAAAATTCTGTTAAAGAATAGAAGTCTGAAACTAGCAAATCTACACGATATAAGTTCATACACGTTGGTGGGTGTGGTTTTCTATGCCTCCAAGGCAAAGACCCACCTATTTGCATCTATAGGGAGGAGGCTGTGAGGTGTTTAAAAGTTTCTTGTGATGCAGAGAAGCACCAAGTACGGCTCAAGTAAAGCTTTTTGACCCACCAAACCCCAAAAAATTTAAAAATGACTACAGTATAGGTGGTTTTTAAATCACAAATAAGTAATACTATGTTGTTTACCAGCTCATAAACACATTTTAGGGTGCACTATCCCTTTAAGTAAGAGACATTTTTAGAATATACTGTAGAATTCTATCAATAATAAATGAATTCATAAATCAAATAAATATGCTAGTTAGTAAAATTAAATTAAAATCCAACAAAATACACTAAAAACTGACATGTAAAAGTTTGTAGTTTTAAAAATAAATGGATTTTAAAAACTCTCATTAGATATTGGTCATAATAAGATTAGAAGCACTCAGAGCGCGCTGGCTTCCGCCAAGCATAGGGTCACTCACCTGAGACAAACCCAAAAGGCTAAATAAAAACATGATTTAAATATTGTAATTACCAAACCCATGCCAACACTTATACTTCAAGCTCATATCACTCCTTCCATCATCGGGATAGATACCATCTCATCTCCCAATAGTAAAGAATAGTAAAAAATGCCTGGATCCTATCTCGGCTGTGGTCAAAAGGATGCCTCCGCATCAGTTTTCCAGAGTCTAACAATTTGGAATCCAATGAAGAAAACTGCCCTTTTTCAGAGATGTGTATAAAATCTGTCTCTAATTATTTATATACCACTGAAAAAAAAATGAAGTGAAAAAATGTGTCATGACAAAAAAAAAAAAAAAAAGTTCTGCTTAAATGCTTAATAAATTAGAGCTGGATGTCTTTTAAGGTGAAATTTATTGGCAAAAGTATTCTGTATTTGGCATTTTGGTACAACTCCGTTGCTAACAATGCTGTATGTATTTTGCTTTTTCACAACAACATAAACATAAATAACAAAACTAGAGATATGTTTACTTTTAAAGATGATTTTACCTTTTTTTTTTATTTTTATTAAACCCTGTGGTTTCCATCCAGCAGAAACAAAGCAATAAACAAATCTGGCCGAACGTTTTGATGCTAATGGTGTCTCCTCAGATGAGGTCTGAAATATTCGATTTTCCATCATAAGTAGTTACATTTGGGGAACCCCAAGAGTAAGACTTTTGATTACACAACCAGCCATCTCTGTTGGACATTGGTCTTCCAGGGAATAAAACTGGACATAATTAGGAAAACATACCGAAATGGTGGAAGAGCAGTAATGGTGGCAGATGTACTGGACTGGTCTCTGGGTAGGGAACAGCAATAATGAAGGCTTTTCTTTTAATATGGAAAGAGGACTGATGGAGATGGATGGGCTCTTCGTTAGTGACCTTATGCGTTATATTAACTAGTTCGCTGTGTCCTGGATATCTTTGGAAAAGATCAGTGTTTAAAATAGTGTGCAGTAACTGTGCAAATTAATGTAGGATATCATTATTTACCCCCAAAAATTCACCTTATATGCCAATCATTCACTTTATTTTGTCCTGATTTTATCTGGTTAGTACCAGGTTCAACCCCCCTTTTGCCATCAGAACTTGGTATAATATTTTTAGAACTATGGGATTATCTCATTGAATATGATGCTGTGATGATGCTGTAGACCAAATTAAGTCCCAGGTATCTAAAATATTTCCCATAACTTTAGCAGTAGAATGGTACATCATTCGCTGTATAACTAGTTGCTGGTAATATTTTCTCATTTTCCTACAGTGAAGTACTTTCACATGGCAGCGTTGCTACTCTGACGTGAAGGATCTGGATACTTTCCTTCTGTCTCTGCAGCTCTGGTTTATAGAAATGTTTGTTCTACTAAAACTCCAATCTGTGATGAAATATGCCAAAAAGCACAGTGGGAGATTCATTTTTTTGTGTGGCTTCCTTTCACATAAAAAGACCCTTTACTCTCCATTTTTGTAAAGGCATAATGCACTGTGACTTCCTCTCACCCAAAACCTGACAGCATTCTGAAACGACACATTTTATATCAAATTCTACACTATGTGTTTGCATGCAGGCGACTACAGTCACACACTCGCAACTTTGCAGGCTGGAAGGTGTGTGTGGTGTAGTTGTGAAACATGACGACAGATAGTGATCCCACAAGGGGCCTCCATGTCATGTAGAAAATACCATAACATGTGCATTACACTTAAGTGATTCTTCTTCCATCTGCTAAGTATGACAGCATTAACATACCCATTTAATTAGCACCGTGCTTAAAGCATTCCCCCCTTTTAATCACCTCTTTGTATTTATTCATCCACTGGTAGCAGAAGGGCTCTCGTTGGAGAGACAAAAACAGCGTAACTGCTTTGCAAACACGTAACAATAGTTAGTTTTTAGAGTTTGTGCAGACAAATGCTTCTCCACTTGCAAGTTCATTCAAATTTGGTACAACAATAAAGGAGAAATCCTATTTTTTTTCCAAATAAAAGGTGCCCTCCACCTCTCCGCTTCTAAATCTGAACAAAACAAGCACATCCCTCTCTCTCTTTCTTGCTTGTAAAATCTCACCATCATGTGGGAGAAGGAGGGGGACTGAAAAATTAGGAGCCTCTTTGAATGGCTCACATTTACATTAATGAACTTGGTTTGAATGGAGCTTCATATCAAGCCTCATAGATTCTGCGCTGTGATTTTATTAATTGCAACAGAGGTGTCATTGTTTGTCGTTTTGACGCCAATTCAATTAAAATCCCATTTAGAGCGTAATAGATTAGACAGTGTAAACTTTATGTGAAGGATGCTTTGTGACTAATATGTGACTAACTAGCTGCTGTGTGCTTTGATGCAGTCATTGCACATGTGTAATATTTGGGTCTGTAGGTGTGTGGATTAGCTAGTATGTAGTTGTAAGTGTGTGTGTGCTAGTAAGAGTGTTATCATGTCTTCTTTGTTAAAGTGAGAGGATTCACTGCCGGCATCGTTGCTACTTGGCTTAGTCATAATTGGTTGTCTTTTGAAGGAATTAGCAGCATGTAATTCTATACTTTTATTTGAATATCCACAGCACAGATACGTGAGGCCTCGTCAGTGTGCTGTTATGAAATAATTTGATACTAAAAAGTTAAACTGTAGTGTGAAACAGGAATTATTGCAGTAGATTTCTAGTTTTTAAGGTTTGGAAGTTGGGTGAAATATGTGAATTTGTGAGGTTAACTGTTTAAGTCAGACTTGGTGTCCAGTAACTTGTATAAACCAGGGCTGTTGCTAGCCATCTGGGTGCCCTAAGCACAACTTCTGTGGGGCGCCCACCAAACATACTATCTCTTGGCTGTCCCAAAACAAGAAAAAAATTCTCAAATATACGGTTGTCCTCTTTTCCAACGTAAATTCTCACTATTAACCATCATACATCAGTTGTCCACTTCTAAAGATCTGCTATCAAATACAGAAATACTTTTTTTTTATTGTTTCTTTCTTTTTTTTCACTCTCTCTGCATACATTTCTTGAAAAGACTTCAGATATGCTTAAAGCTATCAAACATTGAAAGAATGAAAAAAATACTGTTATTGTTCTCACTTTTTAGGACAAAAGTGGCCCGTTAAGTCACATTAAACTGATATATTTTAATATTTTTAAATAGCTACTACAAATATAATGATGCATTGTGTGGTGATAGGGTTCCCATCAATTTTTCTATACAGCTTATTCCAATTTAGGGTTGTGGGAGTACCTGGAGCCTATCCCAGCAATTAGCAGGTGAGAGGCAGGGTACATCCTGGACAAGTCCCCAGTCCAGGACCAACACAGAAAGACAAACAAGCATTTGTGCCACATTCACTCCTATAGAGAACTTAGAATGACCAATTCATCCAAACTTTTTCTGCAGGGCTTCCTTTCCATTGACAACATGTCAAGCCGGCATACTCTGAGAGAACATGCAAACTTCACACTGAAAGGACCCTTTGGGACCCTGTGTGAAATGTACATTAAAACCAGAATATAATCATTAGCAAATTTTATAAACCCATATTTTATTTTCAAATAGGACATAAACATATTATACATTCGAAATCAGACATTTTACTATTTTAGCTCATCTTAAATGTTAACATGTTTCTATTTGCACATATCCACATTATATTACCCATTTACACAGACAGTACTGTGTAATAATAACTTTACATGTAAAGCATGTATGCATATAGTATGTTTCTATAACAATACTGTGGAGTTTATCCGTCTTTAACATGACTGAATAATCCACTTCCAGTTGTTAAAGTAGACTAAAGCAGGTCAGAACTGATCTTATTTGAGTCACGGTCGATAACTATATTTAATTTTATTGCATTTATTAGTCAATACAATTATGTTTTGATAATATTATGCCATCCAAATATAAATATAAAATTAATAATAATGAAATATTATACCAGCTTTGACCTTTGATCCTGTAGCAACAGCTGTAAGTTTGTGTGTGTAAGTCAGTGCTCGCCATTGTAAAAAGTTAGCATTAGTCAGTTTTTTTGGTGTGTGAGGTAACATATCAACCAAAGAAGTGCTTGCAAATGTAATGTTTGCTTTCTAATGTTGAACATTTTGTCCTTTTAATATTGTAATGTTAACAAAAAAGTTGACTGCTTTAAAAAAAAAGGCAGCGGCATCTGCAAAAATGGGCTTAATTTCTTCCCAGAACATCCCCACATGCCACATAAATTAGTGCATAAAGATGATGTGTTCATCTGCTTTGGAACTTGGACATTTTTCCAGTTCTGTACTTTAGTACATGCATCACAAGAGTAGAAATGTCTGTACGTCATGCTGTTCAATTCATGTCATGAAAGGGCAAGTATCTGCAAGATCTCTTTTTTTTTTTTTTTTTTTTTTAAATCCAAATGCATCAATCACCTGTTTGGACAGATGCTCTTTCAACAGTTCTTTTATTATACTCCATAAAATGCAGAAACACTTGTATAAACTATGACTGAAGCTTCTCTGTATGAAACAATGCTTTTTGAAGTGCTTCATCTTGTTATACTCCAATAAATCTATTTTTGTACTAATCTCTTAAAATATCACATTTTCAAGGAGACTACCAGTTTGAAAACAGCAAGGGGAAGTTTTTTAACCCTTTAAGGCTTGACCTATGAAAAAATAGTATGAAAAGTCCAATTTTTTTTAATCTGAGGTCATTATCTGGACCATTAACAAAATGTAAGAAAAAATATTTTTAGGGGGACATTTGCCCTTTATTACCAAGTGATTTGTCACAGTAATTATAGTCTAATCTTCTGCTTTCTATCATAGGGGGAGATGACAAGTGTCACATTATATTCAACAGGATTTTGATCAAAGTTTTTACCATAAAGTAATGCAAAATGTCTCAGAAACTGTATATATCAAATATGCCAAGTTGGGCTCTGTCGGGGTTAAATAGTAATGTTTAAGGTTATTGTTTCCATTTTCACATTTTTCAAAGCAACTCACACACAGCAAAAACAGCAGGTCACTAACTGGGGAATAAATGGACTGAATGGATTTCAGAGAGGAAGAGCCTCTCAGATGTAAAGATGGGCAAAGATTAACCAATCTGTGACCTAAAAAGTGAGGAAGAATTTAAGTAAAATGTTCCTCAATGCAAAATTGTAAAAACTTTAAAGATCCTGCCACCTGAAATTTATATTATCAAAAGATTCAGATAATCAGGAGGAATCTCTGTAGGCATGGTTTTATGAATTCTGCAAATGATTGAATTCTGTTTTTATTCAAAATTTTATAAAGTGTCCCAACTTTTTTTGGAACTGGGGTTTTAAATGCTTTACTCATTCAGCTGTTTTTATTTCTGTTTTCTCAGACAGACTTAACCTTCAGTATTTCAGATGCATAACCTTTTTTCTGACAAGCCATATGCACAGTTGTGCCATATTTTTGTTTCATCCAGATCATCCAAGTTATTTAAAACATATTGGTTAGAAATATTCAGAAAATGTTTTATTTGGTTCATAAAGATTACCTAGTTTATTTTTCTGTACATATCTTTCATGCTTTCATCAAGGTATGTTTTTCTTTTGTGGACAAACCTCTCAACCAAAGCTCTGCCCGGGCCTTCTTTCATCATGCGTCACATTTCTGTGGTATTTTATAATAAAGCCATCATCATGCCCTTTTTCTTTTTTGCTGTACCTTTTCTTTTCTCTGACTTCCTGTCTATGCCTTTCCCCTCCAACACATGCAACTTGCTCTAATTAGAATACACCCTGTCTGAGGCACCTGAGCAGGAACTACTGCCAATACAAATTCACCATGTTTTTCCTCATCTGCTACATGTCTGCTAATTCACCCGGAGGAGTCGAGTGAAGTGCACACAGCCACTCCGAGGGAGTGTTTTGCATTAAAAATCCTTTTGAGCCGATGTAAGTTTGAGAAGAGGAAAAAAAAAAAATTCTGTGTTTAATAATGTACAATGTGAGATGGCACAGTGCAATATACATTTTTAATTACTAAAGTGACTAATATCTAGGTTTGGCTTTGAGGTTTTTGTTCCATGAAATATGCATTTGCAATTTGTTCCCTGCAGCTGAGTTGGATACATACACCTGAGGTGAGAGCTTTTAGAACCGAGGAGGAAGTTCAGTAACACGATGTGTTCAGGTACTACATGCAAATAGGTGTATGTGAATTTTATGAAGAGGAAGGGAAAGGAAGCCGTGCATGCCTAATAACTTTCAGGCTGTGATAATGGCACATTTCATGTCAGCTTTGATGGGGACTACAACCGACATTTGGAAAGAAAAACTCAGGTTTCACAAATGTTTTCCTTTTTTTTTAATTCTTTTGATGCCCAGAACCTTATTTTTAAATGCCTTCCACTATGGTTCCAAGAAGCATGATGACGGTATTTTCTCTACAGATGAAGATAAGAACCTTAAACTACTTGCTTTCTGTTTTTAACCTTAATACTCCACATTTGCAAAAAGCATCATGAAGATGTTGCAGAACAAATACAAGAAAGTTAAGGAACAAAACTGGATTTAGCACACTTTTGAAGAAATTCAGCAGAATTTTGCATCATTCTTGGACTGTTTTAAGGTGATGCAGAGTTCTTTTGCACAGCAGGAGGTGAGAAGGGACCAAAAAAAAAGAGTATTACTGTTTTTCTTAGACTTTCCCATTTGTCTGCGCATTAATTGAAGAGCCTTTCCTTTTTAGATGGAGTGCATTATTTATGACGGAGCCTCAAACGCTAAGTTTGACAGCTTCCACACGCTCACTCCAGCTGTATTTTCTTTACCAAGACAACCAAAGCTCTCCTGACGCAAACCTTGTCTCTTGAGTGAGCTGACGAGCGTCGATGCAGCCTTACCTTAGTGTTCCCTCATAAATTAAAGTTAAATGAACAAAAAGTAACTGTGGCCTTTAAATGTAAAAGTAAGTCATTAATCAATCATGTGTCTCATCACTCCGCCCACCCCCCGTTTTTAAAAACCAATGTCCAAGGGAGAGCCAGCTGCTAACCAGAGTTTTCCACTCCACATCTTCTGTCATACAAAAGTGGAGTCTTGCCCAGAAGGGAGAGCCAGCCTACACCTAATTTGATAACTCATTCCTTTTTACACAGCCCTAATTTTGATGTTTTATGCTGTTTTGCTGCTTTAAGCTTCTCCCTTTTTCTCGCCCCCAAAATCCCCGCATAACCGCAAGCTGCCTTTTCTCACAGAGGAGCAGCACAAAGACTAAAAGAAACCTTCCTGGCTGAAGCTCTCTTCAAAATCACTGGGCCCGAATCAGAACACACGCAACAGCGACAGGAGGACTGTTCCCGACTCGACTAGATCCCCGCACCGGTGAAGGGGGAAAGTGTTTACCACAACGTTTCAAAGTTCAGTCAGCACAATGTGATGTCAATTAAAGGTGACAAAAACTTTAACGCTTCCATATGCAGCAGCGGCACTTGAAAACCACAGAATCTGACTTTGGGAGTGCAGCTATTAAGAGGGTGCCAAAAAGTGTGCCAAGTGTCCATATGTTTCATAAGGTGCACTTTTTATGATCCTTTTTGAGATTTGTCCTCCACAACCCCAGATTTTCTTCATTAGGAGAAAGCAAAAAAGAGAAACACTCCTCTGTGTTTCTCCATTTCAAGTCTTTTTAATTGTTTAATATTTTATAGGATTTGAAAGAGGCCCATGTTTTCTTCTTTCTTCTTCTCCTTTGGACTTCTTCCTTGGATCCTGGTTGTGGGTAAAACCTCTCGTCTGTTTTGTTTTGTATCTCCTCATCGCATCCACTCTGTGGAACGTTTGTAGAGTTTTGTTCCAAAAATGAGGGAGCTGTTTTTGCCATCTTGTGAAAACTTAATTCTGCCAGTGTTGTGGATATTTTTTGTTGTAGCTTCAGAATAAAGAAAGGAAAAAAAAAAAATACAAAACATGCTGCTCTACAGGGAACAGGGATTAGAAAAGTCCACAACTGTTTGGCTCATGAATACCTTTCAATGCCATTCATGTAAACAGAAACTAACGTGAGTATTTGAGAAGTTGACAAGTTACGAGGAGACTTAAGGTTTTTATTTAGCAACAGAAGTTTGGAGGAGGAAGCAGCAGAAATCCAGTAAGCATTAAGATGCTGAATGTAGGCTAATGGAGACAGCTTGCACCAGAGAATGTGGAATACCAGAACAAATATTTAGAGCCCTAATAGAGCTTTCCTTTCTCTAAATGATTTGTGACTTTATTGTGTATGCAGAAAGTTTGCAAGTTGCAATGCCTACAATCCACAATGTAAAAAGTTCTTCTATTTGGCCAAAACCTTTACTTCTGAACTGACTTAAAAACATTCACCTACCACTTTATTAGGAAATCTTTCTGGGAATTTTGCCACATATTGATTTTGATATAAGACAGGATGGATCCATGTTTTTTAAATTCTGACCCTATGATCTGAATGTGGGAGCCGGCAATGGGCAACTTTTTTCCAAACTTGTGATTAGCTGATTAGCTAGGAAATGAACAGGTGAACCTTAAGAATATGGTCAGTGTACATTGTCAAAAGCCCAGCCTTGTCTAACCTTGCTTATATTTATTATCAAGTATTTACTTATGGCCTGTCTATTGGCAAATTTGTTACACCTGACATGAAAAATGAGAAGCTTCACTACCAAATTTTTAGGATTATGTTGTCCAATCTGAGCAGACATGTCTCAAACAAGGGCCAAAATTCAAACAAAGGTAACAAGATGTGCCACAAATATGTATAAAACAGCAGAAACAACAGTTTGTTTGTGTTTAAAAATCAAACCATACCATATATGTTATCGTGTAATATATATGACTATAACCATACTGCTACCAACATGTTTACCTTGATGTTTATCTAAGGTTAAGCCTAGCGGGAAAAAAAGAAAAATAGTTGTTTGGGCTATTAAACTGCATGTTAACTGGGATTCTTATTAGACATAAAAACCAAAATACCACTCAAAATGCACAAGTAAGTTTACTTAAAAAGTTTATTTGTCTTTGTGTTGTCCTAAATGTGGTAACTTTCATTTACTGCAAACTAAGCTTTGTATATGCAAATAGTGTTTCTGTGAGAATGTAACACATAAATGAACCAGCATGTCTGTTGGTTTCACATAGCTGTGTTTTACAGTGGTCTTTTACATTAGCCAAAGTGCAGTGGATATAAGAAACTTTCTTGCTGGAACTCAGGATGCATAAAATCTAGCCAAACAAATAAAGTAACAGTAATATCATAATAGTAATGCCATTTACTTTCTATCCTTTCAATGATAAAGGTACAGTTAACCTGCTAGCTAGCTAGTTGACCTGCTAGCTAGCCTTGTGCTTCCAGAAGTAGTCCTAACGCATGCTTGCTGCTAGAGAAAGATCTTGGCAGAGATGAAAACTGACCAGACACTGTTGATATTGTAATTGTTAGTTCTGAGAGGCTTCATAGGTATGAGATCAGGTCAAGCTCCTGGAACAAGTAGTTTATGATAAAATGGCTCACTTAATGTTGAAGTGTCTTACTATGTTTTTGCTGTGTACCAAGAGTTCACTCTAGTGGTGGCCTCTTTTCTGAATCAAGGCCAGCACCCCTGGAGCTAGTGCCTTCCATGGTTAGCTGCTTCTCATCGCCACCCATGGCCCAAATGCTACAGCTCCTTACTTCTATTCTTTACCTAGCCTTGCTATTTGCAATATTATCAATATTATTAATATCAACATTAATCAATTAATCATACCTCAAAGTTGGCAAATCATATAACGTCATTTAAACAAATGTGTAGATTTAAATAATGCACATTTTTTTCATGGCTTTCAAAAGTACGAACATTTAATTTTTCCTTAAAATTTCACTTCAGTTGGTCATTTTTTGTGGGTCTGCCATCATAGCTAACACATCCTGTGTCATCTTAACCCAGTATGAGAAACGTTATCTAGCCTGTGCTCTTTCCATTTTCCTGTATTTGAACACCAATTTCCTCATTCACCTGCCACACTCCATAACTTGTAATGTCCAGGAAAGCTCCATTCATGTATTTTCTGAACTCTGACTGAATTTTCACATCTTTGCTGTTTTGTCATTGTAGTCTTACAATTCATGGATTTTTAATTCCTCCTTTCTCTGCACGTTTGATTATTTTTTTGGCTGAAACCATCAGAAGAATGTGAGCGTGTGAGATGAAAAAGTAAGAAAGAAAAAAAAAAGTATATCGAGATGATTCATGCTTGTTGAACTGGCTGTGCTTTACAGGCCTTGTCAGACAGGAAATAACTCCTAAAGGAACCAAACCAAAGTGAATGAATGAGGCATTTCCTCCCAACTGCTCCTAGACCTCAACGTGCTGCCTTAAGGCACATGACAAACATATGTTTAAGTTTTATACTGTTTTTTATCAAAAGTAGAAGTAAATAATATAAACATATGACTAGCATCTGACTAACATATGAATAAATATATGAATTTATTTAGAACATGTCAACATATTACATGTAATTATTACATATTACATGGAACATTGCTAACCAACACATTTGTAAGTAATTGTAAATGTATTCATATTGTATATTCATATATGTGAAGACTCGTATTTTTAAAACTATTTCCCAACAGTTGTATCTATGTGCTTAAGCCATTTATAATATCACTTAAGCTTTTCATTTTCTCATGCAACCGATCAAAATCACTAACTCAGTCGACAACGATACAGCTGTATAATCCAGTGACATTTGCCGAATGATGGTGCATTCACTGTCGCTACAGTAGAGAAATACAAGGAACAAAATTTAAACAGCAATTAAAATAGTCCTCAAGGAAATACTTTAATTCTATAACCTTTCTATGTTTAATTTGCAATAAAATCTAGTTGTAATGGTCTCAATGTCGTCCCCAATGCTCGTGACGGGACATCACCTGCATGAACGATGCCAATTCCATCTGCCTTAAAGGGTTAATGATGGTTATGATGCAAATTATATGAATTATAAATTAATAATACCCTTTGATCAGTAAACAGTTCCAGCACCAAAGATCCTGATTTTTCTTTTACTCAAAGGTTTTTGTGGTTGAGTACATTATACGTCTTAAATGAAGCTGAAGTCATATAAAAATCAACAGAAATTTTCCGTTTTCTCTGTCTTATTGCTACATTTTTGCTCGTTAGCCTTCCTCCCCTGAAAATAATTTGATTGCTCCACGTGTGTTAGAAATCTTGAGTCGATTCCATTTCTGAGTCTTGTGCGATGCCTTGGGCTGTTTTACTGTTATAATCAAAACATTATTTTACCTTAGAAAGCCTCTGAGAGCCAGACCGCTGCTTCATGTCTGATTCATGTCTCATTTCGGCTTTTGCAGAGCAACACAGGTAAACACCTTCCAACAAACAAATCAGTACAGTATTATTCTAATTAATTTGTGTAAACGCCACACATGTCCCGCAGTGCTTCCACTTTATTTTCTAGTCTTGCTGACTCTTTCTGAGAGAGGAAGAGGAGGAGGTGGAGGAGGAGGAGGTGCGTTCCCTCCTGGCAGCTGAGGCTGGTGAAGATCTGTGACAGATGGGGCCGAGTTACAAAACTCACAGCCTCGGGTGAAATTCATCCCCCAGAACTTTCCACAGGGTGCCCAGATTTACCTGATCAGAGAGAGATGTGGAGATAGGGTGTGAGTTTGTGTGTGTGTGTGTATGATGAGGTCCAAAAATGTGCAGAGGAAGCTGAGGCAGCCTGGATGCCTGTCATGGCTGACACAGAGCCCATCTGCCTCAAACCTGTGGCGCACTCAGGCTTTCCGCCTCCCCACTACAAACACACACACTCCATCTTCTCCAAACACCCGTAGTTCTCCCTGCCACCACCTCTGAAAATGAAACACAAGTAGAAACTGACCTTGTGATGACTACACATGTCACCAGCTCTGCATACCTTCAAGCACACTGGGGCTCTTTCTTTACTATAAAGCACAGTGTCTCATGTGTCCCATCACGATGAATTTCCAGTTTTTGTCCTCTTAATTCATCTTCTGTCTTGTTTTACTGGATACCCTTTGCCTTGATTCCCAGTCCTTATCATCCTCAATAACAGCCACTAAAGTAGCTTGTGTGGTGTACAGTTGCACCAGCTTTTTTTTTTTTTTTTTTCCATTTAAAGATGAAAGCCCTAAGTTTATGGAGGACCACCCACATGTAGATGCATCTGTGGAGGACCTGAACTCCTTGGAAGTAGGAGCTGATAAGAATTATTTCTTTTGATACTAAACAGGTTGATACTGACTTTTTGTTTATTCTTAAAATTATATCTGAAACTAGAACTTAGACCTTAAACTAGTTCTAAATTTATTTTAGGAACCACCACAAAACCACACTGTTAGGTGTCAGAATCTTAAGGAACATAAAGATTTGATTCAATTATGATTACAATAACCACAATTCAGTTATAAAACAAATATTGATGCACTGTGATGCATTTTTTTCCCTCTGTGACTACTTGACTACTACCACTTATGGAAATGGGTAACATAGATTCTCATACTTCTCATGGCAAACAAAGGAGAATCCTCATTCGTCTATTGGCTAATGCAGGACAACATCTGCTCCCACTACATAAGAGCCAAACAAGGAGCTGCATTAGATCCTATAGGTCTTGGGTTGATGCTATTTTCATCAGAACCTTTACCGTGTTTGACCCTCTGTATTCTGAATTTCGGTTAAGGACCATAGTGCAGTTAGACAGTTCATTGCCATAAAAACAACAGTCATGGAGTTTGTCTTGTTTTCCCTGCAAACTGAAGTCTTAAGAACACCTGACAAATTTTCAAACATTGGAACCAGAAACCAAAAGAACTAGTTCTGTATTAGCATTTGACTACGAAACAGCAGTGGAACCAATTCAGTGGGAAGTGACTTGATATATATCTACAATGTCTTGATGACATGACAAGAACAACCCTGCTTTTATGGTGTATTTTATGTAAAAAAAAAAAAAAAGTTGCAAATAAAAGATGGGAAACTAGTGATTGCATGGATGAAAGTTAGTAAAAGCTCTGAGGCAATACTAGGTGTTGTGTCAAAAATTGTAAATCTAAATTATATATAGCCTTAAATTAAGTTATACCAGTTTGACAGTATTTTTTCTCCATGAATGACTCGTTACTAACAACATTTTTAACTGACTGAGAAAAGAATTACTGCAGTAGAGTGAATAAGAATGTTCTATTCCACTGCCATGACAATTGTACATAGCAAACTTTCCCACCACACCACGCTTTAAACATTGTTTAGGCTATTTAAACCGATATATCAGCCAGCCTTACTCTGAAGTAATAAATCAAGTGAGTGGTTTTCTGCTGGTGAAAAACTCTAAAATCATGCCAAACATACTCTGTAAAAATCAAAAACATAAGATGAGCCACATCAATAATTGTCAGTATAACAATATAATATTATATTATTGTCTCTACTATTAAAGAAAGACATTACAAGGCGGATAAAAGAAGAATCAACAGGCTGATAAAATAACCAACTGTAAAAAGCTTCAAAAAGAGTTCAGGTAAATCTTTCACTAATTTTAGCCATACAAATTAAAGTTACACTTAATATGCACAGTCTAAAGCACAACACAAAAACCTCTATTGTGTTATTAGGTTTACTGTTACCAGTAGCTGTTGACAAGGTGATGATGAGAGAACACTAGTGTAACAGAAGAAGTATTCTAATCATTAAAATGATGAAATTACTGAATTAAAATATAATAAAACTGAACTTCTTTATAAAGGCTTTATTTGTAAAACACTTTGCTTAAAGACAGTTAAATAGAAGCATTTTAAACACCATGAAAAGAAAAACCTGATCCTCATTCGAGACTTCTGTGTTGGCGTGATGAAGTCGCTGTCACCGCGGCGATAGATGAGGAGTTTCAAGCTGTGGGGCCTCTAATTGGGGAACAAAGGTGTGTTGTTGTGGCTGCTGCTGCGAGAGTGTCAGCTGGTGATGTCTGCGTGGGGAGGGTGTCCAATTTCTTCTTCTCCGAGCTGTCCACCTTTTTAGCTCCTGCTTCACTCGGTAATTAACACCTGCCTCCTCAGTGTGGCAGCGTGGCGGTGCTGCGCCAAAACGCCCCAAGTGTGTATATATATGTGTGTGTTTGTGCTGGTGTGCTTCTGAGTAAAAGGGAAAGACTGACAGTCGTATCGGTTGTTCAGATAGATGACATTTGTGGCAAAGTCAGAAGTATCATTAGTGTCTTTGCTTCGCTCTGATTTCAGAAATGTGTTTTATTTTCCTTGGAGCTTGTGGTTTTCTGGTGACTCTGTTATCCCTCCTTCACCTTGTGATTAAATCTGTGAGTGGTGATATAAGACCAGAATGATCAAAGCTCTGATCTGACTTCCAACAGCTCACTCCTTAGTTTCACATTTTGAGTTATTCTCTCATTTTTATTCTTTTTTAGTTGCATAATGGCTGGTATTGTATAGTTGCATGACACTGACGTCATACATCACAAAGAAACTGAATGAAGAGACATTTGTGGAGCCCAGTTAGTTCACCTACCAGCCCTAACTGAGAGTTGAGGATCCTCTTTAACTGTATCAGCGTATACTAGGATTACACATTCACCAGCCACTTTTGCTTTTTAACACAGGTAATCAACCAATTAGATGACAGCAATTCAATGCTGGTGGTGGTAGTGTAATGGTATGGGGAGTTATTTTTTTCACATGCTTAGTTCCAAGTGGAAATGCTTTCAACCAGTGCTTCTCAATTCCGGTCCTCAAGTACCTCCACCCTACATGTTTCCACATTTTTTTTCCTTTCTTTTTTAACCTGTACTTTCCAGCATCATGACAGAAGAACGGGGATCTAGCTGCTTATTGTGCTGAACAAATTTACTTTGACAAGAGGGGCCTTTTGGATTTGAGGCTTCCCATTAATTTAAAATATTATTCCTTATTTACTTATTTATTTATTTATTTATTTTCTTTCATTTGTCTTGGCAATTTTACTGCTGGACCGGAACAGAATACCGACAGAAGGAAGAAAGTTGAAAGAGGAGAGAAGGGAAAGGAAAAGAAAGAGAAAGGGAGAGCGAAATAAAAGGTAGAGAACAACTACAACCAATCAAACCTAAACAGAAAACCAGATAATTAGGAATGAGTATACATCCTAAGACTTCTAAGAAAACACAATGGGAATAGGTCTCCAAGTCCATCCCCCAACCTTACCCTTCCAACCTACTTTTTCTTTCAGTTCAATTAAGCAGGCATTTTAATGGAGTAACTTTCTGTGGATGCCAGATGGTTCATCACTGACAAACTATGAGTTTTCCTTCTACTGGTGGAAATTTTCCAGATATGTCTTTGTCTGTTGGCTATTAGCCACTCTTTAATTTAGCAATTAGCTCACCGTAGCCACAGGTGTATATATGTGCAAATAAGTTGTGTAAAATAGACAAATAACAGCATTTAGATGTTTAATAAAACAAAATATAAACTTGTGCTAAAGGAAAGGTATGAAGGCAGGCAGGGCACTGCCTTATCTAATTGTAATGATTAACAATGATGTTTTTTTCCTTCTTTAAGTCCAGGGGGCTCATTTATCAAGCTGGCGTAGGAACAAAAACCATCATACGCCAATTATAGTCAACTTTTGGGATTTATAAAAACCAAACTTGGCGGCAAAATGTCCCTACCTCCGCGACAACTCTGACCCTGACATACGCACAAAATCTGGACAAAAGGGAAACTGCGACACCAACTGTACAACATAAAATCAAGGAAATGATGTGAAATGCGAGGCATTTGTGCAAAATCAAATATCACCTTTCACATCACGTGGAAAATATATTACAGCTATTTGAAAAATAAATAAAGCGGCACATTCGACATAAATACTCTTGAGAGCACATGCTCATAAAAAAAAACAAAAAAACGAAACACAAAAAACAAAGTAACGGAACCGCACTACGTTATGGAGTCTCACAAATGTCTTTCTGAAGAAGTCGTCCCAAGTGTACCAGTCAGTAAAAGAACATTAGAAAAGTAGCTTCAGACATTCATTCTAAGACCCAGCAGAGTGGGACGCAGACTGGAGTCTGGAGGACTAGAATTTATGCAACGTCCCCAATTTCCCAATTTCTATCCAGAGGGTCTTTATTTCCCACAACCCCTTGACCACCTTGTTAATAGCATTGATTGTGTCCCTCTGCACGCGCATGACCTCCTCGGAGGACATGGCTGCTGCAGTGCTGTGTGGAGTCTCTAGCCTCACCCTCTCCAACCACAGCTGCAGCGCCATCGACCCAGCTGGAACACCCAGGAACTTTAAAGAAATATTTTTTAACACTAAATAAACTGGTACCAATCTCAGTTGTATCTCTACGTATTTATTTTATAAATTAAAACAAAGGACTAAATTACCAGCATACGCTGACTTTGGCGTTGACAACATCTGCCACCTGCTGCTACTCCTCTACCTTTCTAACACTGGTAATGACCATTCCGTCTCAACTAAATAAAACCTTTTTACCATTTTCAACATGGTCCATCAGGATCTCGGTCTCACATTCCGAAAAAATCCGCTACTTCCCGCTGTTCCCCTCCTGAGCAGTCATGGAAATGATCTGATGAATATTTATTATAGGCGTTCTCCTGACCTTTTATAGCTACCATAAGGCTGTGGTAACACGTTCCCTCACATGCGCCAACTTTACTGTTGATTCTGATTTTTTTTTTTTATATTTATGTTAAAAACAAAATGAATAGATTTTAAACTAGCTAAATGGACAGGCTGCAAACTTTTATAATCTCTAGAGCTTTCTGTGAGCTTTTATAGGCAAACAAAATGACATTCACTGGCTTCTCACAACCTCAAAATTTCTAAAAGTTAAATAATCTATTTTAAAATAACTACATAAAAAATCTTTATGAACTAATATCAGTCTTATGGAGGTAAGAGGTGGTTTAGTTTTTTATTTTGTTTTAGTATATGAGTTTTTTTTAAAGATCAGTGTGAAAATAAGGTGCTTTTGCTCTGATTTATGACTCTGTTGAACGCATCTCTCAGTAGAAAAATTCTACCTGTGTTTAAAAGATTGTTTAATAAAACACAAAAGAAGGATATGAAATGCCACTAATGCAGCATTATTGCATCCTGTGGAAATGGATTCGTGTGTTTTCTTCAAGACATTTTTACAAAAAAACATAACCCCCAGGAAAGAGGCGGTTGAGGGAGAAAGTCTGCAGCTGGGTGTTGTCTTTACCGCCTGAATGAGAAAGTGTGCACGGCATATGTTGTTTGTGCATCTTGATTTTTTTGTTGCTTTTGGGGAATTTCTAGCCTGAAATGAGCTCACAGAATAATTAAGGGATCCACCTACTGTATAAGTCAACCAATGAGATTAGCTCATGCTGCAACAACATGTATTTTTTTATTTTATTTATTTATTTATTTTTTTATGGAGTGGGTGTGTGTTTCTGGGTTAGTGTTTATTTGAGTAGCATGTGACAGCGAAAGAGCATGTGCGACAATCACAATAAGCCATATCCATCTTTGCATGTTGGTGTGTATCTGGATGTGAGTTTGTGTGTTCAGTTTGCCTGTTTAAAGCACTAGGAAGTGTGTGTGTGTGTGTGTGTGTTTGTGTGACGGATGATGGCACAGTCATCTTCCTTTTAGCATACATCACTGTCATTTTGTTAGTTTCAGTTTTTAGTGTATGCAAGGTTTTTACTTTCAGTTCTTTAATTTAATTTAATTTAATTTAATTTAATTAAAAAAGTGTGAATTGTACGTGTTTCCTTTTTTTCTTTTTTATTCAATAATGACTATTATTATTATTTTTTTAACAACAGTGGCTTCAACAATTGCAAAAGCAGCCCTAGTGATAATAACTATAAGATGTTTTGATATAAATTATAAATATTCATCACTTTTGTGCAATCTTACCAAAAGATCATCTTAGGTCATTTCAGGTCAAGTTTTTATCTAATAGGAGGGAAATGAATTTTAAATATGCAAGTGAAATACAATCAATAATTCTGCTTTAAAATATAAATTACACTTAATTATTATTTTTTTTTATTTATAGTGTTTATTGCAGTATTATTCGAATAATTATTTTTTTAATAGTTAAATATGCAGTTTTTAAAATGTATTTATTATCATATTATCCTCTGAGTGTGTGTGCACATCCAGCATTTGGCTGTGTGTGTGAGAGGCTCTGCAGGACATGGTTTATGATTGTACTCTGTGTATTAAAAGCCTTAGCTGAGGTTATGTGGGCCCTTGGGTGTCGGGTAAAAACAGTCCTCCTACACAATCGAGCGTGGAACCATAATTTAGCCCGGGGCTCACCTACCCACAGCCACCTAATGCATGCTGGGTATTCACATGTGAAGCACAGTACTGGGAGGCTTTTTGTGTCCTCTTGTGTCAGACTGTAGGACATGCAGTGACTGAAAGCGAGTGCTGTTTGATGGGTAAATGTTGGAAGACGGCTGGATAAACACTGTCGCTGTTAATATTACCAGTTTTTGATCTGTAAGTTGTATTCCATGGCAATTTTTGGGAAAATGTTTTCTCTCGTGTTTTACCACATCTGTTGTTCCTTGGATGCAAACTCTACAGCAGCATTTAATATTCAAAATTGACTAATTATAGCTTCATTCTTGTTTTTAATACTGACAAGTATTGCACATTTTGAATCATTTGGGGAACACAGAGTAAAATTTTCAAAATAGCCACATTAAATATAGATAGTTATTGAAACATAGCTCAATCCAAATCTTTATTAAAAAACAAAGCTGGCTAAACATTCCTCTGTGTCCTCAAGATTATCATAATTAGGAGTTAATAGTTGGTTAAAAATATATTTTATATAATAAATTATTATAGCCATTTTCAGCATATGATTTAGGTGGGGCTACATTAGGCGGCCACCGACCAGATTCTTGCTGTTACCTGCAGGAAGGAGTTAGCCCCTTCATTTGATTTGTAAGAGGCCATTTTCACATCTGGGAATATTGAATACAATGAAAGTAAAACTGGAGAAAGAAGCCATGAGCTGATCAGCATTTTCAAGCTTATTAAATAATTAGCTCTCACTTAAAGCTTCCACATCAAGAAGTTTTCTTAGGTCTCTTTACATTCGTTCTTTGCTGAATTAGACATGGTGCGTGTTCAAAACAGCCAGTGTTTTTTATATGCTTGAAACTGTTCCGACGTCATGTGGAGTCCTGGATAAAAAAACTTGCATAGTGCTGTATCTCAGCCTCGAGACGGCTCCAGAAATGTGTAATAAGATGTCGTTGTGCAATCAAACAAGTCTGGAATGTGGAGTTTTATGGTCAGAAAGTTATGTAACAGCTTTTAAGCCAGTAATGAAATCAATAAATTCATAATTTTTTAGGGAGGCTTAAGAAAAGTTTAGATTGACTCCAGACCCCCTAAGATAGGCTTGATGATGACAAAGGTTAATGGGGTTGCAATCCTGACTCAGCAGTTTGGAAGCTGCCAATTTCATGAGAAATTCACAAAAATATATATTAAAAAGACACATCCAGGCAAAATACAGCTACAAGGCCTATAATGTCCTTCATAGCACAGTTGAACATGTATGTGTATCTGCTCATCAGTCCTTTTGTGGTTATTGGCATTGAGTTTATCTCTTATTCTTTCTCTAAATTATAAGCCTTTCTCATCAACACCTGATATAGAAAAAAAGGAGGGAAATGTGCCGAAATGATGAAGAAGATGGACAGAAAAGGTAACAAAAATGAGAAAAAGAGAAGCTGCCCTGAAAGAGAAATGAGGGAGAAGTATGTGGTGGACATGTTGGCGGTCACGCTCTGCTGTCACCTTCTTTTTGACCGGAATTCATCCTCCCCTGGCGAGTTTTTCCCATCTGTTCCTCCGCTGAGCAAAACTCTGCAGCTCCCACTGCTGCACGACGTCCCGCTGCCCTCTTCACATTGTACAAACAAAATGTTTGGTAAGAGGACTCGTAATATTCAGCTTGTGATTGTTTCCTGCCATTAGTGATTCAGCTGCAGGACAATATTTAATAAGACAGTCAGTCTTTTCACCTTTTTGAGGTTTTTTTGAATTTCTGGGAAACATTTTTGAGGGTGTTTCATGATTTAATACATTTAAATATTATTCATTAGCAGAGGTGTGGCTTTCTCACTACTTTTTGCATGATAATGTAGACATAATCTTTCAAATGACTTGTAAAACTGACAAAACAACTAAACTATAAAGGTGTTACGTACAATATTCTGGTCACCTCGCAGTTTACAAGACAAAAATTACAAAGCCAGTACATTTTTATTTATTTTTTTATAGAAATATTTGAACGAGCTTATTTTTTTTACAGCCAGGCAAGGCAGTCATAGTTAACCCTTGAATAGGTAGTGCACCCTAAAATATGTTATTTCACCTGTTAACTATTTATTTAGCATTTTCATTAAATTTGTTTCAGTATTTTTTTTTATTTTTATTTTTTAAATGGCATTTTGGAAACAAAACAGGAAAAATGTGAGGAAGTGCAAAGAAACTGGCTGGTGGCTGATGAAGAGGAAGGAAAGGAGGACTTGTCAATGCTGTCAATGTTATGAGTCTTTTTTGGATCATTTTACCGAAAGATATGTTGACATACAATTACCTGCTGTTGTCTTTAGACACTAGAAACTGTGCCATTTAGGGGTTTTCCCACAAAGTTAAAAATAAATTAAAGCTTAGGCCTGAATATCATTTTATATTTCAGACAGTAAGTGTTATAGACTCCAGCTTCAGTTTATCTATCAAGCTACTTATTAAGTTTGTTTTTTGGCACTGTTGACCTTCCATAGACAACCTAACATATCGATGACATTGTCATACCTATATGCATAAGTTTTAAATTAACTAACAAACTACTCTAACTTTCTCTGTCTTTTCCTTTCTGAAACAATGTTACAACCTTTAACACCATAGAAGAAGAAATCTCCTTTAATTTTCCTGCTTGAAGGAAAGTGATTGCTTTCAACATCACTGGAGGGACAAAAAAAAGCCATCCTTGTGTTTTTTCTTTCTTCTTCTTCTATCTGCTGAAGACATCTTACTGAAGGAGCGTCTTTGTATTAACTTTTAAAATTCCAATTACAAAGGAGGTTTAAGATCTCTCAGCGGAGTTTGACTTAGAGTCTGTGTTTGATCTCCGGCTTTCCACAGGGACCCCCTCGTCTTCCTCGCTCCTCTCCTGCCTTTTCACCTTCTCCCTCCTCTTATTATTCTGCTATCACTCTTACTCCCCTCTGTTTTCTGTCTTCCTCTTTCCCTTCTGCATTGTTTATCTTTCTCCACTTTTACCTTCACCTCTTCATGTCCTTTTCCACCATTTTTTACCTCATTCTGCTTCTTTTCTTGTTTTCAACATTCGTTTCTTCTGTCCCGCCTTTTTTTTATTCCTTTAACTCTTATTTGGAACGATCATCCTTTTCTCCACATTCCTTTATTATTTCTTCCATATTTGACCGTATTTCTTACACTTGTTCTCCTTCTTTTTCATCCTCTTCTTACTCCATGTCAGTCCTCTCATTACTTTTTTCCCTCCTTTTCTTGTTGTTTTTTTTCCTCTCTTTTCCTTTTTCATCCATGTATTGTCTTTTTTATTGATTTTTCATTTTTTTAATATTCCTTGGATACATAAGCAGTGCAACATGGATAAGGTTGTGTGTGTTTAATGTGTGTGTTTAGCCGGCCTGCACTGGCTGCTTAACACTTCCTTTGTGGCTCCAATAACAGTCGACGTCAGCTAACACCTTTCTGAATTCCTCCACTAACAGCATGTCACCGGTATGGCGTCTGTATGTGTGTCTGTGTGTGTGTGCATGAGCAAATCCGAAGCTACCTCGCTACCTATTCGACTTAATAAAGGAGTGTCTCGGTAACCATTACCCCCACAGCCATGCAGAACAAATTACATTTAATGGGGTTTCTTTGCCCCCACAGTCGTTTTCACCGTTCGCTTCAAAATTTCAATTTAGTGCTTAATGCTAAGGTTTCCTTCAAAGTATTATAGAGCAATATTATACCAATTACGGCGTCTGCGAACATTAAATTAAATGCATTAGCACAATATTGGAGAGAAAGGCAACCGTTTGAAACAAGTTCTGCTCCAAAGCAATGCAGGCAAATGATCTGGGATATGAAAGCTGTGCAGAGAGGCTTGACATCGGAACGCAATTACGTTTGTTGTCTTACGGTCTCATCTCTGCTGAATCATTTACTTATTTATATTCCATATGGATTCTGTGAAGCTGACACTGTCTTCATTTAATGTGTTGCAAATTAGTCAATGAGCTCAGACACTGTGGAGGCTTCAGTCAGTCACTGTGGTTAGAGTTCGGAGTGTGTGTGTGTGGGGGGGTGTTAAACTTAACATCTCTTTTATTGTTTGTGCTCTTGAGAAAATCTTAATGTTATAACTTTTTTTGTTTAAAAAAACCTAAATGATTTTATCATAAGCAGGTTTTTTTTTTTTTTTTTTTTTTTTTTTTTTTAAGATAAGCTTCCAAAAGTGATCTTGGGAAGTGCTGGAAATGACATGATAGATAGACTCTGTGACAGTCATGGTCAGCAACAGAACCTAGGTAGGCTGTGGTGTTTAAACCATTCTAAGGGGACAAAGTGGCAAGAAAATATCCCCCACATCATTACACCACCACTAGCTGCCTGAACTGTTGATACAAAGGATTATGGATCCATGCTTTCATCATGTTTACACAAAATTCTGACCCTAACATCTGAATGTTACAGCTGAAATATAGACTCAGACAACGTTTTTCCAATCTTGTACTGTTTTGGTGAGCCAGATTGGTGGATTCTAACTGGAGACAAAAGAATTTGAAATAGACAAAAACAAAACCAGTCAGCTTGGCAAAGTAGAAAGGAACACTGCAAAGAGGTCTCTAGGAATTTGTTTCAGTTAAAAGCATTTGGTTTATTCTTTTATGTCATTAAGTATTGGCCATGTTTATTCTTTGAAAGTAGAAGCAGCGAATCGTTCTGGTGATGATTCATGTTAGTAATAATATACCTCTGAATTCAACTCACCTCAACTCTTGCTGGGTGTTTATTGCCATGTTTCTAAAGATGTTGGAACCATGAAAGATATATAGATACAAAACTATTTAAAGAAGAACCATATTCATAATATTCATAGAGATACAAGTAATTCATGTACATGAACTCTTTTAATTTTTCTTTTATAGATGTCCACCACATTCCTACTTAAAGTTAGTTTCCAGTTAGGAAAACGGTTTCATTAACTGAATTACAACCATTAGTAAGAAGCCAATACCGTAATGTAATGCGTCTATAATGTAGCTTAAACTTATGGTTCCTACAGTTGAGTGGCTTTGTTATGGCATGGGGGCGTGATTTGGATTTTCTTTTCAAAGGGACAGATGAACGCAAGCTGTATCAAAACTGTTCTGGAGATACATGCAGGCCTTATACCTTTTCACAATGTCAAGATGGTCGGTTATATCAACTATATATCAACAAAATTGCACAGCTGATGCACAGTGTTGTCATGGATTCATGAAGGCTAATCACTGAATTAGCTAAAGTGGCATAAAAGAAACCTCCTGTAGCGACCTCCTGCCTACCATGACAGTTCAAGTTACAGTTCATGTGGAACCTTTTAGTGCCCAGAAAGAGCAGGAACCAAACCTAAATAAGGCAACAAATGTACAAAAAAAAAACAAAAAAAAAAACAGATGGCTGGAAGAAGACCAAATGTGGAGTGGTCACATGACGGGCAGCGTGCCACGGAACTTCCTGCTCACTTTCACTCTCTGTCGCAGCAGTTGGTGTCACTACTTGCGCCGTCTGCGTGAATTCGAGGCGCCGGCTGAACAGATTGGCCAGTCGGAGAGGATCACTCACAGAAAACTCTGCTAATCTTCCACCGGCTGCCTCAGCCACACGCACATAGACTCGTTCTTTCTTTCTTCATGTCTTCGCTCAGTACAGACTTCCTCTCAAAACTGTGTCGAGGGAGGGCAGAGGATTTAGAAAACATGTCATAATGAGCTCTGTTCCAAACCATTGTGAGAAAAAGAGACACCTACTCTTACAAAACAATACATCTTTGAAGGATATTACAGCCAGAAATTCACCACATCTGATACAATTACCAGGAGTTCTGCAACTTTTGGTGCACATTGAACAAACTGCTATTTACCTATAAGTAATAACTTCAAAGGGAATTATGTATTTGTTCCTCCCTTTCCTACACATAATAAATAAGAAAAAGAGGAGATGAGCTAAAACAGAGAGGTAATAAATACAGTACAACAGGATGTTAATGAAATATCTTGAAAGAGAACAGTATTTTACATCACAGGTGTTCTGTGGACAGATTAGAAGACAATTCTTCCCTGGAGGCTCCACCGTCTTTTGAAAACTGTTAATTTGCATGTTCTATGCGGCATTGTAGCTTTCTCACAGCTACTCCAGCTGTTTTATAGACATACTGAGCAAATTAGCCAATAAATACTCCAGTTATCCACTTAAACTTTAGCCCTATCAGACAAAAATAGTTATTTTTCTTTAAAATAGAAGCTGACTGTAGTACTGGTCCCACTTTTGCCATCAGAACAAACACACTGGAACACTGGCAACAGATCTTAAGGGACCTGTTGGTTTTGGGGTCAGGTCATCAGGGAGCTTACTGAGCATTTTCCTACCATTTATCATGGTTCTCAAGCTGCTGAACTTGCCTTTTAAAGTGTTGTAGGAGGCTGCTGCTGTCAGATAGTGGTGTTGCCATGGAGAGGTTTGTGCATGGACTGCAATAGCATTTAGGTGGGTGGAGCTTGTCAAAGTAATGTTCACATGAATACCAGGACCCTGTGTTTGCTCTGTGTAATTTGCCCCACCAGGCAGTGGTTTTAATGTTGTGGGTGAACTGTGTAGAAGAAGGGTTTTTGCTATTAACATGTAGCCTATCTGGAACTCAGGTGTATACCAAGTGGATGTGTTATGCAGACAAATAATGACTCAAGTAACTTTCTTAAAGGACTATTCATGTACTGTCCTCATATGTGGGGTTCCTCAAGGGTGGATCCCTGGACCTCCTTTGTTTTCATATTCATATTCCTTTAACATCTCAGCTTAGTCTTGATGTATTGTCTCTATGTGGCCATGCCCATTTTTCTAACTAAAACTCTATATTTTTTTCAATAACATTTCCACCTGAAAATCAAAAGACAAGAACTTTACTGATGCAGTAAAGTGGTGTTGAATGTAGGAAAGCAAACGGTGAGATAAAGTTTGTAAAAGACAGGCTCTCACTTGGCTCTTAATGAGGCATTTTTCAGTAACTATCCATACCATTACAACACATTCATACTAGGGAGGGCATGTCATCAGTTATGCAAAGAGAGCTGTATTGCAGTAGAAAACTGGAGAAGCAAAACTTAGTAAATGGACAATTTTTCAGACTTAGGTCTGAATTTGCCAATTATTTTTTCTATGAACCAACGTAGGCTTTTTGCAATTTGTTACACCACTGAACTTCTCAAAGCCACCAGCAGCGTGTGTTTCTGTTGCTGTTCTGATAATGCTCAGCTTTTCAGTTAAACTTGACATCCTCAGAAGCCTCATCCCTTCAAGTCTTGCTTGTTTCTGTAATAAATGGGTTATCGCAAACTTCCTTCCATCACATTTCTAAGAAAACTGAGGTTCTTGTGATTCAGCCCTGAATGTTTGCCAGTTGTTTGCCTTTGCAGCATCTCTAAAGGCCACAGTGTCATATTTTATCAATATATGAATGCCTAACCTGATATGACAAAGCTTGTTGGGTCTCATGTTAAATTTCTATATTCAGACTAAACAGTCCCAGGAAAGTAGGTTATATGGATCAGAGTGCCCTAAAAGAAAAGACCGTCAAGACATTTAACTGTTTGCTGGCAATGTAGAAAAAAAAAAAAAAAAAAACACTGGTAAGAGGTCTTTAGGAATTTATTATGGTTTATTATTGAATGTCAACAAGTATTGACCATGTTTATTCTCTGAAAGATAGGGTCTTACTGCTGTCATACTGTTTGTATTTTGACAAAGTGGTACTTTTTCAAATTTAAAAATTCTGTACAAGATAGATAAGAGAAATTCAGAATTTGACCTGGAAGATGATAAGATAGGTGGTAAATGGATTGTATTCATGTGTGCAGCTTCTGCTCCATCCACGACCACAAAGGACTTTATGATTTGCATTTTCCTGTAAAACCTGCTTTCAGTGAGAGGAGACTTAAGATGGTGAATACAAACACACAAACTCATGCACAAGGAAATGTATCACATAACACACTTTCAGACCTTACTCAAGCACTTCTGTACAAACACATTTAGCGTTAGCTTAGAAAACACTCTTACCATAATCCGAACATCACAAATCCGAGCCAGACAGTGATATTTGTGTAAGGGTGTTAAAACTGTCATATAACTTGTTTGATTTTAAGGCTTTTTAAGATAAGAATAAGTCAGTATATATAAATTCTTCTCCTATTCTCCCCCCTCCCTTTTGGTTTAAGTTCATTTCAGTTTACATTCTTTACAGCATCATATTTAGACACAATCATCTTGTCATGCATGATTAAAAACATGTAGTACAATCACAAAAAGGCGGGTCAATTCTTTCTATTGCTCTTTTTTTTTTTTTTTTTTACAAAAAAGGAAGAAAAGCCATGGCAATAAAAACTGTATGACGCCAATCGTTAACGACTCCATAAACTCTGAGGCAACGTTGCTCCTCTTCAGCATCTCAAACAGCTTCTCTCCTATATTTTTTAATAAGAGTTGCAGTAAACCACAATGCAGCTCAGACTTCACTTTGTGTTGTTTTTTAGTTTTTATGAGGCGCAGTCGTTCCTTAAAAAGGGCCACTGTGTCAGTTTGATGTTGTAAATGTGCAACAAAGGTGCCCTGTGCAGCACAACATCTGTGTAATCTGCTGAAATGGTAATGTGTCCTTTTATCAGGGGCTTTACACGGCTGAGGGAATCCCCCAAATGTCCAATAATATAGTGAAACCCCTCAAACCTGCACATTTTCACAGATTCTGTTCCTAATACTAAATTCTATTTAACTGTGGAAACAAAAGTCTTTTTCTATGTATGACAAAGGAGGTAGACTTGATTCTTCAGAGTGAAAACTCCATTCGAATGTCTCTGTTTGTGCAGCCCTGCCCCTCATCCGAAAGTGATTGCTTTAGATTAAAATTACTCTTCAAACATTTTGGCTTTTGCTCAAAAGGGAAAATGTGAAAAATTACAGTGAGGAAGAGCAAAGGTCAGAGTAACTGGGAGAGTTTCACAATGGAGATAAGTTCATGTTTCTGACCCCTGAAGCAGACAACAATCAATACAAAAAAAAAAAAAAAAAAAGAACTGTTCAACTTAAAAAACAAAAAAAGCACATTCATTCTTATCCCAATAAGTTTTAAAGAATTTAGGTCACACTTGTAGATTATATGCGAAATATTGCACTTTCATGTAGCACATTTTCTTTGTTTGAACACCTCCAGGGTTGGTTCCTTTTGTAGGGCAGATGTACTCTGATTGTGATGATTAAAATATGATCTGACTGAAGGCTGGAGATGTGTCACCTGTCAGGAGTTATCTTCTAGTTTGTTAAATGCAACAACAGACAGCTAGAGTTTAGGAATAAAGCTGTTAACAACCTGGCTTTTTTTTTTTTTTTTTTTCTCTCACCACAAAAAACACAAATAAAACCTCTTAAAAAAAACATTTGACCTGTTAGGATGTCAGATGAGTGGATTCTATATATCATTAAAGCTTTTATATTTGTCCTCATATTTCCTTAAAATGCAACATTTAGCCAACTAATACACAGTGTTTCCGTTTCATAATAATATGAACTGCTGTTAGAAAAGAGCGCTTGAACAGACCACACTGTATAAGCTACAGTACCTGAATGCAAGGCTTAAATTAGGGCAGAGTTAAGGGAAGCTCAGCTCCCCCAAAAAGCAAATGAGTTCCCCTGAAAACACTCACATGAGACACTTAGTGGGAGCTCTAAAAAGAGCCAATTTTAAGTTAATATTTAATTTTATTTTCAATAAAGTTCCTGATTTTTTTTTTCAAAGAATAGTATTAATTTTCTTAGTGTTGTATGTTTATTTATAGAAAACACTGAATTTTCTGAACAACCCAGGTGAACTGTTTCATTTCTTTCAGCACTGTGGACTGCAGCAGTATTCATCGCGTCAACACCCAAACACGGACCAAACAGGAAAAAAAAAAATTAACAGGAAGAAAAAACCTCCGGCAGAACCAGACCCAGAGCTCAAAAAGCCCAATAACTCTGAGCCAGGTATACATGCTGACAAAGTAAAAGAAAAACACAAATTAATGATAACAAAAATGTAATATTTACACATGGAGAATAGAGAGCAGAGAGGAGCCAAATGGATCATGGAATGTCCCCCAGCAGCCTAAACTTTGAAAGGATCCAAGCCAACGCTGACTATAAGCTTGAAAATCATCCCTGTTACTCTGACCTTTGCTTTTCCTTTTGTATTTTAAGGGCCTTGCTAAAGTTCAAAATTTTCCCACATTCAAAATGATCGAAACTTCTAAGAAAAAGTGATCGACCTTATTTTTAGCATATGGTGCCTTCCCTGTCTAGTCACTCCAACAGGACACCAGTGCGCACTAATAAATTAATCATAATTTCATATTTAGCCAATATGGGATTTATTTGTCTTCTGACCACATCTGTGGCTTCACCTCATGAGCCACAAATGCAACGTGCTTGTTCTTAGCGTAAAAAAAGCATGCTAATACTTTAGTGTTTTTATTGGCATCATTACACCTTACTTGATCACTGGTTATAGACAAAAAATTTACTTTACTAGAATTCTGGCCTCATCAGATCAGTCAGTAGAAAAGCGATCACATTATCAAATTATTTAATGTCACTGAAGAATTAGAAATTGTGTATCTATGACTTCGCTCACGTGTGTTTAACTCCTCCAATGAGTTCAGGCCTGCCTCTGCCCTGACAGCAGCTCTGACTGCAGAAAAATGAAAGTGTACAAGTGAAACTCCTTCGTGCGACAAAGCCACACTGGATTTATTAAAACCCTCTCCAAAATGTACTTGTGCTTTATGCGGCAGAACACCAGAGCACCGTTTATACCTCTTGGCTGCGGTTGCAAGGGCGGCTGAGAAGAGCAGGACCCAGTGTACTTTAAATGTGTGAAATGCGGCGAGGAGAGGCGGCAGGGACCACCAGGTGCTGCCTCTCCACCTCGAGCCGGTTGAGGAGCGCTTTTCCTCTCCAATAACCCAAAGGGTTGAGATGCACTCATAGCAGCCGAGCCAAAAAAGACATTTCAAGTGTGTACTTCAAAGAGGTCTTGGATTATGTTCACGCACAGTCTATCCTAAGGGGATCCTTTGAAGGCAAACTTAGTGTAGAGCCACTGGTGGCCACTCAGAGTGTATATGTGTGTATTTGTTTGTCTAAACCCATTTTTCTCACTGCTCCTGCCACCACACTGTGGCACTGGGAAGGGTTTCTCCTGCAAAAGTTTCGCTGTAAACAGAATTTAAAGAGTTTTATTTCTAAAAGCAGAATACATCTTAGGAGAATTAACCTTAAATTTCCTAATGATGTTTTATGTTGATGTGGTTTTGATCTTCATGTTGTATGTTGGGGTATGTGTTTGAATTTATCCTGGAAGGGGTTATAATAATGATTTAATAATAAATTTGTCTTTTTACTAAAGAAATCTGCCACCTTATTGTGCTTGTAGAGATTTAAATAATCAGAAATGTACAGATTACCTTGTTTTGGCTCATCGTGTATTTCAAATCGAATCCTTGTATTTTATTTAGTTGAAATGCAGAGTTACCTGTAAGGACCAACTTATTGTAGCTTTTAACTACAGCTGATTGATGGTGACTGACTGGTGCATCCAAATTTAAAACTATGTAGCATAGTTTTCAGAATAAACTATAATCATAAGATGCAAACCAACTGGCCCTGTGTGTTGACATTGACAAAAAATGTTAGTTATTTTACCAGTGTATGCAGCACTTCTTATGTGGTATAGTATAGATGTTATTTGGATCAAGAACTTTGGTCAAATGTTGCTCAGAAAAGGTTGAAATTCATTTAAATAGTTGAGTTAAATCCACTTTGATTGTTTGCAGATTTTCTCTGACCTCCTGTAACACCAGCTTTTATTTCAGTTCAACATTTTAGCTGGTGTCAGGGCAGAAATGCAAAGGTGGCAGCTGACTAGCAGCTAACAAATTGTGCTGCGTCGAGGGGAGGCAACCAAACATCTGTAGGACACCTGCACCGGTTGATGCCAGGATATGAAACACCGCAGAAAATACGGGATGTAGGGGGAGAAAGGAAGGGAGGGGGTGGGGGCGTCTGGGAAAATGGAACAACAGCAATTCTGGCAGGCGATTATCATAATTAAAGCTGCATCAATTAAAGGGGTCAATCACTGTGCGGCTGCCACCTTCCTCTGCAGATGGTGGATGTGTTTATGGCTGCCTCCTCTTTCCTGACACGACACGGTGACACAGATGAAGCTGTGCTTTTATCGACATCCTGATGTACGTACAGATGTAAGAGCAGGGGAACATGAAGTGAGTTTAAAGCATCACATGATGAAATATCTGAACAAGATGTTAATTGGAGGACTGATCCTTCACCGGCAGTTACACCCAAAGCTGTCATGTTCAAAATACCAAACTTTATAACAGAAGTAAAGATGTCTGCAGCCTGGCAGAAAAAAAAAAAAAAAAAAAAAACATTATGAGTTTGTTTTCTCTGGGACTTTTTTGGGGGACTATATTGTTGTTTATGAATTGTTTCATGTATATATTTAAAGTCAATTTTTAGTTGTGTTTAGTTGTAGTGAGAGAAGAGTACCTTCCCATCTTTGAGACCAAAATTTGATTTAAGTTCTGTCAGTCTTATGACTAAATTATCATCTAGCTATAGTCATTTAATTCGTTTGAGTTTTAGAATAGTTTGTCAACTGATAATAATATTAGTGTTGTAGTTATAGTTATATACAACTAATAAATTCATAGTTTACTATAATATAACAAAATACTGTAGATTTAATTTGAAGTGTAATGCTTGTGTTTTTCTTTTGGTTTTTCTGAAGTTATTATATACTTGAAATAATAATATGTCTATTAACTTGTTAGGGACTGAACTTAGCAACCCATTGTTTATACCTGATGATTTATGAAACAACGACATAGCAAAAAAAAAAAAAAAAAAAAAAAAAAAACATCTTTAATTAGTGACATTAACAAAACTGTGGATCTTTAAATTTTCTGCCTTGGAAAAGAACCCATAGCTCATGATATAATGTTAGCTTTAGCATGCTTAGCTTGGCATGGGTTTCAGAAAGGCTTTTCCTTTAAATGAGCTGTGTTTTTAGCATCTTATTTTATGTTACAATAAATGCTAAATGTATACGTTCATCTGCTCTTCTTTTTTAGGTAACATTTTACCACATTAGAACATTGGAGCTAAGTTTCCTGTCTTAAGTAGATCAAGTGTATGTACACAGAGAAAAAGATCTGCCTGGATTTCTACCCAGCGTTCCCCACCTTTCTACACAACTACATGGTCCCATTGAAAGTCATTGGTGCTGAATAGTTTGTGTTTTTACCCATTAGTATATTTAGCAGTTTTTATATTGTAATTGTCTCATTTTTGCCCAAATAAATTAGGCTTTAATTTAAAAAATTGAGTCTACTAATCTTTTTCTAGGTTTGCAATGGTAATGGTAAATACAACTTCCCCCCAGTTATAATACACAACTTGGGGAAAGTGATAGCCTAAAAGTTACAGAGGTGGACCCCTGATTATGGTGGGCCCCTTAGCAAGGCCCTACAACATGTCCTGCTGTAGGGGAATGTTGGGAAATGTTTCTCTATAGTCTATACTCATCATAGTACGATGAGGATGGAGTGACAATGAGTTGATTCATTGTTTGGTGTCTCTGGCTGCCAGGATGAGTCACACGATAAAATCACTGCTGTAAAAATTATGGCCGTGTTCAACTCTGATTTGCAGATTGTGGTAATAACCCATAGAGGTTCTACTTTTTTTATGTTCAGCTTTTAGCAGTTTAAGCGTAGAAAGAAATTCCCTTCATGAGTAGATGAGAACCACATAGATATTTAAATATAACTGACACAATGAGACCAAATGTTAATGGTTGTCAGTAAAAAGCTGAAGTTTGTGATCTCTTTTGGAAATGTCCTAATGTGAACACTGGACTTGACTTGAGATGTATTTCCATCTGCAGGGAGGTGGTGTGAACTCTGCAACTGCAGAGTAAAGCAGAATGTAATGTTTGTCACAGAGGTCCACCTTACCACGACACCAAGGAATTAGCTGCTGCAGCTCAAGCCAAGGTGGATGCTGCACAGCCGGCATTTAACATCTTAATCCTGCCAGCCTGGTGACAGGAGCTGCACAGGCTTATACATGGCTTATATGTGGCCTTCTTAGAATTTCTGTTATCAACCTGTGTCTTCTGGCTCTGTTTATTGGTTAAAACAACCATAAAGATGTTTTAAATTTTGATTGAACTTTCCACTTAGATCACAGGCATAGCTAATCAAAAATCAATAGTTACACATCTCGGAATGACTCCTGGATCCATACTTCCATGGCTCATGTTGGACATATTAGCTGTCGCTAAGATAAACAAGCAACTCTCAGGGGTAAGTCGACCTAAGAATTACTCGCCTTGAAGTAATCTCAACACCAAACATGCGCTGTAAACAAGTGACTCTCAACTTTGCCTGTGGATACCACGTCTAAATACGCTGTTGACCCTAAAGGGGAAGTGTGGATGGGTACGGTGGCCGAGGGGCCCCAGCAGGGGTCCAGCTTCCACCCAAGATGAGGACTGACACCAGGGTTCAGGGGTTAATTTGTGTAACAGGCAAATTTGCATACAAATGAAAAATGACAGAATTTTTCTGTTCTCCACAACTTTCAATGTCATCTGCATCAAGCAGGCTCTATCTGCCGCCCCCCACCACCCCTTCACGGCGTTTGAAGAATATTCATTACTTGTGAAGCTGGGGCACCTTGTTTGCTATTAATCTCCACCGCAGGTCAATGACTTAATTTGCTCAACTTTATCAGTGGTGCCATTCACTTTTCCTTTCTTCCTCCGCCCGTCCGCTCCTTTTGTAGCTTTTTCTAAAGTGCTCTCATTGCTTCTCTTCATAGAGACCAGCTAAGCTTTTTAAAGCACAACAAAGGCACAGTAACTCTGGTCTCTGAAAGAGTTTTGAAGCCATAAATGAATTACTTGAGAAGGAAATATATGCCGGCCCTCTGGATCGCTCCTTCTTCTCATCCCCTGCAACAGCCAACAACTTCAGGAGAGATTTTCCCTCAAATCTCCTTTTTTCCCCCCACTCTCCTCCTCTCTTAGTCTTGATTGGATTGATTGTTTTTTCTAATCCAGGGGAAATTACTTGCAAAAAGGGGTCACATAATCGTGGTGAGAATAGTGAAGGAACGAGTGAAGGGACGGGAGCTTTTCTACTGATAGGGAAACAGACAGGCTTGCACATGCTGTAGGTGATTGCTTTCCTTTTTTTCCTCGATTAAATGTCCTCTTAAATGAAACAGTCTTAAACAGGATTTCAACCCTTTGTTCAAGACATTTGCTGATGTTTTTGGGAAACAGCCAATGAAAAAGGGTCAGAACTAGATTATTAAATGGGCACTACAAGACTATATTCTTATGAACAAAGCATTTTGTGCTACTCTTGTATGAAATGTGCTACCTCCGTCAAGGTGGAAGTTATGGTTTTGGTGGCATACATTCGTCTGTCTGTCTGTCCGTTAGCAGCATAACTCAAAAAGTAATGGACAGATTTTGCCAAATTGGAAAAAGGAACAAGGGATTAGACTTTGGGGGTGATCTGGATCACCGCCTTAATCCTGGATTTTTTTTTTTAATGTTCCATATTATACATTTGTTCAACAATTTCAAATGGGTGTCAGAGGTCCAACAACATTATTTTCAAAGTGTATTACCCCAAATTCAGGCTTGATCCTTAATGTCAGCCATTCCAAATGTGGCGCTTGTGAGCTCTACTGGGAATGGGCTGTTTTGTGTCTGGACCTTTAAATGTTCATAAGTAGTGCCTGTCCACGCCCCTCTCTGGGAGAGGATCCAGCTTTTGTTGTCGCCCCAGTATTGGTACTAGCCACGGGGGTGGGTCAATAACGGTATCCACTACCAGGGGTAGTAGTTATTTCCTTTCCTTAATTCATTGATTAGCATGTGGGATTACTTTAGGCTTGTATTTTAAATGAAAACGCATAAAATACTGCAGCTTTCAAAATTCACTTATCACCTAACATAAAACAAAATTAAGTCATTACCTTATTAATTAATCAAAGGATTCTTCATTATTGGGGGATAGGGATAATTTTGAAATTACAGCTTCGCAAAAGATAATGCCAAGAATCATTGAAGAAAAAAAAATAATACAAGATGACATCATGGTAGATGTTATAATCTGACATTGTTTGACCAGGACTATGATATTCTAGATCCAGAAGTTCACAATATACCCATGTACTAGGTGGGTACCCAATCAGGCGAGTGATCCTATGGCTTGGTGGAGGTCTGCAATCTGAGTGTTTTTAGTAAATAAAATTTGATTTGATTTGATTGGAATGAATATCCAATGCTAAGACCTCTTTTGGCTTATTTCTGCAAATCAAAAAAGCATCTGATCCTTACAGAGATAGAAATTTTTGGCTATTTGTAACTGTACAACAAAGATTTTTTAGTCATCTGTAACCTTGGAAACAGGGTTTTAGATTTGATTTGTAGCTCCTGCAGAACCATATAGAATACAGAAGGTAAAACATGAAAAACTGGAGGAATTCTAGCTGAAATTCTCAAATAGTTTCAGCAGAATTCCTTCTTGTTTTAGGGGATCTCAATCAAAGGATATGGTATTGGATGGCAGCCATGCTATTTACCCTAGCCTAGGATTAAGTTGCATATAGTCTCTCATTCTGCATACTTCCAACATCACGTTTTATCAGAATCACAAATCTTAAGGTCTGGTATTCTCCTTTAACATGAGCACATAGCTTCTTTGTTCACTTGTAAGTTAAATATTTAGCTGTTTCTGTCACAAGCTCATAAAAACAGATGGCTTGAACCTTAACAGTGTAGCTGTAGGCGCTAAAAAACAAAACTATGAGCTACAAAAAAAAATTAAATAAAAATTGGAAAGGTTAGGTCACATTTCCACATTTTCCATAATTGCATAAAAGTGGACTTTAATGATATCTGATATGCAGATTCTTTTGCCTAGAACATTACAATTCTCTGATCATTTTACAGTCTTCATGCTCATTTTTGGTTTATATCTTTATTTTTTCTTGACCTCTAATTGTTCTCTGTTTGCATTTTGATAGTGATTAAAACTGTTTCTCAAATAATGAGCTATTTTTTTTAGCTGTTTGAATGCAGCAAATTAAATTAGTTATGTGTCATATACATTGGAGGATCAGCACAAGACCTGATGTGCCATTATTGTTTAAAGACGCCACAATTAATTATGTCTTTGGAGCCAAAAGAGCAGCATTGGTGGAAGCAACAATGGATAGTTGGCAAGTTAACTCAATACACAGCTGTTCTGTGCAGCTGTGCCTCTTGAATCAGGTGGTGGATTTCTATTAAACTGTATATGTTGCTTGAGGATTGTAATTTGGTAATTGTGCAAATATGAGGCTAAATTTACAGACCTTGACATTATTACACTCTCAGTTAAGTTTTAAGGCCACAGAGGAGTTTCCTGAAACAGATGATTTAATCAGAGCAGAGAAACCCCAAACATGGGTGTGTTATCAGTTGGAGAAACTATTTTAAATGTCTTCATTGATCAACTTTAGCTGGTCATAGCTTAATGGTGGGAGGTGAGGGTGTCAGGTTTGGGTATATAAAGCGCCTTCATTAAAAAAAAGTATAGTCTCTTCAAACAACCATGGGCTGTGCCTCAACACTTTTTTTCCCAAATTCAGTCAAAGAATTCTTAATGTTCTCTGTGATTAGAACATATTAGAGGTAGTGTGAAATTCTCTGGACACCAGCTCATCTTAGATGAACATAAAGACAGTGGACATGTGTCCTGTGGTCAGATGAGTGCATGTTTCAGCTGCTTTTGGGAAAAAACTGACACCTGCCTCTATGCACCAAAAATGAGAAAGAGCATCCAGACTGTTATCAGAGGCTGTGATGGTATCGGAGAGCATCAGAGACCATGACACGGGTTATTTTACATCTGTGAGGGTACCACTTATACAAATGTGGAACATCATGAAGAGGATAAGACAGCTGACATGTTGTATTTAACAATGGAAATCTAGGGTTTTGCAAGGGTGGAGTGTTGAAGGGAATATGAATATATCTTGTTCAGTCAAATGTAAGAGTGCACGTAAAGTATTGTACTTGCTTCTTAATCAAGAGTCTAAAATGAAGGCTGTGCATATTCTCTGGATTATTACATATTTAATCTGTACTGGTTGTTTAAACTGCATTAACTAAACAATCAGAAGTGCCTTATGTTTTTCTTTTCTTTTGCACAAAGTATTAAACAAACAACAGAGTATTAAATCTATATTCTGGAGCATTAAAGGACCATGAAACAATATTGGAAAGTCTATATTTATGTTTATCACGTCATATGATGCAGGTCTGGCAGAGCTGCAATATTTGTTTACACAAATTTAAGCAACATTTGGCCGTCTGTGAGTGAATCTTCATGTACCATGCACATATGCTACATTCCAGCAAGGCTAAACAAGCTCAAAAAGAAATTACTCTAACTTTGCTTGTTGCCTCCTGAAGGCATTTTGAAATAAAGTAAAAAGTTCCTGCTTCATTAAGAGGCCTTGCCTCTTTTTCCAGGAGAGAAAACTTGAAGAAAAGGCATTAAAAAAGAGCATGAGAGAAAGTATAAAGCATAAAACAAGAAAGTAGGAGAAAAAAAAATGTCTTGTGAACCATTGTTTGGATCTTTATGCAAAAACCTCCTTTGTGTTTCAAACTCTTGATCCCCCATAGGCAAAGAAGGGGAGCGTATTGATCTGTGCTGAAAGGAGACAGCTCTTTCATCACGCTTCCTCCTCACCTTAGATGCCTTTGAGGAGGCTCCTTCAGGACCGCAGCACCCATGCCTGGCTACCGGCCAGAGATTAGGACAGTGATAACCTACCCAACCCTAATAGGTAGTGAACGAAAGCAGCGGCTGTCTAATTAGTGCTGATCAAAGCAGAGGACTTTATCCCCAAAACAAACCTGCACATTTGAATGTGCTTAGGAGAGAGAAATGAAAAGGATAGAGGAGGTGGAGGTGAAAAGAGGAGGGGAAAAGTTGGAGGTTTTGAACTTTCCTGAGATGTGCCTTTTTTTGTGAATGATAATGATATGCACAGTTTTGCCTCTTCATCTCTTTTTAGCTACTTAATCTGCATGCACATAGACTCAACAACCACTTTACAGGATATCTTTGCTAGTACCGTGTTGTACTCCTTTTTGCATTCACAACTCCCATAATTGTTGTTGTCAGAGAGAATTAAGAAAGTGTTAAAATTTTGGTCCATATTGACATCCATGATGCGACATTTTAAAGGTGCTGTTTTGGTCCTCAAGTGCCGCTGTCCTGCAGGTTTTAGATATTTCCCAACTGCAACAAACCTGATTCAAATGAAATGGACAAATGTAAGAAAAAACTTGGATTGCTTGATGTCATGCACAAGCCTGTTAATAACCCGTTGATTTGAGTCAGGTGTGTTGCAGCAGGAAAACATCTAAAATCTGCATGACAGTGGGCATCAAAGTCTGGAGTTGGGGATTTCTGCTCTATTGGACTGGAGCCTGTGGAGGCCATTAGAGTCCAGTGAACTCATTGTCATGTTCAAGAAACCAGGTGAAGACGATCTGAGCTTTGTGACATGGTGCATTATTCTGCTGGGAATAGCCATCAGAAGATGCTACACTGTGGTTGTAAAGGGGTTGACGTGGTCGGCGACAATATTCAGTTAGGCTGGCCCAATCTGACCTCAGCACCATTCCACCACTACCATAACTCTGAAATGCCAATACAAGGCATGATTGAGCCATGCTTTCATGTTGCTTACACATAGTTCTGACCCTACCATCTGAATGGTAGCTGAAAAAGGAACTCATCAGACCAGGTAGAATTGTTTTTCAATCTTTTGTAGTTTCATTTTTTATTTATTTATTTATTTTTTTAGTCTGTGCTAATTGTGGCCTATTTCCTGTTCTTAACTGACAGCAAAAGCAACTGGTGGGGTCTTCTGCAGCTGTTACTCGCGTCCTCTTAACCATGTCTACATCCCTAAATGAAGTGAGATGCCTCCATGTGATTGGCTAAATTTCTATTTGTGTTAACAAGCAATTAAAAAGATGGACCAATGAAATGGCTGATAAATCAGCAGATAAATACTGAAAGCAAGGAATAAACCTGGAAGTAAGGTTTCTCTGTAGAACAGTATGTTTACATTTTCAGTTGTATTGTGTTTCCTCAATAAAAATGATGTTTTGAAAAAGTTAAACTGTCTACATCAAGGGTAGCCAACGTTGGTCCTCGATGGCACCAGTCCGGCAGGTTTTCCAGATTTCCGTGCTCCAACACACCTGACTTAAACTAACGAGTCATTGTGAAGATCCTTATAGGCTGTTGGATCAATTTAATTTGAGTCTGGTGTGCTGGAGCAGGGAAATCTGGAAAACCTGCCGAATTGGTGCCCTCGAGGACCGACGTTGGTTACCCTTGGTCTACATCCTGTTAGCACATGCTACCTACGGGACTCGTCCAGTTGCCTTGATATCAAAACACGGGGTCAGGTTAGGATGAACTGTATGGCCCACAAAACATTGTGATATCCTTGAATTATGGCTCTCAGGTTTTTCCAAGTTTTAATTACTTTGTTTTCGGTTTACGGCTTTTACTGTTTTCAAAGGTTGTACATCACACCTTAAAGTAAATTACAACTGCTACTAGGTGACATCTGTATGGACATCTTTCTGAACTATTAGCATCAAAATGTATGTAATATATTACTTTAAGATGATTGTTTTTTTGCTTTTTTTTGTTTTCTTTTCCAGTAACAGGCATTAAGTTGAAGTTGTTACTTCTGCAAGTTTGGCTGGTTTGAATTGGTTTTATTTCCACTTCTTTATACAGGCATAGTAGATAAATGTGGTGGGTTCAGAAATTATTAATGCCACAAAAAAACAAACCAAAAGAAAAACATATCTTTTAAGTTTCTGAACTTCTTTGTAATCAGATTTTAGTTAAGATATTGCATCAACAGACTATTTGTGCACTTTCAGGGGAGAATTTAATGGTTCATTGACCTGGTATGTCTGAAACCAAAAAGGTTTAAAATCACCAGTTTAACTATGTCATATCTGAGATGTTTCTCAGTATAATTTAGAGTTTACAATCCAATCACAGCATTTCCCCTTTGAAGTCTGAGAATGGATGTACCACAAACTGAAGTAAATACACACTGTTAATTCATTAAATCAGATATTACCTTTATGCGTCACCTGCTTGTCTTACAAATTTCCTTTGAAGGCAACATCTGTCCTGAAATCAAAATCCTTCCTAATAGCTTCTCCTGAGACCTTTTCAATTTTTACCACAATGAAGTCATAATGTCGGAGCTTCAAAAAGCCAAATCTGACGCCTGTCTGACTGCACTTTCAGATAAGAATCTTGCTGAAGGTTTTTTCTTTCTTTTTTTTTTTGTGTGGCAAAAACGACATATGTGAAAGCAATTAGTGTGATTGCAAAGAGGAAGGATAAAAGTGCAAATGTCTCACAAGTGAAGTGTCTCACTTTTCATGGATGCTGATGGATGTTACATACCAATATGTCAAATAACTTTCACATAAGCTTCAATTTGTCTTTAAGTCAGACACTGGTGTCCTGCTCCACCTTGGTTATTTTGTCTCATCCAGCACGTGTCATCCGCCCGTCCGTCACATCATTCTCCCAACAGTGCTGATGGAGCCAAAAGGCTGCAGCAGATGTTCTCAACGTCCTCCAGTTTACTGCCACACATCCACCAGGCGTGATGCAAATGTCCAAATTTCCACAACTGTGAATGCATTTGAAATTTGATCACATTTCATACCCTTCTGCCCTCAAACCTCTACACACCATATAAAAAAGAAACACACACACACACACACACACACACACACACAACGCCTGAGTCTTCTCCTAATGAATTCCTGATAAAAGAAAGTTTATTTCTCTCTAGATTTTTTTTTTTACTTCTTACTTGTATTAAATTTACACATTTCCAACCACCAAGATAGATGTGCTGTGTCCTAATCTAAATTGGGGAAGCAAATTTTGCGGTCAGGTTTTGCATAAATTTCCCAAGATATTAGATGTGAATGCGTGAACTCGCATCTCAGGAAAGTTCTCATGATTAAACTATACAAACTCAGTTTCCCCAAACTCTGGTTTCACTCGTTGCTCTGTATTTAAAATCTCGTCTACCTGTGATTGTCGACATGTGCTAGCCTTCTTTCCTCTGGCATTAAACATATGCTCCAAGCATATGTTCCACGCAGCATATGCTCCACTAAAGATGTCGTTATAGCTTCGATTTGTGTCACAGTGCGATCCTGGATGCTGAAATGTAAATGCAGCATCCAGGAAATACTCTTGCACCTTTCTGAGAAATTTAAATGACCACTGAATTAGGATCATAGTAAAGAAAAATTAGGACTTTCACACCCTTGAGGGCAAAATAGGATCCAGGAAAGTCATGTCAGTTCAGTAGGTGTGTGTTTGCTTCTTCATCTACATATGTGTGTGTTGGAAGAAGGATTATAGCCCATTGCCTCCGTGCATTAAGCCTTCCCTCATCTAGTGCCAAAGGCCTGACCCAAATATGGCTGAAAGACAACATGTGACCTGCTTAGCGTTTCACCCCCAGCACTGCTAGCTTAAGGCTGTGGTGGTCCGGTGTAAGGGGGGGAGGATGTGGTGTTGTGGTGATGCACACAGAAGGTGGAGAGGTGGGTGTAGTAGTGTGTGGGTTCAGTATATTAGTGGGAGAAAGCACAGATGCCGGCAGATGGCTGACATATTGTTCAGAGCTAACCCGGGTGCAGAATAATTACTGGAAAGTTCAGTGGTCTCAGGTCTGCAGCCTGACTTCACCTCCGGTCACTGAGCACTGAGCGTCAGGAACAGAGATGAGGAATTAGTGTAAAACTTTCCTGTCAAACAGGGTGTTTCATTTGGGTGTTTACTGAAGCTCATGAAAGAAATAAACTGCACTCAAAAGAAAAAGAAAAAAAAAACACCAGAATTGCACAGAAGTTTATATCCAGGTTTAATTTGACACTTTTGGGTGTGTGAAACAGAAATTGCTCACATGGATTTATTTTATTTTTTTTTTTTTGCACATCGTTTGCCTCTGATTTTAGTAATTTCATGCTCCTGAAGATGCATGCTCTCTTCTTTTGCTGGATAAGGAGTTTGTCAGGAGGTAAAAAAAAGCAGCTTTTCTTATCAACCTCGTTTGTAATTATAAAGGGAAATTATTCCAGATTTGAGCTGGTTAAAACTAAATTTTCAGCAAAGTTACTGGAAAGAGTCCCTTTATTTATTTAATTTTAAAAGAAATTCTAAGTTTCGTGCACTGACAGAGGACATTTCTTATTTTATTTGATCTCATTTTCCTTTTCCTATTTTCTGATAATTTGGTGCAAAATGTTATTTTTATTGTCCTTTTTTTGTTTTGTTTTGTCAAATATGTGTATATGGTGTTTCGTGAAAGTTCTCTGTAATGTTCCCATGGTTCCGATGCTCTGTTTTGTAAGATAAAGTCAAATATTATTTTATTTTTCTTGTTTTTTGCAATTCAGAAACACTGTGTAATATGGTAAACTGTGGTACATCACTGTAGGAAAGCAAAAAAAAAAAAAACAAGCTACTTTTCTGCAGAATACACAATGGCATTCGACACTGCTTCATAACACAACAAAAAGATATAAATCTACGAAAAATGGCTGCAAAACCTTGTTTTTTTCCTCAAAAGTGTAGCTTAAATATATTTATAGAAGTTTAGCTGAGGTGGTTTAAAAATGTTTGTACTTCTTTTTTAAGATACAACAGCTTTCTAAGAAAAGAAAAAGATTTTTTTTTTCTTTTAGTCTGATTAAACACATATTTAATAAAGGAATCAGCTGTGATTAAGAATTGCAGGTACACACTTATGAAATGAAAGTGATATCTAGAAAAAGAAAAATCCACATCTGTTTTTTTCAAACTCATGTCGGCCTTCTAATGAAAATCTGGATTGTTTTATTCTTTCATTTCTGTGTTTGTGCCACAGAAACATAATTAACTCAAGAATAAATTAAAGCACATTCATATGATATTCACACATGCAGCAATTTATACTTGGGCACTTTTGTGTCAGCCTTTCATTTCAGAAACCGAGCTGTTTATGAAACTGCACCCTCCCCTCTCATACACACACACACATGGATGCAAATGTGTCTTTTGGCTATGAAAAAGCTGTCTGTACTCATTTGTAGTTTCCGGCCTGAGGATAAATCAGATTACGGTGATGGAGGCCGCCCCCACCCGCCCTCCTCCCCAGCTCGTGGCTACTGGCCTAGCCGGGGCTCAGGTAGCGCCGCAGGAAGCCCTGTTCAGGCAGCAGGCTGCAGATGCTGCTCTCCATTTGGGCTCTGTGTCCCCCAAACGTCCCCACCCCCTAAAGACCAAACACATTACTCCTACAGTGACATTAAAACCAGCAGAGAGGAATATAAACCTCCGAACTCTGCAAGCAGCCAATCACAGGACTCCATATAGAAAATATGAGCAAACATGGCTCCATTATAGATTGTTTATGTTGCTATAATCCAAATCCACACCTCGTTGATGTCTCGTTTATTCATCTGTGCACAATTGATATGGATCGCAAGTCGACCTGCAACAGTCTGCAGACATTAATGTAAACAAGGTTGGTGTTGAGGCGCTTGCATCCGTGGCTTCAAAGCGGCGCACAAAAACAAGCCCGTGGCCCGACGACGGATGAATATACATTAAGTCATAGCAGCGTTCCCCCATTTGAAAGGCCCGAATTCATTTCATGCTAATGATAATGACAATAATTCACAACGGACAAAGAGAGGAGGCCTTGCAAAACAACTGTGTTCCCCTCTTAATACGATCAGTCGTGATGATTTTCTCCATGATAATGATTCATCAAACGATTCAGCAGTGGTCACAAAAGGGCTTGCGTCATTAATAAAAGAACAGAGTCAAAGCACCTTGGGGATCCCCACCCCCCCCACCTCTCTCTTTCTGCATTCGGACCTACTTATCATTAAAGCAAGTAAAATGTGACTGCTATATCTGAACGAAATCTCATTGTTGAATTTTAAGATGTGAATAAAACTCCATTTCAAATTAGGCTCCATTAGCATCACTAAGATTCGGGTGACCTTTTCAGGCCTTGGAAGTTTTCCTCCCCTCGTTTATGAAGGTGACGGGAAGGCCTTTTCTCTTTTCTGTCTTTTTTTCTTTAGATCAAGAAAAAAAAAAAAAAAACAGAGCAGTGATGACACTGAAAAATAAAGATATGACCTCCAAATAGAACTGCCCAGAAAAACTAAACTAGCAAGGCTCTTGTTTAGAGCGTCACCTGCCATTTTAACGTCCTTGAAGTCTATTTGTGTTACACTGAGACTAATTTAGGAGTTTGTTTTCTTTTAAAGCTATACAAACGCTCTTAGTTCAAGTTTCTCAGGGATGTTTTGCATAGTTCCCTATGTGTGCAGGACATTTAAACAAACAAACTATTAAAGCAAAGCAGCACTCAGAAATACTTTTCTTTTTTTTTTAAATTTGAGGCAAAAGTGAGTATTTGGAGTTTCATCAGGGGAAAAAGTAACTTGGTAATACACACAGATTGGATTATTGTTGCAAAATAAGCACTGAGACTGAATTTATAGTGAAAAAATGTGAGGGAAAAGCAAAGGAAAGAGTATAGGAAGAGGAAGTGAATGGAAGGGGGATGGACTCGTTCAGAACTGCAAAGGTTCTCAGGTCAGACCAATAAACAAACACGGCATTGATTTCCTGCCACAATTCCTTGGGAAACCCCTTTGCCTCCACCATCCGGTTACGCTCATCTCCACTTATGTTAAAGAGGGGAAGCCCGTCCTCCTCCCCCACCCCCTCCTCAGACATCTCCCAGGGATGGTGCATCTGAGGTGAACCACTATCAGAGATTGGTAATCATTTTATTAGAGGAAGTTCGAGCTGGGCTGCTACTCAGAGAGGCAGATAAACGGTGGAGCCTGCAGATCGGATGCTCTCAGCCTGTTTATGTGAGGCAAATACACAGCTAACAAATGCTGTGATGTCTCTGCAGATTAAACTGTACACTTTAACAGCAACATGAAAATATTATTTGATCTTGTAAAAAAAGGAATGCTGCTGTAAACAGCTTCTTGTGATTTGCAGCCCCATTTACCGTCGTCAGCAAGTAACTGCTGAAATATGGAGGAATGCTTCCTACAGAGGTAAGTGTTTTTCATATGGGGCTTCTTTTGTCTACACAGTCTTAAATCACTGGAAAAAGACCTTTTGAAAAACTAAAAAGCAAGTTTATGATGATGATATTCATTCTTACAAAGAGACATAAAAGGAGGCAAAACAGTAGACGGCGGTGGTTTGTGCGACCATTAAAAACCTCACGGCTTCTTCAACTTCTTTGTTCCTTTAGCGAGGTCGGATGTCAGCTATACTGCTCAACACTGCCCCCACGGTTTCTGGTAGTACTACTCAGTTTGGTCCATCAGGGTACTCATCTGCAAGGGCCCTGAAAACGTACCAAATTCCACTTGTCATTGGTGTAAAGCAGAGGTCACTAACAAGCGAACCACGATCCGGATCCAAACCCAGAACCTGTCCTATATGGACCCAGAGTTAAATATAAAATCTGGATCTTTTACTTTTTAATTGGCGTAAATTTTGCAGTCTTCACGGCAGTGGTCAGGAAACAATTGAACATGAGGTAAGCGACCCCGTGTGATGCACCAATCAGTGTGTGAGGCTCCCGGCGACGACCAGCTAGACAAAACAAAGCAGGGATAAAGGTGACTGCACTGGGGAAAGGCAGCAGTGTTGCTAAATCTGCCTGTTTCAGCAACTTTAGGCTTGTTTTTCTGTGAAGTCGCTTGCAAATATCGTCAGTTGCGGGTTTTGGGTTTGAGTGTATTTACTTTTTTGGGCTTGTCCTGTTCCTGTTATGAAGCCTCTCTTATTCACTCACAGCTATCCACAATATTGGCTATTATGTAAGAAGAGTCCAGAACATAAGGGGGGTGATCTAGGTCACATATAATGATGGGTGACAGAATTTAGTGTAACACCAGCACGCCCCTAATCACATGCAGGATCAACTTCATGTGACAGAGCAACAGTAACAATGTCGGCAAATACATAGGAAATGTGAAAAAAATATATGATAAAGAGTAGAAAAGAGTGTATTGGAGGGCTCGTCACGCAGCCCCTCAAAAAAGCTTCTCATCCGTGAGGCACGGATCAGTTTCACTGTCATAACAACATGAGGAGGAGAAAGTTTTTATTTGTTGTGGGTCTTACCCCAGGTCTTTTTGAGATGAGTCATGCATGTCTTATTTTGATTAAAGTTTTAAAGTTCAATTTATTCAATGTTTTCATGGTACATATAGACTGTTTATATATATATAGTCATTATGATCTCCCAGACCTTGGGTCCAAAAGTTTTTCTCTAACTGGACCTCTTTAAATTTTTGTTGAATACCCCTGGTGTAAAACATACATGGGCCTTTAGCACATAAAATTAGACTCCAGTGTAAAAAAAAAAAAAAAAGGTTTTAATAAAGATTGTATTCACATTTGTAGTTTGCTTCCTGGTTCCTGGTTTTGGACCAAAGCCGGAATTAGTCCTGGTTTACTTTGCTGTTGACACTGGTGTTTATTTTATTTAGATGCAACAGATGCCTGTTTAAAGACAAAGTGATGAGGACAGATGCTGATTTAACATCTACTGTTATTTATTTTGTTAGCTTGCAAACTTTCATAGCAATGCTGTTTGATGGGATAAATGGATTTGGTATCAATGGATTAGACATCTAAATCACAAGTTTGATCTCAATACAATTTTATATCAATTCAGTGAATAACAGTTTAATGTTTGTCAATCACAAATTCCACCATGATGCAATTTTGATTTGATTAACATTAGGATCCAGAGATCAATATGAGACAGCATCATATGCTGATTTAACACACTTTTATTGATGTCAAATCACAGGCACCAACTATAATATTACTTTTTTTATTATTAGAATAAGGCAAATTCCAGCACACAGACAACACATCTGTCAAATAACTATAAAGACCAACTTGTTTGAAATATTAATGCCTTGACACAATAAATTGGCAGGTTGGATAGAGGGAAAGGAACAAAATCTTTGTTCTTCATCACTAAATATAATAGCAGTCTGACTTTTTTCCCCCACTTTTAGTAGACAACTGGTAAAAAAAAAATGAACACCTTGGTTTTCTCTTTAAGTTCTTAATCACAAATTGCTGAGCTCTCTTGAATTTCCATCCTATTGCTCGTCCTCCACCACAGAAGTGCAGAAATGGAAAAAGGCTTTTTTCTCCTGTGTTTTTAATCCCTTTGGACCTTAATTGGCCTCTCTTTACTGTGAAGTGAGTTCAATCTGCAAGCAGATAAAACAAGTGTTGGGTTAGGGCGCAGGCACCGTGGCACTGTGTTCCCAAGCATGAAGTGAGCGGTTTTGAACTAATATCCAAGCCTTTGCAATTAAAAGGCTCTGGAGTCGTTAAAGTAACTTCTCTTTTTTTACTTTTTTTTTCCTCTGCTTGAAAACTGCTTCACCTATATTCCCAGCTTGAGATGAGATGGTGATAGCTGGTCTCAGATCTGGGGCCTCTCGTCTGTGTGAATGCAGATTGGACTGATTACAGCTGAGGATTGGAGCGTGTCAGGTCATCTGCAGCCCAAACTGGGCCTTTCATCACATCAGTTAGCAAAGTATCGAGAGCATCAACAGTCCACAGAATGTGCGACCCTTTCCAGAGGGGAAGAATGGCGACTGGATCATTTGTGTGGGTGATTGCTTGCAAGGCTCTGGTCCACCCATTGAAACACAATGGTGCCGTTGTGTAAGGTACCAGGAGTAACAACGACTGATATCGATCTGGCATTTCTTTCTTCCTCTGTGTCCATGTGAGAGGTTGGTCAATATCTGCAGGCTTTGATTTCTTTGTGACTTTGAAGGTTTCAACTGATGCACTCATGTTATCATTGAGACTAAAGGGAACATTTCATAGATTTTAGCTTTAACATGTTGGTTCTTCACCAAGTGTCTGTCTTAAAGAAGCAGTAATGAGGATTATATAACCATTCATCAGTTTGAAAACATAGGCATTTTCTTAAAACAAGGTCTTTATCGGTTACTCATTCACTTTTGGTAGAAAATAGATATTTTGTGAACTCATCCTTCCAGTGAGGTGGCTATATATGTGAAACACCTTAGCGCTCTTGGGGTTTTCCAACATTTAGCGGTTGATTACTTTATTTTGCTTTAGGTCCCAGAATTCATAAATACTACCAGTTTTAACCTCTTAGGATCCAGTCTTAAAGAGAAAACAGAAATGTATTGGAAACATCCTATATTCTTACTTTGTGGAACTCAACCGTTTTAGTTCTTCATTCAACTGCCTTCTGAATGGAAAATTACACTTAGCAGCCACTTAATTAGCTATAAATGTTGAATTCCGTGCTAACAAAAATGACTAATCGGCCGATCACATGGCAGCAGCTCGGTGCATTTAGGCATGTAGACATGGTCAAGATCAATTTGATGAAGTTCAAACTGAGCATCTAGAACAAGGAATGGTCTGAAAAAGCAGTTATTTGTACCAAATGCCTTGTTGATGTCACAGGTCAGAGAATGGAACGACTGGCTGGAGATGGTAGAACTACAAGAAGAACGCAAATAACTATTGGTTCCAGCCAAAATATGCAGAATACCATCTTTGAACACAAAAAGCAGCAGTGTTTCTGAATTTCGGTCCTCCAGAACCACCGACCTACATGTTTTAGATTTCCATAATTTAACACACCTGATTGAAATGAATAGCTCATTAGCAGGCTTCAAAGAACTTGATGAGCATTTCAATTAATTAGATGTGCTGGAGTTGGAAACATCTCAAATGTGCAGGACAGGAGGTCCTGAGGACCAGGGTTGAGAAACACTGGGGTACAGCAACAACAGACCACATTGGGTGCCATGCCTGCCGACTAAGAACAGGAGACTGGGGCTACAGTTCACACAGACTCAACTGGAAAAAACCTTGTCTGGTCTGGTGAGTTTCAGTGTTTATATGTTAGGGTCAGAATTTAGTGTTAACAATATAAAAACATGCAACAATCTTTTCTTTTACCACAACCTACCTGAGTATTGTTGCTGACCATGTCCATTCCTTTAAGACCACAGTGTAGCATCTTCTGATGGCTACTTCCAGCAGGATAATGCACCATGTCACAAAGTTCAAATAATCTCCAACTGCTTTCCTGAACATAACAATGAGTTCACCGGACTCCAATGGCCTCCACAGTGACCAGATCTCAGTCCAGTAGAGCAGCTTTGGGATGTGGTGGAACGGGAGATTCTCATCATGGACGTAGCCGACAAACCTGCAGCAACTGTGTTATGCTGCCATGTCAATATGGAGCAAAATCTTTGAGAAATGTTTCTAAAACCCTAACACTGAAAAATTAAAGCAGCTCTGAAGGTAAAAAAAAGGAGTCCAAAATGGTACTACCATAATAGACCTAATGAAATGGCCAGCAAATGTATGTACAAAATATTAAGTTCATATAAAGAAATTAGGAGAGGAGCCAGATGAGGTGGCTCAAGCATCCGGTCAGGATACTTCCTGGATGCCTCCCTGGTGAGGTGTTCCAGGCATGTCCCACTGGGAGGAGACCCCGTGGAAGACCCAGAACACAGTGGACGGACTACATCTCTCGGCTGGCCTGGGAACACCTTGGAATCCCGCCGGATGAGCTGGTGAATGTGGCTGAGGAGGATGGAAGTCTGGGCTTTCCTGCTTAGGCAGCTGCCCCTGTGACCTGACCCCAGATAAGCAGAAGAAAATGGATGGATGGATGGATGGATGGATGGATAAATAAATTAAAAATTATCATAGATTTTTGTTAATGATTTCTGGCCATTTGACCAGGTCAGCCAGAGATTAACTAGATCAGACTAATCTAATCTATTACAAACTTTTCTAACTGCTACTGATGTGTTTCACTGAGTCAAACATTAGTCTTTTTTGACAAAACCCACAGAGATTCAAACAGATTTTAAATATCAAACACTTATCAAGAAAATGCACAACTAACATGAAAGTTAAATTTGGGAGAACATATTGAAAAGAAAACCAGATTAACTGCAGGACAGATATAATAGTCTTTTTAAGTCTTATTATTTTCCTGCTTTCATGTTCATTTAAAACTCTGTTTTTGAACTGGGAATATCTAACAGTAAGTTAAGATCCAGATTGTTTTTGCCCCCCATTTGCCACAGATATCGGTGGAGCATCTTCAGTGCTGCATCCACATTTGTTTATTCATTTGTTTGTCTGTTTACGCTATATGTTTGCTTATTTATCCATCTCTTTATTTTTTAATGAGTGGAGAAGCCACCAGAGAATCTGCACGATGAAACTTTAAAACATGTACAGTAGCAGTGCGGGAAAAATATTTACAATGAAGCCGGCCACAATCTCAGAAGATCCTCAAATGTAGGTTAGAACTGCAAAGTTAATATGCAAATGTCCTTATCTGCTGGGATTCACAAACAACCATCATCCTGATTGATTTAATAAACTGCTTTTATCTTTCAAAGTGTTAATTAGGAGAGATGAGCCCAGCTTTGAATCTCAGCTTTCTGTGGCACATTTGAGAGCTTTCACACAAAGAGAAACTTTCTGTCCCTTAACATCACTAAACTCCCAGCTTCTTCAACGTTTTACAGCTTGTTGTTGTTTTAAGGCACAAAACTCTCATGATGATTTATTTCAGCCTTTAAAAATGAAGGCTGTGACTGATTATATGCTGCATTTATCAGAAGAAACAGCAGAATGCTTATCAGATTTGTAACTGAGCTGATTAAAAACAAAAGGACTGCATCAACATTAAACCCCAAATATGAGGATACCAGCTACAGTAGAAGACCTGGTGAGTATTTTGGTCTAGAAGACAAGTACTGTAAAAATTGCCACTAAGGTGGGTTCAAACACCTCAGCAAATGTTTATATGGCTTTGTTGTGGGTGGGATTATGGGTCATAACATCAGCGTCTTTAGGGTTGACATGGCTGCTGTGATTCTATTGCAGGAGGACCTTTTAGGTCCAGTTCAAAATAAACTTTTATTTTTAGGTCCTATTTAAAGTACATTCCTGGGTTAAGAGTTATCTCTAGGGGAAAATCCAAATTCACAATCACCATCTACTTTATAAGGCACATCCAGCGTGTATCAGTTTAAAACCCTTTTGTTTTTATAATTGCCTCAGTTCTTGGTGTCATAGATTCAACAAGATGTTGGAAACATTCCTCCGAGGTTTTGCTCCATATTGACATGACAGCATCACACAGTTGCTTCAGGTTTGTCGGCTGCATCCATGATGAAAATCTCCCGTTCCACCACATCCCAAAGCTGCTCTGTTGGATTGAGATCTGGTGACTGCGGAGGCCATTAGAGTCCAGTAAACTCATTGTCATGTTGAAGAAAGGAGTTGGAGATGATCTGAGCTTTGTGACATGGTGCATTTCCCTGCTGGAAGTAGTCATCAAAAGATGCTACACTGTGGTCATGAAGGGATGGACATGGTTAGCAACAATACTAAGGTAGGCTGTGGTGGTTAAACCGTGCAACATAGGTAAGAAGGGGCCGAAGTGTGCAAAGAAAATACCCTCCACACTACCACATCACCACCAGCCTGAACCATTTATAATACTTTTATGATGTTTACACCAATTCTGATCCTACCATCTGAATGTGGAGCTGAAATGGAGACTCATCAGACCCACAACGTTTCTCCATCTTCTGTTGGTGAGCCTGTGTGAATTGTAGCCTCAGTTTCCTGTTTTTAGCTAACAGGAGGCACCTGGGGAGGTCTTCTGCTTCTTTAGCCTATCTGTTTCAAGGTTGAACATGCTGTGTGTTCATAGATGGTATTTAGCATAACTTGGTTGTAACCAGTAGTTACTTTAGTTATTGTTGCCTTTCTATCATCTCCAAACAATCTGCTCATTCTCCTCTAACATTCCTCATTCTAATGCTTAGTTTGAACTTGTTGTTTTGACCATGTTTGCATGACGTGCTGAGTTTCTACCATGTGACTGGCTCATTAGATATTTGTGGTAACAAGCATTCGAATAGGTGGACCTCATAAAGTAGACAGTAAATGTAATTTCCTATGCAGGAAGCAGGTAAATAAACAGCGTAAAAATAGACCTAAATGGTTGTACAAATGGAACACAACCAGAAGCAGAAAATTAATTTCCCAACTTAAATTCTTATAAAGATTCATACAGGAAAAGAACGAGTGCATAAACAAAAAAAATAAGCAACCAATTTTTAAAAAACCTTTTTCTTTACTTTTCTTTTTTTTTTTTTTTTTTACTTTTTCTTTCCGGAGCACAGCAACCTCGCTGGAAGTTAGGTTTTATGTGTTCCCATCAATGCAGGTCAGAGCTGGAACAGAGGAAATCCTGCACTCAGCACGGCAGAAGTAAACAGGTTCGTTTTTTGTTCTTTGTTGTTGTTTTAAACTAGAGGGATTTTCAAGGCAGACTTTCATTGTCAAGTTGCTATGTTTAAGGAATATGAAATAAAAAAGAGGGGTTTTGCTAAGGAAGAGAGGAAAAACAGTACTTAGATGAGGGATCTAAAACTCCAGTCCTCACGGGTTTTAGTTTTTTTCCTGCTTCAGCACACCTGCCTCAAATTAACGGGCCATTGCGCACAACTCTGCAAAAAGCTGGAGCTTTGATCTATTGTATTGGGATTGTGTATGATGAAAAAGGGAAACATCTACAACCTGCAGGACAATGGCCCTTGAAGACCAGAGTACTAGATCCCTGATTTAAACTCTTCTACATAAAAGTCCTCTTGAGTTTTGGTGGGCACCAATGAATTTGGTTGAGTAATCTCTTTCATCCTTAGGAAGGTTCCCAAATAAAATAACGGAGAATTATCTGCAGACTTAGAACGAGCTGTTTAAATTCTAGAAATGTTATTAAGGAAATAATAAAAAGTATAAAAAGTAAAGGAGATTCAGTGCTTTGTTTAGTTTTTCTCTTTTTAACACAGGAAAAACTGGAGTTCCTTTATGAATGAAGTCCAACAATTCCTTGTAGCCCCATCTTTCAGAGTTATTATGTTTATTCATGTTTCACTTTTCTGCCCTTTTTCTTCTTTCCTTTGTGACGAACCTCAATATGAAGTAATATTTTTATCTCATTATGACTATTTAATATATGTCGGCTTTAAAACCCTTTTTTGTGGTAAATTTATTGCTTCTGCTCTTGTTCCAGTGAGATCCCTGTAGAACCTTCCATCTGCAGACCTGTAACTAAAATAGATGCTTTTGGTTGCTGAATCTAAGATTCATTGGGTTTTAATACTTTCTGCTATTCAAAAAAATATAAATTGGTACTAATATATCAATATATCTAATATTGGGTGAATCTAATTAAAATAAAGTATAAAATAAAACCTTAAGATGACAAACATGAAATAACTGATCTTCCTCTTTTTCTGCTGGTGATAAATTTCCGTGACGCAGGAGTTGACGCACCTCCTGGCATGCTTAAAGGTTTGCTGTTTGCCAGGTTTTCCGTACAGGTGGAGAAGTGTTTGGACTGTTAGGAGCCAGCAAACATGACGCAGGTGTGGCGTTTGGCTGCGACTCGAAGGCAGCAGCCAGTTCGTGTGTGTCGCTTTCCTCTGCCAACCAGCAGAGCGCGAGAGTTCACACTGAGAGGCGACATACTGGTGGGCCTCATGTCAGTGACCAGAAAAAACAAGAGAGCAGGAATAAGGGATTCCCCCTCCAGTCAAAGGGAACCACGACATGAAATGCTGAAGCTGCCAAGGCCCCCGAAACCATAACCTGACCAGACATGTCCAAAGGCCTCCTCTCTCATTCGTGCATGTGTCTCACAGTATCACAGAGTTTTGATGTCATCCAATTGGACACTTAGAGGGAATATTTTTCCCCCTGCCATCCCAAAGCAATCTGAATAAATTTCAACTGCATATTTTAACTCAATCTATCTTTGATGTCTTATTTGTGTGATTATGTCTCCCTGCCTGCAAAAAAAAAAAAAAAAAAAAAAACAACCAATGTGCACCAACCGTTAACCACTGGTGGCATGCTCCTCCTTTTTCTCTTTTTTCACTCTTCCCTTCGCACGGATGGGACTGTTTTTTTGGACGGATCAAAGCAAACTCCCTTATGGTTAATATCAAGCAAATAGGAAATGGATGAAGAAACTTTTGTCGAGGGGGCGTCCTGTTGAATCCAAGCCTCATGTGAAAAGGATCTTGCTGCTGTTTATCTTTAAATGAGTTAAGTTTTGTTATTAATTTTTTATTTATTAATCTTGTGGCCATCTTAACCTGAGCTATTAAAGAGGAGACAAAACCAGCCACGGCTGCAGAAAGCTGGTGATAGTGACTGCACCCCCTCTAATTATTGACTGGCCCCTGGCTCAGCTACAAAAATGAATAAAAACTTCATTATTTTTTATCCTGTTGTAATTTGTATTTGCCTGACATTCATCATATATTGCTGGTAACCTTTAATTCATCTGCTGTTAGCACTTTTGTCTGCTGAAGTCAGGCTCCATGCAGGCCAGCCTTCCTGCTGCACTCCTGCAATGTTAAATTGGCAGCCTGAAACTCCTCAAATTTACAAACAGCAGGATTATATTGCCCTTTTCTAGATTAGCTCCCCTAACTTTTATAATTTTGAGTAGATCTAGCTATGATAAAACACCATCCTTTTCTGGCTTTTGTCTTCACCGCAGTGTACAAATAATTGCAGGGATGCACACATGATGCAGAGTTTCTCTCATTTTCTAATGAAATGCCATTGTTTATATAAGTATACTCTCAGTGGCCACTTTCTCAGGTCCAACAGCTTCATTGCTTGTTAACAATATGGCATTTTAATGCATTTAGGCATGTAAACATGGTCAATATGACATACTGAAGTTTCGAATCTTAAAAATGAGGAAGAAAGGGATTTAAGTGACTTTGAATGTGACATGTATTTTGGTCTGAGTGTTTCAAAAACTGCTGATCTACTGAGATCTTCAGAGTCAACCATTTCTAGGTTTACAGGGAATTGTATGACATAGAGAAAATATTTAGTGAGATGTGGCTGTACAGAAAATACCTTGCTCATGTCAGAGGTTGAATAAGAACAGGAAACTGGCTTTTTTTTTTTTTTCTCTGTTCTCAGTGGCACACTTTTGGTCCCTTAGTGCCAACATGGCCTGGTTTAATCACCACAGCCTAGCTGAGAATTGTTGCTGCCCATGTCCATTCCTTTATGCTTGCAGTGTAGCATCTTCTCCTGGCTACTTCCAGCAGGAAAATGCACCATGCAACAGAGCAGCTTTTGGATGTGGTGGAATGGGAGATTCTCATCATGGGTGTGCAGCTTTTTCTCCCACTATCTTGGTTTAGAATGTATCCTTTGGTCACTTTCTCCATTTCTTTTTCTTTCTCTTTCTTCCCCCCCCCTCCTTTCCTTCTGGCCTTTTCTCCTTAATCTTCCCCACTTATTTCTTCAACTTCTCCACATACTTTCTTGCAAGTCCTTATTTTTGTCTACCATCTCTCCTTTCTCCTTCTCCCCCCTATTTCTTTCTTTCCCTCCTTTCTTCCTAGTTTTGGTTTTACCGCCATTCTTTCAAATCTCCATCAAGAAATTGTAAATTAAAATCTCAAGTTAAAAAAAAGACATTTTTCCCTTACAATACTAAAATATTTAAAGATTGATAGATTCAGACAGCATGAGCAGCCCCACTTAGCCTCCATCTTGGTGATTGGCAGCTTATCCGGAAAACCCAGATATGGTCTTCCCACCTGGCTCCCCACAAAGTTTAAACAACGCTCTGGATTATTTCCTTTCATATGTGGCCCATCTGTATATCCACACAGCACCTTCATCCATCCCAGAGTCACTCCAAGCTGTGTAAACACAATCCACGCAGAATCCTAATGTCCCATCCTGAGATCAAAGCGGCCGCTCAAATTCCTGCAGGTTGTTTCAAAGGCTGAAGCCACAGGGATGAGCTTTTGTCAGCATTTCCCTGCCCCGAGGAAGAGCTGTTCCTTTCTTATTAAAAAATACAATAATAATAGAAGGACATCAGTCCCTCTTCATGGTGTGAACATCATCATTTGGTTTCATGTTAGAATGACAAAGATCTTTCTTGGCAGGGATGGAGTGACGTGAGCAAACTGACATAAAAATCTTGAACCAGGATCAAGTTCTGCTGCAGCATGATGTTTGCAGCTACACAAACATGCTATGATCTAGCAAACAAGTGCTTCTGCACATTTTTGGCTGATTGAACATGAACAGAGTGATGTCTGCTGTTGT